>NW_025964354.1:1560000-2282500 GCF_023055435.1 Haliotis rufescens
GTGTGTAAGATCAGACGCAAGTTGTTCCATGACTGACTTGTTAACTAGAAAATGAATGGTCTCTTGAGGTGGTTCCGCAAATTTTAACGGAAAATCAGTTTAAATACGCACGAAACTTGAAACAAAAACTTCAGAAAACAGCAGAAAATTTGATAAGGTTATTCAAATATTCGCCAATATATAACAACTTGTCAGATTTCTGTCGGATGATTATGCACTGTCATGTCCTTCGTTTTGTTAATAGAGGCATATAGCTCATTAATTTGACTTGTATAATCTTCGGGAATAATGTGCTGTACGACTACACCGAGGTCATTCTTAGGATTGTCTGTGGATGTTGCCGCTAACGATAAGTTGTGTGACTCATCCTCCGTTCGCGAACTTGATCTGTTTTAAGCATTGCTGACGACATCACATGAACATGCATAACCTCCTGCATCTATTACAGTTATGTTCTTTGATCCACTTGGAGCATCAATCAGCTCCACGGCAGCATAAGTTGAACTTCCGGGTTTCTTACAGTAATGTACGGAGGGGAAGAAGGCTTAAGTGATGACTGTGGTTTTATTCGAGTTACCTGTTTACTTTTGATGAGAAACACGATGATGATGACGGCGATGAAGAGAAACACTATCGCACCAACAACGCAGGCAGCAATAATTGGAATGGCGGCTAGGGCTAGTCCTTCTCTTTTGGGGATAGCAGCTGATTTGGTTTCTGCAATGTTATAAAGGCATAGTTGGATACACCTCCTTAAATAACAATACAGGAGTTGCATTTGTTATAAACAGACACAAAGCCAAACTGCATGGGCATTTTATCGCCTTGAATAATGACTGTAACAGCATGTTAACATTGAGAATGAAAATCTCACGAGTTGGCGACTGTTAAACGTCAGATTACAATACCCTTAATCGCTTTCTACACTACGAGAATATGTCTTGTGTACGGGGTATATATCACGGCGACCCAGCCGCCGCCGCCAAATGCAGGAATTGGGGCATGCGTCCACCTTATGCAGGTTGCGTGTTTTGGGGAATTGAACTGTCTTTTCAATAATACTTATATACGACGGATTTATACACAATATACGTGTTCACGCACATCAGTAGTGTTTACCGGAACACCAAAGCATACACTGACAATATACTGATGTAAACAATGTACCCTTCGTGTTTTGAATGATATATCTCTGTCGTATAGACAGTGATATTTTGACATAGATAGAAATCAAAATGCCCCAGTGAAGTCTGGTTTCGCATTATTCTTTTGTTATCTTTTGGTGAGAGGCCACTGGTCAGGCTCGCTGACTTGGTTGGTACATGCCATCTTTTTTCCAGTTGTGTAGATGGATGTTGTGAATCACTTAACTGTTGGGTCCATGTACAATTATTTACAGACTGTCGCGATATAACTGGAATGCTGCTTGGTGCGGCGTTAAACAATAAACAAGCAAACATAAACACATACCTTAGGTAAAAGTTATTAACAAACACTGTGTGCTCTGGGGAGACACTGGGGTGCTGTCTACTGGACAACCGACCAACAACCAAATAAATACCACTAAATATGCATGTATAGTTTATCCAGTATTTCAGTCAGGAACATTGGAAGACGTTTACCATTTCAGACAAACCAGTGGGTAGAGTGTGTGTCATTCCATGCGTTCTCGGACTTTAATAATTATTTCTAAACAAATACGATAGCCATTTACACACCGCCGCATATGCAGGATTTGGGGCACGCGTCCACCTCATGCAGGTTGCGTGTTGTGTGGGGATTGAACTGTCATTTCTATAGTTATACACGACTAATACATGCACAATATGCGAGAACACGCACAGCAGTAGTGTTTACCGGAACACCAAAGTAGACATTGACAATATACTGATGTAAACAATGTACCCTTCGTGTTTTAATGATATTTCCCTGTCATATAACTAATGATATTTTGACATGGATTGAAATCATGAAATCACATCCCCTACACACAACTTATTAACACACACTGTGTCTTCAGTGGAGACTGGGATACTGTCTTCTAGACAACCGACCAACAAACAAATAAATACCTCTAAATATGAATGCATATTTTATCCAATATTTCAAAGGACATTTGAAGATGTATACCACTTCAGACAAACCATTTGGCATATTCGTTGGCAGTCCATGGGTATTCCGACCTTTAATCATTATTTCTTGGTAGGGAGGATAGCCATTTACACAACATATATATTCATGAGGTGTTAGTAGTAGCCACTCAAGAATTACTAGAAACCCACTGTTATTGAGTTCCCCTACTCCCTCACAGATGAGAATCCAGTGTTCGTGTTGACAGTTGAATATCAGCCTTACACCACCCAAGTGTGTTTCAGTCACATTGAAGGTTTTTGGTGAAAGATCATTGTCAGCCCCGGTTCCAGCAACAATCAGGAATTGTGTGACATCCCCGGTCTGAAGAGTGAAGTTGGAATCCACAGAACAGTAGGAGCCTCGTAAGTCGTAGAAGGCAGCAATGTCCACTGCAAGTGTCACTTCCTTATACAGGGTCAGCGTATCAGTGTCCTTGTCACTGGTGATGTTGCATGTCGGGGTCTTTGGAACTGTTAGGCGAAAGGGGTACATATAGAAACGATGATTGTATTATAGACTGTGGATTATGTAGAATCTATCACATCATTTTTGTGTGGAAAGAATGACCATAACGGCCTTTTGAGAAATGCGTGCGTGGGAATACACTGATTTCAAGTGTCAACAACACACTATAGATGATGAATGCTATGCTATTCGTGCAATTAAATATATGTACATGGAAATCCTGGCGTTTAGTGTTATCCACTCAAGCCTTCAGATTTGTCAATATATATCATGAATGCCCTGCGATGCTGACGTATTTGTTATCGATTTCACTGTGTTAAGGCATTCTTTGCCCTGTTTAGCTTCACTCACTCAAGCCTTGTAATTAGGTTATGTGCTTCTTTGAAAGAATGTAAAACTTACCGAGTTTAGTCACGCCTTCACAAGTTAGATTCCACTCATAATTGTGACAGCTAAATATCAGTCCTACAATACCCAGGTGGGAGGCCGTCACATTCAAGGTTACTGAAGAAGTGTTGTGAGTAACACTTGCTACAGAGTCAGCTTCCACCAGCAGTGTTGTCACAATCCCGGTCTGGAGTGAGAAGGTGAGGGCTGCGGAACAGTAGTAGTCTTGTATGACCACTGTGAGTGTCAGCGCCTGATACTGGGCAAGTTCATCAGTGTCCTCCTCGCTGGTGATGCTGCATGTTGGTGTCTCTGAAACATTACATACCACCTTAAAATGGTAACATCATTTGAATATATCGAAGAAGGTTCAAATATTCCATTGACATATCTTCAAAACATATTATATAATGAAACATGGCTATTGATATATGGAGATTATCAGAGGTTTAAGGTCGACATTGCTGAATTATCGCCTTGGTGTGTGTGTGTATGATTTGGGCATACGATGCATTATTAAATCATTTTCAAAGCAAATACCTATTCTAAGATCTTTTGTTTGTGTTTTAAGGCGGCACTCAGCAATATTCTAGCTATATATCGGTAGTCAGTAAATCATCGTGTCTGGACCAGGCAGTCCAGTGATTGAAATCATGAGCATGAACCATGCAATTGGAATACGCTGAGATGCGATTAACCAAGTCAAAGAGCCTGACCACCCGATCCATCTATTCGCCATTTACAGGCTTAAGCTGCTGGGAACCTATATTCTTTCACGGAATCCACACGGATGACTTCTACTAAGCATCAATATGTATATAAACATCAACACTGGTCGACCTCAAAGAAATGGTAACAAAAGTGGCATAATGATGTTGTGTCTGTATTTCCGGCCCGTCATGGTGCCTTGCACATGAAGAGGTCCATCTTAGCATTCATGCTCATGACAACCCAGACCATGAAGAACGCACTGCCTAACCGATTGTGCTCTACCATTGCAGCGTCCACGTAACGTTCACCTGTGCGTCGATAAACAGGTATCTGGACATCTTTATACAGCAAATTGAAACAGACTCATCCGAAAAGAGTACTTTTGACAACCTATGATTACTACAGATTATTACAGATTGTGTCTTGCCCACTATAGCCTAGACCTGTCGATACTGTTGTCTGATGTCAGCTGGCAGATAATGGAATGTCTGTGGGGTATCTGTTCCGTGGTTGTTAGCATGCAGCTACTGGTCATCCTGTCTTGTGGAGGTTTTGGGGAGAACTGATCGAGGACGATCACTCACGGAATGTGTCTGTTGGAAACCATTCCAAAGGCTAGATACAACCTTTTGGAATACCCAAAGGGCTACATATCGCATTTCTGATCTGCCATCCTGCAGCAATGTGGTAGCTTGATTACACATTTCTTGGATTTAATTTTGAACACGACCCATGATGATTTGAACTGACTGTTGTATTGTTGCCGAACGCAATTTATAGCCAAGTTTTGCAAGATGAACTGCACGTGCTGCATGCTTCTCTCCTGGTAAAGTTACTTTCACCAATTCCCCATTCGTTTTGATTACGCAATGGCAAATAATCATGTGAAATTTCCTCAAAGACATCAGTATTTTCAATCTGTGTTCAACAGTGTTAGATACAAAATTGAACTTCTTCACCTTGAGTGAACATTGGTATGAATATTTACCTTTAAACAATTTGAATATTATAACCAAGCATACATAAATACGGTAATGACATTGATGAGCGGTACTCCTTTGTTCTCCTTTTATTCCGCGCAGAAACCATTCAGGCGAGTGTAAGTTCTATAAATACCATGGCTGTGGAAGTGTGATCTTAACGGAAACTTATATATTAATGCATTTATAGGAAATGGCAACAAGAACTGGAAAACAGACACACATAAGAGTAACACACTGTGGAAAAAGACAATTATTTACAGGCTTGTCCTGGACTAGTGCCGTGTTAGTACTGTATTACATGAAGCCTGGACGTTACATATTAAACACGTTCCTTTGTTCACATGGGGTAGGACATCTGCTAACAGGGCAAACTTTACTGAAGGCTATGTGCTAACATGACAATGTTATTCAAAACATCCCTCCCGTACCTGCCAAGATGAGCTTCGTCACGGATTCGAATCCAAGATTCACCCTGATAATGACCATAACAGTGAAACACTATGACGTGACTTTGATTAAGGTGACTAGCCTGACCTCATTAAGATCTTCTCAGTAGTTGCGGTTATAGTGCTGGAAATCGCTTTGGTACTCAGCTGTTGTATGTCACATTACCCCTGGCCATACTTAAAATGGTACTGTCAGGCATTATTATATATTTCAGTGTGAAAGACTGAGATTTGTAAAGTTGAGAAAAGTGATATTTTCATTTCAGTGAACTTCCCGATTGATTTTTCACTGCAGTGAACATGACACTTTGACGGATTTTGTTTCATACAAGAGTTACCTCAGCTCAAATCGTCTCGCTTTATCGTAAGTGTCTGGCCCTAACACAAACTGTTGACGTCCTTTATCGTTAGTTCCACATTGACTAAGCAAATAGTCATTTCTGGAGTAAATATCGCTTGTTTTTTCTCTCGAAATTATGTCGTCATAAACTGTAAATTTCTCATTTAACTCGTTAATCGAAACTATTCGTTTCGAAAAACACCATTTTGGTTACTTGACGAGCATGTATTCCTTCTCTTCCAAAAGCGGTCTCGTAGCTTTCAAGAATATCTTTTTCGAGTTGCTTTTATATGACAAAGACTTTTCGTGACCGTAAATATATTTGGTGACTTTTGTTTATGATTGTTACGATTTTGCAAACTCGGAACTACTTTCAAAGACGCAATTACAAGGTACCGGCAGAAAACTACACAAAAAAGTATATAATAAATAGGTTAGAACATGTGTCTCGTGAAATATTAGGTTTTGCTATTCTCGTGACGGGGGAAGGGAGGTATTCGCCCCTCGTGAAAGTGTTTCCTGTCCCCCGTCAGTTAACAGTTAAACTATGCAGTTATACTTACCAGTATACTTTGCACCTACTTAATTCATAACTTTGCATGGGCGTATTGTCACACATGTGGATGGGTATTTGGATTCAGTAATATCATCACATCACTGTTGAACGATATTAATCAAATGAGTTGAAATGAGTTTTAGCGTAGCGTTCAAGATGAATCCACTCATATCAAATATATGTCCATTGAATAGCATAATTTAATCACGTAATATAACACACTACAACTGTGGAGTTATATTGTATCGGTTGGTATTATGTGAATCTATGACTTGGAATATTATGGATAACAACTTTGTATTCGATATTGTATACAAAAATTACATTTCAGCGCAACGTCTTCATCCCTCTCCGGGTAAATGACAGAATAGGAAAACGGTATGTGTATACATAAGCGTATACTATGCCTAAGAATTGGAAACTGTGAGACTCTTTTACAACATATTAATATTTTAGTTACACCCTCCCTTTCATCCACTACCCTCCCCTAAATACATGTATTTACACAAGGAACACTTCTTGGCATGCACCGTTTTTGTCTGTTGTGATGTGTCATTTAACAGTGTGAAGCCATGACAGAGGAACAATGGGTTTCCGGCAGATACACGACACAAAATCTTCATTAAACGTTAACACTATTATAGTGAGTATGCTTTTACTATGTTCCAGCAATTTCAAGGCGGGGGACACCATAATTGTTCTTCACACATTGTACCCATATGGGGAATCGAACCCGGGCCTTCGGCTTGACGAGCGAACGCTTTAACCTTTAAGCAATACCACACCCCCTTCGTCTCTTTATACAGGACAATGCAATACATATACGGTCTACATATCTACATGCTGAGTATTAGGTATTTGAGGGTGTCCTCCTTCAAATTATCAACACAAGAGATAACTGTTCGGGAAAAAACAAAAACAGTACACTTACGGACATAACAGCCAGTTCTGAACGCTTTTGATTTTTTAGCCCATTTCATGAGCAAAGGTCACAATGAGTTGAGGTGAAATGGGGTGTAAAGTAACATTCAACATTACTTTATTTATACGTGCATGCACGTGAGTTTGTAGCTACATATCATGCACGTTATAAAGTGCTAGCCCAGTGATACATCGCGTCGCATTTTAACATGGATACTTCGCTCAGATACAGTACATTGACCCTGAGCCGGCTTTTCCTTGTTTTATGCCTTAATGCCGAGCACCAGGCAGAGTAACAACAAGAAGCATTTTCCAACGTCTTTTGGTGTGACACCGCCAGGGGATCTCTCGTTCTTCCAGGATAATATCTGTACACTATACCACGGAGGTGGTAAGATGACAATATAGTGATAGCAATAATAGCTAATTTAACGTATTAGCTATATATGTTTACTTTTGACGATTGTGAATGACATTTATAAACCTTTGATGACGTCACTCCATTGTTCAGACAGTCTCTTCTTTGCGGAGGTAAACTCCGCTATCGTTCCGACAAGTCTTACCGGCAGAATTCCCGGTAAGACCTGGGCATTCCGCTGGCAAGATCTGGCTTCAGAAGCGCAAAGCGATTTTAGTGCTAATGTTTGAGTTCCCCAAGTTAAGTAGTTTAAAATAGTTTTAGCACTAAAATCGCGTTGTGCAGATGGGCCTAGGGACAAACCTCGTTTCCCAAATGCCTCAAAGTGCAAATTAATGAAAGCAACACTTATGAAGTAGGTTTAATGAAAAGTGAAATTGAGAACAAAACGACGACCAATGTCCATTTCATCTTTTTCGGGGGAAGTCTCGGGCTTAGACGTTTCAGTTACAATCGCCGTCGGCTCAGAGCTAACATCCTGCTTCCTCTTTTTGGCAATGATGTCCGACAGGGTCTTCCTTTGCTCGTATGAAGTACGTTTATACGTACGTACTGCATCACTTCTATGCCCTGAACCATATGTTCAAACAGTGATATAACACATATTCATCTACCCGCTTGCTAGAGTATATAGATAAGAGGTTTTTCGAAAATACTATGAACATTTCAAAACATACAACATTTTGTTGTCATATCGCGGTTATGAGATTTATTTTAACGGTTTTCAGCAAATTTTCAGTCATCAGGGTCACCCGATTTATAGCAGGTGAAAAGTCTGCATCACCATTGTGATACCTTACGAACAGTTGATAAAACAAATTGATTTTATGGCTTTCTGCAATGTTGCAATGATCATTTCGTGCAATTTCAAGTATCCCAAATAATAAAATACCATCTAGACTGATTTCTCCGAAAAATGTCCGAGAAATTTGTTTTTTACTAATATTTATTTTTTAAAATGTATACCTACCAGTTACTTCGCAGATCATTTGCTCGTCGACTTCACCGCGGTATAATCTTGTTGTATGGCACATTTTTCTTCTATCTCCCGCTCACGCAATGGCTCTCCAAAGCGAAACGCAAAATCGTCTACATCATCCTAATCGACATCACAAGCATTACTTTCGAAAATTTAATTGATAAATGTGGACTGTGTAATAAAAAGGTCTTCCCCTTCCACGGCCATTTCTCCAACACAAGTGAATGAAACCACGTGTACTTGACCGAGATATAACCTGCTCGTGCAGCAAATGCACACGCGTTGCGTTTGTCCGATTGATTACCGCCGCGTAAACAGCGTTCATGAAAGCGAGATACACCAGTCATTTGAGAATCATTGATATTCATTATCACGGTTCTAAGTTAATTTGACGGTTCATAGGTCAGATCAAAACCTCCTTTTTGGTCTTGACGGGATATGTAATTTCCCTTCTCCCAGGGCTTACATTTCCCGTCAAGACCTCCAAGTCGGTTTTGATCCTTTAGTAATAACCGCAACACTGGTTGTCATCAGTGCCTCTTGATGAAAGTAGCCAAATCTGTGTTGACTTTATTGTTATCAAGTTTTGGGCGAGATTATATTAAGCTTAAAAATGATTGGGAATACCACGGTGTAAGTAAAATCATTTTATATTCACACACATGTCTATGAAACCACTAAAGATATACTGAAATTGGGTGAGGTCTTTCATTCAAAGCTTCAAATTGAAAGAAATGTAGTTTTCCGACGATTATCCGACGAAACAGATTCCAGAGTTTTTCTTTTATATTTTAACAGCTATATTGAGAAGGGTATAGAGCAGCATTAGGTTTAAATTAAATATTTCCCTTATTCTCACGCCTAGAAGGAAAGTGATCAGGCAATGAGTATTAATATAACATAAAATCTCAATATGGGGATCATGTTATCAATCAGTGAATATTAGGGCATTATCCAGAATCCATAGATGGTCTACCTACTTGCGACCTGAAGATTACAAGAAGCACTTTCCCTCGTTGCGCCATCTTCACATGTCCATGTGCCTGCATGCGGTTGTTCTACATTCACTATCCTCAGATCAGTGTGAGTTGCGTTGATGATGCTTGCATTGAACCCTTTCACAGTTGTGCAGCCAGACAATGATGCTTCGCATGTTGGGGCCTTCAGGTTCTCAGGTCCTGCATAGATATGATTGGTAAAGGGTTCGGAAGACAAGCAGGTCAACTGTGCAGCAACACCAAGGTAGGAGATGTCAGGACAGAGGAGCCGAACTGTGCCTGTAGAGAACAGAGAGAAATATCAGAAATCTCATACTATCCCAGGATACAATGTAGGTTTAAGGTTCACAGTCATAGCACATAAGTTAATCAAACTAACATACCTATTTTCTTTCACAACAGATATATAAATTACAAATATTAATTGTCAAACATCAGTCATTATCGAGTGTTGATAATAGGCTGCACACAAGTCTAATATTTAGTGTCTAATGAACAATTTGTTTTACGATTTCATAACTTACAGTCTGATAGATGCATTAACCATGCGATGAATAGAATGTAGATGTTAAATATCAGCTTCGCCTGCAAAACAACGAGTTACAACTTCAATAAAGCATTGTGACATATACACTTAAAAAGAAACGCAAAACAAACATTTTTGACCATAAAATCACAATTACAGACCAAGAGGTGCAAAATGAAGAGGTTTAATTTGGTAGTGTCAGTGAAAAATTTAATAACAATGAAATGCAAACCATTAGTCGGGAAATACGTACGATTCGGAAAAACGCACCCAGTGCATTAAGAGAAGGGCTATGGAGTTGCACATACTGCACGTGCAGTAGCACTATGAACGGTATTTAAGTGCAGGGTTTTTGATTGCCTGGCATCTGCGTCAATCTGCGTACAGAATGTGGACAGGTTTGATGGGGGTAATCTGACAGATTTCTTGAATACAATTTTCACCTTTTTTTGTAGATGGGTCTTGCACCATTTGTCATACTTTGTGTCAGTTGGTCTTCAGCCAAACATACTTGCTTATGTTAAAGGAATGGAAAAAGTGAGAGATCCAATGTCATGAAACCATATCCATTCAAATCGTTTATCCATTTAACATCATGATTAGAGCTTACCCCGTGCAATAATGTGTAGAGACAACATAACATTATTGACTTACATGTCATATTTCAAGTACTCGAGGCATGTTGTAAATTGATGTCCGTTTACATACTCAAGATCTATATTTTGCCACATTGATGCATATAACGATTATGTTTATAACACTGTATATATAATAACATGTGTTGCTTCTGTGTATGTACGCTAATGAGCACACATAGTTGTAAATGCTCTTTTCAATTTTATGTTGATAAATTTAAATATACTCAACAACAAAAGTTCCTGTGACACTAATATGTTAGCGTATTTTTCAAATAAGTAAAGTTTGGTTTTCAATATTGTAGAACATGTATGGAATCAAGTCACAAAAACGCAACTGCTACAGTAAACCACGCATTCCATGCAAAAGATGACTTTTATGCGAGACCCATGCATTTCACTACCCAAGAATGGGTATACAAACAAGTGCGTTAACGGGACTCCATATGCATTGTCTAGCATCGTGCTGACAACAACCACCCAGAAAAACAACAAAATTACGCCATTAAGCAGGATCGAGTCAACGAGAAACACCATTTGGTGTTCATGGCAACGTTGGCAACAGACGAATGCAGTCAGAGACTATTCTCCGAGTGACAGGCCACGCGTAACCAATAATCGACAACACAACTGGATTCGAACAACACATCTGCAAAATCGATTCCAGCCAGAAACAGTGACTGCAAGAAGCATCCCTGGCCTTCGACAACTATCTTCACAAACCGTACGTCGCCGACTCAGATGTGCAGGGATTGTCGCCAGAAGACCCGCCAGACGTCACATTTTGAAAGGAAACCACCGTCAAGCACGTCTACAGCGTCTACGCTGGACGGCTATGCAGTGGGGACAAGTTCTATTCACTTACGAGTCTCGTTATCACCTCAGCCACAGCGATGGACGGATTCGGATTCGAGTGTACCGACGTCGAGGTGAATGTTACGTCAATCATTGTGTCATGAAAGAAGATCGGTTCAGGTTCGGTAGCGTTATGGTGTGGGGTGCGATTACAGCAAGACAGAGGACCCGTTTGATAGTGGTAGAGGAAAATCTCAATGGACAGCGCTACATTGGCCCTGTTGTTCTACCGTTTTTGCGTCGTCATGGCCCAGACATTACCTTTCAGCCGGCCTCATATTGCTCGATTTGTTCATGATTCTCTTCATCAAAACAACGTCAATGTCATCCCCTGGCCGGCTTCCTCCACTGATCTCTCACCAAACGAGCACATGTGGGATGAGATGGATCAGCGCCTTCAACGTCAACCACGTGTTCCACAGACACTCCAGGATCTTCGAAACATGCTCCAGCAGATATGGACAGATATACCACAGGACTTTGCGACGTCTGGTCCATTCCATGAGACGAAGATGTGTTGCATGCATCGCAGCCAGAGGTGGGCAAACACGCTTTTGATTTGTAAATTGACATTTTGGCATGTTCATGTTTTTTTTTTTATGAAATCACGCATTTTCTGAAGTCATTGTGGAAAATTAACCATCTGAACACTTACAGATTTATTTATCTGTTGCAAACCGAAATTGTATCTGGTTTGGTAAAAAAAACATAACTTTGCATAAAATCGTATTCAATGTCACAACTTTTGTTGTTCAGTATAATTATGTACGTTGGAGACCTTTTATTTATGGTTTGCATATATTTTAGACCTCTTGTGGCCCCGTCGTCAAAGGGAATTATCGGTGCAGAATTGCGTCCCTTGAGTTCACTAGAAACCTATGACCGTGGGTTCGAATTCCGGTTCGCCCTGACTATTTGTTTAGATTTGTCAGAATCATTGTCATTCTCGTTGGTTTCCTGAATGTGGTAAACGTGTGAGACCTGCATGACTTCGTATTTTCCTCCCACTTTAAGCTGACATGCCGTGATGTAACTGGAATACTGTTCAGCCACACTTAGACACTGGCTACTGAATGTCGGCCAGGGCTGCCAACTCCTAACGAGTGTAGAGTCGCTTACCTATTGATGAATGTGCATATCTACCTACATATGAGCAATGTCCAAAAATGTCAAATCGTCTATTTCTAGTGGCATACATTGTATAAATAAATATGGAATTTATTATT
This sequence comes from Haliotis rufescens, assembly GCF_023055435.1. Taxonomy (NCBI): domain Eukaryota; kingdom Metazoa; phylum Mollusca; class Gastropoda; order Lepetellida; family Haliotidae; genus Haliotis; species Haliotis rufescens. The sequence goes on from NW_025964354.1 coordinate 1,572,580, forward strand.
CATTCATCATGAATCATTTCATCAAAGTGCACGTATTCTCTCGTATTAACATTGCCTTCCACGTTTCATTCGCAGTTAACATACCTTTCCCATACAGACACCTATAACATTCAATATACCCACCTTCATGGCTGTAAAGGCCTGATGATGATATCCAATACAGTCATGGGTAACAAAGAAACACGTTCGAGACAACCGCCACAGTGTGTTCACCCTTCAACATCCTTTTCCATGCACTGGTGCAGTAATATTGAACAGAGACATTTTACGCGTGTACCGCAAGGGAGATAACTTCATCGATTACATCACTGTTCCTTTATGAAACTGCTCTATCACCAAAACTACCTCTATTCACTGTGGTTTTGATAACTGCAAGTCACGTTTCTCGCCCGGTGCACCATTGTAGACAAAATGTGTAAACACAAGTGTGTTGCTCTTTTTGTTCCAAATATATATTTAGGATATTGAATAAACTTGACTCAACCATTTCCATATTTATAAGAAATATAATGAAAGCGGAAATGTGTGCGTATCCTGCCCCACTAGTGGCACCCGTCTCAAACATACAAAGTCAAATGATCTCCTGAAAACGCACGGGAACATATGACAAAGGTCAGAGGGACTTCCATCGGTTTCATTTTGGTCACTGATTTTATTAGTTTTTTTTAAAGTACAGTCGACTGTGCTTTCAGCAGATAGTTCTTAGTACTATGGAGTGAATTTTGCCGCTTCTATTTATACGCTCTCTGGGCCCAGAAGAATATCCGACAGGATCTATTGAAACAGTGTTCTGAGCTTGGGGCGCCCCCCTAGTTTCAATTTGTATCCGCTGGTCCATGCTATCATCAACAGGGTATCTGTCCCCCCTGCAGTTTTGCCAGAGGAGCGGCATGTCGCTTGTGTTGCTGGTTGTTAAATCTGAAAATATAACAATGTTCATTGTACGAATAACCCCTATACAATTACCCATATTGGAGACAATTCAATAATATTCATGAAATTAACATGTATAATTAGGTGATATATATTGATAAATAATTCACAATTTTTGAAGCATCGAGTAAACAAACGATTCTTGACCAAACAATCAAGTGTTAGTGGATTCAATACAGTTGATCATCGGTTTGGCAACTACAGAGTTTGACGAGGATTTGAATTAAACACAACTTTGAACAGTACAGGTACGTCAGTGGTATAATCACTGTTACATCATACTGTAGTTTAACGATACATACAAACTGTACATGTAAGTGGTGATTAACTTTCCTCCTGGTGCATAGAACATAGCTTATTCGATGTCATATAAATCATAATTTATATAACTCATAATAATGTACAAACGCATAAAAATCCTGCTCGTCCTGAACAGGTTGTCGTGTCAGGATAATTCACTGTTCTTTGAGTTCAAGGATGTTTTTTATCTTCTTATTTTAAGGCCAAACATTTTGGTGTTTTATCTGATCTAAAATTGATATTTAATCCATCTAATTAAAATATATATACAGGATGATGATATACTACCATGACGGCAACAACGCTTTGAACATGGTGCTCTCTTGCAACGCGTAATCACACAGGTGCACAGGTCCGCAATCTTAGAACATTCCGAAAAGTGGTCACAGGTAGTTATATATGTGACAAATATTACTAAAGTTTAAAATTAAAAAAACACCGTCGTGAGTAGTTCATAATAAGTATTCAAAACACATAGTTTTTCAAACGAAGTTGACAAATAACACTCCTAACTTAATCCAAAGAGAGATGTTTTAAGTTCTATCAAACTGTTGCACACTGTTGAACACTGTGGACTTGGCTGTCGTTTCTCGGAAATTTGTGAGAGAGGTCATTTCTAGGAAATCGAACATGCCATCATTTCTATTGTAGGGGTGACGGGTTATAGAAAAAAGGTTTTAAAATGCAAAACGAATATATTTCTACAGCAAACTTTATGAATTAACATTCTAATATACACTTAATATGTCTAAGAGTTATTTGTTAGATAGCAATTACCCCCTGTAAACAATAATAACATCAAAGTAAATGTCTCTCTACCCCGAACTTGGATGTGGCAGAACTTGACCTAAATCACGGTTACTCACACCATCGACAATCATGTGTTTACATTAACTTGATCTAGTTAAAAGAAGCAAGATGACAACCCCGATCTATGATGTGGTTCAACATTTACCTGTAGATTTACTGGGATTGATCGAGCCTGCTGGTACATCCATATGATTACCAATGTGACTGAGTATGACTGAACAGCTGCTGTTTAGGCTGCAGACGAGACGGATATTTTGAAACGAGGAATCTGCATGGTGTGACCTGTCAATTTCAAGATTTCACGGATCCAACGCCAAAAAGTGACAGAACTTAGACATTTCTGGTCCAGAAATAGTAGGTCGTGTATAATTTCAATAATTGTGCGTGTTCTGAAATGAATTTCATCAAGTTTGATAAGCTGTCACTTCAGTTGGGACATTGTTTTCGTGGACTTTCGAAAGGGAGTGTTTTCTGATGGACTTTCAAATTCCCACCTGCCAAATTCTAACAGTGGTGGTTGACGGAGATGGCAATGGATATCGATCAGAAAAAGGTTTGTAAACACCATGTTGTCATGAATAAAATGTCTTCAAACACATTTTATTATGTTATATTTCACTTTCATTGTCGGTTGTTTCAATAATGAAATTAACTGTTCGTGGGTTTCAGAAAAAGCTACCAAAAAAATGAACAATTATTATTTTCTCAACAAAATGTATTAGATATCACTCTTTCACTAATTTTGAATGTGTGAATCTTTGAATTATACCTCCCCACCCTGAATTGAGAACCGTCCTAACGTGGCCCGGTTGTCATTCTATCTGCACTGCACTCTCAGTTATGGCTGCCAAAGAAATTGTTAACAGTAACAGTGCTGTTAAAGAATTGCAGGAAACCAGAAGACAACCCAGTATTGATGCACAGTGTGATGCTTTTCAACATTAACACGTTGACTATCCCTGCTGATGTGATGTTGTTTTTTCAAACAATTTTTATAATGTTATATTTTACTTTCATTGTCGGTTGTTTCAATGAGGAAATAGCTTAAATTGTACCGATTCTGGTCACCATAGAACATTTCCCTAACAGTTTCATAAACATTTCATTTGTAAGCAAAAGATATGCCTTCGTTAATCTTTTAATGTCATCATCGAAGCAGTCAGGGTTGCGGCCTAGAACGCGCCAAACAGCCGATATCAAACTACCGTATTTCCTCTATTTGACACTATACGCCGTCTATTAATTTCGCGAGAGCCCCTGACTCAGCGTGTATTAGAGACCTGTCCGGTATTTGAGACCCAGCGTGTATTAGAGGAAATATAGATATGTTTTACAGTTCATATATTGGGGTGATCGATCGGCAGCCATTTTCTGTGAATCGATATGTAGGCTATCTATGTATTCATACGCACTTTTTTTGTGAAAAGGCTTAATATATTTGAAAGGGGTTTCTGTAGCAAAAAGGAAACCTCTTTTTAACCAATCAGAATCAAGCATTCATCAATGTCATGGTAGAATGTTTGATAAACCAATGCAAGACTGTGTACAATTGCTAAAGTTGAACATGCAGTTCATCTCACATCACCAAAAATGATCAGTGTGTTTCCCATTTAAGTCTTATAAAAGATTAAAGTTATATTTGAATACCCCCTGTCTGCATTCATGGCTATTGCAGACAAGTATTATTTGTTGGTTTCCCGATGTTTACACTTTCACTTCACCTCTTAACTGTGCGCTGCAATCACGATGGAGATTACACCAACATCGTTGCTATCAACATGGGTGTTAAAATATATATTGTCCAGCTGTTCTCTTTGAAATGTACCATTGGACATTATTTGTCATGTAGTGAAAATACATGCAGTCAGGTGATGGAAGATGTTCCCTGGCACATGAAGCTTATGTCTGTAGCACAAATGTCTAGTCTCTGTAAGATATATACAGGATTCTAATACATATATTGCACCCGCCACTCACACGATTTGCATACAAAAAGAAATTGTTTGTTGTTTGCCTAACGCCGCACAGCACTCGAGTCTTGACCATACAATTGCCAGATGCCATGTTCAAACCGTTGATCCTTGGTTTGATAACACAGGATTTGACCAGGATTTAGAATGCATATGAATATAGTGTGTAAAGGTAGGGGTGTGGTCAACAGGTGAATGGGCAAACATTATCAATAGAATTCAGTTGCGTTATAATTTAGACTGCAACGTCAGAGGCGACAATAAGATGAGACACACATTTATGTATGAATCTTTATATATCACCCCTTTTATAGATACGAGTTAAACATCATATCATATACATATTTCCTACAAATATCATCAGAAAACTCGTATTCAAAAACGTTCTCACACGTCGATTGTACAATTCCGATTAAATCACAAACATGTGTTTATGAATCACTATCAAATAGTAATTAATCCAGATGTTCGCGAAATGACGAGCGTACCCTGCCCAAAAGGCGGCTCCCGTCACAAACACATGCAAACGCAAGTCAATTGTTCAATTGAATAAATCACGGGAACAGACGCTACAAGCCACAAATGAGGAATTGCATCGGACATCATTTTTGTCACTGATGCGTCAAATTTTGACATGTTCTCCACATGTCTAAAATAAAACTCTTTGGAAGCTTTTGTGAGACATTGAATGTTTTAAACTTGATCAAACAACTTCTGAGCAAATGTCGTATGACACGCTTTGAAATCCTGACAGAATGAGCATGATCGATTGTATTTTGAAAGTTGTGAAATTGTGAACACCAAAGGCAGAAGCTGTTGGAATATTGCTCGACATGAAGGGAAAGTTGACTACTGGAAAAAATTGGAAGCTTTCCCTCATGTTGTACAGTCTTGTGTAGAGTGGTGAAGAATACCAGATCATCGGTACATCTTGGCTATCGTTTGGACGTTGCCAGTCAGAGGTCAATTGGATCATAACATACCTATTTCTCTCAATGGTAAGCATGCATAGACATTCCATTGAAATTAATTATATTTAATTTGTATCAATCCGAATCACATTTGCGATCCTTATAAGTGACCTGTTTTAAATAGGATATTAAGTTTCTTTTTGTGCTGGATACTATTGGTTTAGAATTAAAATCTACCTCACACATAGGCTACTAGTATTCAAGCTGTTCCATGTATATTATTGTTGTTTTCCTGTTTCCTGTAGATCTGGGATCCAGAATCAGATCGATTTATAAGTCCAACCTAATAAGACCATGGTCAAGTATATAGAACTGTTGATGCTTATTGATTATTGCGTTTTTCTTACCTTTTAGATCTGAAAAAAAACATATCCTGAGCGAACCAACACTTTCTACAAGTATTCAAATTGGTCCAATTACAGTTCATCGCTTGTTATCACTATAACCGTTGAAGGTAGCCTGAAAGTTGTAAACGCAATGGTCTACAAAGTACTGTGATCCAATATATATGTATCGATATATCCTAGGAAATATCCCTTGATCCATACAAAAGTATTATCTCTTGTGTGGAACAAGTTTTGGATGACGTATACTGTGTGCATATCATTTAAACTTTCAGTCTTCATGCTGTTGAAGGGAGAGACCTGGGGTGTTTCTATTTAATATATAATAGTCTTGTTTCAGTGTATCTTTTCGACTTTCCTCAATTCTTTTGTGATTCTTTTGAAGTTGACTGCCATTTTCCCTTTCATTACCATTCTGTACTATGTTTTGCTTAATGTACACTCTTCAAAAATAGAAACGCACAGACAGATTTTTAGTAATTATATTGCACCTAATAAAGTTGATGTATTTAATTTAATACCATAGATGAAAATATGAAATTATGGAGATCGATAGTCACATGTCGTTGTACAAATTAATTGCAAAATGTTCATTGTCACATAAGGCCACAACGTTGCACTGAACCGCCCCGGGCAGCAATCACACCTCTGCATCTCCTCGGCACTGACTGGATAAGTATCCTGCGGAATTCTGCGCCATTCTGATTGTAAAGCGTTGGCCAGTTTTGGGAGTGTCTGCGGCGTGTACTGATGTAGACGTACACGTCGATCGAGTTCATCCCAGAGGTGTACGATTGGGTTGGGATCTGGAGATCTCGACGGTCAGGGCAAGTCGTTGATGTTGGCATTATAAAGGTAGTCTACCGTGGAACGTTGTCCTGTTGAAACGGCTCCCTCTGGCAGCCAATGATTGGAAGAAGGTGAGGTTAATTCATGTAGCGATTTGCTGTGACACTTCCCTGAACCACAACCAAGACAAATATCTTGGTGAAGGATATGGCCACACTCGTCTCCAGTTTCTCAAATTCCAAAGCTGTAAGTTATGGCAAGCGTCGCTGTCGATGGATATGTTGCAAAATGACGATAACTGGCCTTCTAGGTCGAATTCCAGCCTTGCGAAGATGGTTTCTGACAGTCTGGTTCAATATCCTCCTCAAACCAGGGATGCGTTCACAGTCTCCGTAGCGGTGGCTTAGAGATGACGTACGTTGAACAGTCGAATGTAGCGATCCTGTGCAGGGGTGGAAACTCTTTGTAGGCCCTTTCTCGGACGGTCTGCAGTTGCACTGTGTGTATCAGTCCAAATGGCCGGTAATGGTGCTCAGGTGGACGTTGAAGTAACGTGCACCAGCCTGAGATTCCCCTCTTTGGATATGTCCTATGGCAATGTTCCGATCGGCAGCTTCGGCATTTCCAAACTTGAAAAATGTTGACAAATGGAATGACAAATTATTGGCCTGTGCTTGCCTTTTCATAGCAATTACCACGAGTTACGAATGCCATAACTTGCACGTGCATTTTGCTTTAATGTTTTCCTCCATGACATTTCTGAACAAGTGTGAAAACAATGCCGTTTAAGACATTGCAAATCGGCGATGGCTGCGTTTTTACGCACCGTTTTGTTGAATATCAGGCCACCAACATTTTCCAATAACATATACTTGTATCCAATTTATAAACCAGAATTTTTGTGTAGTCAGGTCCACTGAACTACTTACTGATGGTAACATAAAATGTGAATATATTATGAAATATTACGGAATATGTTTGTATCATTCACACTGAAGCGACGTTTAGTGCAGGTACAACTACCTCATATGCGTGTGACTATCTCCACTGAAACGTCGCAACGTTGTCAACAAAACATTTGTTTGTTAATATCCTATTTCAGATATTATTGTTCGTGAGATTATTAGGCAGTAGCGTCAATCCGCGACATGGATAGATTGCTTAAAAATGTTTGCCATAGCATATAGTTTTCATAAATTATCTGCTATCTACAAGAAGAACATTCGTTATTGATAGAACGGCTTTCCTTGTTATCATATGCACTAAATATGAAGCTTCAGTGTTATCTATGAGTTCCTTTTCACGACAGTGTCCATGTGTAAATGCGTCAATGTGCAGTGACGTTCAACTTGATAATTGTAACATAATGATTATGTTTGAACCAATAGTTCTGGTAGATAGCCTGTGCTTAACATATGCCTCCCTTCGCCAATACTCTTGAAAGAAGTACAGATAAGTTATGTATATGACTGATTAAAAACAGTGGTAGAATTGTGCATTTATTTCCATTTCGTTTGAATGTAGAAAATGTGTTCGGAACACTAGCAACACCTAGTCACGATAACAGTGGGGGACACTGGAAAATAGCTTGACAGATAGTTCCAATATGGGGAATCTCTGTCAAGACGAGTAAACCGGTTTACGCACGCACGCACGCACACCCTTATCAATTGTTTAACATGCCTTCAGCAGTGCTGGTTTCAGGTTAACATTAAATCAATCTATTGTCTCAGCATTATAATCTTCTATAAACAAGAACTGAACGAACCATTTCCATAATCATAAGAAATATCTGCTTCAAAACCTGTATTTCATGTTGCCAAAAGTATTGCTAAACTATATTCAAGACGTGTTGCACTTCTACTCGTCGCCTCTTTCGACAACCACGAGAAACGGGGGACATCTTCTGAACCTGAATACCAATGGGTGTGGAAGTTAAGTGAGGGATTGTGTAACATGACGCTTTTAACAACAGACAAGACAATATCGCGGCGGGGAAAACAAGTAATGGGGAATAGAATCCAGGCCTCCGAAGTGACGAGCGAATGCTTTAACCAGGTTGGCTACTCCTCGCCGCATGAAAGACTAGATGTCATACAATATACACAATTGTATATTTGGAATATGTTGGAACTTTCCCTTGTGTTACAGCAGAACTAATGCTGAGATTAAATCAAACTTATAAGATGATATACATGAATGAAGCAAAGTCATTTTAACATTCTCATGTTCTTCATTGTATTTATGAAATCATATTAGTGCTAACTTCAAGGCTAAGTATGTTTGTCTAAGCGTTAATCAACACAGGTGATATCCGTTATGCCAAAAGATCTATTTATTTGGGCATAACGTAGGTCAATTTGTGATGTAGGCATGTGTCAGTCTGGCTACGTTTGGTAGAATCACCAAATCTTCTCCTCGCTGATGTATACAATTATCATAATGAATATAATAATAATATTTTTACAAAGCATGTAATGTATAATGTGACTGCCACAACATGTAATTATACCACCTCTACCACTGTTACCACCTAGAGTGTCTGAGAAACACATGGGGCATTACTATTAACATACAGTAGTTTGTAAAATGTTCGTGCCATAATAATGTTGTCCTTTTGGACAGGAATGTTATATTTATGATCAACTTGCATCGTGTATCTTGTCTTGTGAAAAACTGCATGTATACGTACTTACATATAGTAGTTTTGAAGATACCACTGTGGCAATGGTTTTATCACAGTTGATGTGTGTCTTTCGGCATAAACACACAGATGGATAAACACCATAATTAGTTGTCCACACAGTTAACTTTGATAATACATACGAAGTACATTACTCCCACAAAGCTGATAATTTTAAATGCATTTGCATGAGGCACATATACTGTCCCATGTTATTTAAATTAAAACCAACTATTAACTGAACAATTAATTAGGATGCAGTTATCATTCATGCACACACATATCACAACCATTTTCATGATGCTACTACTTGCTCTTTTGGATACGATTCTGAGGATCCTACACTATCCCCCAACATTCCATTTATACAGAAGTTAATTGTTAATCGTTAATTGTAAAAAAGATTATTTCAACTAGCTTTGGTCAAGCTGTCATTATATATTTATTTGAATACAGTGTAATGCAATACCGTGCAAATCCTACACACACAAAAACAAATTATATAAAAAGTAAAAAAAGAAAGAAATAGTTGAAATGCTAGATATTAGGAATATTGCTTGAGGACGAAATTGTGATTTGTTATATTTTGTCATTGCATGTTATATTTTGCCGTTGTATTAAGTAAGTATATATTCTTTGTTATATGATCCTTTATGGGCTTGTGTAATAAGTGCACAAAGCATCAGGGTTTATCGAGAGGAGTGAGTGAGTGTAGTGAAAGGAAAGGTTGTGTAAACATTGTAAGGACAATGATTTAGAAAATGAATTACCACCTCAGGTCACATCACATTAAGAAATATTATGATATTAATCAGATGTTATTGTTCATTTCATTGATGTCAGCAGAAATTATTACAGAACAATCAGGAACTTATGTATATGAAACATTCCACCTCGCCAGGAAACAAGGGCTAAATGCAAACTGTGTATGCCCATCATGTACTCACAATAGATATTGTAACATGATGTATAATCAGAGGCCACCACATTTTTATATTTAGGGTTGTGGGCGCTACTCGTAATGTAGACTTATCTCACAGTAATGGTTAACTGGTTCTTTTGAGAGTTGGGCGACACTCAACGTTTGTAATTTCTGAACACAAGTCAATCTCTGAGTTCATATGTGTTAGTCCCCGGGGCCCTCGGTGCAATTTAAGCTGGTGAGCGAAACAAACCGGTGGTGGGGGCGCGGAGGGAGGGGGGTGTACAGAACTGGACATGTGATACAACTGATTTTATAATAACACAAAGTTGTGTTCCTATATAACGATCAGTTGTATTACAGCCACATTGTGGTAATTAACAGATAAGTGTGTGAAGGTAGAGGTGGGGAAATCTTTAGTGTAAAGTGAGGAGTAGGGGAATCGTTAGTGCAATAGAAGGAGTGGGGACATCTTTAGGGTAGAGGTACATGTAGGTTTTTAATCTTTATTGTAAAGAGAGGCTTGATAAGATATATAATTCATTGTTTATCTCGACTTTTACAGATGCACAAACATATTATCACACACTAAATGACTATAGATACTAAAGGCGGACACGTTATGTGTGTTCCCTTTTGAGGGGCTACTGAGTATTGATACCTGTGTTTTGGATTTGGAGCCGATGACGTCAGTTCAATATGTGAAATTTGAAACGTATTTCGTCATTTAAAATATTTAAGGAAAATAGGTAGCTTTGTACCAATGTACACAACAAGAATACTGCATTATAAATGTGAAATAAGACTATCTGTGGTTTTCACTGTTGAAAAGAATGTTTTCACTTAGGATTGGACAACTGTTCCAGATAACATTGCACACACTTTCGTCTGATGATTTTGATTTTCAACTGTCTGTTAAGAATACTATTCAAAATTAACTGAACAGTATCTGTTCATAAAGCAGATTGCTCCTGACTTTTATAGTTAGGCTCGGGGAATACTTAACAAAAGCAATTGAAATAGTGCATGAAGAGGAAGCGTATAACATATAGAGTTTATCAAATTGACAACATGTGAACATAATAGAAGGCACTGGGCTCCTGAAAGGCAGGTTCATATTTCAACCCGCCTCAGATATGGGTTTACAAAAGTATGTTAACAGGGAAATAATTTTACTGTGAAAGTAACACTTGTCCCAGTGATATGTATATGATAGTTATGAGGAAGGCGTCATATATCAGTTATTAAAATCATAATAACAATATTTGGTATAATCTAACAACAACTGGACATCTGAACTATTTAGTATTTATTGATATCATACAATAACATTGCTCCAATTAAAGGAAACACTTGTCAGTATTATTGTGAATGGAGTTTTGGTTTCAGAGAGGTAAATATTCATTGTTTTAATGTGTATTAAGGGGCCTGGTTAAAAACTGGGGTAAATTTATGCAGGAACGCCTGTTTCACAAGTTCACAATCCCTTTCCTGTTATCTAACCAGTTGATATTGATATTCACTCAGATAAGACAGAAACGGCATTTTCCTTGTTCTGCGTACCGGTGTATTGTGTGCGCACAATGCACTGCAATTCCTTTACATGTCATGTTGAAGTAAGTATTCAAATACAGGACATAATATCATAAAAAGGGTCATAGGTGGTTCAGTAGTAGTATTATTGTAAACGTGTGCGACCTGCTTTACGTGTAACTGTAAGCTGATACGTCGATGTATAATTGAGGTTTCTAAGGCAGGGTGAAGGACGCGGTGCTGACATATAGGATCATGTAATAAGTAAGTAGTTCTGATATCAATAGTAAATACTACATAAAACAATAGCCATGAATATTGCAAATTAGATACAAAGTAAATTTAAAATGTCCTATACAATTCAAGATTTGTTGTAAAATAGTATAAACATACCAGTGCATTCATATTTATGTACGATTACTTAAATTACTTAATTAGCTTAATGATGTTCCTTCATCAGATTACATATTACGTCGACCCGTGAAGATCCGGGGTAGACTAGGTCTTCAGCAAACCATGCTTGCTGTAAAAGGCGACTATGGTTCTCGTAAGAGGCGACTAACGAGATCGGGTGGTCATGCTCGCTGACTTGGTTGATAAATGTCATCGGTCACAATTACCTGAATCGATGCACATGATGTCGATCAGTGGATTGTCTGGTCTCGATTATTAACAGACCGCCGTCATATAGCTGGAATATTACTGAGGGCGGCATTAAACAACAAACCGACCAACGGACATATTACGTCGACATAAATCATGGGGATCTATACTACCAAGACGAACTAACCTGTCTGTCGATTGATTCTGACATTATGAGAAGCAATGTCGTAAATGCCTATACAGTTATATGTAACTATTTTTTAAAAACACTCCTTAACGAGTATACTCATATGTATATTTCAACACACGTTAAAGTGCACATATATTTGTGTATATTAAAACACATGTTGATAAATATACATATACATGGGTTAATACAGACACACGTTAATGTATATACAGGTGAGTATGTATCAACACTCGTTAATGTGTAAACGCATGGGTATGTATACACATTCGTCGAAGTGTATAAACATGGGTATTATGGAAACACGTTGATGTGTAATCACATTATAGTATATTAACACACATTAGTGTGTTTACACATTGGGATATATAAACACGGTTAATGAGAATACACATGGTTATGTATGAGAAATATGGTGACATTTAATTATCAATGATCATGGGGTTAAGGGGTATTCAGGTTTGCAAAGGGTGTGGGTTCGATTTCCAACAGGCCTACGATACCTGTTCCCGGTGTTCCCTTCTGATGTTGTGCTAATAGATATTGCTTCTATTATATTTTAATATCATTTGCCATATTATCACATCACTATTAGTCAACAATGTAGTATAAACAATTTAATTGCAAATCGTCTCCCATTGTTTCACGACATGTAAACAGCTAGTTATTAGCATTGACTTAAGGGAACTTGGTATGGGAATGCCTGCTTCACAAGTTCCCTGTTCGTGTTATATTATCTTATCAAGCGATATTGATACCTATTCAGAAAACAAGGAACGCCATTTTCCTTATCCAGCTTACTGATATACGTTGTATGCGCAATGTATTGTAATGTTAAAAGTAAATTTTCAAATTCACAGAACAAACAGGACATAATATCGACGCGTTATAAATGACGAGTTAGCTGAAAATAGTTTATAGGTAAATCTGAGCACTTTTTTCTCTTCTCTGATTGTTAATCTAGCTTGAAAGGTTACAGTATGCACTTAGGAATTAGTCATTAAGCGGGTCATGGGTGGCTCAGTAGTAGTAATCGATGTGCAGTGAATATTGATATGTGTTCGAACCCGAGCATGAAGACTTCACCAAATTGACAACTGTCTATGACCTGCATTTCTCTGGATTCTGGACACCCCCCCCCCCCCCCCCCCACACACACACACACACACACACTCACCCCCACACATGCAAATATATAGATGTATGCCTATAAGATTTATGACACATAATGCAACTCATTTTCCTTAATTTAACTAATTTAGAGCATGTATGCACATGAACAAAAAAACAAATAATACATAAAACACGATGTCAGATTTTGTCAGTGATCGACGGTACATCATATTTGTCTCCCCCTGGCGATTACTGGTTAAAATGGGGCTCAGAACAGAACAGAACAGACCAGAAATCTCACAAATACATTTTCTATATACATACGCAATTAGTACCCCATGCTTGTCTTCAAGGCTTGTAAGAGCCGACAATATGTCATCGTTGTCTGTTTCCCCGTGTGAGCAACGTCCCACGCCGTCAGGGTTCGAGATAACTGGAACTGGGGCAGTTGTGACATTGATTCAACAGTACTCGTCGCTTGATAGGCAAAGCATCAAGTTATGCTATGGAATGTAAACTGATTGATGTATTATGGTTGCGGTGTAACAACCTTACTGAAATAACATTATTACCACACATAGAAACATAGCTATATCGTTGTTGTTGGTTAACGCCACACTCAGCAATATTCCAGCTACATGACGGCGGTGTGTCTATCCAGACCATCCAGTGAGTGATATCATGAGCATCGATCAGCGCATTTAAGGTACGATGGCACGCGTTAATCATGTCAGCGAACCTGATTCCGTTAGTCGACTCTTACAACAAGCATGGGTTCTTTTCCTTCTCAAGATCTTCACAGGGGCGGTCGACTATGATAAAATACAATGTAATTATACAGGCATAACACGTTCACTGGTCGTGTCACACTTACATGCATTTTATCAGATACTACTTATATTTAGTCATACAAGATAAGCGAGATTTTCCTTGTTCCTGTTACTATCATCATTGTTATGAATATAAACTTCACACCCACACGACATTTCCTTTAACTAACTGAATATGATTATTTTGCAATGTTGAAGCATCACATAATTGTAAATCTGACTTCAAATTTGTTACTTCAGTTAAATCTTTCACTTACTAATTCGTTTTCATTGTCTTTGCGCTTGGGAAATTAGAATATTTTAAAATTGTAAAGATGCATGTCACTAGGAGCACAGTGATGATGCATTAACATATGGTATGCAAAGCACTGTGATGCTAATTCAGTGTAGCGAAGGATACACTGGATATTTAGCTCCGACCTTTACTTGATATATTTTTTGGTGGAAATCAGTTTTGGTTAATAAAATAATGTGTACATGCTATCATCTCGTTTCAAGGTTCTTTCACCACGCTGTTATAGGGAGATAACTTAGGTCAGTCTATCTAAAAATAATTCGTAGTCTTTGTGTTGTTTATGGTTTCGAGTTCCATCAAAGGAGAACACAGGTCTTGACGATGGCCGCCATATTATCGTCCATTTCCATTCTGTTCTATGGTTTGACTTATGTATGAATTGTCATAACCTGACGGAAGAACGGACTGGGTGAAAACTTAAGCAATGATTCGCTCCATACAACATTGACATATGCTCTATTTCGCAAAGATTTATAACTGGATACATTTAACAACCTGTCTCCTATGACCCTGTGCAATCGATAATATCATCAAACCCAGAAAGGCCTAATTACCAGTAATTGCATGCTACTATGCCTAATGTTCAAGAAAATTGCTTAATTAACCCCTTATCTATAAGGAAAACGTTCGTGATTGATAGAACGGCTGTCCTTGTTAACATATGTACTAAATATGAAGTGTCAGTATCAACTACGAATTCTTTTACACAACAGTGTTCATGTGTATATGCGTCAATGTGAAATTTGTTAACATGTTGATTATGTTTGAATCAGTAGGATTAACGAACTCATAGCCTTTAAGAAATGTATATACATGTATATATGTATGTATGTGCTAAACTTCTGCCTCCCTTCGCCCAAGTCCAGATGAATTATGTTTATCATTGATCAAAGAAATGCGGGATCATGGTGCATTTATTTCCCTTTCACTGGCACAATACATGATCGTATGAAGAAAACGAGTTGTTGAGTGTGGCGCACTAGCAACATTCAATCACGATGCCAGTGGGGGACACTGGAAAATAGCTTGGCATATATACTGACGAGTAAACCTCCTAACCACTTGGCTACCCTACACCATGTGAAAACCATTTGTCCTGTTTACCCATCCATGCACTTTGTGATTTGAAGCTCACACACACACGCACGCACGCACGCACACATACACACGCACTCACACACGCACGCACACTAACACACACACACAAGCAAACAAACACAAACACGCAAACACACACGCATACACACATAACCCTTATCCATTTTTGAACGTGATTCATAGCAGTGCTGGTTTCAGATTAACATATAATCAATTTATTGTCTTTGCCTTGTGATGTTATATAAATTATACTGACCGAACCATTTCCATAATCATAACACATATCTTGCTTAAAAAAAACTGTATTTTAAGTTGTCCCATTTATAGCTAAGCTATATTCAACACGTGTGCAATATATTACATGTTTGCACTTGTACTCGTCGGCTCTTTCGACAATAACGATACACTAGGGATGTCTTTCTGAACCTGAATCCCAATTGGTTTTGTTGGTTGGCTGGTTGTTTTACGCCGCACTCAGCAATAGTCCAGCTCTATGGCGGCGGTCTGTAAATAATCGTGTCTGGACCAGACAATCCAGGGATTGGTATCATGATCTTCGATCCGCGAAATTGGGATCGATGACATGCTTCAACCAAGTCAGCGAGCCTGACCACCCGATCCCGTTAGTTGCCTCTCACGACAAGCATAGTCACCTTTTAGGGCAAGCATGGGTTGCTGAAGACGTATTGTATTCTACCTCGGGTCTTCACGCGTCTCAATGGGTGTGGGTGTGAAGCGAGTGATTGTGTATGGTTATATGACGCTCTTAGCAATAGACTAGCAATATCTCGGTGAAGAAAACAAGAAATGGGGAATCGAATCCAGGCCCTCGTGGTGACGAGCGAATGCTTTAACCAGGAGGCTACTCCACAGCACATGGAAGACAGAAAGGTATGCAGTAATTTGTATGTGCAATCAAACAACAAGTAATACATTTTAACTTTGTGGAAAAAACAAGAGCTTTATTAACCTGTGGCAAAGGGCATTACATAGAATGTTAATACATTATAAAATAGTAAACTGAATACATTTATATTTCATTTTCTGGCATAGTGAGGTAAGGAATTAACCAGCATCTGTACGAATTTCAACTTCTTTGTTTGCAATCAAGTAAAAAAACAACAACACAGAATACGGAATTCCAAGATGAGTTGGCCTTCATAGAGTTGTCACTATGGTAACATAATGCAGCCACGTATTATAGATAGAATTTTCCCAATACGCTGCCACAAGACAGACATTCTTTTCGTTCAAGAGCTTAATATTGGAAGGAGGGTCAACAATCATATTCATCACAATCCTATAACATGGATTGGTTATTTCAGAGTGTTTACCATTACAAACAAATAATAAATCATGTATTCTGTCAATGCCAGGCAAATTAACTGTTTTTGAATTCAAAATGTATCAAGACACGATGAACGACAGGGGGATATGGTATATTATTTGATTGAGCGAATGAGTGAGTTGGGTTTAACGCCGCTTTTAACAGTATTCCAGTTATATCACGGCGTGTCAGCTTGATGTGGGAGGAAAACATGAAGTGATCCACGTCTTAGACGTTTCTCACTCCGGTGAAACCCACGAGCACGGGTATCGTGCTGCCAAACTTAGAAACATTATTCGGGGTTAACCGGGATTCGAGACCACAATCGTAGGTTTCTGGCGTGCCCAGGGGACGCAATTCTGCACAGCGAATCGCGGCGCCTTAGACGGCTAGGCCACCCGTGCCCCCCATTGTTTAATATAAGGGTGGATCATAATAAGATGTAGCAGTATCACGAGGAGTGTATGTGGTTTTATGCGCCCCGCGTTAGGTTTTATTCCACGAGGCGGATGAATAAAACCATGTATACGCCGAGTGATACGCTCGTACAACGAACAATCTGCCATTGGGAAATAATTAAAAACACCTTAAAAATTGATAGAAAACAACTGTTCAATTGAGCTGAGGTTAACTTGTGTTGTGTTACGTATTTTGCACTGACTCCTTAAACACGTGCATCTTTTTGCTTCGTAGCAGTGTATAAGGGTTTTATTATCCCTCTCAGAAATCAACGTGCAGCCTGGTTGGTTTGTGGCGGGGTACAAGGGACAAGGGATATATTCACCAACTCAGCAATTTATTTCCCTCCCAGACAGGATAAATAGTAGCTTATCGAGGTCACGTGAACCAATCAGATCTCATCATTCTGACATGGAGGTCAGATTAATAAACAACACTTTGTCCTCTGTGACAAATTATGATGAATATTAGTTATAAATTATAATATGAAACTCATGTGATGGTTATAATCGTGTGATCTTTTGCAATTTTGGGCATGTATTTCATACAATTTGTACAAGGTGAGACAAAGTAGACACCCGTTTGGTTGCAGAATGTCATCACTTCACATGTTGGCAATTTGTTCATATATTCTCAGATGTTCATAAATGTTCGTAGGCTGGACAGCATTTCTATCAAGAGCAAGATAGTTTCCCATCACCTCAGGATGTAGGTAATCACCATCTGAAACGGATGTCAACAAGGCCTCTTATCATACATTGGGACAACGTTTGATTTTGATTGATTCACTTGAATTAGAATATAGAATGACCAAGACATGATAACGAGTATATTCTGTTTTTGAAATATATTATTGTAAAATAAAGTAGATTCCAAACAAATAGTAGATAAACAGTTTCATGTTAGTGTCACTCATGGGGAGTCTGTGTTAGAACTGGGCCCGAACGTCGTATATGTATATGCTTGTTGTAAGAGGCCTGGTCAGGCTCCGTTACGTGATTGTATGTCAGTTGGGTTGCCTATGATGTCATTCAATGGATTGTCTGCTCCACACTCGACTATTCATAGACGTGACATAGCTGGACTATTGCTATGTGTGGCGTTAAATAGTCAACAAAAATATACAAACAAATCATATCACATGTGCAATAGAATTTAAAAACAAGAAAAATTGTTTTAATAAATTGATGTAAATGAAAAGATAAACTCATACTTTGATCCACTATGGATGCAAATCGCAAATCGATAATGCACCCATATCACTATTGACCTCCATGTTTTGCCATAAACATATTAACTAAAACTGTTATTGAGTTTAGGGTTAAAAAAAGGCAATAAATACGAGAAAGAATAAGAAATATTCGAGACACTTATAGTTAAACAATAGTGTAGTTGCGGTATAAAACGACTTCGATGACAGCGGGCAACAGAAAGACCATGTGCAGCAAGCAGCCAACTGAAGTCAGTGACATGTAAGATTGAACATACTTCCATCACCCATACAGTGGGCTACAATACGAAACAAGACATGTGAAGTTGCAGGTTCGATTGAAGTAATATGATTTTGAAGTGAAACAAATCGTGACTTTTAACGAGTCAAATAAATATCAACGCTAGTTACTTATTAAAACATATGATTTATTGATCTTTGCTGACGTAACACTATTTTGTGAGACGTTCAAGGGCAGACAAAATCCGTGAAATCCTTCATTCCTACAGAATGTCCACGGTCCTACAGAATGTCCGTAGTATTCTGATGGCAAGACCAGACTTCCTAATGGAATGCCGGGGATTTCAATGATTTTTTTTATGAGATTCATAGATGAATTTAGGCCCCGTAAAGACAATAGGATGACGTCACTCGAGTTATAAAATAGCAACAAAGACAACTGTGTACACTTTGTTTTCGGCCCAATACTACAATGTTATGTGACGAACATTGTATAACATGCATAACAACGCATACATGTACATATAACAGGGAATCTTGTTTGGACGCCGATGCAAGACAACACGTTCTTTTTTAGCCTGAAATCGCTAAGGTTACAACTAGGTTGATAAACTTGATATTCTCAGAAGAGGATTTTGTGTCTAAGTTTGTATTTTAAGCATCATAAGGCCCACAGGCAGTATTGGCAATGTTGGTATGATAACCCTACATGAAGTTGGAATGTGAAACTTGTGGCAAGTAGAGGCGTCAACCTACCCATCACACCTGTCTCTGTGGATGTCCCTGTTGTTACTGTGCCGTTATAGGATTCCAGGCTGCCACCTACTGTAGTGGGGATGTACACAGGGTTAATACGCAATCCGGGTCCTTGTTGATCATCACCAGAAGCAGATCCTCCCGAGCCGACTACAACATTGTCCTCAGCCTGGTGTACAGTGTGGTCAGAAGTGGGATATCCGGCTGCGACCCTCCGTTTACCCTGTCACACAGTTACATCTAGTTTATCATATGTATGTGTGTCTTCTGATCTTGTCACCTGTTTTATCCAACGACAAAACAAAAGAAAATAAATAGCCCATGTACCGGCGAGCTAGTGACTTCTCCACGTCGACATATATGTAATATATATACAACTGTATATAGGGTATTGTTGTCCTGAACATGTATATTTTTTCAATGCAGCCACCATTCAATCTTATTAATGCACATTGTTATTTTTCCAAACACTGTAAACATACTTTGAGACATACTAAAAAGATAAAACTTGGAAAAACTGATCATCAAGGTTGAAATTATAATGTCAGATGTTCTGAAAGTGAAACACAACACTAGTCACTGAGAAAATGGCATCACGAGTCAGTATCTCGTGTGTCCGCCATGTGCATTGATGACTGCCGTGCAACGTCGATACATGGAATGGATGAGGCGGTTGATGAAGGCCATAGGCACTTGAGCCCACACTCTGAGGAACGCTTAACACAGTTCAGCTGTAGTTGTCGGCCTTGGTCGGACGTTCTGATGCCATTCTGCTTGAGGAAGTCTCTCGTTGCTCTCGCAGTGTGGGCACGAGCGTTATAATGCTGAAACTCGGTCTTGCGGTGATGTGCCAAATGAGGTATGGCGTGTGGACTCAAGACTTGATCAATGTACCGAACTGCACGCCATTGGGACACCATTGCCTCTCCCTGGACCGAATTTCTGGGAGACAACAGGGCCGGCCCTCTGTGCAAGACCAACCTCACCCCACACTATGATGCTCGGACCACCCCCCCGTCTATCAACAACACAAGCATCCAAACTACGTTCCCCACGACGTCGCCAGACACTCTCTCTGCCATATTCTGTTGAGATACAATGACGGCTCTCGTCTGAGAAGAGGACTCTTCTCCACTGCTGATGGCTCCAACGCTGGTGCTGTAATGCCCACTGAAGACCATCCCGGCGATGACGTGGTGTCAGAATGGGTCCTTGGTGTGGCCTGTGACAGTGGAGGTGTGCTCCTCAATCGTCGACGCACGGTGTCAGTACTAATGTGTCACTGGTGTGATTCCATGGTCTGTCGAGGAGCTTCTGCAGCAGTAACAAAGCGATCTTGAAGATGCTGTCTCACAATCTGACAAACCTGACGTCGGGTGGTGACCCTTGGCCTTCCACTATGTGGTCGGTCATCTGTAGTGTTGGGGGTCTGGTACAGTTACTGGAGCCTGTATATGGTCCTTATGTGGACAAATGCATTGGCTTCCTGCCGAGCGGTTTGTCCCGCTTGCTATCGCCCAAGGTCTTCGTGTCGCTGATTTCTTGTCAATCTTGGCATGTGGTAGCAGTTCAATAACGAATGAGTGTTATCCGATCTGGGTGGATTTTTTTAGGGCAAGAAATGGGGGAACGCATGTGCATTTCAGTTTGCACGAAACTCACGTGCATCGGGTTACCATTACCATTGCCGTTGCCATGGTGCTTTTGGGCGATCGGTTTTATTGTTATCTGCTTTTTTTTATCATCAAATTTTATTTATCCGGACAAGGTATTGTTAAATTTTAGAAACTTTGACCAAAATTACCCAGATATTTAAATGACAACTTTTCATGCAATGTTACTTAGGGTGACGTTTCTTTTGCGGTTCAGTATATTTAACGGATAATGGCACAGTATTCACAGATTAACTACTTATTTCAGAATAAATGACACAGTTTAACTTATATTGCAATGATCAGAAACGAAAGGGTGTTTGTCATGAATAGCATACCCAGGTCATAATTGTCACTTATTAAAGGAATACCTTGATCAGTAAGACATAATCTTTTGTCGGAATAAGTTGACAGACTTCAGATTGATGCTTTGTTGAATTTCTTCAAGACATCAAATCGCCTGTCTCTGTACCTTATACAAGGTGGTACATTCGAATCCTAGATAATGCCTATACTTTCAGTCTGGTAACTCTGCGTGTGTAACATCAGACGCAAATTGTTCCATGACTGACTAGAAAATGAACGGTCTCTTGAGGTGGTTCCGCACATGTTACTGGAAAATCAGTTTAAATACACACGAAACTTGAAACAGAAATTTCAGAAAACAGCAGAACATATGATCAGGTTATTCAAATATTCGCCATATATAAAACAACTTATCAGATTGTTGTGTCATCATTATGCACTGTCATGTCCTTCGTTTTGTTAATAGAGGCATATAGCTCATTGTTTTGACTTGTATTATCTTCGGGAATAATGTGCTGTACGACTACACCTAGGTCATTTTTAGGATTGGCTGTGGATGTTGCCGGTAATGACAACTCGTGTGATCCATCCTTCCTTAGCGAACTTGATCTGATGTCAGCATTATTGACGAAGTCCCTTGTGCATGCATAAGCTCCTGCATCTATAACAGTTATGTTCTTTGATCCACTTGGAGCATCATTCAGCTCCACGGTAGCATAAGCTGAACTTCCGGGAGCCCCTACAGTGATGTAAGGAGGCGAAGGAGGCTTAAGTGATGGCTGTGCTTTTATTTACTTTACCTGCTTTCTTTTGACGAGAAACACGATGATGATGACGGCGATGATGAAACACACTATCGCAACAACAACGCAGGCAGCAATAATTGGAGTGGAGGCTGTGGCTGGTCCATCATTTTCTGGGAGAGCAGCTGTTTTGGTTTCTGCAACGTTTTAAGGGTGTTTAGATACACTTCCCTTAATAACAGAACACAAGTTGCATTTGCATATGCAGGAATTGGGGCATGCGTCCACCTTATGCATGTTGCGTGTTTTGTATGGATTGAAATGGTAGCTCTATTATAGTATCAACAACGAATATATACACAATATGCGAGTACACGCACAGCAGTAGTGTTTACCGGAGCACCAAAATAGACCTTGACAATATACTGATGTAAACAATGTACCCTTCATGTTTTAATGATATGTCCCTGTCGTATAACCATTGATATTTTGACATGGATTGAAATCAATCTACAATCTACCCCAGTGAAGATCCGGTTTCGAATTGCTCTTTAGCACTGGTAGGCTCGCTGAATTGGTTGTTGTGTGCCATCTTTTTCCAGTTGTGTAGATCGATGTTGTGAATCACTTAACTGTTGGGTCCATATACGATTATTTACAGACTGTCGCGATACAACTGGAATGTTGCTGGGAAGGCGTTCAACAATAATCAAACACGGGGGTACAGGAAAAACGTTTTCTTAACATGATAATAATACATATTATTATCAATGATATAATTTATCGATTTATTTAGAAGACAGAACATGGCTTTAGATGCAATCTCTGCTAAACATTTTATTGCTGGATTTGAAATTTCTGTTTCTAGTACGTAAAGTTGTGTAAGATATCAATTTCCATATTCTCCAAATAAAATTATATCCTTCTGTTTTTGACGACCCGCTTCCAAAGATAATTACTTTGGTTGTTTTGTTTCAAGAACATTGCTACAGAGACAAATTAGTAGGTGACAAATGTTCTTCTTGCCGCACGCCCGGATAACACGGGAAATAATTTAATACAACACCATTTACAGACACACTTGATCTTATATTTACATGCATATTTTGTACTAAGTGGAGGAATGTACCCTGAATACTGTATTTTAGTACTTTATACCATAACCCAACTTTCCACACACTATCAAAGCTTTTGAAAAATCATTAAAAGCGGAGAATAATGTTTCCTTACTTTGGTTAAGAATTTGAATGAGCATATTAAGTACAAAGATGTTAGCATTTGTAGAATAACCCTTTCCAGTCTGTGCTGGGGTTAAGACATTATTTATCTCCAGGAAATTATGTTATCTAGTAATGAGAACAGTGGTGAAAAGGTTTCCAAAACAGCTAAGTATTGTAATAGGTTTGTAAGCGTTCGGGACAGATCTGGAGCCAGAGCCAGAGAGCCATGAGGTAACATTCCCGAATATACTATCCAATTAAAATGATCGACGAATATATTTCCAAAACCTTCCAACGAACCAATACGGTAGTCATTCTCAATTTTGTCAGCCCCTGAGCTTTGTTACGTTTAAGACTCTTAATGGAATCTTACGGAGTTTCGTTATGCCATCGCAGGTCAGATTCCAGTGTTTCTGTTGACAGTGGAATATCAGCCTAACAGCACCCAGGTGTGTTTTGGTCACATGAAAGGTTGGTGTTGCACGATCAATGCCAGCCCCGGCACTACTGACATTCAGTAATTGTTGGACGTTCCCTGTCTGTAGAGTGAAGTTGGATGCAACAGGACAGTTGTAGCCAATAATGTCCACTGAGAGAGTCAGCTCTTCATTCAGGGCAAGTCTGTCAGTGTCCTTGTCACTTGATATGCTGCAGGTTGGAGTCTCTGAAACAGATGTAGCTACCTGTTAGATACTGAAAAGGTAGATGTAAGAAATGAATACGTTGATATCGTCTATTTATGAGCTACATATTTTTTTGTATATACGTGCAACGAGGACAATTTCACAATAGTTGTTTTTTTTATAAGAAGATATTGACTTTTATTAAGAAGGCACGTGTCTTGAAATAAACTGATTTCAAATTATGGAAATGATGACTGCGATGTTAACATTTTATAAAATTGTCGTCATCAATTCATTTAATTGCACAAAAACTGTAATTGTGGTGTTGACCTGTACCAATTCAAGCCTACTAATCAGGTTCCTTGCTTCTTTGAAATAACGTAAAAGTCTCACTGAGTTCAGTCAGACCATCACAGGTTAGGTTCAATTGACTGTTATGACAATTGAATACCAGTCCTACAACCCCCAGGTGGGAGGCCGTCACATTCATGGTTACTGAAAAAGTGTTGTGAGAAACACTTGCTACAGAATCAGCTTCCATCAGCAGTGTTGTCACATTCCCGGTCTGGAGTGAGAAGGTGAGGGCTGTGGAACAGTAGTAGTCTTGTATGTCCACTGTGAGTGTCAGCTCCTGATACTGGGCAAGGTCGTCAGTGTCCTCCTTACTGGTGATGTTGCATGTTGGTGTCTCTGAAACATTGAATACAACGGTAGAATGAAAACACAGTTTGAATAATGTAACACATGTTATATTTGGGTTAACATTGGACCACGTTCTAAATGGCATTGTGTGTTCACAGTTTGAAAAAGTAGAGTTGAAAAGTGATTTTGTTTCATTGACATATATTGACAGAATCAAATATAATTCCAATAGAAAATTACTGTTGACATGGAAATTATCAGAGGTTTGAGGTGGACATAACTCTTTGACCGCCTTTGTGTGCATATGGATTGTGGAATTACCTGTCGATTCCCAAATTGAAAAAAATGTTAACCTAGAAACCAGTACGTAAAAGATCTTAGTGTGAAACCAATAAACAAACGTATTACAACATTCACCAAGTTTACAAAACAATACAAATTAATGCACAGCAAGTACAACGGCAGTACACAATAGAGTTATAGTACAATATTCAGTGTATATATAATATGTTTCTATCACCGTCCGCGATCACTGGAAGTTCACACACCACACAAGCATCTAAATATAGTAATTTCCTGATGACTGCTTAGATTAAATGGCACCACATTCCTGACGACTAGTCACTGCCCAAACACAATGCAATGCGCGTCTACCGAATCTCAACAGAAACAACGCAACACAACCACAATTATTGTTCAACTAGTAAACACACCGCCATATAACAGTGTAATAGCAAAAACATATCTAGGTGTTTTTGTTTATGGTTTAACACTGCACTCTGCAATGTTCCTGCTGAGGGCGGACTATGAATATCCGACTCTTGGACAGACATGCTAGTGATCGACAGCATCAGCATCAATCCATGCAATTGGGGTACGACTACATCCAACAACAACCGATCCATTTCGTCGCCTCTTACGACAAGGATACGATGCTTGGGACCTATTCTCTAATACAGGTTTAAACCAAAATGTAAACTCAGTCTATTTTAGGTTTACCAAAGCGTTAAGAAGAAGCCAGGGATCGAACTCAGTCACAACAATAACAAATGCACACCCATGCGTTCGTGAAGAAGATGTAAATATGCGGGTTAAATGGTCTTATGCTATCTGATGTTTGATGTATTAGAATGCATTAGAATGTAAACATCTCAAAAACATAAGTTGCCAAGCTCTCTAAACAGTTTATCAAAGGGATATCTTGAGTGAGTGAGTGAGTATTGTTGAACGCCATTTTGAACAGTTATATCTCTGCGTGTCAGCTTGTGGAGGGAGGAAAAGGTAGGGCTCTTCGGCTTTGCCACTTTGGTGAAATAAACATGCTGACAAACCAAGAAATAATCACGACCATAGGTTTCTGATACGTTTGTGGAACGCACCTCTGCAGTGAATTTGTCGATTTGAAGGCGGGAGCGAGTTTGATTTAACGCCGCTTTGAACAGTATGACAGTTATTTCATGGCGTTTCCGCTTGATGTGGGAGAAAAGCCCGAAGTGAAGTGATGCCGGCATATTAAGCTGGGAATCGAACTCATAATCGTAGTTTTCTGGTCCGCCAAGGGAAGCAACTCTGCACGTCGAATTGCGCCATCTGAATCGACTGGGCCAACCAAAATGATTTACATTGGTGTTAAAATCATTGGAGTATGATAACAAGAAGACAACCATTTCTGCCTTAGATTAATTCACTTACTAGACGTGCGCACCATTAACTGGCGACAATGAGATAATGTGGCATAATGTGACATAATGTGACGTTATCAGTTCGTCGCATTGTCGCATTTGGGAGTATTTTACAAGTTTCTTTCACATTTTTAGTTGGGGCGAAAATGCGACAAAATCACATATTTTGTCCCTTTAGGGACATTATCGGCATTAAGTAAAAACAAGAACATTATTCAAAGCACGACAATGCGACAAAATAGTCAAACCACCATGTTGTCGCACTGCCACACTGACGTATAAAAGACCCAGAATTAAAGATAAAATAAAATATTTTAATATTTAAAGGATTAGTAAAAACGAAAACATTATTCAAAGCTTATCTATGCGACAAAATGGTCAAAATGTCATTTTTTCGCACTGCCACACTGTGGTTAATTTTGACACATGTTGCTATTTGTTTGTAAGGACGACCACGCGGCAATGCTGTAAACGTGACTTTGTCCCACCTAGGGTTCCATAGATATCCAGGACAAATCCGGGCTTACTGACTCTTCTTACGATGACAATCAGGCACAGACCCATTTCGGCTTCATACTTCACTCAGGCAACATTATCTACCATTCTAATGACATATATAGGACCCAGAATTGAAGATTAAATAAACTCTTTTAATATCTTATTTCAGTGTTGAAATACGTTCGCATCATCAACATAATTTTCATCATAATTTACCTTATTGTTAGTAGGACATAGTTATTCCGGGCAAGTTCCCTTGTTCCCTTTAACATGAACATGGTTCTTTACCCGGAGCTAAGCTTCCAATGAAATATACACATAGACACTGAGACATTCATAAGCCATAAACAACATTAATATCAGTTGTATTTGTACAGTTAGAGAGTTTACACGGTCAGTATGTAGCAACTTTCACTTATACTTACTTGCAGCAGTCAGATTACATGTACCAGGAGCTTCACGTCCAGGTTTACACGACCATGTCCCTACATCTTTTATCTGTACACTGGGTATGTTAAAGATAGTCTGAGTGCTGTTGATTACAGTCACCGGAGCGTCCAAAGGATCACACGGTCCACCTGACAGTGGACATTGTGCAACATCAACACCTCTGGGGTTGATATACGAGTGTAAAACACCTCCCCCTGTACATATCAACTGCACAACTGTTTCCAGATAACTAAGGTTTGGGCAGATGAGTATAGCGGAGACTGTGGAGAAAAAAGAATGTTGAATTAAAACGTTAAAACGTTGCGTGATCTAGAAAGCAATTAAGAATATATATTATAAAAATAACTTTTTTTGTCAAACCCTTTTGTCAATTGTGTCAAAGTACACTGTTTGATTCGATCTTTACCATTAGTTTTGACATTGCTGAAGTGTTCTATTTCAGAATAATAGCTTGATTTACATTAATAATAAAGTAATTATAAACCTATTATATCTATTTTTGAAAAATAACATTATCCCCATGAATGTGTTTGACTGACCGCAGAGTGACACTGTCAGTAGAAGTAGAGTCTGGGCCACGACTGTGTTAGCAGGTTTCATCATGAAAACTGTCACAGTGAAACAAAGTATCACATATAATTGACACCAATAAAACACATCACAAACGTGTCTAATGCTTATAATGTCAAACATAAACTTATGACCTGACACTGCAAACACGAAAACGTCGTTTTTTCCGTATATGGTCATTGGACGGAAAAAAGACGTTATTTGGACGCTTTCAAACCATCGTTTTCCCGTCCAAATAACGTCGTTATTTGACATCGGAATTTACTGTGGGAGAACGATATCATCAAGCTCCTCCCTTTCTTGATTGGCATTGTCAATCAAGCAACAGCGTCTACCGATATTCCTACTTCTCAGATTTCATTGGTCAGTTCTCGCGTGTTAGATTACAGGCCCGAGTTTGACGCTGTACTCGAAGCGCTTAGAGGAAGTACTGAAATCAATCGTTCTACGCATGCGGATTGCTTAATGCCTTGTCCAAATGTTCCTTTCTGTGCATGCGCGATTTCGCGTATTGTTTCCACTATATGTCACCACTATTTGACAGTGATTCATAAACACAGTCTCGTGATGAGTTCGGAATTGTACAATGTCGCTTTAATTTATGGCACGTACTTGATCGGCGCGTATTTCCCATTAACAAATACAATGATAACGGTAATGACTTAGTCAAAATAATTAGGAAAGCGCAAGGTTCAGGAACGTCTGAGTATAGGAAAAGGATTTATACTTTCGAAAGTTATATACTCGTCAAATACGCAAAGAAATACCAACCGGCTCTTAAAACATAATTTTGTAGAAGGTGATCTTGGTGTTTATTGCCAGATAGTATATGCATATACATTTTCCCGATATTGCTTATTTTAATGTTTCTTAATAGTTTTAAGGTTCGTCCGCCTAATTGACGGGATTCTACTTTCTCATTTGTACATGACACATAAACAGTGTTCTGTTACTATAAACAGATTAGTTTCAAATTCCAAACTGGTGATATCTATTCAGACAAATGCTTATTCTCTAAAACTGTATAGTTTTGAAAGAAACAAGTAACTCCATTTAAATTGAAGAGGAGCCCCAGTTATATGGGAGATTCCGAGATGAACCTAATCTATGGATATCTAAGCTGCCACCCAAACCGACCCAAACGGGACCCGATAGCTTATTGTATGCTATATAGTCACATGGAAGTGCACCAGAATTATACATTGTATTCCGGACGATTGTGTTCTTTCATCTACTTTTAAATGTTGCCTATACACTAATCTGGACGTACTACTCATTGTTCTATTTATGTCATCCTATTATATATATATATATATATATATATATATATATATATATATATATATATATATATATATATATATTTATATCAGATATACATTAACGCATGTTACCATTCTAAAGTCATACTCTCATATAACCGTATAATGTTCATAGTATCAAAGTTTATTCAACATCACGAACAGCAATTTAAACTACTGAAACACCCAAACACAAGGCTGTTATCAAGCGCTGGTGCAGACGTGATGCATCGTAAAAAACTGTATCGTGATGTCTTCAGAAATACAATTTCTTGCAACATTTATACTACGAGATGGTAAGCGTTAGCTAACGCTTACTCACCGGCGGAACGTAGACAATATCGCTAATATAGATATCACGTATTTGAATGTTAATACTAAAGACAACACTCATTATTTTTGCAGTGACGATATAACACATATACACGTTTATTGGTGACTTTCATCAGTTTTGCTATTAATTTTAATAACTTTGTTTTCACATATACAAGTAGCAATACCCGACTAGCCTGTCATACATACTTATGGGGCAGTTTTCAATCTTGTACTGACTTACTCTGGTGTTCCTGAGGGGAGGTTATTGGCTTGGGCGTTATACCCCGTTTTTCTGGTAATCCTATTATTACTTCATTTTTATTTTATGACACCCTGTTCTCTGGATCACGGCTCCGTGACTATCCATTACAATTAAGATGAACATTCAGATCAAGTACATGAATGAGTTTGTTTTGACGCCACAGTCAATCAAAGACCAATGCTGTGCGGTTTGATTACACACTTCTACGAGGTCGAACATCGTGGATCTTTTTCTACCTAAAAGAATCATAGTTCATATGCTAATCCACCTATTGCCTACGAAAACCGTCCCGCTCAAGATGACCTTATTTGTTGAATCCATCATCTATCCACCCGTTCTCACCCCCCACGCCCCACACCCACGCGCACGCACGAACGAACGAACGCACGCACGCACACACGCACGCACACACACACACACACACACAACGGACCTAAATAACCTGGACAGGAAATACTGCTGATAGCCTCTGGATGCTCGTCCAACTCTGCAGGGGGCATTCTCAGTAGCTTCAAATGCGCAGAAATGTGCGTGTCAAAGACAGCTGATGTCCGATGCTGAAGAACCGTGTTCACAGCTGACCGACTTGGTATTTTTCTGCACTGACAGAAACTGGATATACTGACACACAGCTGTTATAGATTTTTAAATAACCCCTGATCAAATAGATGCCCTTCGTTAATCTCTGTGTGGTACCGTATATACGAGATGCAATGGGCTATTCATGGTAATCACAGACTTTTACGGATTGTGAACCGGCCTCGCGATATCTAATCCGCTGTCCTCGCAAAGATATTAACATATCTTCGAGATCTGTCTGAAGGAATGGCGTGACAACATTCAAGAAGTACGTTAACGGTTATGTGAAATATTAGAATGATTCCACCACAGAAGCCAAATCTTAAAGTTGATTGATTCTTCGGAAGAATGTTCAAAAAATGTTGTTCACGAAAAGTTCCTGAATATATTAATCAAGATTACGCTATCCGCATGGATGACCTATTTCTGCATAGAAATATCTAGATCGGTGACGCTAAGCCGCTGACCCGTACCCAGATCCGGACATACCAGTGAAACAGGCACTCTCTCACTCACTCACTCACTCACTCACTCACTGACTCACTCACTCACTCACTCACTCACTCAAATCTATCAATCTATCAATCAAACAATCAATCAAAATGGAAATCGAGTTACGGATGCTTGACTCATTGTAAGTCTGTGTACGCTATTGTATCGTTGCTAGTGGTACCAGTTACCGGTTTGGGCTAGACGAAGCATTGACGAAGCAAAGAGTTTAATCAGACGTCTCCTTGAGGGAGACTGGTATCACACCTGTGATCCCTGGCGATGAGAAATATGACATTGCGTACCACGCCAGCAGTTAGACGTATCAACGTATAATCGTAAATTCTCCTCGGCGTAATATATATTTTGCATGTGTACGTAAACAGGATGTGTTTGGTAACTTGAGTAGGAAGCACAAGTGCACGAAGGGATTTCAGATGACAAATGAAAGAAGACAGAATGATTGTGACCCAAATTTACTGACTGGTGGCCGTGTCGCACACACGAAGTTTTATTAAATGTATCCTCGAGAGTCAGTAAGAAACTAGAAATAACTGCCTTTTTTCTGTAAATCTTACCAAGTTTCAGCGTTCGCCTTTTCCTTTGTGGAATGAGGTTTCACATTTGTAAAATGATCTCTGTTATCTGTCTGTACCATCAACTTAACTGCCCTCACCCCCTGTAGTTTTCCCGTCCCATATTGCCAATATGCAAGCAGGTGACCCACAAGGAGGAATACGGCCCTCCCTCAGTCCTGACTCATGAGTTATTCTGTGCCTACCACAATAAGTTGTGAATACGTAGCCTTGCTGTGGCCAAACATTTTGTAACAATTTGGCAAACTTTAATATGTAAACAGCACATATAATTCAGTTTTATTTCATCTTAACATATCAGTTGAATCCCACTTGACCTTTGAAAATCCGGTTAAGAATAGATTTACAGCAAGTCATGCTTATGCTTGTCGTAAGAGGCGACTAAAGGGATCGGGAGGTCAGGCTCGCTGACTTTGTTGATGCATGTCATTGTATCTCAATTGCGTGGATCGGTGGTCGTGATATCAATCACTGGATTGTCTGGTCCAGACTCGATTATTTACAGACAACCGTCATATAACTGGAATATTGCTACGTGTGGCGTTACACAAAGAACAACAAAAACGAAAAAAAACCCGGATCCAACTTATTTCGTGGATACCATAACAATAAATCAAACCAATAAATCGTTTGAGCTAGCTAAATATACAAAAATAGTCGATAGTCATATTTCCCTCTGTTGGTCCCATGTGAAATGTTCTTCATGAATACTGTAAATCATGAAATTAACGCAATAATAAGTCAGCACATTAATGCGAGTATAGAAGAACCCTGGCCTCAAATGAGTCATGACATTTATGAGAGTAGCCTTGAAAAAATCACTGCAGTCTCACAATTTAATAATGTAGTATTGGCTGATAGATGTTCGACCGAATAATATCATTTGTTCAATCAACTGTTCATCTTATTTCCATGAATGTATGTTACATTGATAATATGTTCATCGGTTTCTTCTCTGAACGTATAGTGTTGAGGACTACTTCAGTTGAGGATAAGTAACATAAATAATGATGATATTATTTTGATATTATTGTAATTATTATTCCTTCAGATCATTAAAAAGAGTTATTATGTTTCACATTAAACATAGAGAAAGAGGTATCGATATTGTGGAGATTATTTTTGAGCATCGACATTATTAACATAATTCTTAAAGATATTATGTTTTGTTTATGGTCTAATGCCGCACTCAGCAACTTAAGGATATTACAACATACATTTAGGTTCAGTTGTATTATTAAATTTGTTTTATTTTGCAAATGTTATAGAGACCTGATAAAGTAAAATAAAAATGTATAGTCGCTATTCTTAAATGCAAGCATATGTTAGATTTATGAAAACCAAAGGATAATTATATATCATGACACTATTCTATTCTAAGTCAACTATATTTGTGTTTGATATTGCTACACGATTGGTTATGACACATATACGTCATGATAAAGCAATGGGAAATTGACATTTGATATAAGACAGCTACGCGATAAATCGCAAAGAACAAAGAAGAAGGAAGCGATATTTATTTCACGATAAAACCTTGTTCTATCATGACGTCATTTATGGCAATTCGAACATACACTCGCAACTTCGAGGACGTCGTAACTTTGATGTTATTTGTGAGAAGGGGGTGTCCAGTGAGTTGTTCCCAATAGATGTAGCTGGGGAAGGTAGATAAATGCAATGCCTGAACAGTCCCCGCATCAGAAAGTAAGAGCGAAATGTTAATCGGTATTGGGAGAAAAGGTACAGACGAGAAAATTGTGAGAATATGCGGAGAAAGACCAAATTCAAACCCTCCTGTTCATAAAATGGATTTATCTGATAATGATCAGAATGCCTGTAACGGGTAGTATTTAAGAAAGACATATTTGTTGATAAGTCCCATTTTTCAGATATGCCCTTCAGTAGTAGTATTGTATATCTCCAAAGAGAGGTTTACATTGTAGTTATCATTATTTGTGGATAATTCAAAAAGCAACATAGAAAATATATATGCTACCATGACGAAAGAATCCAGATTATACGTAACTCGCAATTCTCCAAAAGAGATTTCAAATCACAATAACATATCCGATATAAAGAGAGGTGGTAATGATTTTATCTCTACATTGTGCCCTTGTTCGTGGGCCCTTGTTCTTTTCAGCAAACAGCCCAAAACCGAAACTCCACAACATATCCGATTACACTGATTCAGGCTGTCCCAGTTCTCCATGCGATACTGACGCCCGTTCGACTCCCAGACCATAGAGAATAGATTTAAAAGGAATCCAGCTCAAGTCTAGAACGATTTGGCAAGCCTAAACTGACTCAATTCTATCCATGAAAGTAAGCATTAATAAAAAAATATTGTTCTTGTCTGCTTCAGATTATATTTTGTAGAGACATAGTTTTAACTAGGAAAATCGTACTGACACCGGCGCTGTCCCTATTGAAGCTATTTATAAGAATTTCAATTTGTCGTCCATTGTTCGATGTCAATACATCGATGACAAGTGAGGATATCTTAAAGTAATCGTTGATGCCCCGCTACACTGTAATACAAATTATAATCAAGTTGACTGGTGTGTACATTACAACAGTGAACATGTACATGATCATGCCCTAATAATCAAATGCCGTAATGTCAAATACTAATATATTATTGTGTGCTGAATTTAACTGGATCAGTGGTAACATGTGATATAAATATTCCATCAATTTATCTCCTGGCTGGTCCATCCATGTCTACAAAATGAACATAATACAATTAATATGGAGCCTAGAACAATTCTTAATTTCAGGCTAGGGCTGTGGAAATCTAGACTTTCCCAATCATGATAGACTTGATTTGGTCTCATTTTTACATTATTCTCTTGGGTCAACACCACAGCTCATACCATACACTAACAAGACCAGATTGTCCCCCGCCAGAGCTCCTGGATTTTGGTAATATCATCTAACATGGCCAACTCTGCTCTTAAGTAAACAAGAACCTAATCAGCGAGGGGTCCTTTATCATCCCTATGTGACTGCTTATAAAAATCTGATATCTCTTTCCAAAGACCTGGTTCATAATATATTTTCTGCTGAATATTCGAAACAGAGTGAGTGAGTTGGTACTACATATGTTTACGGTTCTATTTTAAATGACTGCAGCGCTCCATTATGAAAACAAATTGTTTTAACGCCGCTCTCAGCAGTATTCCAGTGATAAATGACGGCGGTCTGTTGTATATGAAATAAATGCAAATTGAATCTTGAATCTTGAAAGTTGTAACATTTCCGCTAATAAGTATCACATGCAGTATACAGTATATCAACTGCAATATACTGTATACATCAGTATACAGTGTGTCGCGAGCTCTGCGCTGGGCTGGAGCACACATTTCCTACCCCTCTCCCTTTGGCAAACACCTCATGAGGGTTGCAACGAGGTCACAGGTCAGGCGTGCACTCGTCAGTTGTCTAATGCGGTCAAGAGTAAGATCTTCCGGAAGACCACTGCACATTAGGTAGGTGGATTGTTGATGAGGTACTACGTGTTTGGAACAGGGAGTCGAACACTAAGCACTTTTAGAGAAAAGCTCACAATAAAACGTTATGGACTCGCGGACGGACTTGTGTTTTCATTTCAAGACTTACATGTATCAGGTTGAACTTCTACGACATATGTAACTTTGTTACCGCTTCCTAACTGTAACATTAACTGAACTTTACGCCTTTTATACACATTTGTGATGGGGCGACAAAGCGACAACGAGACATATTTTGACCTTGAAAATGTCGCGTTACGGCATCGTCGCCCTTTTGTAAAATAAAGAAAAGGATTATTCAAAGAGCGACAATGCAAACACGCGACAATGCGACAAATGGCCAATTGTCGCGCTTTTGTTAATTTTGACAGGTTTTGCTTGTTTTTGTAGGGGGCGTCAATGCGACAATGCGACAATGTCCCTTCCATAGTGATCCGTGCAAATAAAACTGAGTTATGAAAAAGAAGTCTGACATGCCAATTAGAATTAAAGTGTTGCAGCTTCTGATTTCATAGATCTTTAACAAGGATTATCAATAATGGGATGGGTGATGAGTTCAACTGCATGCCGAGTATTTACGTTGTGATTAACAATAATGCTCCGAGTCAATACATTTTGTCAAAATGTATAATGACATGTATTACGTGAATGAACATATTGTTCATACTCGTCCATGTTTTTGACGGACAATATAATTTACATGCTCGGTAAAAGTGAGGACGAGCATCATTGTGTGTTTCCGTGCTTTGTTCAGGTGAACAATTGACTTGTCCTTGCATGTGTTTGTGACGGGTGCCACTTTTGTGGCGGGATACGCTCACCTTTTCCCGAATACCCGTTGGGTAGCCTGAACCAATTCGGATTTTAATCTCACATCAGTCTGTACACCGTGATATAACTGAAATACTGAAATACTGTACAGTTGAAAATGGTGTTTAATGCCATTACCATAGTGTGTTACTGCAACTGTTCAAATGTTGTGCAGTGCTGTTATGTAATATGTAAGAGAAAGCATACTCAATTATCCAATTGATTTGAATAGTGCGTCAGTGTATTTTATAAACGCCCCAAACCGTAATTTAAACACATAAAATAACAGATCATATACACGCATGGTGCCTTGACTTACTGCTAACTTTAATAGGCCATCCCGGAATAAAATAGCCTCAGCCTAATTACCTCAGTAAGTCAATTACAATGACAGAGCGTCGTAATACATTTACATCAAGTACAACACGTCAAAATGGCCGACACGATAAACGTGACGGGAGATATTTCCGAAGTTGTTAATTAACCTGTGGCTATTTCAAGCCTTTGTCATCACTTATCAATTGGTCGATCGTTGAAAGGTGATTGAAAAGATGTGTCAAATAGATACTAAGGTAAATTCATAGATTGCTGTAGATTGTCACTACGATAGTTTGGATGTTTTTTTGTTGTTTTTTTTCTCTGGGATGGGTTGTAGCGAGGGTATCCTCAAACGGGCATGCAACCACGCTTCTGTATGAATTCGTACCAGGGAATTCCAAGGGTTTTCCCCAGGAATGTGGAAGTAGTCAGTGTTTACGCTATTTCAAGAATACAGTCACGTGAAGAACGTTATGTGACCGACCTCTCTTCCTAGTCGTATATCTTGTAAACTTCACATTAAAAAATTAGTTATTATTATAACCAAATGAAACACAACCCATTATTCGATAGGGGTAACTGTTCATAGCCGAGGGATATGTTACCACAATAAACTTGGTAACATTGTTTGGTTTGACTTCTTGGCGCGTGCCTGAATTCCATTAACATGTTACATATCCTAAACTGGCTTATCAGCAAATCTCGCCGCACTGTGCGCGACAGATACTAGAGCAAGGCATGCCAGAAATACGAAACCTAAAGCTTTCGAAAGGAAGCCTTAGGAATCACGTGCGTCGGAGGACCAGCGCCATCTGATTGGCCATTAACAGGTGTACAAGGCGGAGCAAAAAGCATCGTTTTTCCTTCCATTTTATGCTTGAAAAACTCGACCCTTTTCTGCACACTTTCTAGACGCTCACCAATTAATCAATTTTATTGAATTTTTAGTCGTTTTTCCGTCCAATGACCATATACGAAAAAAAACGACGTTTTCGTGTTTGCAGTGTGAAAGATATTTTCTGATTTACTCACTCATTCCCTTCATTACCAAGGCCATTGCGATTCAAGTTCAGAAACAGGTCCCCAGTGTCCTGTGCTTGTCGATATAAACAGGGATTTAACCCTTTGAATCGTCTGTCTATATATTTTAATCGTGTTCATCGTTTTCAACTTGTTTGGTACATATTGATTATTTACAGGCTTTCATTACTTACGACGAGTTGAATCATTTATGATGGCAGCGTTATACAACATTTACCTATTCATTCACTCACACACTAGATAACGAGTAAGAAATGTATCCCTGGATGGAAGTGAAGGAGATACATTTAGTTTTCTCCACTATTTTACAGTACACGCTCACCAAATTGATGCTCTCCATAGAAAGTACACACAGCATTGCAGTAAGAAGTGTCACATCGCCCTGTTCTTCCTCTCAACCCCTTCAGTGGCCAAACTTGATCTCAACCTTGTCTTGAGATCTGATGTTCGACACTTCCGTCATGAATACAACCTTGACTCTGTCAAACACTGGGGCGATTTCTTTCCTCAATGACTGACTTGATGTCCAATCCATGTACGTAGAGAAGTCACTCGACTGACGAGTTTACCTGTCCATATTGCGAGGTAGGTGAATTGCAGATAAACTGTACAATAGGCAAATGCTTCCTCATTCAGATATTGCTCATGACTGCGTTGCCACAAGCATGAACAGTGGATTACGTATTGTCAGTATAGCGGAAGGGAGGTAACTCATCGGACAATAGCTGCACGAAATTTGAAGGGGCTGATTGATCAAAGTATAAAGTTAAATTTTGACCAATCAGAAATACTCATTACATGTCACATACTTATAATTAGGATTTCAATCAATCATTTAACAAGGCAGGAGCTGATGCTGTTTCCTGTTCAATAACACTTCATACTGGAAAACTATCCTTATAATGCGTCATGCACCACTGCATTGAACAAATTGTATATTATCTCACTGACAGGAATTCATAGATATTTCTAGGATAATTATTCTTTGAAACATTTTAATATTTTTAGTTGTACTTTGGAGCAGTGGAAAAATACGCTTGCAATGTTGTGAAATGTTCACCCACTCTTCCTGCAGTTCCTGTGCCAACTGTAGGAGGTTCTGTGGTTGTTGCTGATGTGCTCGTAGTCCCGTGCATCCAGTGCATGCCATAAATGTTCGATTGGGTTTAAGAGGGTCATGGCAGGAACTGGATGTTGTGAATCCTCAAAAATACTTTTGTCAGCCTTGCCGTGTGATGTCGGGCGTTGTCTTATTGGAAAATGACGTTCACTTGTTGCATAAATGGTTTATATGATGTCATGTTGGCTGTGATGCTTCATACAAGTCAGCAGATGGTTTATATGATGTCATGTTGGCTATGATGTTTCATACGAGTCAGCAGATGGTTTATATGATGTCATGATGGCTATGATATTTCATATGAGTCAGCAGATGGTTTATATCATGTCATTTTGGCTATGATTTTTCATACGAGTCAGCAGATGGTTTATATGATGTCATGTTGGCTGTTTGATTTAATACGAGTCAGCAGATGGTTTATATGATGTCATGTTGGCTATGATGTTTCATACGAGTCAGCAGATGGTTTATATGATGTCATGTTGGCTGTGTGATTTCATGCGAGTCAGCAGATGGTTTATATGATGTCATGTTGGCTATGATATTTCATACGAGTCAGCAGATGGTTTATATGATGTCATGATGGCTATGATATTTCATACCAGTCAGCAGATGGTTTATATGATATCATGTTGGCTATGATGCTTCATACGAGTCAGCAGATGGTTTATATGATGTCATGTTGGCTATGATGCTTCATACGAGTCAGCAGATGGTTGATATGATATCATGTTGCCTATGATGCTTCATACGAGTCAGCAGATGGTTTTTATGATGTCATGGTGGCTAAGATATTTCCTATGAGTCAGCAGATGGTTTATATGATGTCATGTTGGCTATGATGTTTCATACGAGTCAGCAGATGGTTTATATGATGTCATGTTGGCTGTTTGATTTCATACGAGTCAGCAGATGGTTTATATGATGTCATGTTGGCTATGATATTTCATATGAGTCAGCAGATGGTTTATATGATGTCATGGTGGCTATGATGTTTCATACGAGTTAGCAGATGGTTTATATGATGTCATGGTGGCTATGATGTTTCATATGAGTCAGCAGATGGTTTATATGATGTCATGATGGCTATGGTGTTTCATATGAGTCAGCAGATGGTTTATATGATGTCATGTTGCCTATGATGTTTCATACGAGTCAGCAGATGGTTCATATGATGTCATGGTGGCTATGATATTTCATATGAGTCAGCAGATGGTTTATATGATGTCATGTTGGCTATGATGTTTCATACGA
This sequence comes from Haliotis rufescens, assembly GCF_023055435.1. Classification (NCBI taxonomy): domain Eukaryota; kingdom Metazoa; phylum Mollusca; class Gastropoda; order Lepetellida; family Haliotidae; genus Haliotis; species Haliotis rufescens. The sequence continues at coordinate 1,611,936 of NW_025964354.1, forward strand.
GTCAGCAGATGGTTTATATGATGTCATGGTGGCTATGATATTTCATACAAGTCAGCAGATGGTTTATATGATGTCATGTTGGCTATGATGTTTCATACGAGTCAGCAGATGGTTTATATGATGTCATGTTGGCTGTTTGATTTCATACCAGTCAGCAGATGGTGTATATGATGTCATATTAGTTATGATATTTCATACGAGTCAGCAGATGGTTTATATGATGTCATGTTGGCTATGATGTTTATGCTAGTCAGCAGATGGTTCATATGATGTCATGATGGCTATGAGGTTTCATACTAGTCAAAAGATGGTTTATATGATGTCATATTGGCATTTGAAAAATGATAATAGTGAGTACATTTGGACGGTGATACCGACGTCCCCTTTCAAATGATACCAAAAAATGTCCCGTCCGCTTGTGATGGTATTACAAGATATAAGCAAATAAAAGCGTCAAAACCCATTCAAAAAATGTGTTCAATTCCGACTACATCACGAACAAGTAAGAAACAGTGGTGAGAGCAGGTGTTCTCGAAAAGGTGAACTTATCCTGCCCCACAGGTGGCACCCGTGACAAACACATCCAAAGGCGAGTCATTGTTCACCTGAAAAAAGCACAGGTCAATATACTGAGTCAATTTTTTAAAAAAACGGGTGTACATGTAATATATCATAAAATAACAAAGTCGACGTTAGTCCAACATCTTCTTTATATCAGTTTCAGACATAGTACTTTCACTGTCTCATGACAGCTCTTCAAAGTAACTGACAATTACATATGCATGACGTCATACTTATGATGACGTCATAAGTTACAACTATGACATCATAATGCATTTACACTCTCCAGCGACGACACCAAGTAATTTCACAATTGTAGGGAGACATTTGGAAATATTTTTTTAATTTGAAGTTTACACGATATACGGCTTTTCCATTGGACGAGAGAGCGGTCACATGATCGCGAAATTGACGTTCATAATTGCATGAACGACACAATTTGACCTTCATACGTTTTTCACGAGACCGTGTTCTTGAAATGACGTAAACACTGACGGACTACTTCCACATTCCTGGGGAAACCCCTGGGAATTCCCTACCACGAAAACATGCATAAGAGTTATTTCTGATCATTTAGCACCTTTATTCTTGGTCTCAGCGTTTTAGTATACATTGAGAAATGTCAGAGAGCATGACTGCATGATTGCTCACGAATATCCTCGCTGCGGCCTATCATAATGAACAAACGAAGAAATGCACATCTAAACTGTCGTAGTATCGACTCGACCCGTGTCTAGGCTGACATTGACCGTCTCCAGCAATCCATGAATTTACCTTAGTGTCTGTTTGACGCATCTTTATTCACCTTTCAATGATCGGCCAGTTGATCAATGATGACTAGCACATGTAACCGCCACGGGTTCATTAACAACTTCGGAAATCTCGGCGTCAGATATCAATTATTAAAATCATAATAACAATATTGGATATCATCTAACAAAAACTGGACATCTGGACTATTTAGTGAGTGAGTGGATGAGTATGGTTTTACGCCGCTTTTGGCAATAATCCAGCAATATCACGGCGGGGGACACCAGAAATGGGCTTCACACATTGTACCCATGTCGGTAATCGAACCCGGGTCTGACGAGCGAACGCTTTAACCACAAGGCTACCCGACCGCCCCCTGAACTATTTAGTATGTATTGATATCATACAATAGCATTGCTCCAGTTAAAGGAAACACTTGTCAGTATTATTATGAATGGAGTTTTTGTTTCAGAGAGGTACATATTCATTGTTTAATTGTGTATTAAGAGGCTTGGTTAAAAACTGGGGTAAATTTGTGCAGGAACGCCTGTTTCACAAGTTCACTATCCGTGTCGTGTTGTCTTACCAGTTGGTATTGATATTCACTCAGATAAGACAGAAACGACATTTTCCTTGTTCCGTGTACCGGTTCATGGTGTATGCACAATGCACTGCAATTCCATCACATGTCATGTTGAAGTAAATATTCAAATACAGGATATAATATCATAAAAAGGGTTATAGGTGTTTCAGTAGTAGTAGTGTTGTAAACGTGTGCGACCTGCTTTACCTTACAGCTGATACGTTGATGTATAATTAAGGTTTCTAAGGTAGGTTGAAGGACGCGGTGCTGACACATAGGATCATATAATAGAACGAGTATAGGATTCGAACCCACGGATTTAGGCAAAGTACATTATATTGCCATGCGGCATAGGAAAGGAGTAAACAGTTAAATACAATATCAGGAAAACTAGTCAAGTAGTGCTGATATCAATAGTAAATGCTACATAAAAAATAGCCATGAATATTGCAAATTAGATACAAAGTAAATTTGAAACTTTCTACACAATTCAAAGATTTGTTGTAAAATAGTATAAACATACCAGTGCATTGAAGCATTCTTACATATTTATGTGTGATTACTTAAATTACTTAATTATCTTAATGATGTTCCTTCATCAGATTACATATTACGTAGACCCGTGAAAATCCGGGGTAGAATAGGTCTTCAGCAATCCATGCTTGCCGTAAAAGGCGACTATGGTTGTCGTAAGAGGCGACTAACAGGATCGGGTGGTCAGGCTCGCTGACTTTGTTGATGCATGTCATCGGTCCCAATTGCGTGGATCGATGCTCATGATGTCAATCACTGGATTGTCTGGTCCAGAGTCGATTATTTACAGACCGCCGTCACATAGCTGGAATATTGCTTAGTGGGGATCTATACTGTCAAGACTGTTTAGTTTCATGTTCAAGTCAGTATACGACACGGAACTAACCTGTTTGTCGATTGATTCTGACATTATGGGAAGCAATGTCGTAAATGAGCACCGTGTCTTTTCAACTGCTGGAACCCGATATGCTTATTTTGTTATCTTCATATATCATACACATTATAAATCTGACCACGAGTTTGTGATAAGGTACATATTTACTTACTAAGTCGTTTATTTTATTTAAATATTGTAATGAAGTATGTCACAAGTAGCAACATATGCTATTCGCAATGGCGCCTCTTTAATGTGGCAGGATACACTGCTAACCACAACCGTCTAAAACATGTGGCACTTACACGCCGTGATATAACTGAAATGTTGCTCAAAGCGATCTAACACTCTTACACTAGTTTGGGTTCGAATTCCAGACGGGACTCAACCCAAAAAAGAACGAGAACCTGTACTTTACTAAGAAAGTGTTGTTCCAAATATAACATTTGTCACATTGTTAGATTTTACACTCATCTAACTGAATGAAAAACGTCAACGTCAGAGAACAACCAGTGATGGCACCCAGATGTTCGCGACAAGGTTAGCTTGACTGTTGTCCTGCCCTATCAGTGCTGATAACATTACTCCAGATACGAGGACTGGTAGACACATTATCATGGAGTTTATACTTATTTGTGTTTACTTTTATAGTGTTCAACACTTCGGAGCACACGTGGATATTTTGTTGAAGGCGTCTCAACTCGCTTTTTAGAGTTACGTCCCTTATCCGTACCAGGATCCGTTGGTCGCCGAATGGTCCGAATGACAGATCCGTACCGATTGCGATTGTTAACCAGTCAGCCCAGTAGCAGTACACTTGGGTTTCAACAAAATGCATTTGGAATTATCACAACTCAATGACAATAGTTTTTCTGCTATGTGTAAATATGTGGCAACTTTAGCTCGACGGCTGATTTGAAAAACTAGGTAGTTCAGGGTCCCTTTCTACAATCAACCTGACCGTTACGACTGTGGTACGTTTGTGTTAAGGTGTGGAAGTTATGGCAACACAAGTGCTTATCCAGCTGGGTATCTGCAGACACAAACTATGAATTGGAAGTTTTTGAAACTTGGTATGTTTCTTTGTACTAATCATACGCACAATGTTGCAAACAAACATGATGTTTCAAGAAAATCCTATGAAGTGTTTATTTACCAGTCAAACGAGTGGTGTGAGTAAGCCTTTTGGGGACATTATATGGAGCTGATTGATGGCGTCCATGGAATAGTTCCAAAAGTAACGGAAAACGTTTGTGATCTAGAACAAGCATTTGGCAAGTAAGTAAAATCGCGACTAGTCTCATTACTGTGACTTGGGATAAACGTCTCCTCCATTACATGTCCTGTATCAACTTTATGTGGAGACGGCGAATGTGCATCTGCTGTCTAAGTGGCGCAACTCTGTACAACGAATGTGAATGCATCATGTCACTGAGCCACTAAGTTTTCATTTCCAGCTTTGTGTTGTCGATGAGGATCCTATAAATATTCCGATAACATCATCTACCATCAATGCCATGCCAACTTGCAACAACACCTTTGTATACGATTCCCAAAACAATCTAGATACACGTTCCCCAAGAATGAATGTCTCATCTAACAACGGCTGCTGCAAATTATTTGGCACTGTATAATAAATATAATAGTCAAATGTATTGAATCAGGCACGTGTTCTTGAATCTAAGAAACAATTGTTAAGCCAGCAGAAAGTTGGTATTTCCCGATAGGCGTCCAACACAACCTCACGATAGCAAGGCGAGTAGTCAGGATTTGCCTCCCTTTCACTGTAGTCTTAAAGGTGTTCCATGAGTTTTCAGTTCTGTGCAGTCAGTATGATACACGCGTGTGCATAGGTATCATTCTTAGCTGCAGTGAAGTGACATCTCCTCAGAGATATGTGTCAGAATACCGTATAAGGTCCATATGATAACAATCCCAAGATGAGATGAGGTGTAATAGGTGTTCGCTTAAAACATTAGTGCATTTTTATAGCAACGTATGTGTGCGAGTGTGCGTGCGTGCCTGTGTGTGTGCCTGTGTGTGTGTGTGTGTGTGTGTGTGTGTGTGTGTGTGTGTGTGTGTGTGTGTGTGTGTGTGTGTGTGTGTGTGTGTGTGTGTGTGTGTGTGTGTGTGTGTGTGTGTGTGTGTGTGTGCCAGCTCACTGAGATATCATGCAATGGTTTAACATTGATAACCCTCTCGCACACACTATGTGGTACTCCACATAAACTGATACTTTCACAGTGATAAAATCACCGAAGTACTGAGGCGTAAATACGGTTTAACGCCGCTTTTAACGGTATTTCAGTTATATTGCGGCGGCGTGTCAGCTTAATGTGGGAGGAAAGCCCGAAGTCATGCAGGTCTCAGACGTTTACCACTTCGGTGAAACACACGAGCTCGGGTATGGTGCTGACAAACCTAGAAGCATAGTCTGGGCGAACCGGGATTCGTGCCAACAAACATAGCTTTCTGTCGTGTCCAAGGGACGCACCACCTCCCACCTCCCCCCCCCCCCGTGCCACCATGTTAGTGTGCGCCATCAAAGAAGAGCTAGACAAGTGTAAGCGCATGAACATCGACGTCAACCAAAGGCATTGGCTGTCAACATCATAAGTATGATCCATAAAAAGGAAACTAATGGACACATCAATATGGTCACAGAACCTGTTGTCAGATAGGACAAGGTTCGTGGAGGCCTAGATCCAAAAGACTTGAATCGGTTGATACGCAGGAAGCACGACCTGATTATTATGGTAGAAAATGTTGCTTCATCCATTCCTAATACAAAGTCCTAATCACATCATTTAACACCCCGATAGGCATATTCCTTTGGTTTCTACGTTTCACAATATTTGCGTGCATGCGTGCATCAAATCAATAAAATAATCTTTATTTTTGTATGAAAGCTTATGGGCCCATATACACCCCAATAAAACACGGACAAAGGTAGGTTACATTCACATAGTCAGTAAATAGTGCCGCAGTCTTAAATATTAGATTTATAAATATTTTTCACTTAGGGATTCACTTCTTTTGTGTAAGCATTGTAAATATATAGGCACAACATTCTCAAACTGTTATTTGTATCATTTGAAAAAAGGTACTTTCGTAAATTTAATAATATTAACATGTAAATTTCGTGGTAGATATTTCATTATAATTTCATCATAACCTAAAATGAAATTCAGTGAAATTCGTGTGTACCAGTGAAGTGAAATATCGATTTTTTGCCACCTGCCTTCATTTATTTTGAGACGCAGTGGCAATGCTCTGAACTTAACTGATATTTTTTCCAAGATTGACGTTAACAATAGCATTAAGGTATTTCTCGTCCCACTATAAACAATGCCTTGAACAACAAATATCTATTGTACGTTTCTGAAGTATTTTAATGAAATATGCGGGATTTCCAACAATCTGAGACAGCCAAACAAACCCAAAACCATACTAGACAAGTAAATGCCTGATTACAGAAGCCCAGGTTAAATGTCTAGTAATGTCCATATGTAATAACATAACTTTTCTTGGTAAACGCTTTTCATGCATTGACAATAGTTTTAGCAGTGCGGGCAACTGAATTAATAACAGAAATGAAAAACTAAATGTCACATGATGTTTACACTGAGATGCAATGGGAGTACTAAATGTCACATGATGTATACACTGAGATTCAATGTGACTACTAAATGTAACATGATGTATACACTGAGATACCATGTGACTTCCTTTTGTCACATGATGTATACAGTGATATACAATGTAAGTACCTAATGTCACATGATGTCGACACTGAGATTCAATGTGACTACTAAATGTCACATGATGTATACACTGAGATACAATGTGACTTCTTAATGTCACATGATGTATACAGTGACATACAATGTAAGTACCTAATGTCACATGATGTCAACACTGAGATTCAATGTGACTTCTAACTGTCACATGTATATACACTGAGATGCAATGCGAGTACTAAATGTCACATGATGTCAACAATGAGATACAATGTAAGAACTTAATGTTTCATGTTGTCAACACCGAGATACAATGTGAGTACTTAATCTCACATGATGTCAACACTGATATACAATACTGATGTGTAGTGTAAAGTACTTACTATTGCTCTGAACCAAGAGACATAAACACTCTGAGCCAACAGATAGCAACTCTCTGAGCCTAGTGTTAATAACACTTTAAACAACTTGACATAAACACTCTGAACCAATTGACATTTACACTTTGAGGCAATTGACACGGACAATTAGAACCATTTGACATTATCACTATGCGCCAATTGACAATAAACGCTGTGATCCAAATACAAAGACTGACTGATTCGCAGTCAGCACAATGTATATGAGTTAGATATGGTGTCCCGTTGGCGAGTAAGTGACAAAGACGTGAAATAATATTGAACGTGACGATTTCTTCTCGCCACATATGGTATTCCGTGATGCACAACTTCGTGTTAAGGACATAAATATGACTGATGCAGGGTTATATGTCTTCACCTGATTAAACACTCGTCTTCAATTGTTACAGTGCATACATAACGAGAACTTGTGTCAATTGAGTCTGGGCCACATAATCCAGTGATTGATGTTATGAGCAACGATTGCAGTGTTAAGTTATGTTGACACGCTATGAACGAGCCTAAATTGATCCATTAAGTTGCCACGTACGACAAGCAAATGTTCTACCCGATATCCTAACTGGGGAGGAATTACACTTCACGAAGGAGGCATCCGTGATATGGTATAATTCATTTTCATGGCGTCATGCCGATTTTATGAGACGTCGTTCTGATCGTAACTAAGCTGAAGAACATAACATGTCACAAAAATATTAAAAAGCTGTTTTCTGGCTCATCAGTGGGAATGCCCAGGAATACAAAAAAGCTGCAACAATGGCAAAGATCAGTGACCGGCATCGTCGCAGGTTGTGGCACTGAAGTAAAACGAGAACACGACAAACAACATGGTGTTAGTTTCTTTGGTAATATGCAAATAGTACATCAAGTAGTCAATATCAAAAGGTGAAATGTGTTTACTCGTCTTGCTTCGTCCAGGTTATACGCCAGCAGACAACCAATGGGAGACAACTTCCAATGGCGGTAATTCTGGATGAAACTAGTTCCGTCATTCCAGTGTCATGAAAACACTGATTTTGATTTTCACACAAGTGAAAATAAGGGGTTTTATTTTCATAACAGTGAAATTTTGATAACTTTTGAAGAAAAAAAGAGTTTTATCATTTTCATACAACTGCATATCTCACACTCATGTATATAATGAATGCAACTATTGCAAGATCTTACTTTGTCTTCTGTAATTATTACATCTCATGTTTTTTGTACGTTTCCATTGCAATGTCTTATTTTTCCTTTCGACTGCATCTATGCAACTATCACAATTTTGTGTTATTTCTGATTGTATTGCATATGAACAACTATTGCAATGTATTGTTTTTCGTCAGTTATTGTTGCATGTCGACAACTATTGCAAATTCTAATTGTGTCTCCTGTTACGGTTTAGTTGATAGAACGTATGCCAGGAACGGTGGTTCCATACCCTGGTATTTGTTTGTATTCTGCCGGGGCATTAAGGAGATGTAACAGGAACTGGCTGGTTCAGAGTCTGAGAGGCTGAGATGTGCACCTTTACCATTAGCGTTAATACTTTCAGAATCATTACAATCTTTGATGCATATACGGCAGACCACATATGTGTGTACCATGTACATGTCCACGATCATGTTCGTCTACCTCATATGACTTTAATAATTGGGACCAGTCTGGCATATATGAAAAACATTTTAATCGTCTGCAGACTGGCGAACCTGTTACAATTACCAGTCAGATCTGACAGTTTGACATTTGAAAGGTGAAATGTTTGACGCCTACACATGCAAAAGCCCGCCATATTACTAAACGCCACTCGTACCCTACATGTACTTAACACTTCACAGATTACCAGCTGACGAGCAACCATTAGACTTGCAGCTCACAGCCATGTCGGACGCTGACATGAGACACCTCCTGCTATTGGTAATATGTTTGGGCCCCCTTGCTGTGTGTAAGTAGAGTTTCTTTTGAACGACGGTTTTATGTTGTATAATGTGTGCATGAATGATTCATCACAAGTGTTTTCTTAATATTCGAGGGGCACGGGTGGCCCAGTCGTCTAAGGCGCCGCGATTCGCTGTGCAGATTTTTGTCCCTTGGGCACGCCATATATCTATAAGTTGCGGATCGAATCCCGTTTCACCTCGATTACTTTTCTAGTTTTTTTTAGCACGTGGGTTTCACCGAAGTGGTAACGTCTGAGACATCACCTCGGGCTTTTCTACCAAATTAAGCTGACACGCCGCGATATAACTGGAATATTGTTAAAACCAGCGATAAAACCCAACTCAATCACTCACTCATTCTAAATACTCGAAATATCATCCTAGTTCCAGAAAATCCGAATTCACTGAAAATCGACTGGACATGCAAATGCTGAACAGAGCTTAAACATGACCACAAATGGCGACACACAAACGCTCGTGGTGCACAGCCACATATTCCGTTTTCCCCTCGCGATAAGCTAACATTATGTACAACGTATGTGAAACAATTTCCACAAGTTGTGCTGCCAGCAAACATGTTGTTGATGCAAGCAGAAATAATGTGAGATTATCACTGGGTTGACTCATGGCGAAAAGGTCACGTGTCCGGTTGTCTAAGTTGTATACTCTGGGTCATGATTTCCATATTATCATGTTACAAGCAATTGCATGGCTTAATGCGTTGATGTAATGATAATCGTATGTCTATTATTATTACAAAGTTTGCTAAGGATCAAGTACACATTATCGTACAATGAAACACTGCGTGAAGAATAAACCATGAAGGTCGCAGCCCCGAGCGGTTTATTCTCCCTGCAGTGTATTATTGTACGATCCACAAGTTGTATATTTTTATATCACTCTTTTTGAGGATGATGATACAATGTACAAGCTTTAAAAATAAGTTATCCTTATTTAAAAAAGATGACTCTCTCAATAGAATCAGACCAAGTCCATTATATGCATAGGTGGGTCTTTCCCGCATATTCTCACAATCCTCACGTCGATTACCTGTACCTTCTCTCCCAATACCGATTGTCATATCTCCCCCGGTTTTGGATGCGATCGTTCGGCCATCGCTTTTATCTGCATTACCCAGGATCATCTATTGGGATCAACTCAAGAGACACAACCCTCTCAAAAATAACGTCGTCGTCAAGTTACGAGCGAATTTCCGAATCTCCATAAATGACGTCATGATAGAACAATGTTTTATCGTGAAGTAAACCACACTGCGTTGTTCATTGTACGTTTGCGATTTATCGCATAACTATCTTATGTTAGTTAATTCAACTTAGTAATAAGAACATCCTCGTAGACCCACTACACTCACTCATGTTGTTTGGACAGGGTTGGGTCAAATGTATAGGGCACTACATCGCCAGTAGTTGAGCTAAGAACATGCCAGTCATATTATATGATTGTGGCTTTGATTGTGGGCTTCATTCAGTATTATGCTGAAATGCTAATATTACTGTAATGCTGTCCGTCCGTACTTCCGTCCGCTCTACCATCCGTCCGTCCGATTCACCTTTGACACACATTTTCTCAAAAACTATTCAATTCACAGAAATTCAATTTACAGAATGATGTTACCAGTCACAATCTTAAATGAGTTCGAACATTGTCTTAAATTCCTTTTTGTACAGAGCTATAGACCTTTCTCCGTGACTTTCCGGAGTGAGTGAGTTTAACCTCGCTCAAAGCGGGGGATAATCATGACGCTGACCTCTGACCGCTGCCATACCATGGTTATTGTGTCACTCTCATTATCAGTGTTGTACATCCCCATCCACAGATTCATAAACGAGTTGTATTGAGCTAGAATCGAGCTGAAGCTGACTGTTTGTAGGCGGCACCACACTGGACATATTATAGCCCAGTAGCTATGTGTGACAACTGTCTTGACTGCTGTATATGTCAATATATACATGCTTAAAGTGATGCAGCAATCACTTGGGCAGGTGTGTTCCGGAAATGTCCGCCAGCTCCAAAAAGCCGTCCTCAACTCTGTGATTATACAGCTGGGGCACTTTAGACATGGTCAGAACAAAAACATCTGTGTCTACAGTGAATGTATGGTAAGAACACGTTAATTGCGTAGTCATCAAAGGTCTTGATCGGAACATATATCATCATGTGGATGTTCTGGGTCAGGTACAGGATGAGGTGAGAGATGAGGTCAGACTGAGGTCAGGGATGAGGTCAGGGATGTGGTGAGGTCAGACTGAGGTCAGGGATGAGGTCAGGGATGTGGTGAGGTCCTGGATGAGGTGTAGGATGAGGTCAGGGATGAGGTCAGGAATGCGGTGAGGTCCTGGATGAGGTCAGGGATGCGGTGAGGTCCTGGATGAGGTCCTGGATGAGATCAGGGATGCGGTGAGGTCCTGGATGAGGTACAGGATGAGGTTAGGGATGAGGTCAGGGATGCGGTGAGGTCCTGGATGAGGTACAAGATGAGGTCAGAGATGAGGTCCTGGATGAGGTCCTGGATGTGGTGAGGTCCTGGATTAGGTACAGGATGAGGTCAGGGATGAGGTCAGGGATGTGGTGAGGTCAGGGATGAGGTCAGGATTGCGGTGAGGTCAGGGATGCGGTCAGGGATGAGGTCAGGGATGTGGTGAAGTCCTGGATGAGGTCAGACTGAGGTCAGGGATGAGGTCAGGGATGTGATGAGGTCCTGGATGAGGTACAGGATGAGGTCAGGGATGAGGTGAGGTCAGGGATGCGGTGAGGTCATGGATGAGGTACAGGATGAGTTCAGGGATGTGGTGAAGTCCTGGATGAGGTACAGGATGAGGTCCTGGATGAGGTCAGGGATGTGGTGAGGTCAGGGATGAGGTCAGGGATGCGGTGAGGTCAGGGATGCGGTCAGGGATGAGGTCAGGGATGTGGTGAAGTCCTGGATGAGGTCAGACTGAGGTCAGGGATGAGGTCAGGGATGTGATGAGGTCCTGGATGAGGTACAGGATGAGGTCAGGGATGAGGTGAAGTCAGGGATGTGGTGAGGTCCTGGATGAGGTTCAGGATGAGGTCCTGGATGAGGTCAGGGATGCGGTGAGGTCATGGATGAGGTACAGGATAAGTTCAGGGATGTGGTAAAGTACTGGATGAGGTACAGGATAAGGTCCTTGATGAGGTCAGGGATGCGGTGAGGTCATGGATGAGGTACAGGATGAGTTCAGGGATGTGGTGAAGTCCTGGATGAGGTACAGGATGAGGTCATGGATGAGGTCAGGGATGTGGTGAGGTCAGGGATGAGGTCAGGGATGCGGTGAGGTCAGGGATGCGGTCAGGGATGAGGTCAGGGATGTGGTGAAGTCCTGGATGAGGTCAGACTGAGGTCAGGGATGAAGTCAGGGATGAGGTCGGGGATGTGATGAGGTCCTGGATGAGGTACAGGATGAGGTAAGGGATGCGGTGAGGTCAGGGATGTGGTGAGGTCCTGGATGAGGTACAGGATGAGGTCCTGGATGAGGTCAGGGATGCGGTGAGGTCATGGATGAGGTACAGGATGAGTTCAGGGATGTGGTGAAGTCCTGGATGAGGTACAGGATGAGGTCCTGGATGAGGTCAGGGATGCAGTGAGGTCAGGGATGCATCCAGAGTTCATGACCGGGTTGAGATCTGAGATGGTTCTGGATGTGGCCAGGAATGAGCACCGGGCGTGAGGTCACTCATCCTGAGTTTAGAAAACAGACACATCACTTTCATTGCTTGATATTCATGTGACTTTTTCAGGTGCCCAAGAACTCGTTATTGGTCCACCAATGGATGAATTAATGGCGTACCACGTTTCGTTTCCAATGCAATGCGAAGTTCCTGGACTGCCAGACGGTATTGATGCCAAGTTAGAATGGCTGGACAGGAACAACAATGTTATTGGACGCGACTGGGACAAACGGTACAGAATATTCTGTTGTTTGGGGTTTTTTTTAATCTGATGGTTAAGTCGAACTAATCAGTAGTTCATCTACATGACTGTGACCTATAAATAACCGAGTCGGGACCAAAATGAATATAGCACTGGTACCCACTTGAGTAAGAATGATATGTTTACCACTTTGCAGGAATGTGGCTCCAATGTTTCCGAATCTTCATTATCTTTTCCTTTGCTTGTAGCATCCACACATCCTATTCAGGGCGAAGCTTAATATTATTCTTCAAAAATTGGAGAGATGAAGACGCAGGCACATATACGTGTAGAGGAAAGGTCTGGGATACGACTATGAATAAATCAAGACAGCTCTATTTCAATGGTAAGAGACTCGCACATGAAATAACTTTTGTCCTTATAGGTTAATATCTTTAAACCTCACTCACTCACTCACTCACTCACTCACTCACTCACTCACTCACTCACTCACTCAGGATATATTGCTTTCTATCATATGGTATTACTATGATATAGCTTTGCCAGCTACCTCCAACTGATGTACCCGCCTGAACTTGACATTGAAGAGACCAGTGAAACACCCCCGTCTGTTTCATATTGATAACTATGCATACATATTCACAAGACTGTATGACAAGAGCGATGACTTCACTTTCCCAGCAGACAACTTTCCCTCCATGTCGAGCCGTATTCCAGCAGCCATAACCTATGACGTGTACATTGCACAACGTTTGAGGACAATCGTCCATGCTCTTTCCACACAGGTTTCAAAGTAATACGACTGTTTCAAAAGCTGTTGTTTTTAATTGTACCATATGTTCCCGTGTTTTTGGGTTTTTTTTCTGGGGAACAATTGCCTTGCCTTTGTATGTGTTTTTGACGGGTGCAGGATACACCCACCTTTTCGCTTAACCCTGCTATCATCACTATTTGATTCTTAAACACATGTTCATGATAAAGTCGGAATCTTGCAATGAACTTTTTCTCGCTTTTATTTAAAACTATGGTATGTATATCATATCGTTCTAATCCCTTGTCATAATCGTTGCTTTATTCCCTATGTTATTACCAAACTACTGTATTCCAACCTGTTATTATTATTTTCATCATCATCATCATCCTCATCATTATTATATTTATATTTATTATTATTATTATTATTATTATTATTATTATTATTATTATTATTATTACCTACACCATAACTGTGAAATGCCTGTCTTTTCTACAACAGAAACATCAATGACTTTTCCTTGTTGAAGCCGTGGTTGTTTTTTTTTTTTTATCTCCAGCGAATAGAACTCTATCACGCTCATACAAAGTTGCCAGAGTACGTCATGATTGAAATCTATTTCAGAAACCCCAGATATTGTCATCTCCACATCTGGAGATATAACGCGAGTCCAAGACACAGGTGAACAGATCCTCACTTGTGAGGCGCTGGGACTCTCAGACGATCAAGTTGCCAACTTAGAATGGCTTGACAACAACAACAAATCCATTGGACCTTTCAGTGAAAATGACCCCAAAAGCGGCAGGTGATTATTGTAGTCGAATGATTCACAATCATAGCCCCTTTATATAACTAACTTATTTCACAAGCCTTTGCTGGTATGTAACCACTACATATATAAGTTACATCACAAGTATTTGTAAAATTGTAACGTTTGTAAAACATGCCTTACATTGCAATTATTTACCCAAGTATTACTACCTTACAGTACTTTAAGTATGATTTCGTCCATCAATCATTTTGTCGAACATACGTTATTAATACTAGCATTGTATTATTGTATAACGTGCCAATCATGTTCCAGTCCACAAATCAAAGATATGCATCCGTCATTTTTTGAGCTTGATATTCAGAATGTATTTCGTGTTTTGTTTGTTTTTGTTTTGCACCGCACTCAGCAGTATAGCAGATATGTGATGACGGTCTGTAAAAAAAGGCTGATCCAGACAATACATTTACAGTCATCATGAGCATTGAGGCATACATTTGGGGTACGATGACATACCATCAAGTCAGCATGCCTGACCTTCCGATCCATTTAGTCGCCTCTTAAGACAAGCGCAGGTCGCTGGGGATTCATATTCTTTCTCGGATCCTTGCTGTTTTACAATTCGTTTCTTTTTCATCTCAGGAAATAGATGACACAAATAACAAATACATAAAAGATCAAAAGCTAATATGAAGGTCGAAATGAAATAACAATCAGATCATTTTAACTTACCATCCGTTTTGATCAATTATTAAGCAGCTCGACTGTTGATACGAACAGTCAGCGAGACCCGGCGGCCAGAGAAGTGGTTCACGCCGTACCACATCCCGGTATATGTATATGTACCTTTATTCACAAATAAACTTCTTCTTCCTATTCAGCTTGACGTCTGACGTCTATGAAAGAGAGTGCTTCGATTATTTCGCATAACTTTGTATTTTACAATGCGAAATAAAGTTATGTGTTTTCGAATGTTATGGACTTTTCTGGCACGACTTTGGTAAATGATCGATCACTCGGGTTTTCAAGTCACAATAATCACTGACGCAGCTGATGTGATGGACGCATCACTAAATGATTATATTTGAAGAACATTATTAATCAGTTTTAGAGATCGTGCTTTAGCGCTACATTATTCTCGCTGTGACGTCACATCTACTGAGCTGCAACGAACATTGAGATGCCACAATAAGCCACAATGCCACAATAGCTGTGTACGTATAAAACTAAACATTGCAAGGTTCGAAGATGAATGGGATCGTACACCACGATACAGAAGATCCAGGGATGTTCACGCACGTTCATCACTTAAAGTGCCGAACGGGGCGGTCGGGAAGCTTAGTGGTTAAAGCGTTCGCTCGTCACGCCGAAGACCCGGGTTCGATTCCCGACATGGGTACAATGTGCCAAGCCCATTTCTGGTGTCCCCTGCCGTGATAGTGCTGGAATATTGCTAAAAGCGGCGTAAAACCATACTCACTCACTCACTAAAGTGCCGAACACCCCGCGAGTGAAACCTGAAACGAGTTTTTTCTTCACATGTTCCCATGCAAGTTGCAGACACGTATTGGGTTTTAAATTATATATACGGGTATCAGATACCTACAAATCACGTTATGATCTTCTGCGTGAATATATTCTACGAGTCTTCTTTTGACACCTTGCAGGGTCTACACAAGGAAACTTGGTCGACGACGCCAGCTGAAGTTTAATCAAGTGAAGCTTGAAGACCACGGAACATATACATGCAGAGGAAAAGTTGGTGGTGACACAATACTTAAGTCTTTTCATCTCAATGTTTATGGTGAGTGTCTAACTGACTTGTCAGATGTCGACCACTTTCAAACCCTCAAGGACTTTTATGAATGTATTCCCTGGAGTATGTTTGTAGAATTGGAGCTTGAATTCAGGTTTCTGGGATTACCACTTATGTTAACATATACCATTATACACTACTGATAAATAGGAATTTATACACTACTGCCAGTTACACTATTATACACCACTAGTAGATACAGCATTATACACTACTGGTAGATACAACATTATACACTACTAGTACATACAACATTATACACTACTAGTACATACAACCTTGTACACTACTGGTAGATACAACATTATACACTACTAGTACATACAACAGTATACACTACTAGTACATACAACATTATACACTACTAGTACATACAACATTGTACACTACTGGTACATACAACATTATACACTACTAGTACATACAACAGTATACACTACTAGTACATACAACTGTATACACTACTAGTACATACATAGAGAATACTACACTCATTCTCGTTAGATACCATTTTTACGAAACGAGTGGACTTTCTATGGTATCTGACCGAGCGACCGAGCGAATTGCGTGTGACTTTCTTGTTTGGTTTAATAAAGTGTTTGTAAATATCTCTCGTTCTCATATTTCTTCAGTTCTGCCTTGTTATCGCAAAATGAATGACGTCTCGCGATTTTTTACGAATGAAAAAAGTAGTCCCGGTGTGACAGAGGTCAAGGTTATCCAATCAAAACGAATAAAACAAGGTCAACCTTGTACGACACACGTGTGACGTACGGATTTAGTATCTTACCACCTGTATATTCACCACGTGGGTAATAAAACAGTATACACTACTAGTACATACAACAGTATACACTACTAATACATACACCATTATACACTACTAGTACAGACAACATTATACACTACAAGTACATACAACATTATACATTACTGGTACCTACACCATTATACACTACTAGTACATACAACATTATACACTACTAGTACATACAACATTATACACTACTAGTACATACAACATTATACACTACTGGTACCTACACCATTATACACAACTAGTACATACAACATTATACACCACTGGTGCATACAACATTATACACCACTGGTACCTACACCATTATACACTACTAGCACATACAGCATTATACACTACTGTTACATACACCATTGTACACTACTGGTACATACAACATTAAATACTACTGATACATACACCATTATACACTACTGGTACATACAACATTAAACACTACTGATACATACACCAGTATACGCTTCTGATATATACACCATTATACACTACTGATACAAACGACGTTATACACTACTGGTACATACAGATTTTTAGACTACTGTTACATGCAATATTATACCCTCTTGTCATATGCAAGGACATTTTTTCTGGTTTTTAAGATCACATTCTGGACTTTATTGAGAAAGATTCTAGTTTAAATTTTCAACAAGGTTTGAAGAGTGGTCTCCCTTTGACATCAGCAATGACCGTCAAATGCTTTGCTAGTAGTACCGATGAGGAAATCTCTGATGTAAGGCAAAATGTTCTATATAGTTATCAGAAAATGTAAAGCATAATAAATTCGATATTTGACGCCTCGTACAGTATTTCCGCTAACCTAATATGACACCGCATCAGGCAACTAAAGACACCATAACTATAATACACTGCGAGGGAACAGTCCGAGAACCGAAGCTGACCACTAGCCCCGGTGGCTCAGTGGGTAACAGTGGATTACAAAACTAAACATGATCTGTGAGGTTGCAGGTTCGATTATGAAATATGTGATTTGTAACTAGTCGAATACCAACGTTAGATGCACAATACTAGGCTATAAATATAAATCCAAGTGTTATAGATCCAAGCAGGTCTTTCAATTAAAATGTAAACCTCTCAACAGGTCTCTCTTGAAAGTAGTACTTCACAAAAGGTTACTTTGAGATGCATACAATACTATAGGCATGGCAGTAAAATTATAAACACCCTTATGCACTATGGTACATATATGATTAATAAGCACTATTTTATACCTACAAGATTATTTTTTTCCGCCATGTTGAAATCGTAATGTTTGTTCACAATTGTTTTCCTATTTGTCAATCTACCAATCCATACACTCATTTTAGTTGGTCTGGAATCCATCGTGTTTGGTCTAAGTATTCTTCCTATTGTTTCAGAGGTTGTCATACTTCCACAACAGACCGTTATAAGGCGGGAAAGGGACACAGGTCTAGCGTTGTATTGCCAAGTCACCGAACCGTCAGGCGGCAGAGATGTAACTGTAGACTGGCTGTACCCAAACGGCTATTCCATATCACGTTATGACCCAGATTATCCTCCAGCCAACAGGTGGAACATTTTATCTCATCCTTTCCGTCAACATATTTTCTTTTCACGCCCACCTTCTCCAAAATATGAAAATGTCTACCTCTTAATGATTCCACTATTATTGTTTTTCAGGAGGCCTTCAAATTCACAATATCTCTATTCTATTTCTTAATTCTGACATTTCCATTTGTCTCAAATAAGTACCGACTACATATGGCTATTTAGGTTATTTAAGACCATAATTACAGGCGAGGAATTATCAAGTATGCGTCTGGGAGTGACTGATGGAACCTTCCGCAGGTTCAGTGGGTTGTCCAGTATATTTCCCTTTGTTATCTTGTTAAAGAAAATGGAGAAGAATCATATGACATGTCATTTCAATCGTCGGTTGTTACGTCAAACAAGGGATCACATTATCAAAGCGTAAATCTGAAAGATCTCTTTTCCCGTGTCAGCGGGCATCTTATTATTAGCTATTTGAAAGAAATTGGTCTGTATAATAAATTTTAAATATGTATGTGAATAATTAAATGTTTGCTTTTTAACTTGGCGTGATGCTATTATCTACTGACTTTATTGAAGGCTGTGTCCAGGGGGTTAAAGTATCGTAAAATTATTGTCCCCCTGTGTGACACGTGATCCTAGCATAAACGATGTAACAATCATCAACCAGTGTTTCTAAGTCAACTCATTGCTGAGTACTTTTTATATGGGCTAGTATTGTTCACAACCGTCAGTAGCTAAAGTGATGACGTAAATCCTGTTGGGGTATCATGCAGGAAGCAGGGGTACTGTAAGTCCCAATGATCCCCAGTGAGGTTGCCTAGCCTTGGTTACTGGTGGCCTATAGCCCGAGTTTTAAAACTGTATATATGTAATATTCTTTATACACAAATCAATGTAAACTAGCTTCCTAATAGAAATCCAAAGATAGAAAATAATGGTTGATCTAAATATATCCTTTCCACACTTTGCACAATGTATGAATACTCAATCTACAGGGATACATGTGACTGATGACGTCACAATATTAGTAAAAAGTATATCGTATTAAAATAATAGTTCTATTTATGCATACATACTGATATCAGGGCCCAGCTGGTCATATGTAAGACGTACAATGCGATGCTCCCCTAAGACAGACCAGAATCCTATGAATCATATCCTAGAACTACCCAGATTGTGATTCTTTGTTTGTCAACACTATAATACTATGTTCGTGCTCGTGGCTTTCTTAACGTCTAGTACGTGCATCACTTCGGACTTTCGTCCCACATCAAACGGACACGCTGTTTAACAACCGAAGTGCTGGTAAAAGCGGCGCTAAACCGCAGTTACACATTAAACCTCAACATTGTGCGTACGTGTGAGGGAGACAGTCGAGAAGGATTACTTCAATGAAGGGTCTGGCAGCCAATTATAAACCAAAATCAACATGCATGACATATATACACCAAATAGGGTAATAAGTTTTAGGTTCATGAATATATACATTCAGAGTGGTCATGAAGCTTGTATCAGATGGTTCAAATGACGGACAACTTCCCTTTTTTTCATTTATAAACTGTGATATGATCAAGGGCATATGTAAGTCTTAAATAGGCGCAAGGGGCACTTCCTCAAAGACTATTATTAACATAATGCCCATGTCTGAGACTCACCTGGATTAACTTGGGACGGAAATACTAGGTTTCGTTATACTTGTGAATGGTGTTTCCTGCTTAAAGTTCAAGGAGTGTGCATAAACATTTTGCTCTTGGAATATGCAATTGTCTATCCACATCGTCATTTTATGGAGCGAAAAATATAAGATCAATAGTACAAACTTTGGTACTGGTATCAAAATATAATTTAACATCCATTAAACGTATTGTGAATATCATGCAATATTCTCACTTATAAAATGTGTCCAAGAAGGTGATTATCAACTATGTGGAATTATTCATTTATTCTCTTAATCTCTGTCTCTGTCTCTCTCTCACGCTTTCTCTCGGTAGCTCTCTCTCTCAATCTCTCTCTCTCTATCACTCTCTCTCTCTCTCTCACGCTTTCTCTCGGTAGCTCTCTCTCTCACTCACTCTCTCTCGAATTCAGTCATGTCTGTCTGCCTGGCCCTCTTTCGCTGATCAACATGAACAGTACATCCTCATCACTAACTCTTAATTTCAACCCACATTTAACTGACGTGATGTACTTGAAATGGCGTGAGAACGAATTTTGTCACCAACTTTCTTTCTTTGTCTGCAGATACTTCACACAGAAGACCTTCTTGGGCAGCACGCTGTTCTTTGACAAACTGAGGAAAGGTGACAAGAGTACATATACATGTCTTGCCACAATAGACGGAAATACCGTCCGCAGAGAAATACAACTCAAATTGTACGGTAAATATTTTAGGAAGTCTCTCTTATTTCGTGATTTACAGACGAATGTGGTTATCTCATAGTTGTAGCTTGACAGACAATGGAGAATATTTGATGGAATGAAAACATTTCATTTCTGACCTAGTTGATTTTCTGACCACTGGTCGGTAGTGTGTACCATCTAGTAGTGTAGTAGTATTTGGCCACTTTCGTGAAACTCACGAGAACGTGTATGGTGCTGACAAACCTGGAAACATTATCAGGATGAATTTGGATTCGAACCCATCTTCTTAGATTTCTAATACGCCTAAGAGACACAACTCTTGACTTAAGTAAGACGAGTTCTATAGATGAACAACTTCTTCATTACAATAAGTGCGACGTTTCGGTGTAGATCCTAACACCTTTATCAAGCATGTGATGGATAGTACTAAACAACATAGGTATATATACTTATTAACATAAAGTGTATACAGTAAATTGATTGATGGTCGAAGAGAGCTGATTGTAATAAATCGAAGGCAGTGGATGACTAATCAACACAGAGTCAACAAGCAGAATGATAGAGATGATGGAAGCTGTTGTTGACTATGTGTGATATTGCCAACTAAGACATGCCAATCCGTTCTCAATTTCAGTTTCGCTGTTTGTTTTGTCTGACTTAACTTGAGTGTTGCTTTATTTCAGTTCCCCCTAAAATCGTTATTACTCCATCAGAAGATAGGATAAGGCGACAGAAGGACACTTCAGCATCTATGTATTGCAAAGTCGATGGACTTTCAGGCGACGAACTGCAAGAGGCCAAGTTCGAATGGCTGGACAAAAATGACGATATCATTGGATCTTACATCAGAAACGATTCAAAACGCAACAGGTACGGCTTTCATGACGGTTATGAAGGGAAGACCACGCCAGTCCTGAACATTTACCATACACTATCAATAAGAACACTTACACTGTGTATGATTAAATCTCTTTGCTCCATCTCCTGTGTGCAGGGTCTACACGTTAAAACTTCCCGATGCAACCCGCCTTCAGCTTGACCAGTTGACCAGTGGCGAGCGAGGGACATACACCTGTAGATGTACAGTCGGTGGCAACATCATGATCAAAGACATTCAACTTATTATCTACGGTAAATGTTAAAGCGACAAATGAGTTGGTTGTGATAAACGCCGCTTTGAACAGTGTTTCCGTTACATTACTGTGTGTCAATTGAGAAGTCGTAAATCCCATAGTATAAATAGACTTACTATGAACGTAACGCTAAGACTGCTTCGTGAACCGGAGTCCTGAACACTCTAAGTATATCTTTGTAGTATGTGGCTGATTCTCTGCAGACAGTGTGGACCAAAGGCAATTCGGTGATTTACGCTGTACAACACGTTGAGTCATATTCCTCATCCGATTTTGATGTTGACCACATTGCCCCATACAGCAATATCATTATTAAGCTCTGTCTGTCTGTGTCTGTGTGTGCGTGAGTACGTGCGTGCGTGGGTGTTGTGGTTGGGTTGGGAGTCAGTGTTAGGGATATCAAGTTTCATTCGTGGTGCACAAAGGATTATGAATGAAAAAGCTTCAGGATTTTGTTACTGGATTTTTGAATGATGGATGCAAATTTAGTTTATGTGACCTCTGAGAACAGTCAGGTGTGTTGTTGAGCTGAGGTTTTAGATGTTGTGATATTTTATGTCGTTACTTGTGTTCAATACAGGTAAGCCAGATGCACCAACGAATCTGCAAGCCGCCACCGTGGACTCGCGTTCCATTATCATCACATGGGACAAAGGCTTCAACGGCTTCTATGAACAACGTTTCAACATAGAATACAGACAACCTGACGGTCAATGGATCACCCACCCATCCATGCCGAGGGAGGACTACGCCCTTCAACTGAAGCTGGATGGTCTAAAACCGGCAACAATGTACGACATTCGGCTAAATGCTGTGAATGAATATGGTTCCAGTAACTACACGTTCGTCAATGTGACAACTTTGACAATGTGACAACTTTAACGCCTTATAACATCGCCATCAGCACCACACATTAATCTGATGTTGCACCAATCCCTGCTGTCTGAACTTCACATACTATATTCATAGTAGTAACCGTGTTATTGTTGCTGCAGTTGTAAGGTAATCTTGTGATTAAAATGTTGGCTCATCACGAACAAAAGCAGAATTCGAGTCACGGAAATGTGTTAAGCTAGGTTTTAGCGTCACCAGCCTTGCCAATTTAGGATTAATATATGAAGCGGCGTTAAACCTACCCACTCAATATTTATATTCCCACATATGTATTAGTAATAAAGTCATATGAACTTTGGTATACATATTCCTGTCTTCATTACAACTATTCCTTAAGTAGCCAGCTGGCAGTAGATACCATGTATATTGTTTGCTTCAATGTATTTGTCGCAAAATGTTTCTTTCTCAAGTAAGCTGATGATGTTTACTTCAGTACCAGCAGTATTCTGAAACACAAATTGAAAGATGGGGGCACAGGCAGCCGAGTCATCAAAGGCCCGGCAATTCAATATGCAGAGTTTTGATCCATGGGCACGCAAGTAACCTATGATTGGGGATTTGTATCCCGGTTCGCCCCGATTATGTAGCTAGGTTTGTCAGCACCGTATCCGTGGTCGTGGTCCTCATCCCAGACCTGCATCACTTTTGAGTTTCCTCCCACATAAAGCTGACAAGCAGTGATACAACTGGAATACTGTTCAAAGTTGTGTTAAACTAAACACACTCACTCTTTGTACGGATATTTGGGGAGCGTTTGAACCCAATACAAAAGACTGGACGAGTCTTCAATTCTAAAGTTGATGATAATGAGGCGAGGTTTTGGCAGACTTTTCCTCAGTTAACATACAAGCCTTATATATTTGATATGCCACTTATATCAAGTTCTTTGATCAAACAAGTTTGAGTCGTATGTTGACATGTTATGTAGGCCCTACAGTGAAATGTTATGTAGGCTGTATGTTGACATGGTCTGTAGGCTGTATGTTGACATGTTCTGTAGGCCGTATGTTGACATGGTCTGTAGGCCCTACACTGAAATGTACTGTAGGCCGTATGTTGACATGTTCTGTAGGCTGTATGTTGACATGTTCTGTAGGCCCTACACTGAAATGTTGTGTAGGCCGTATGTTGACATGTTCTGTAGGCTGTATGTTGACATGTTCTGTAGGCCATACACTGAAATGTTCTGTAGGCTGTATGTTGACATGTTCTGTAGGTCCTACACTGAAATGTTCTGTAGGCCCTACACTGAAATGTTCTGTAGGCCGTATGTTGACATGTTCTGTAGGCCATACACTGAAATGTTCTGTAG
Source organism: Haliotis rufescens (assembly GCF_023055435.1). Taxonomy (NCBI): domain Eukaryota; kingdom Metazoa; phylum Mollusca; class Gastropoda; order Lepetellida; family Haliotidae; genus Haliotis; species Haliotis rufescens. Next base: position 1,636,117 of record NW_025964354.1, read on the forward strand.
ACCGTATGTTGACATGGTCTGTAGGCCCTACACTGAAATGTTCTGTAGGCTGTATGTTGACATCGCCTGTAGGCCCTACACTGAAATGTTCTGTAGGCCGTATGTTGACATGTTCTGTAGTCCGTATGTTGACATCGTCTGTAGGCCGTATGTTGACAACGTCTGTAGGCCCTACACTGAAATGTTCTGTAGGCCGTATGTTGACATGTCCTGTAGTCCGTATGTTGACATCGTCTGTAGGCCGTATGTTGACATCGTCTGTAGGCCCTACACTGAAATGTTCTGTAGGCCGTATGTTGACATGTCCTGTAGTCCGTATGTTGACATCGTCTGTAGGCCGTATGTTGACATCGTCTGTAGGCCCTACACTGAAATGTTCTGTAGGCCGTATGTTGACATGGTCTGTAGGCCCTACACTGAAATGTTCTGTAGGCCGTATGTTGACCTGTTCTGTAGGCCGTATGTTGACATGTCCTGTTCAGATCCACCTGATGTGATGGTCATGCTGTTCCGCGTTAAAATGTTAGCCCCTGATTTATCATCAATGCAGTATTCGGGCGGTTGGGTAGACTAGTGGTTGCAGCGTTCGCTCGTCACGCCGAAGACCCGAGTTCGATTCCCGACATGGGAACAATGTGTGAAGCACATTTCTTGTGTCCCCCGCGTGATATTGCTAGAATATTGCTAAAAGTTGACTAAGATCATGAGTTGTTTCTACATGTTGCCGTTTATACAGCAGATATGTCTACAAAACTCTCCGTATTATACAACACTGAAAGCACTTTCTACTACCCCTACGACAGCTGGTCCCCGTTCCACAAACCGACCTCAGCGCTAAGATGATCGTAATTCCTATACTTTAACATATGCTCAAGATAGTCGTAGTGCTGACATCGCTTTGTTGAACGGAACCCTGGTCCTTTATTATAATTCTGCTACTCTTCCTTAATACTGCTTCGCAATTGCTACAACTACTACAACGAATTCCCCGACACCATCTGCTGCAGGTACTAGGTTCAAGGTTTTGTATTGTTTTGAGGACAAGTGTGTTGCTAACCAGGGCTGTATATATGTATCCAAACTGTAAGTGATACACTCGACAAGAAATACAGTACATCGGTCGTTTGTTGTCCTTGTCCATTTAGCGTGGCGTGAAATGGATATCTTGTTTACTCCCATCACATTCAGGATATCACTGAGGAACATAAATATTTTACATATCCGTGGTTGTCTAGCTTAGGAAAACATTTGTAGTTATTTTTCATATGTTTGCAGAAGACAATTGATCAGCAGGTGAGTTGTAGGTACAGGTTGTGAATTGATAAAAATAACCATAAGTTTTGGGATAGTTTTCCAAATACGATGTTAATGTACATGATAAAAACACGATATCAGTATGTTTTCAACAAGGATGTAAATGTTAGTGATGATATGATGTAACTGTTGTATTAATGTGAAGTCCTGCTGATTGTAGACACGCCATGACAATAGTTGTGGGGTTTTATTAAGAAACAAACGAGAGGCAGATGTTTATCGTACAATATAACTCAGCAGGGAGAATAAACCAAGAGGGGAGCATCGTTTATTTCTTATATGAGATATCAACATTATTGACAGCCTCTTGAAGGATGTTAATAACATTTACATGTTTTAAGAATGTTTACCCGTATTTAAATAATGATGACTCCCAAAATACAATCCAATCCAAAATACAAGTGCTTTTCATGAAAAGAGGGGTTAAGTTGGTATTCCCTGAATATTCTCAACACAAAAACAATTGACAGCCATTATCTGTACCTTTTCTCCCATTACAGAATGTCGTAGCTCGCCCACTTTTAGGTGCGGTCGTTCGACCATTGCGTTTATCTCAACTAGCCTTTCAAAAATAACGCCGTTCAATTTACGACGACATCACGTTGCTGGCGTTTGTTCGAAACTCCAGAAATGACGTCATGATATAACAGTGTTTCATCGTTTTTTTATTATTTCTCTTCTCTTTATCATGTAGCTTTCTTATATTTCTTATGTTTTGAATTCGGCGCTGGAATGTACCTGAGGGATGTAACGACAGATCAAAATACCGTGATGGATTAACCGATATGTTTCATCGATATCTGGAATATCAACTGCTAACATCGATACAAACTTATCGTCAGAACTTATACCAAGAGCAGCCAATGCCTGTTGTAAGAGGCGACTAAATGGGTCGGGTAGTCAGGCCTGGTGACTTGGTTGATTGCATATCATCGTATCCCAAATACGTGGGTCGATATTCATGATGTCAATCACTGGCTTGTTTGAATCAGACGCGATTATTTACATACCGCCTTCATATAACTGTAACATGACCCTGTGCTGCGTAAAAAAACAACAAACACACGTATGTATTGGCACATTTTGAATCATTTAATTACTTGGCTTTCCAGACAACACCATGAGGCTCGCGAGCTGGCTGCACGTGATTGGTCTGTTATTCCTTTGTGATCTCACACACGGAGGTCGTGTACACACGTTGAGACTGACACACAAGGGTGCTAGAGACATGTCCATGTCTATCATGGACCCAAGGCTACAATGTGGTCGATCGTGTGTGACGTTATCCCACTGTCAAGGGATCCTGTATGATGGCCACGTCTGTCGACAGATACTCAAACACAAAGATGTCAGAGAAGACAAAGATTCTGAATATTGGACAGTCGTGAACAAAGGTATTAATAGTACCTTCATAGTTTATAAAGTGCAATGGGAAACAATTTGTTTCTGACTCAGCTTTGACCTTTAAAGCTGAAGTAAAAACAGATAATCTGATTGACAAAGTGTTTTACCATGAATTCTGAAACAAATTGCTTCTGTTTGGTCAATCAGAGGATTCAAATCACAATAATTGACTTTGAATGCTCTCATATTATGTTGACAGTTAAAGCACGTAACGCTATTTGTATCTGTAACATTGTTCTACCAGCTGCCCGTGCACCCCTAATAGTGAGACAGCCAAGATGTAATGGTCACATCACACAATTGTAATCCATAAACACATGTTTTATTGCAGAGGAAAAAGAGTTCAAGGGAGATCGTGTACAGATACCCAGTTGTGAGTTCTGTTTTAGAATCAGGAAATATGCATAGTTAATTTAGTGATTGAGACTAATGTTTAAACACGTTTAAATATGATCCCATAACTGTCATTAAAAAGCGAAACGTTTGTGAAATGTTTAACACTTGCAACGTTTGTCATTTGGTGATGGGTAAGATAGCTGCTCAGTGTTTCTGGTAGAATATTATCTTCCCTGTTTCCTTTCAGTTACAAGAACTATGAGGATAAGGAGAGTGCACCTTCCAAACATCAAAATTGGTGAGGCTTTGAAAAAATGTCACTGCGATTTATTATTCATGTTTATTAAATGGTAAATTCAATATTGCTGCAGATTAATATACACTTAATAATTTTATAACGCATATTATAAGGCAGTCATCAAATGAATTGTATTTAAGGGATTTTGTAAACTGAAGATGTGTATATGTATTTAGGTTTTGAGCTGCAGGACAATGTCCAAATTACATTGACCTCATATCCGCTCATTTGAACACTTGAGAATAAACATCCCTATCGTACATTTATACTGGGACACAATCATTCCTATTCATACATGATGCTCATATCCGCTCATTTGAACACTTGAGAATAAACATCCCTATCGTAATTTATACTGGGACACAATCATTCCTATTCATTCATGATGCTCATATCCGCTCATTTGAACACTTGAGAATAAACATCCCTATCGTACGTTTATACTGGGACACAATCCTTTCTATTCATACATGATACTCATATCCGCTCATTTGAACACTTGAGAATAAACACCCCTATCGTACATTTACACTGGGACACTATCCTTCCTATTCATACATGATACTTATATCCGCTCATTTGAACACTTGAGAATAAACATCCCTAACGTACATTTACACTGGGACACAATCATTCCTATTCATACATGATCCAAGTGGGTGTTGCTGAGTGAGACGGGGACATGGCAAGTGTTCTCAAATATCGGAAACGAGGTTGGGAGATGCCTTTGTCCCTGTATCTCTGCTTTCAGTCTGCACTTGAAGAATCGTGTTTTCATTCCAGATCGAGGAAGGAAGTAGCAGCATGTACCCTGGTCACAGTGTCAACACTTTCACGTAATCATAGTTCGACATTCTTCTGAAGCAGGCTCTCCCAAGGTTATCCCTGTCTGACACTGCGTGTAGATAGTAGATTGGAGTAGTGGCACTGGTGAAGTAGTCGTTCTAAATAAATACAAAATCGTGTACTTCCCGAGCGTGAGCGACGGTTATACATGAATTATTGTATGACTTTTCTCAAACGATTAGACACACATGCTTTCTTTATTACCTGCTATTTCTGAATCTGTCGGAGCTTCCCTTTAGAGGAAATTCACTGATCACGACCGTCGTCACCAGCGTCACCAACTCCAACAGTACACTGATACGCCTGAAGTACTTGTGTTCATGTTTTTTTGATAATGCTCATTCTTATAAATTCAGTAAAATCTACTTTATTTTGGTTTTCAATGTCAGCAAATTCTGAAGTTTGACAGTACAGTAGCTATCACGTACGACATATATGTGAGTGGGTGAGTGACATTGGGTACGACTATATGTGAGTGAGTGAGTATGTGAGTGAGTGACACTATGCTGCTTTTGCATATATTCAAGCATAACGCGGTTGTCTGTAAATAATCAGGAGCGGATGGTGATACACTGCATGCCAAGACATTCGTGACGTCTGGCATGGTGGCACACAATCAACCAGGTCTCACTTTATGCCCCAACGCTATCACATTGTCCGGGTCTTTCCAACACACCCGTTGAGGACCGCCATCGGTGGTAATTGATTACAAATAGAATATTCCACAAATTTTAGCAATATGAAAATGTATTTTTATGTTTCTTACTTAGGTGTTTTTAGAAATTAGATACGTTCATTATGGTTGAGAGTTTGTTGTTTTGACGGTATCTATTTTATAAGGTTAGGCCATGTACAGTAGTAGTCTTTTAAGGATTTTATGTTCCTTTTTATAGCGTGGGCATATAAAGAAATAATTAAATTCACTTAATTGAATTGTGAATTACAAAAAGTACACACTCTCTGTCCCCGTACTCTCTGTCCCTCTGGTTGTACGTCAGTGCTAAATGGTAATCTTATTATTGATCTGATCACAAAGCAATCTCAGCTCAAAGATGATCGTAGCTTCCATACTTTAACATAAGTTTATGATAGTCGAATCAACAGTCCTTGGCGAGCACTCAGATCTCCCTCTTCCAAAATGGTATGATCAAGATCAAGAAAGCCGAACCATTTTGATTCATTATCATACATACCAGTCGTGATAAACTAACGCCAATATTGCTTTATTACGTTCAGATGTCCATATCATTAAGAAACAATATTTTGGAGATAACTAGCTGACAAGACTTCATCCGCAAAGCGTAGTTTGACACAAGTTTGCACATCGCTTTTTCGAATCATACCTCATTGAACAGATACAAATACACATTCACTCCTCAAAATTAAATTCGCAGAGAGAAATATATACTGGGGCTTGACATGAATCAAGTGATTGTTTAATTTATGCACAGAATTAAGTACTCCCACAAACCCTGCAGCCAATAGGCAATGTGTAGCACGTGTGCTGTTTCATTCCTTCTTTGCCTTCTGCATGGAAGGGTAGTTTGCACACTGAATATACATGAATTTCGCTAAAAAGTCATGTGCATGATGACACAGGTGAGGAGAAGGGAATTGTCTCGACCGTAATTGGGATTCCCCGACATTCGGTAGTGGTGAAAGCAGTCCGCTTCAGCGGGCGTGGCTTATTTTTTACATGCATTTGGAAAAGGACGCAATAACACGTGATCAGTTTAGCTGATCAGAATGCAGGAATTACAATGAGCACAAGGGAGTTTATTCATTACAAATCATTACAAATCTAACAAACAGAAAGAGGCAGTTGTCGTACATAACACGACTTGTTATTCCAGCAAAGTACAGTTAGTATTCAACAGGGTCATCAATTCCACGAGGTCCTGATTTACGGACGTTGTCGTTGGTTACTCTGCAGGTTTAATGACTTTTGGTTTGGACTTCCGTTGGTTTGACAAAATGAACAGACTCGGACCGTAACTGTTTCCCCTTAAGACGTTTGAGAGAAACTATGCTTCTCGACTCAATGCACTCCAGAGGGAAGGTCGTTTACTCCACTGTCCGTTGTGTGTGCCGAAATGAAAAACATGTACAGATCAAAATAATATCTGTATTTGGTGGAATTTATTCATTTTTGTTGATCAATTGCACAGAAAACGTTGTGTTACCTTTGGTCTTCTTCTTTGTGTTTCCTGTTCATTGATGTACACAAATATTAGTGTCAGCATTGGAATCATTAGCAAATCCTTCTGAAGAAGTGTTATTGATCGGAGAGACAAAATGACATTGAGTGGCAAATTGAGATAAGGGAATAACAGAGCTGGGCAAATTGGGGTTTGACGAATAGGACCACTTGACAATGTGTCCTTCATATGTAGCGTGACACTTCCATTTCATGTGACTTCCGTTTTAAGGAAAAACTCCTGAATGTATTAGGGGTTAGATAATCCGAATAATGAGACGTTTATAAAAGAATGCACTGTTAGCTAAGTCGTTACGGCAACCAAAAGAGCACAGCATTTTTAGCGGACCAATGCACATGTGAAACTTATGAACAGTTATAACACTCGATCACCAAGCATGTGTGTTAAATTGATATAACCGATATCTAAAACGTTATAATATATATCATTATATAGTTAGACACATTGCTATCATCAAACTGTCCCAGAGAGAATGTTACAATCAACACACGTCTTCATTCCATTATTGAATAAATCGAACAGTTCTAACGTTCTAACTGTCCTCCCATTTATTCTATTGTCCTTCGTCCGCCACATTCGTTCTTCATCCATTTACAATAAACTTCATACACTGCCCGTACACGTATCATAATATACATTACCCCCTTGTACTACACCTATTGTAACACACCTGCCATCATTTGATATACTCCATACACTGCCCGTACACGTATCATGACACAAGTTACCCCCTTATACTACAATATATTATACAGCACCTTCCATCACTTGATATACTCCATACACTGCCCGTACACGTATCATGACACAAGTTACCCCTTATACTACAATAATAATACAGCACCTGCCATCATTTGATATACTCTATACACTGCCCGTACGCGTATCATGACACAAGTTACCCCTTATACTAGAATATATCATAAAGCACCTTCCATCACTTTACATACTCCATACACTGCCCGTACACGTATCATGACACAAGTTACCCCTTATACTACAATATATTATACAGCACCTTCCATCACTTGATATACTCCATACACTGCCCGTACACGTATCATGACACAAGTTACCCCATTATACTACAATATATTATACAGCACCTGCCATCACTTGATATACTCCATACACTGCCCGTACACGTATCATGACACAAGTTACCCCTTATACTAGAATATATCATAAAGCACCTTCCATCACGTTATATACTCCATACACTGCCCGTACACGTATCATGACACAAGTTACCCCCTTATACTACAATATATTATAAAGCACCCTCCATCACGTTATATACTCCTTACACTGTCCGTACGCGTATCATGACACAAGTTACCCCTTATACTACAATATATTATACAGCACCCTCCATCACGTTATATACTCCATACACTGTCCGTACACGTATCATGACACAAGTTACCCCCTTATACTAGAATATATCATAAAGCACCCTCCATCACTTGATATACTTTCAGTCAACAATACACATCATCACCAGCATGAGAGCCCTTAACACAATCTTAAAATATCAACAACGTACAGAAAAGACACCAAAGACAAAGCAGTAAAGTACATGGGATTTAAACTAGTTGTTCAGAATAGATGGCAAAGCAGGCATCTGTCTTCAGCTGATATGGATTGTAAATAACCAGGAAGAATCCATCAATGGACACTAATCCTCACAGCTCTGTTTGGTGACATCGCAGCTCTTGGTGTTCACGTCAACAGAATCTGGAGAAAAGTTAACGAAAGTATTAACACCATCAATATCATTTGTGTTTGAGTGAACATTTATTTTATGAACACAGTTGGTTAGGTATGTGACAACTGCTCCATGTCCAAACGCCCTGCATCGCTGGAGAAATCAACATATGTCGCATGTATAGAAATAGAAATGTACACACTTACATACACGTAGTGAAAACATTTATGCTGTTTACGTTTGGGAATTGGGAACAGTGAAGTATATTTTGTTCACATTGTCTTCATCAGTGATCAGTGTTAAAATACTGACACAAACCTATTTTAAATATTCTCCTCCATCCATTGTCTAAACATCATTAATCCTATTGTGACTTTGTTTTGTAATTTAATACCAGTGGTAACAAACATACGTACGGCCATATTTTTGCTGGTTTCCATGTCTTCCGAAAGGAAATAGTTTCTAGTATTTGACGCACTTCAATAGATAATGGGTCCCTGAATGTTTAAACAAGCCTTGCAATACACTGTAGACGGAAACCTACGAATAGCGAGTGCAGTGCGAAATTCAGTCACATCAAGACAACTTATTCCACCTTGTAGCGTGATGTCGTCTATGGCGTAAAAGAGCGGTTGCCTCAATGTATCTAAAACAGTATGCCATCATGACAGTGGGGTGTACCAAAGTATTGATGTTGCATGGAGCATGTTATATTTATGTATGGAATATCAGTTTTAATACTGCTTACACAATGTCCACCTTGGAGATCCGTAATGTCAATGTTTCAATACTGAAAATATTTAAGTATTTAGTTGAAAAGAAAATGTAAAATCATATGCAGGTGACACAAGTTACCCCTTATACTACAATATATTATACATCACCTGTCATCACTTGATATACTCCATAGACTGCGTTGGTTCCTGACTTTGACTCTTCAGGTTATTAAAAATAGCTATCATTCTCGATGTGTGATATCTCAGAGTTGGAAACTAGGTTTATCTCCTATATTCTATGCAATAAGGTTATCTCTTCGCAAACACAGGGCCGTTTCAGCCACCACGGAGCAATTGTGGCGCATAGAGAAATTGAAGCACTTACGCAGCCAGGTCATACTCATATTGAGACATCCATCCTTCATCCTGCGTCCTACACGTATCAGTAGATTCATTTAATTTAATTCGCTGCTGAAAGTACTTATGTAGGTAAAGAAATAGTTGAACATGTAAGAACTATGATTCAATGAAACACTGAAGTGGATGTATATGAACGACTGGGCTAGATTGAAACTTGTACTTACCATGCTGGAATGGACTGGGTCGAGGCATGAACGAATTCCTTGATGTTGGAAATAAATAGAAGGTATTACTGGTTATCGAACAAAACAATACGAAGCATCAGTGAAATAGAATACTTATACATTTTATTTTATTCTTGTTTAACGCTGCATTCAGCAATATTCAAGCTATAAGACGGCGGTCTGTAAATAATCGAGTCTGGACCAGACAATCAAGTGTTTAACATCAGGAGCACCGATCTACACTATTGGGATATGATAACATGCATCAACCAAGTCAGCGAGCCTGACCCTCCGATCCCGTTAGTCACCTCTTACGGAGAGCATAGTCGCCTTTTACGGCAAGAATGGGTAGCTAAAGACCTATTCTACCCGGGATCGTCATGGGTCACTTATACGTAAGTGATCACATTAAAGTATCTTCATGTCCTATTACCGATGTAGGGCAGAGGGGGCAACACGTGTGACTTTCTCGTTGACTGTAACAAGATGCCCAAAGTTGCCTTGACAAGTGGTTGGTTTTGTACACAGGTAGATGTTTTGCTTGTTTCTTGTTTAACGCCACTCTCACAAATATTCCAGCCATATAACGGCGATCGTTAAATATGCCTGTCTCATCTTGAGCCTCGATCTAACCAATTGGGATACATTAACATGCACTGACCAAGTGAGTGAGCCTTGCCACCAGATCCCGTCAGTCTCCTCTTGCGACAATCATGGGTTGCTGAAGACCTATTCTAACCCAGATTTTCACAATAACAACTGCTACGTTATACTTACATAGGTAGGTTTGTAGGTTCCTCTCCACCTACAACTTGACATAATAATAAAATATTGTCTTAATTACAATAGGAAAGGACGTTCGACAACAAGCAAATAATACATAAAACAGTATGTAAACCTACGGTTATTTACAACATGTAATATATAGTAATATATGATGAAATGAGGTCAGACGTGATAATGTTTATGGCGGGTGGGGGTAGGAGGAGGTAGGTCGGGGTAAAGGTTGAGGCGTTGTTTTTGGGCTAGGGTTACGGGAAAAGTAGTTTCCATGTTGCCATTCAACAGACCAGTAATAAGTCACTATCAGTAGGAGTAAATTACTTAAAATTAAAACCTTTAGTAAATTGATCACAATGACACCCTCCCTACTTGGTTTAACTGAGGCCATGAACATATTTGAAATATAATTTCTTTTTAAATCGACCTAACGACCTCAATTGTTAGATTGAAAATCCGTAAACCCCCAAATATCAGACCTAAACATTCCCAAATACATACCCAAAGTGTGCTGGGTCTGTCTCCGACAAAGAACCACCGAGACGGTGACGAGGGCAACCACAACCAGAATACCGAGTCCAGCTGCAAGGCCGATTGTAATTCCATGTTTGCTCATGACTGATGTTTTGGCTAGAAATAATAGATAATGTTCACATCAGACCTGGTGTAAAACAAGCTGCCTGTGGATGCAAGTGAAGGTTGTAGCATTCAAAAAGGAGACTGAAAATTTTGAAAAGCGCTTCCATGATAATAAGAACTCTCAACAAAACGCACAGTCCATTGTACGATTTCGTCTAATTCAAAAACATGTGTACATGAATCACTATCAAATAATGAAGTTACCAAGCGTTCACAAACTAGCAGTCACAAGAAATCATTACTTTTCCAGAAGCAATAAATGCACAACGTTTAACACAATACCATTGTTTGTTTGATAAAATATAGCCTTGATAAGCCATTGTCCTTGGTGTCACTTACATAGGGTGGTTGTTGTATTTAACACTGTTATCTCCCCTTCACCATAGACATTAGTAGCATACAACTGGAAGTGGTACGTCACGGCAGGTGTCAGTCCTTGGATGTGCACACTGACGTGATGACTACTTCCTGGATCGGCTATGTTGTCGTTCCATGTCAACCAATGAGACTCCAAGTCCGACTTGTACAGGAGAGTGAACGTCTGGTCAGCCCCACCATTGAAGCTGGAGGTCCACTGTAGAGACACAGATGTGTCAGTCACAGCAGCCACCTGGAAGTCTGTGGGTACAGAGGGTGGAGCTGAAATGAAGATGACACAGATGTATCAGTCACAACAACCTGGAAGTCTGTGGGTACAGAGGGCGGGGCTGAAATAAAGATGACACAGATGTATCAGTCACAGAAGCCACCTGGAAGTCTGTGGGTACAGAGGGTGGAGCTGAAATAAAGATGACAGATGCATCAGTCACAACAACATGGAAGTCTGTGGGTACAAAGGGCGGGGCTGAAATAAAGATGACACAGATGTATCAGTCACAGAAGCCACCTGGAAGTCTATGGGTACAGAGGACGGGGCTGAAATAAAGATGACACAGATGTATCAGTCACAGAAGCCACCTGCAAGTCTGTGGGTACAGAGGGTGGAGCTGAAATGAAAATGACACAGATGTATCAGTCACAGAAGCCACCTGGAAGTCTGTGGGTACAGAGGGTGGAGCTGAAATGAAGATGACACAGATGTATCAGTCACAACCACCTGGAAGTCTGTGGGTACAGAGGGCGGGGCTGAAATAAAAATGACACAGATGTATCAGTCACAGAAGCCACCTGGAAGTCTATGGGTACAGAGGACAGGGCTGAAATAAAGATGACACAGATGTATCAGTCACAGAAGCCACCTGCAAGTCTGTGGGTACAAAGGGTGGAGCTGAAATGAAAATGACACAGATGTATCAGTCACAGAAGCCACCTGGAAGTCTGTGGGTACAGAGGGCGGGGGCAATATACTTGAGAACAACTGATTGCAGCTTCACTGAAATTTACGACAATATTAATTTTAGCAGCTTTATTATATATTTGGCATTATCTCATACCTACCATGTTAACATAACGTCAATGATAAATGGTTACCTAGGGTGAATAATGTGATAGATGAATGACATAATTCCCGAACATTGACCAGACTGAGGAAATGTGGACTCAAGAATACCTTCACGATTATTACCACAAGAAGCCCTATTATATATTTTAAATATAAAACGCCACAGATTACTCAGTCTTGATTATCTCCCGAAACAGATTATATTGGAAGTAAAAGGCAGAATACTGGCGACAGTTATATGAATGGATCACAAAACAAGTGTTTGTGAAGAGGAAAAGCATGGCCTGCTCTAACGTCAGCACCCGCCATTCACAAAGTTGCATATAAAGTATGTGTTTGTTGCCTAACGCCGCCCAGCAGTACTCATGCCATATAACGGCAGCCTGTAAACATTCTAGTCTTGACCAGACTGCCCAGTGATGTCCAAGACAGTCCAGAAAATAACACACTAGCACGTTTTTGGATTAAAGCATATGTTTCTCTACCTTATTGTCTTGTGAAAGTTACGTACTGTATACAGTGAGTCTGATGTTCTTTTCCTGAGAGTCACCAATGCCGTTTTGTGCCTGACAGGTGTAGTCCCCCTGGTCTGTTCTGGACACATTGCTGAGACTCATCTGGCCTGCCAAGGGGATGTTGTCTTTCCTCCATGTTATATTGCAGCTTGGGTTACACTCGGCAGTGCAGGTGGCAGTGAAAGCACCGGTTCCCTCAACCATACTCAGTGATCCTGATAGAGAAATAGTTACACTATTCCTGGGACCATCTTAAAGGAAAAATGAAAACATTTTAGTACAAGAATCAACAAAAATGGGAGATACATTGAACGGTTTAAAAGAAGATTCAGAAAATCTTCTGATAAGAAACGGTTCCAAGCAAACTACATGTTCTTGTCGCAAGAAGCGACTGAATAGACAGGGTGGTTAGGCTTGGTGCCATGGTTGATTCTATGTCATCGTACCCTGACATCGTTGCAGGTTGTTGGCGATGCCAATCACTTGTTTGTCTGGTCCAGACTGGACAATCACAGGGAGTAATGATATCAGTTGGATTATTGAATATTGTGGCAATACGAAATGAATAAATATTAATTGCAAAAGTATCTTCTTCCAAACTCACACTGCACATCCACACTAACAGGTTCGCTTGCTGTCCCCAGTTGTAGCCTGCCTCCACTTGGTCTGAGCATGTTGCTGGCTGTGCAGGTGTACAGTCCACTCTGGTTCCTACTCATGATCTCTAGTACAAGCTGTGGCTCTGCACTGACAGTGTAACCATTGTGTGTCCAAGTGTAGCTTGTGCCTCCTGGGTTTCCCGGGGTAGTTACATTGCTGCAGTCCACACTGAATGAAGAGAACTCCGTGACGTTCATCACTGATGGTAACCCAGAGATAGTTGGTGGGTCTGGAAATAATAACATGTTTTACAATTGAGCCACGCAATTTGAAATACATTCATGTAGAATGTATACATAAGTTACGAAATCGACACTATTTATACACGCTGTCTTCACTGAACATGTGATGTCATACTGAACACAATAAGGCAGATTTTAAACAGTGGAAACAAAGACCAAATGCATCGTACTGGTATGACATCACAACATTATGTTCATTATTTCAGGGAGTTTGAACGCTCATCCATATTACATATTTGTCGATATATGTGCTTTGTCCCATATTGTATCAGGAGAACATTGATGTTTATTTTTCGGTAAACTGGTGATGAATGATTAACAGATTCTCTATTTAACACCTCTACAATACATATGCCATACATAAACACCAAGTCTCACACTGTATGTCCAGTAAAACCTGTCCTGTAGCTGAGCCTAACTGTTGAGGTCCTTCACTTGGTGTGAGAGTGTTATAAGCTGTACAGGTGTACTGCCCTTCTTGATTCCTTCTAGTGTTGTGTATTTCCAACACAGAACTTGTGCTGATGACAGAACTGTTCAATGTCCAAGTGAAGTTTGTCGTCGGAGGGTGTCCTTGGACGATGTAGCTGCTACAGTCTACCCACACTCTGGATGTCTCTATCACTCCGTAAGACGATGGGAAGTCAGACAAAGAAGGAGCATCTGTTAAAATAACGAATTGTCTGTTCTGAAAGGCTACAATGATGACAAAGAATGTTTACTCTTTTTGTGCGTTACTTCTTTAACAAGGAATTCTCACATTTTGAAATTCAGAAGGATGGTTATTGTACTTTTTTTTAACAGATGAACACATGCACTTCTGTTTAGATATATACTATCTTGTTTCATTTAACTTGGCAGCCACTTTGTTCTGGGTATTTATACACAAAGGGCGTATTTGATTCTTTTCATGTATTTCAGGTAAGAATTGGACTTCAGCAATCCATGCTTTCATACCAACCGTAAAGATCTGGGTTAGAATTGGTCTTCAGCAACCAATGCTTGTCGTAAGAGGTCACAAACGGGATTTTGTAGTCATACTTTGTTGATGCATGTCATTGTGCACCAATTCGCTTGTCGATGCTCATGACGTCAATCACCAGACTATCTGGTCCACCTTCGATTATTTACAGGCCACCGTCATAAAGCCAGAACGTTGCCGAGTGTGGTGTTAAACAACAAACAAACAAACGAATCCTATGAGCATGACTATGTCATTACCAGAGGGTTGCTGTGTTACAAGTACACTGTGATTATTGTATCGTGATAGGTATCTCAACTCACACTGTACAATGACATTGACTGTGGCTGAATCTGAACCGACTTCGTTGTTAACTGTGCATGTGTATAGACCTCCTGCAGTTCTGTTGATGCCACGGTCTTGAAGAACAGCCACGGCATTGAACACAGATCCCTCATAGCTCCATGTGTAGTTACTTCTACCAGGCTTGCCGGGTGAAGTATAGTTCCTACAGTTGATCCAGAGATCACTGTTTTCAACTACTTGGTAGGAAGACGGGAAGCCAGATAGAGATGGTGCATCTGTTGACATGAGATTGTATATGATTACACAATATATGACACATTAGACATTATATGATGGCGTGTGTAATAAAATCATCAGAGTGTGAGCTTTGATTCAGCTAGATCTCTCAGAAATCAACGTTCAGCTCGTGGTGGGGTATACGGAATTTATTCCCCGCTGAGAAATTTATTTCCCTCAAAGGCAGGATACATAGTATTTTATTTACATAACGTGGACCAATCAGATTACATCATTCTGACATGGAGGTATGATAATGTATGTTGTGTGGTGGCATGTTTTCACGAAGGTGTGAGCTTTGAGTCAGTTAAACACTCACATTGTACATCAACAGTGACGGAAGCTGACTCCGACCCAACAACATTGCTGACAGTGCAGGTGTACTGTCCAGCCTTGGTCCTGTTGATGCTGTCTACTTGAAGAACTTCCTCATTACTGAACACTGATTGTCCATAGATCCATGTGTAGTTGGTTGTTGCCGGGTTGCCGGGTGAGGTGTACTTGCTACAGTTGATCCACAGTTGTGATTCTTCCACCACCCAGTGAGTAGACGGGAGTCCGGATATTGAAGGGGGAACTGTAAAGGGGATCGGGCTATTGTTTAATTGATTCCGTCCATGTATAATTCAATCAAATTGTACAGAACAATGACTGACTCACTGATTTAAGATGTTGGTGAGTAGTTGTAGTGTGTGTTATAAGCTGAGAAAATATGAAGCTGTTGTGTCCAAGCATAAATATAATCGTCAGGCATGGTATATTACAAAAACACAAATTTGTTAGTTGATTATTGTATGTGTATTTGTGATTTTAGCCTGTAATAATTTTGTAGTTATATAATAAATTCAATACCTTTTAAGAAATAAAGAAATAAAGATAGCAAATATGTATACACAACTATGGTAACATTAAAAGGCAATACGACATAACAGCTATAAGGTATTACGGCAATAAGATATATTTGCTAAGCTGTGTTACTGCCATAAGATATTACTAATGTTAGTGTCAGCGTACATCCACGTCAGTTTATTTTCCCCACCTTTCAATGAAATGATGTCAGGTATACTCACACTCGACTTCAACATTGATATGTGTGTCGACTGTACCCTGCCGTTGAGAGTCTCCACTTGGGGTCAGAGTGTTACTAGCTGTGCATACATATTCCCCCTTCTGACTCCTGCTGATATTGTACACAGTCAACACAGCCTCCTTACTGACGCTAGAACCTTTATATGTCCATGTGTAGCTTGTCACTGATGGGTTGCCTGGTGTAGTGGCACTGTGACAGTTAATCCTTAATGTGGACATCTCTGTGACTCTCCTCGTTGACGGTAATGCGGTAAGTGTTGGTGGGTCTGACAAAACATACAACATACGTGTGTAATGTGTGTGTGTTTATAGCTTTATATAGGATTCCGTCTCTGCGCATGTGTGTATGGATCACTATCAAAGAGTGATGATACCAGATGTTCGCGAGAAATTTGGCATATCGTAACAAATACACATTTGATTCAAGTCAAGATAAGGAATAGCACTGTACGTAATGTTTGGCACTGATACCTAAAAACTGAAAGTTGTACTCCACATGCCGACCCCAAGGCCACAGGGCCACAATTGGTGTCCGCGGATATGCCTATTTCTTGTCTAAGTATCCTAGCACCAAATTTCAGATGTATATATCATGTTTTCTCAGTATATTTCAGATGACATTTGCTTGCATTTGTTATACATTGTCCTGAAACTTTGTGGACAGATCTATGTATATAAATAGCTTTAAGATAACCACGTTCAGTAACAAATGTCATAACATGTGTAGAATGAATAACGTCGAGCTGTTCTGATATGTACATATAAGGGTGTTCTGCTCATTATTAAAATTCACTTTCCTGCACTTTCTGTCTATTATCAAAATAACAAAGAGTGAATTTATACCGGTAAAAGGAAAGAAAAGATGGACTTATAAGTAAGTGTGTCTATTGCTCTCGTGCATCACAGAGTAACTCACACTGCACGTCAACGTTAACCTTGGCTGTTGCTTCTCCTTGCTGTTCAGATCCTCCACTTGGTGTCAGAGTGTTGCGGGCAGTACAGGTATACTGTCCTGCTTGGCCTCTACTGATGCCGTCTATTCCAAGCAGAGAACTGGCACTGACTTGGGAACCATTGAAGGTCCAAGAATAGCGTGTTACTGCTGGATGCCCATGCGTGGCGTATGCTCCACAGTCGATCCACAATCTTGAAGACTCGATCACCCGGAACATTGGGGGAAAGCCAGATATAGATGGCACATCTTAAACAGAATATTAGCTGTGATAAGACTAACAATGTAGTAACACTATTTCAAGATCAACTTTACATTATAATTTTCTTAATATATCTTATTCTTGTGGAACATGATGGCCAGGAATCTTAATCAATAAACTCGGACCCCGTTGTACCACGGCATTCATCGTACCGTGTCAATTGTGATTTCCGGTAGTTCACACAGGACACGTCTCTTAGCGTCTGTCTATTAATGTGAATCAGGAACCAGGAAGTGTTCTCTTCATAAACAATTTCAGTTTAATAGGAGTGTTCCGTCTGCTGTAAGTAGGGAGTTATCAACGTGTTGATACTTACATCTTTTCAATATTGCCTTAACCCAATCTTTCAATGGCCAACGATATAACCCGCAGTGACCCAAGTAAACTTTCTGTATCAACCCGAACTAGATCATCTGCATATTCGTGGCGACTAATAAGGTAACGGAAGTAACGTCTTCCGCACACTTTTCCCCCACTCTGTGGCCAGCATCTTTTAGGAGATCATAAGGGTGATAATGCCATACTTAGAAATACATGTACGTTCTTCACCAGTAGCCAAATGATAAATACGCTTTTGGTATACAAGGAGTGCCGTATATTTATATTTATTGTTTACTTTCATCATTTTTCTATTTTTCCGACAAATTATTATAATCCATTTTTTTAATCATGAATCTTAAAATATAATTTCTGATATTTTGTTGTTAAAAATATTGTTTTCTTACTTTTATACTACAATATGCATTGAAAACCTATAACTGATAACACATTCAGAATTGTATGTAGGCTGTCTTTGCACTTGTCTGGACAAATCACTGAAGTCTGGCATTATCATACTTAGTTGTTGGTTGATGTAGGTCCTGTTGTTCTCCATACACAACTTTTCCCTGCACCGCGATACGAAGGAGTTCTCTCCCTTGTCAAACTGAGCCCGAGGCTCGGCTTTTACTCGGCGCGATTAAAGTAAATAATGAACTTTTATCAGTAAAATATGCACAGTTAGATAAAATAATAGGCATCTGATAGAGAACACGAATAAACATAAGGTTTAGTGGATGCATGTTGTTCTGTTAAGCGTCCATAACAAGTACCGCGATACCCCAAGGTTGCAAGAGTTTGGTCCAAAACAAATTAACATTAATTTCAAGATCATATAATGTTCCTGGTGTCAATAAACCACTCACATTGTACGTCGACACTGACGGAAGCAGACTCCGACCCAACAAGGTTGCTGACAGTGCAAGTGTACTGTCCTCTTTCAGTTCTGTTAATGTTGTCTATCTGAAGTACTTCCTCAGTACTGAACACTGATTGTTCATAGCTCCATGTGTAGTTAGTTGTTGCCGGGTTGCCTGGTGAAATGTAGTTACTGCAGTTGATCCACAGTTGGGATTCTTCTACCACCCAAAGAGTAGACGGGAGACCAGATATTGAAGGGGCATCTGTTCATTGGAAATATTCGATTAGAAATAATTACTTCATTACCTAAATCTAAGTGTATATTTATTATTCACTTCAAACCTTTGCTCAGTTGCAGAAAGCTTGAAAAACACTTTTTCTCAATCTGCACTTCCATTATGTGAGTGAGTGAGTGAGTGAGTGAGTGAGCTGGGTCTAACGCCGCGTTTAACATTATTCCAGTTATATCACCGTCTGTGAGGTTAATGTGGGAGGAAAGCCCAAAGTGATGCAGGTCTCAGACGTTTACCACTTTGGTGGAAGCCACGATCACAGGCATGATGCTGACAAAGCTAGAAACATAATTGGGGTGAACTGGGATCCGAACGCACAATCAAAGGTTTCTAGCGTGCCCAAGGGACATAACTCTGCACAGCGAATCGCGGCGCAAAAGACGACTGGGCCACCCGTGCCCCATCTATAATGTCGACCACCTCTGATGTGACAGGGCATTAAAAGATGACACACTGGACTATCACACGCAGTTACTTCTACACCAACACATGCATTGACGTCACAGCTAGTCTTCTTTAAGTTTCCGAAGTGATGAAAGGGGAAGTTGATATCAAACTTGTTCATTCACTCATTCAAAAACGGGGGGCACGGGTGGCCCAGTCCTCTAAGGCGCCGCGATTCGCTGTGCAAAGTTGCGTCCCCTGGACACGCCAGAAACCTATGGTTGTGGGTTCGAATCCCGGTTCACCCCGATTATGTTTCTAGGTTTGTCAGCACCATACCCGTGCTCGTGGGTTTCACCGAAGCGGTAAGCGTCTAAGACCTGCATCACTTCGGGCTTTCCTCCCACATTAAGCTGACACGCCATGATATAACTGGAATAATGTTAAAAGCGTCGTTAAACCCAACTCACTCACACTAATTCAAAAACGAGGGGTGGCCTGGTAGCCTAGTGGTTAAAGCGTTCGGTCCTCACGCCGAAGACCGGGTTCGATTCCCGACATGGGTACACTGGTGAAGCCCATTTCTGGTGTCCCCCGCCATGATATTGCTGGAATGTTGCTAAAAGCGGCGTTAAACCATGATTGAATGATTTAAACATATTTATTCACAAGGAGTGAACGGGATTGGGGGACAAGTTCTTCAACCTTAGAATGCCCTCTCCCTGGTATTACACAAAATTCACAATTTCAAATTCAATATATATGCATACAACACTATAGATGAGAGAGAGAGAGAGAGAGAGAGAGAGAGAGAGAGAGAGAGAGAGAGAGAGAACAAGAAAGAGAGAGAGAGAGAGAAAGAGAGAGAGAGAGCGAGAGAAAGAGATTTATATACATTGTTAAATGAACAGTTCTTTACACAAATCTTTTAGTTGTACATATATAATGTTGTACTGCCTTAAATATAGCTTCATTTTCTGTAACAACCTGATCTGCATTGCTGTATAACAGTAAGTGTACATATACAGGTATGTTATGAACAATAGTTTTAAGGCTGTTTAACATAACTTCACGCTGATGACTAAACAATGTACAGTCCATGAGATAATGATATGCATTTTTCACATGTATTCGAACATGTACAGTTCGGGTGATCTTTTATACCAATTCTATATAAATCATAATTCAATTGACTGCACATGTATCTCAGTTTTGTGTGTAAGATATTATATTTTCTTTTTCCATAAGCGAAGTACGCAGGTGACGTGGGGTGGTGCTTTTGTAACGAAGTTTTAAAACAAGAAATCGTAGAATTTCGATCTGATAACGGAATAGAGTTCCACAATCGGATAGACGAACGTGTAAAAGAATTCACACGAATGGCTTAGTCTTGTGAGAGGAACACTGATGTTTTCAGAGTTTCTGAGACTGTATGAGTTTTTTGCAGCAATGGTTTTGGGTAGAATATCTGTTTGATAGGAAGGGGCCATGTTATGATTAATTTTGAAGAAAAGACAAAGTTTACGTTTCTTTCTTCGCTCAACTAAGGGTTCCCAACCGGTTTTGTAATATAATGAATGCCCGGGGGCATATTTAGGTAGACCAGTTACAATGCGTTAAGCTTCTAATTGTTATTGTTCTAAATTCTCACTTTGTCCTTCCGTGCAACCATTCCAAACCTCACATGCGTATTCAAAGTGTGGTCTTATGAAAATTGTACATATATTGTTCATAGTATTTCTGTGAAGTAGATGTTTGAGTTTTCTCATTGAGTAAATCATCTTCGAAGTTGTTTTAATTATGGTATCTATATGACAAGACCATTTGCCACTGGCTTCAAGAATAACACCCAAGTAAAACCATACTCACTCACTCATTGACAAACGATCAAGGGAACAAAGGAAGGAACAAACGAACGAACGAAAACCCTACCCATACTACCTATACACATAAACACATAAATGAATAAACAAACTTGCATACATACATCTATATACTTATATGAAAATAACTGGAATATGTAGGAACTTGTGAATGTCAAAATGTATTTGACACACATCTGCAGCATTATTAAAAAAAGACTTACACTGAACATCCACATTGATTTGTGCTGTTGCTATGCCTTGTCGTGGAGTCCCTACGTATGGTGTCAAAGTGTTGCTGGCAATGCAGGTGTATTGTCCTCCCTGATCAGGGCTGATGTTCCTTCTGGCAAGAACCGCCCCTGTACTGACAGTAGAACCGCCATAGGTCCACATGTAGCTTGTACTGGGAGGATTCCCTGCTGTGGTGTAACTGCTACAGTCTATCCTGAGATTAGATGACTCAGTTACTCGGTACGTCGAAGGAAACACAGATGTCAGTGGAGCGTCTGTGGACACAAAGCCATGCGGTAAGTTTAGACATGTCCATACACGCATAGCTTTACCTGTAGCAGTAACACAAGTACTTACTTACTTACTTGTATGTCCATGTATTATCACAAGACAACATCATAATATTCTTAGTCTTTGATTGTAAAGATGGGGTGTTTTGTGTGTATATGCAAAGTTTGCAGAGAGTATAAGCAATAATTTAGTCCAAAACAACTACACCTTGTCACAAGGATCATTTTGAGTGCTTTGAGTCAATAAAACACTCACATTGTACGTCAACGCTGACAGAAGCAGACTCCGACCCAACAAGGTTGCTGACAGTGCAAGTGTACTGTCCTCTTTCAGTTCTGTTAACGTCGTCTATTTGAAGTACTTCCTCAGTACTGATCACTGACTGTCCATAGCTCCATGTGTAGTTAGTTGTTGCCGGGTTGCCTCGTGAAGTGTAGTTACTGCAGTTGATCCACAGTTGTGATTCTTCTACCACCCAAAGAGTAGACGGGAGACCAGATATTGAAGGGACATCTGATCATTGGAAACATTCAGTTTGAAAATAAATAACTTCCTAACCTCAATCTAAAAGTATATATTTATGTTCAACTTCTGATCTGTGCACAGATGCAAATTTGTTCGAAAACACCTGATTTTGGTCTACCTTTCTAATCTGTCAGGTCTCTTTGGTCTAGTGGATACAGTATCTGTTGGGAGAGCTGGATATTGGGGGTTTGATGACATTACTCATTACAAAGCGTTAAGGTGCTTAACGATGAGGGGATAAAACAAGATCTGGAGGAACAAAGTCGGTGCGAAATATGTTTGTTTGTTTATATGGGATACTTCGAATATGGAGAACATATGAATGTCTAGATGTCAAATACAAGTATATGCAGCGTTTTGTATAAATGTATACCTGAATATCCACACTGATCTGTGTTGTTGCCATCCCCAGTCGTGGAATCCATCTGTATAATGTCAAGCTGTCTTCCTTATTCTTTTATGAGTTTGCCTCTCCCAAGAACAGCCCCAGTACTGACAGAACTTCAGTGCTTGAGTTTTGTACGTATTTTCTTGCTCGATGGCTTACTTACTTCAAACACCACATTCGTCCAGAACATGCTACTCATCCTATTACACAGCAGTCCAGTTCCCTTCACTAATGTACTATATCATATTAATCCCGTGGTAGTTTTGTTTCCCAGCAGCCTATGCTGGTCGAAAACGGCGACCAAATGGATCAGGGGTCAGGCTCGGTTTGATAACATATCATCGTAACCCAACGCCGGTGATTGTTGTTTCCAATGTCAATCACTTGATTGTCTGGTCAAAACTCGATAATGTACAGTCTGCTGTCATATAGCTGGAAAATGGTTTTACAATAAGCAAGGACTATCTTTCCTGTTTGCGCTGCTGACAGTCAGATAAACAGACACACATAAACTGACGTACAAAAGAAAGTACACCAAGAAGCTGTTTGTCAAATTACTTCATAAGTTCAAAAATAGAAATGAAATCATGGTGACATATGTCGCACAAATACAACCATATGTATTTGCGTAGCCTGTGAAAGTCTTTAATGAAAGACGCGTATTTTGAGAAAACGAGGTTTGCCCTCTTATAATGAAATGCACGTACAAAATTGGTTCATGAAGTTTCTGACAGTACAGGAAGGGAGATGAAAATGTTGGTATGGCCCAAGAACATTCAGTTCAACCTGTGTCCACTACGACAGACAGGTCAGACACCAGGACAGGTCTGGGAGTTTTTAACAAATGTAACACATGAATTCATTACTTTAGACATCACATTTTGCAAGAAATGGTACTCACACTGTACAACCACGCCAACCTGAGCTGTGGCCACCCCCTGTTGTTGAGACCCCCCACTTGGTGAAAGTGTGTTACTGGCAGTACAGGTGTACCGTCCTCCCTGGTTCCCACGTATTGCGTCTATTTTCAGCACTGCGCCAGAACTGACAGTGGACCCTTTGAAGACCCAGGAGTAGTCTGTTGTAGCAGGGTTGCCATCAGTTGTATAATTGCTACAGTCTATCCACAGTTTGGAGGATTTAATCACTTGGTAGGTTGAGGGAAAGCCAGATAGTGTTGGTGAATCTGTTACAAAAATAAATGTTTACGCATTATATGATATATACATTTGCTGATATAGTAAACAATAAGTGAGTGAGTGAGTATGGTTTTACGACGCTTTTAGCACTATTCGAGAAATATCACGGCAGGGGACACCAGAAATGGGCTTCACACATTGTGCCAATGTCGGGAATCGAACCCGGGTCTTCGGCGTGAGGAGCGAACGCTAACCACTAGGCTACCCGACCGCCCCAGTAAACAATTAAATCAAACCATGACATATAAGATATATGTGGTTATGGCCTGTAAATTTTATTTGTTAATTAGCTATATTTGATAATGACATGGTGTTCATTCTTATATGTGTGTTGTAGAACTAAGATTCGTTTTAAATAGAGCATGGGGAAATCAATGTTTCTCTGATTCGTATATCTTTTAGTTATGCCAAGTAAAAAGTACTACCCACACTGAACATCAATTGTGACTGAGGCTGCCTCCTTCCCTACAGCATTGCTGACAGTGCAGGTGTATTGTCCTCTTGCAGTTCTTTTAATGTTGTTTAGTTGAAGTACCGCCTTTGTACTAACGGTAGATGTCCCATAGCTCCATGTGTAGTTAGTTGTTGACGGGTTGCCTGGGGAAGTGTAACGCGTACAGTTGATCGACACTGGAGAATTTTCCATCACTTGGTAATCGAGTGGAACACCAGAGAGTACAGGTGGATCTGTGACATGAAACCATACATACACGATACTGATGGTGATACATAAACGTCATATTCTTAGAGTAGTACATGTGTTATTTTAAATAGTCAGGGATGTATCGCAACACCCATTTCCTTCATTCATTTGGGCCGTCTATATCTGATCAGTTACACTCAAGGTGTTTGTGATAACAACACTGAACATGCACATAAATAGCTCAGAGTGCATTTGGAGTTTATTATGAATATTGAATTCGTTTATCTTTATTACAACCTAATCACAGGAGCAGCACAATGTGATTCATACACTGGACATCCACATTGACTGGGGCAGAGTCTGATCCTACTGCGTTTCTAACAGTACAGGTGTACGCCCCTCCCTGACTCCTACTGATGCTGCTTCTTGTCAGTACAGCTCTTCTACCGACAGATGACCCTCCATGTGACCAACTGTAGGTTGCTGCTTGTGGGTTGCCCTGTCTTGTATATGAACTACAGTCCAGTCTTAAAGTAGCTGACTCATTCACTTGGTACGTGGATGGGAGGCCAGATATTTCAGGTGAATCTACAAGCAAGAAGATTCATCAATACTGGTCCATAACCAATTATATCTATGGATGCAAGGATGTCCAAGTCTTTCAAATGCATCAACTCTTTACTATGACATACTTTCCTCCTGCTCCTTTCTGTTTATTTAACATATCTTCACGAATGTGAAAATTATCTCCGGGATTCCCTAAGTATAGGATATTAACCGCCTGTGCGGGCTATCTGTGAATATATTGCAGTCCGGCAAAGGAAAAGCCCGCAGGCCGTAGGCCCAACGGATGTCCCTGCGCTGGAGTGCATTATTTTCATGGATAGCCATAGGAGAAGGTTTATATCTGACTTATAAACCGACAGATATGAAGATGCATTTTTGTTTAATTGACATTACTTTAATTCTGAAATTTCAATTGTAGCACTCGAAAGTTCTCAGTCAAAAGCGCACAGCTCGAGAATCCCGTGGGCAGAGGGATTTTCGGAGAAAAGAACAACCTGCTGTAACAATGGTAATGCATCACTGGAGGTTTATAAGATGTGTGTGTGTGTGTAGTTGCGCTGCTTCAGAGACTGGATACGTGAAAATGGCAGTTAAACATAAGTTTCTATCAAGTTATAGGTGTTTTAGGTGTCTTAGGTTCGTTTACAAATCAACATGCGTTCAAATATTCAACAATTTCAAACAATAATTGTTATATGTTTTGTTAATACAGTTTCGATTAGAATATATAACGATTAATCACAACTTAGAAATTACTTAGTAATAAATGGTGTTCAAACCAAGAGCGTTGTTCATAATGATGATGCTTACACAGATAACATTACAAATACGTTTGGAACTATAACAATTTCCTCTGCCATGCCTGGAAAAGAAGTAAACAAAATTTGCTTACATCTTACGTCTACGTTGACGAAGGCAGAGTCTGATCCTACTGTGTTTCTGGCAGTACAGGTGTACGCCCCTCCCTGACTCCTACTGATGCTGCTTCTTGTCAGTACAGCTCTTCTACTGACAGTTGACCCTCCATGTGACCAAGTGTAGGTTGTTGCAGAAGGGTAGCCATGTGTTGTATATGAACTACAGTCCAGTCTTAAAGTAGCTGACTCAGTCACTTGGTATGTTGATGGGAGGCCAGATATGGCAGGTGAATCTTCAAGCAAGAGGCGTTAACAACAGAGTTCAAGAACCATTCCGATTTATGGATGCAAAGATGTTCCTGTTTTTCAAATGCGTCCAATCTTTATAGTGAAAAATACGTTTCTCTTGAGACAAAATGGGTTTGGGTTTGTATGGGTGTGTTTTGACATTACTATAATCTTAATTTGAACCAAATGAAAGTTTGTTATTGGTTCATTAATCCAGTTCCTCTTATAGTTAATATATGGTGATTGGTCCTAATTTACAAATTACTCATTAAATAAAGTTCTGCAAACCAAGAGCAGTGTTCATTATGGCGATGGTTACACATAGGACATTGCAAATAAGCTTAACACGATTGAACATATCACAATTTCCCCGTCTATGCCTCGAAAAGAAGTAAACGATATATGCTTACATAGTATGGTCACGTTGACGGAGGCAGAGTCTGATCCTACTGTGTTTCTGACAGTACAGGTGTACGCCCCTCCCTGACTCCTACTGATGCTGCTTCTTGTCAGTACAGCTCTTCTACCGACAGATGACCCTCCATGTGACCAACTGTAGGTTGTTGCAGAAGGGTTGCCATGTGTTGTATATGAACTACAGTCCAGTCTTAAAGTAGCTGACTCAGTCACTTGGAACGTTGATGGGAGGCCAGATATTTCAGGTGAATCTACAAGCAAGAAGTGTTAACGACAGTGCTCAAGACCCATTTCGATTGACGGATGCAAAGATTTTCCTGTTTTTCAAATGCTTCCAATCTTTTAAGTAAAAAATACGTTTCTATTGAAACAAAGTGTTTGTGCTTGTATGGGTGTGTTTCGACATTACTATAATCTTAATTTGAACCAAATTAAAGTTTGTCATTGGTCCATTAATCCAGTTCCTCTTATAGTTAATATATAGTGATTGGTCCTAATTTACAAATTACTCATTAAATAATGTTGTGCAAACCAAGAGCAGTGTTCATTATGGCGATGGTTACACATGGGACATTGCAAATAAGCTTAACACGATTGAACATATCACAATTTCCCCGTCTATGCCTCGAAAAGAAGTAAACGAAATATGCTTACATAGTATGGTTACGTTGACGGAGGCAGAGTCTGATCCTACTGTGTTTCTGACAGTACAGGTGTACGCCCCTCCCTGACTCCTACTGATGCTGCTTCTTGTCAGTACAGCTCTTCTACCGACAGATGACCCTCCATGTGACCAACTGTAGGTTGTTGCAGAAGGGTTGCCATGTGTTGTATATGAACTACAGTCCAGTCTTAAAGTAGCTGACTCAGTCACTTGGAACGTTGATGGGAGGCCAGATATTTCAGGTGAATCTACAAGCAAGAAGTGTTAACGACAGTGCTCAAGACCCATTTCGATTGACGGATGCAAAGATTTTCCTGTTTTTCAAATGCTTCCAATCTTTTAAGTAAAAAATACGTTTCTATTGAAACAAAGTGTTTGTGCTTGTATGGGTGTGTTTCGACATTACTATAATCTTAATTTGAACCAAATTAAAGTTTGTCATTGGTCCATTAATCCAGTTCCTCTTATAGTTAATATATAGTGATTGGTCCTAATTTACAAATTACTCATTAAATAATGTTGTGCAAACCAAGAGCAGTGTTCATTATGGCGATGGTTACACATGGGACATTGCAAATAAGCTTAACACGATTGAACATATCACAATTTCCCCGTCTATGCCTCGAAAAGAAGTAAACGAAATATGCTTACATAGTATGGTTACGTTGACGGAGGCAGAGTCTGATCCTACTGTGTTTCTGACAGTACAGGTGTACGCCCCTCCCTGACTCCTACTGATGCTGCTTCTTGTCAGTACAGCTCCTCTACCGACAGATGACCCTCCATGTGACCAACTGTAGGTTGCTGCTTGTGGGTTGCCCTGTCTTGTATATGAACTACAGTCCAGTCTTAAAGTAGCCGACTCATTCACTTGGTACGTGGATGGGAGGCCAGATATTTCAGGTGAATCTACAAGCAAGAAGATTCATCAATACTGGTCCATAACCAATTATATCTATGGATGCAAGGATGTCCAAGTCTTTCAAATGCATCAACTCTTTACTATGACATACTTTCCTACTGCTCCTTTCTGTTTATTTAACATATCTTCACGAATGTGAAAATTATCTCCGGGATTCCCTAAGTATAGGATATAAACCGCCTGTGCGGGCTATCTGTGAATATATTGCAGTCCGGCAAAGGAAAAGCCCGCAGGCCGTAGGCCCAACGGATGTCCCTGCGCTGGAGTGTATTATTTTCACGGATAGCCATAGGAGAAGGTTTATATCTGACTTATAAACCGACAGATATGAAGATGCATTTTTGTTTAATTGACATTACTTTAATTCTGAAATTTCAATTGTAGCACTCGAAAGTTCTCAGTCAAAAGCGCACAGCTCGAGAATCCCGTGGGCAGAGGGATTTTCGGAGAAAAGAACAACCTGCTGTAACAATGGTAATGCATCACTGGAGGTTTATAAGATGTGTGTGTGTAGTTGCGCTGCTTCAGAGACTGGATACGTGAAAATGGCAGTTAAACATAAGTTTCTATCAAGTTCTAGGTGTTTTAGGTGTCTTAGGTTCGTTTACAAATCAACATGCGTTCAAATATTCAACAATTTCAAACAATAATTGTTATATGTTTTGTTAATACAGTTTCGATTAGAATATATAACGATTAATCACAACTTAGAAATTACTTAGTAATAAATGGTGTTCAAACCAAGAGCGTTGTTCATAATGATGATGCTTACACAGATAACATTACAAATACGTTTGGAACTATAACAATTTCCTCTGCCATGCCTGGAAAAGAAGTAAACAAAATTTGCTTACATCTTACGTCTACGTTGACGGAGGCAGAGTCTGATCCTACTGTGTTTCTGGCAGTACAGGTGTACGCCCCTCCCTGACTCCTACTGATGCTGCTTCTTGTCAGTACAGCTCTTCTACTGACAGTTGACCCTCCATGTGACCAAGTGTAGGTTGTTGCAGAAGGGTAGCCATGTGTTGTATATGAACTACAGTCCAGTCTTAAAGTAGCTGACTCAGTCACTTGGTATGTTGATGGGAGGCCAGATATGGCAGGTGAATCTTCAAGCAAGAGGCGTTAACAACAGAGTTCAAGAACCATTCCGATTTATGGATGCAAAGATGTTCCTGTTTTTCAAATGCGTCCAATCTTTATAGTGAAAAATACGTTTCTCTTGAGACAAAATGGGTTGGGTTTGTATGGGTGTGTTTTGACATTACTATAATCTTAATTTGAACCAAATGAAAGTTTGTTATTGGTTCATTAATCCACTTACTCTTATAGTTAATATATGGTGATTGGTCCTAATTTACAAATTACTCATTAAATAAAGTTCTGCAAACCAAGAGCAGTGTTCATTATGGCGATGGTTACACATAGGACATTGCAAATAAGCTTAACACGATTGAACATATCACAATTTCCCCGTCTATGCCTCGAAAAGAAGTAAACGATATATGCTTACATAGTATGGTCACGTTGACGGAGGCAGAGTCTGATCCTACTGTGTTTCTGACAGTACAGGTGTACGCCCCTCCCTGACTCCTACTGATGCTGCTTCTTGTCAGTACAGCTCTTCTACCGACAGATGACCCTCCATGTGACCAACTGTAGGTTGTTGCAGAAGGGTTGCCATGTGTTGTATATGAACTACAGTCCAGTCTTAAAGTAGCTGACTCAGTCACTTGGAACGTTGATGGGAGGCCAGATATTTCAGGTGAATCTTCAAGCAAGAAGTGTTAACGACAGTGCTCAAGACCCATTTCGATTGACGGATGCAAAGATTTTCCTGTTTTTCAAATGCTTCCAATCTTTTAAGTAAAAAATACGTTTCTATTGAAACAAAGTGTTTGTGCTTGTATTGGTGTGTTTCGACATTACTATAATCTTAATTTGAACCAAATTAAAGTTTGTCATTGGTTCATTAATCCAGTTCCTCTTATAGTTAATATATAGTGATTGGTCCTAATTTACAAATTACTCATTAAATAATGTTGTGCAAACCAAGAGCAGTGTTCATTATGGCGATGGTTACACATGGGACATTGCAAATAAGCTTAACACGATTGAACATATCACAATTTCCCCGTCTATGCCTCGAAAAGAAGTAAACGAAATATGCTTACATGGTATGGTTACGTTGACGGAGGCAGAGTCTGATCCTACTGTGTTTCTGACAGTACAGGTGTACGCCCCTCCCTGACTCCTACTGATGCTGCTTCTTGTCAGTACAGCTCCTCTACCGACAGATGACCCTCCATGTGACCAACTGTAGGTTGCTGCTTGTGGGTTTCCCTGTCTTGTATATGAACTACAGTCCAGCCTTAAAGTAGCTGACTCATTCACTTGGTACGTGGATGGGAGGCCAGATATTTCAGGTGAATCTACAAGCAAGAAGATTCATCAATACTGGTCCATAACCAATTATATCTATGGATGCAAGGATGTCCAAGTCTTTCAAATGCATCAACTCTTTACTATGACATACTTTCCTACTGCTCCTTTCTGTTTATTTAACATATCTTCACGAATGTGAAAATTATCTCCGGGATTCCCTAAGTATAGGATATAAACCGCCTCCGTGCGGGCTATCTGTGAATATATTGCAGTCCGGCAAAGGAAAAGCCCGCAGGCCGTAGGCCCAACGGATGTCCCTGCGCTGGAGTGCATTATTTTCACGGATAGCCATAGGAGAAGGTTTATATCTGACTTATAAACCGACAGATATGAAGATGCATTTTTGTTTAATTGACATTACTTTAATTCTGAAATTTCAATTGTAGCACTCGAAAGTTCTCAGTCAAAAGCGCACAGCTCGAGAATCCCGTGGGCAGAGGGATTTTCGGAGAAAAGAACAACCTGCTGTAACAATGGTAATGCATCACTGGAGGTTTATAAGATGTGTGTGTGTAGTTGCGCTGCTTCAGAGACTGGATACGTGAACATGGCAGTTAAACATAAGTTTCTATTAAGTTATAGGTGTTTTAGGTGTCTTAGGTTCGTTTACAAATCAACATGCGTTCAAATATTCAACAATTTCAAACAATAATTGTTATATGTTTTGTTAATACAGTTTCGATTAGAATATATAACGATTAATCACAACTTAGAAATTACTTAGTAATAAATGGTGTTCAAACCAAGAGCGTTGTTCATAATGATGATGCTTACACAGATAACATTACAAATACGTTTGGAACTATAACAATTTCCTCTGCCATGCCTGGAAAAGAAGTAAACAAAATTTGCTTACATCTTACGTCTACGTTGACGGAGGCAGAGTCTGATCCTACTGTGTTTCTGGCAGTACAGGTGTACGCCCCTCCCTGACTCCTACTGATGCTGCTTCTTGTCAGTACAGCTCTTCTACTGACAGTTGACCCTCCATGTGACCAACTGTAGGTTGTTGCAGAAGGGTAGCCATGTGTTGTATATGAACTACAGTCCAGTCTTAAAGTAGCTGACTCAGTCACTTGGTATGTTGATGGGAGGCCAGATATGGCAGGTGAATCTACAAGCAAGAGGCGTTAACAACAGAGCTCAAGACCCATTCCGATTTATGGATGCAAAGATGTTCCTGTTTTTCAAATGCGTCCAATCTTTATAGTGAAAAATAGGTAAACAAAATATGCTTACATAGTATGGTTACGTTGACGGAGGCGATGTCTGATCCTACTGTGTTACTGGCGGTACAGGTGTATTCCCCTCTCTGACTCCTACTGATGCTGCTTCTTGTCAGTACAGCTCCTATACTGACAGATGACCCTCTATGTGACCAATTGTAGGTTGTTGCAGAAGGGTAGCCATGTGTTGTATATGAACTACAGTCCAGTCTTAAAGTAGTTGACTCGGTCACTTGGTATGTTGATGGGAGGCCAGATATTTCAGGTGAATCTACAAGCAAGAGGCGTTAACAACAGTGCTCAAGAACCATTCCGATTTATGGATGCAAAGATGTTCCTGTTTTTCAAATGATTCCATTTTCTACATTGAAAATACGTTTCTACTAATGATTGTGCTATCATGGGTGTGTTTCGACATTGACATAATCTTAATTTGAACCAAATGAAAGATTATTATTGGTATATTAATTCAATGTTGTGGAAAGAAATAGCAGTGTTCATAACGGTGACGGTTACACATAGGAAATCGCAAAAACGTTTTAAAAGATTAAACATATCACAATTTCTTCTACATAACCTGTCATATATAAAATAAGCTTCCTTAGATCCCAAGTTATTGGTGAGCACGAAATATCTTAACAGCTTCCCCAGCACATGTGCAGCAATAAATCACCGGACTTCATAAATCGTTTTCTTTAACAGAAAAAAAACACACATTTTTTCATGATGTGCATGCTACAGGCGACACATCAACGACCATGTGTTTGTGTAACAACTAATCTATACAATCCGGATGTTTGGCGATACCATTTATGCATGTAACCCTGAACAAGAGCATATACACCGTACCACCACCAGCGTCTGCACCCTACATTAAGCCACACGGCCACTCACATTGTACCACCACCAGTGTCTGCAGCCAACATTAGGTCACACTGCCACTAACATTGTACCACCATCAGTGTCTGCAGCCTACATTAAGTCACACTGCCATTCACATTGTACCACAACCAGTGTCTGCAGTCTACATTATGTCACACTACCACTAACATTGTACCACCATCAGTGTCTGCAGCCTTCATTACTCCACACTACCACTCACATTGTACCACAACCAGTGTCTGCACCCTACATTAAGTCACACTGCCACTAACATTGTACCACCATCAGTGTCTGCAGCCTGCATTAAGTCACACTGCCACTCACATTGTACCACAACCAGCGTCTGCAGCCAACAATAGGTCACACTGCCACTAACATTGTACCACCATCAGTGTCTGCAGCCTGCATTACTCCACACTACCACTCACATTGTACCACAACCAGTGTCTGCACCCTACATTAAGTCACACTGCCACTCACACTGTACCACCACCAGTGTCTGCAGCCTACATTATGTCACACTGCCACTAACATTGTACCACAACCAGTGTCTGCAGCCTGCATTACTCCACACTACCACTCACATTGTACCACAACCAGTGTCTGCACCCTACATTAAGTCACACTGCCACTCACATTGTACCACCACCAGTGTCTACACCCTATATTTGGTCACACTGCAACTCACAATGTACCACAACCAGTGTCTGTAGCCTACATTAGGTCACCCTGCCATTAACATTCTACCACAACCAGTGTCTGCACCCTACATTAAGTCACACTGCAACTCACATTGTACCACAACCAGTGTCTGCACGCTACATTAAGTCACACTGCAACTCACATTGTACCACCACCAGTGTCTTCACGCTACATTAAGTCACACTGCCACTCACATTGTACCACCACCAGTGTCTACACCCTATATTTGGTCACACTGCCACTCACAATGTACCACAACAAGTGTCTGTAGCCTACATTAGGTCACCCTGCCACTAACATTCTACCACAACCAGTGTCTGCACCCTACATTAAGTCACACTGCAACTCACATTGTACCATATTCCAGTGTCTGCAAGCTACATTAATTCAAACTGCCACTCACATTGTACCACCACCAGTGTCTGCACCCTACATTAAGTCACACTGCAACTCCCATTATACCACAACCAGTGTCTGCACGCTACATTAAGTCACACTGCCACTCACATTGTACCACCACCAGTGTCTGCACCCTACATTAAGTCAAACTGCCACTCACATTGTACCACAACCAGTGTCTGCACGCTACATTAAGTCACACTGCCACTCACATTGTACCACCACCAGTGTCTGCACCCTATATTTGGTCACGCTGCCACTCACAATGTACCAGAACCAGTGTCTGTAGCCTACATTAGGTCACCCTGCCACTAACATTCTACCACAACCAGTGTCTGCACCCTACATTAAGTCACACTGCCACTCACATTGTACCACAACCAGTGTCTGCACCCTATATTTGGTCACACTGCCACTCACAATGTACCACCCCCAGCGTCTGCGGTCTACATAAATCACACTGCCTCTCACATTGTACCACCATCAGTGTCTGCACCCTACATTAAGTCACACTGCTACTCACATTGTACCACAACCAGTGTCTGTAGCCTACATTAGGTCACCCTGCCACTAACATTCTACCACAACCAGTGTCTGCACCCTACGTTAAGTCACACTGCAACTCACAATGTACCACAACCAGTGTCTGCACGCTACTAGTGTCACACTGCCACTCACATTGTACCACCACCAGTGTCTACTCCCTATATTTGCTCACACTGCTACTCACATTGTACCACAACCAGTGTCTGCAGCCTACATTAGGTCACACTGCCCCTTACATTGTACCACCACCAGTGTCTGCATCCTACATTTGGTCACACTGCCACTCACATTGTACCACCCCCAGCGTCTGCGGCCTACATAAATCACACTGCCCCTCACATTGTACCACCACCAGTGTCTGCGTCCCTCATTTGGTCACACTGCCACTCACATTGTACCACCCCCAGCGTCTGCGGCCTGCATAAATCACACTGCCTCTCACATTGTACCACCACCAGTGTCTGCATCCTACATTTGGTCACACTGCCACTCACAATGTACCACCCCCAGCGTCTGCGGCCTACATAAATCACACTGCCCCTTACATTTTTCCACCACCAGTGTCTGCATCCTACATTTGGTCACACTGCCACTCACATTGGACCGCCCCCAGCGTCTGCGGCCTGCATAAGTCACAATGCAACTCACATTGTACCACCACCAGTGTCTGCAGGCTACATTAAGTCATACTGCTACTCACATTGTACCACCACCAGTGTCCGCAGGCTACATTAAGTCATACTGCTACTCACATTGTACCACCACATTGACAGTTGCTGAGTCAGCCCCCACTGTGTTCGTGGCAGTGCAGGTGTACTGTCCAGCTTGATTCTTGTTGATGTTGACTATGTCGAGTACAGCCCCTGTGCTAACAGTTAACCCTCTGTTCGTCCACCTGTATGTAGGTGTTGTAGCTGACCGTGTGTAGGAACTACAGTCTAGCCGCAATCTACTTGACTTGTTCACTCGGTATGTGGAAGGTAGACCAGATATCGTAGGAGCAGCTATGACAATAAAATATGTGAGCATATTCAACTATTGATACTATGAATCAAACGTACTTTTTGAATAGTATACACGTGTCATCATAATAGTATACATATCAACAAAACCTTTAACCTAATCACTATAACCTTCTTTCGGACAGTCAACAGCAAGCAATACTAGTTTACGTGAAATGTTTATAGAGTTATCAAAGCTTTTGTCAAATGTTTATACTTTAGCATGGAAACATAATGACTTTCTTATTTCATCAACCGTCTTGTAAGGACACTCTGGTTCCATGCAGTGAATCATATATTTATACTACCCATACATATTTGGAGTGAATGAGTGTAGTTTTGCACTGCTTTTAGCAATATTCCAAAATTATCACAGCAGGGATTCCTGAAATTGGCTTCACACATTGCACCCACCTGAGGAATCGAACCGAGGGCCTCGGCGTGACGATCGAACTCCTCAACAACTTCGCTACCCCACGGCCCCACATATATCGACATACTGATATAGACGTAACACGAAGTGACATAGTTACATAGACGTAACACGAAGTGACATAGTGACATAGACGTAACACGAAGCGACATAGTTACATAGACGTAACACAAAGTGACATAGTGACATAGATGTAACACGAAGTGACATAGTGACATAGACGCAACACGACGTGACATAGTGACATACACGTAACACGAAGTGACATAGTGACATAGACGTAACACGAAGTGACATAGTGACATAGACATAACACGAAGTGACATAGTGATATAGACGTAACACGAAGTGACATAGTGATATAGACGTAACACAAAGTGACGTAGTGACATAGACGTAACACAAAGTGACGTAGTGACATAGACGTAACATAAAGTGACATAGTGACATAGACGTAACACAAAGTGACATAGTGATATAGACTTAACACAAAGTGACGTAGTGACATAGACGTAACATGAAGTGACATAGTGACATAGTCGTAACACGAAGTTACATAGTGACATAGACGTAACGCGAAGTGACATAGTGACAGAGACGTAACACGAAGTGACATAGTGATATAGACGTAACACGAAGTGACATAGTGATATAGACGTAACACGAAGTGACATAGTGATATAGACGTAACGCAAAGTGACATAGTGCCATAAACGTAACACGAAGTGACATAGTGATATAGACATAACACGAAGTGACATAGTGCCATAGACGTAACACGTAGTGACATAGTGTCATAGGCTTAACACGAAGTGATATAGTGACATAGATGTAATGCGAAGTGATATAATCACATAGACGTAACACGAAGAGTCGTAATGACATAGATTTAACACGAAGTGACACAGTGGCATGGACGTAACACGAAGTGACATAGTGACATAGACGTAACATGAAATGACGTGGTGACATAGACGTAACACGAAGTGACATAGTGACATAGATGTAACACGAAGTGACATAGTGTCATAGAGTTAACACGAAGTTACATAGTGACATAGACGTAACATGAAATGACGTAGTGACACGGACGTAACACGAAGTGGCATAGTGACATAGACGTAACACGAAGTGACGTAGTGACATAGACGTAACACGAAGCGACATAGTGTCATAGGCGTAACACGATGTGACGTAGTGACATAAACGTAACACGAAGTGATATAGACGTAACGTGACAGATGGTTATGGAGTTGTAACCCATTACCAGGTTCCACAGGTTCATGTCAAATGTGTAATATTCTAAATATGTTATAGTCTGTTTGTGAAAGTACATACATCTCCACACAGCCCTGAAGCCGGAAGATCCTACTGACACATCTCTTGTAAATTCCACACGAAGTGACATAGTGTTTTAGACTTAAGACGAAGTGACATAGTGCCATCAACGTAACACGAAGTAACATAGTGACGTAGATGTAACACGAAGTGACATAGTGATATAGACGTAACACGAAGTGATATAGTGATATAGACGTAACACGAAGTGACATAGTGATATAGACGTAACGCGAAGTGACATAGTGACATAGACGTAACACGAAGTGACATAGTGACATACACGTACCACGAAGTGACATAGTGATATAGACGTTACACGAAGTGACATAGTGATATAGACGTAACACGAAGCGACATAGTGATATAGACGTAACACGAAGTGACATAGTGATATAAACGTAACACGAAGTGACGTAGTGATATAGACGTAACACGAAGTGACATAGTGACATAGATGTAATGCGAAGTGATATAATCACATAGACGTAACACGAAGTGTCGTAATGACATAGATGTAACACAAAGTGACATAGTGACATGGACGTAACACGAAGTGACGTAGTGTCATAGACTTAACACGAAGTGACATAGTGACATAGACGTAACATGAAATGACGTAGTGACATAGACGTAAAACGAAGTGACATAGTGACATAGATGTAACAGGAAGCGACATAGTTACATAGACGTAACACGAAGTGACATAGTGACATAGATGTAACACGAAGTGACATAGTGACATAGACGTAACACGAAGTGACATAGTGACATAGACGTGACACGAAGTGACATAGTGACATAGATGTAACACGACGTGACATAGTGACATACACGTAACACGAAGTGACATAGTGACATACACGTAACACGAAGTGACATAGTGATATAGACATAACACGAAGTGACATAGTGATATAGACGTAACACGAAGTGACATAGTGTCTTAGACGTAACACGAAGTGACATAGTGATATAGACGTAACACAAAGTGACGTAGTGACATAGACGTAACACAAAGTGACGTAGTGACATAGACGTAACATAAAGTGACATAGTGACATAGACGTAACACGAAGTGACATAGTGATATAGACTTAACACAAAGTGACGTAGTGACATAGACATAACATGAAGTGAGATAGTGACATAGTCGTAACATGAAGTTACATAGTGACATAGACGTAACGCGAAGTGACATAGTGACATAGACGTAACACGAAGTTACATAGTGACAAAGACGTAACATGAAGTGACATAGTGATATAGACGTAACACAAAGTCACATAATGACATAGACGTGACACAAAGAGACATAGTGTTTTAGACGTAACAGGAAGTGACATTGTGATATAGACGTAGCACGAAGTGACATAGTGATATAGACGTAACACGAAGTGACATAGTGACATAGACGTAAAACGAAGTGACATAGTGACATAGATGTAACAGGAAGCGACATAGTTACATAGACGTAACACGAAGTGACATAGTGACATAGATGTAACACGAAGTGACATAGTGACATAGACGTAACACGAAGTGACATAGTGACATAGACGTGACACGAAGTGACATAGTGACATAGATGTAACACGACGTGACATAGTGACATACACGTAACACGAAGTGACATAGTGACATACACGTAACACGAAGTGACATAGTGATATAGACATAACACGAAGTGACATAGTGATATAGACGTAACACGAAGTGACATAGTGTCTTAGACGTAACACGAAGTGACATAGTGATATAGACGTAACACAAAGTGACGTAGTGACATAGACGTAACACAAAGTGACGTAGTGACATAGACGTAACATAAAGTGACATAGTGACATAGACGTAACACGAAGTGACATAGTGATATAGACTTAACACAAAGTGACGTAGTGACATAGACATAACATGAAGTGAGATAGTGACATAGTCGTAACATGAAGTTACATAGTGACATAGACGTAACGCGAAGTGACATAGTGACATAGACGTAACACGAAGTTACATAGTGACAAAGACGTAACATGAAGTGACATAGTGATATAGACGTAACACAAAGTCACATAATGACATAGACGTGACACAAAGAGACATAGTGTTTTAGACGTAACAGGAAGTGACATTGTGATATAGACGTAGCACGAAGTGACATAGTGATATAGACGTAACACGAAGTGACATAGTGCCATAGACGTAACACGAAGTGACATAGTGATATAGACGTAACACGAAGTGACATAGTGATATAGACGTATCGCAAAGTGACATAGTGCCATAAACGTAACACGAAGTGACATAGTGATATAGACATAACACCAAGTGACATAGTGCCATAGACGTAACACGTAGTGACATAGTGTCATAGACGTAACACGAAGTGATATAGTGACATAGATGTAATGCGAAGTGATATAATCACATAGACGTAACACGAAGTGTCATAATGACATAGATGTAACACAAAGTGACATAGTGACATGGACGTAACACGAAGTGACGTAGTGTCATAGACTTAACACGAAGTGACATAGTGACATAGATGTAACATAAAATGACGTAGTGACATAGACGTAAAACGAAGTGACATAGTGACATAGATGTAACAGGAAGCGACATAGTTACATAGACGTAACACGAAGTGACATAGTGACATAGATGTAACACGAAGTGACATAGTGACATAGACGTAACACGAAGTGACATAGTGACATAGACGTGACACGAAGTGACATAGTGACATAGATGTAACACGACGTGACATAGTGACATACACGTAACACGAAGTGACATAGTGACATAGACGTAACACGAAGTGACATAGTGATATAGACATAACACGAAGTGACATAGTGATATAGACGTAACACGAAGTGACATAGTGTCTTAGACGTAACACGAAGTGACATAGTGATATAGACGTAACACAAAGTGACGTAGTGACATAGACGTAACACAAAGTGACGTAGTGACATAGACGTAACATAAAGTGACATAGTGACATAGACGTAACACGAAGTGACATAGTGATATAGACTTAACACAAAGTGACGTAGTGACATAGACATAACATGAAGTGAGATAGTGACATAGTCGTAACATGAAGTTACATAGTGACATAGACGTAACGCGAAGTGACATAGTGACATAGACGTAACACGAAGTTACATAGTGACAAAGACGTAACATGAAGTGACATAGTGATATAGACGTAACACAAAGTCACATAATGACATATACGTGACACAAAGAGACATAGTGTTTTAGACGTAACAGGAAGTGACATAGTGATATAGACGTAGCACGAAGTGACATAGTGATATAGACGTAACACGAAGTGACATAGTGCCATAGACGTAACACGAAGTGACATAGTGATATAGACGTAACACGAAGTGACATAGTGATATAGACGTAACGCAAAGTGACATAGTGCCATAAACGTAACACGAAGTGACATAGTGATATAGACATAACACCAAGTGACATAGTGCCATAGACGTAACACGTAGTGACATAGTGTCATAGACGTAACACGAAGTGATATAGTGACATAGATGTAATGCGAAGTGATATAATCACATAGGCGTAACACGAAGAGTCGTAATGACATAGATTTAACACGAAGTGACAAAGTGGCATGGACATAACACGAAGTGACATAGTGACATAGACGTAACATGAAATGACGTGGTGACATAGACGTAACACGAAGTGACATAGTGACATAGATGTAACACGAAGTGACATAGTGTCATAGAGTTAACACGAAGTTACATAGTGACATAGACGTAACATGAAATGACGTAGTGACACGGACGTAACACGAAGTGGCATAGTGACATAGACGTAACACGAAGTGACATAGTGACATAGACGTAACACGAAGTGACGTAGTGACATAGACGTAACACGAAGCGACATAGTGTCATAGGCGTAACACGATGTGACGTAGTGACATAAACGTAACACGAAGTGACATAGACGTAACGTGACAGATGGTTATGGAGTTGTAACCCATTACCAGGTTCCACAGGTTCATGTCAAATGTGTAATATTCTAAATATGTTTTAGTCTGTTTGTGAAAGTACATACATCTCCATACAGCCCTGAAGCCGGAAGATCCTACTGACACATCTCTTGTAAATTCCACACGAAGTGACATAGTGTTTTAGACTTAAGACGAAGTGACATAGTGCCATCAACGTAACACGAAGTAACATAGTGACGTAGATGTAGCATGAAGTGACATAGTGATATAGACGTAACACGAAGTGATATAGTGATATAGACGTAACACGAAGTGACATAGTGATATAGACGTAACACGAAGTGACATAGTGATATAGACGTAACACGAAGTGACGTAGTGATATATACATAACATAAAGTCACATAGTGACATAGAGGTTACACAAAGTGACATAGTGATATAGACGTAACATGAAGTGACATAGTAATATAGACGTAACACGAATTGACGTAGTGATATAGACGTAACACGAAGTGACATAGTGTCATAGACGTAACACAAAGTGATATAGTGTTTTAGACGTAACACGAAGTGACATAGTGACATAGACGTAACACGAAGTGACATTGTGATATAGGCGTAACACGAAGTGACATAGTGATATACACGTAACACGAAGTGATATAGTGATATAGACGTAACACGAAGTGACATAGTGATATAGACGTAACACGAAGTGACATAGTGACATAGACGTAACACGAAGTGACATAGTGACATAGACGTACCACGAAGTGACATAGTGATATAGACGTTACACGAAGTGACATAGTGATATAGACGTAACACGAAACGACTTAGTGATTTAGACGTAACACGAAGTGACATAGTGATATAGACATTACACGAAGTGACATAGTGATATAGAGGTAACACAAAGTGACATAGTGATATAGACGTAGCACGAAGTGACGCAGTGATATAGACGTAACACGAAGTGACATAGTCATATAGACTGAACACGAAGTGACGTAGTCATATAGACATAACACGAAGTGACATAGTGTCATGGACGTAAGACGAAATGATATAGTGTCCTAGACGTAACACGAAGTGACATAGTGATATAGACGTTACACGAAGTGACGTAGTGATATAGACGTTACACGAAGTGACATAGTGACATAGACGTAACACGAAGTGACAAAGTGTCATAGATGTAACACGAAGTGATATAGTGTCTTAGACATAACACGAAGTGACATAGTGATATAGACGTAACACGAAGCGACATAGTGATTTAGACGTAACACGAAGTGACATAGTGTCTTAGACGTAACACGAAGTGACATAGTGATATAGATGTAACACAAAGTGACGTAGTGACATAGACGTAACACAAAGTGACGTAGTGACATAGACGTAACATAAAGTGACATAGTGACATAGACGTAACACGAAGTGACATAGTGATATAGACTTAACACAAAGTGACGTAGTGACATAGACATAACATGAAGTGAGATAGTGACATAGTCGTAACATGAAGTTACATAGTGACATGGACGTAACGCGAAGTGACATAGTGACATAGACGTAACACGAAGTTACATAGTGACAAAGACGTAACATGAAGTGACATAGTGATATAGACGTAACACAAAGTCACATAATGACATAGACGTGACACAAAGAGACATAGTGTTTTAGACGTAACAGGAAGTGACATAGTGATATAGACGTAGCACGAAGTGACATAGTGATATAGACGTAACACGAAGTGACATAGTGCCATAGACGTAACACGAAGTGACATAGTGATATAGACGTAACACGAAGTGACATAGTGATATAGACGTAACGCAAAGTGACATAGTGCCATAAACGTAACACGAAGTGACATAGTGATATAGACATAACACCAAGTGACATAGTGCCATAGACGTAACACGTAGTGACATAGTGTCATAGACGTAACACGAAGTGATATAGTGACATAGATGTAATGCGAAGTGATATAATCACATAGACGTAACACGAAGTGTCATAATGACATAGATGTAACACAAAGTGACATAGTGACATGGACGTAACACGAAGTGACGTAGTGTCATAGACTTAACACGAAGTGACATAGTGACATAGACGTAACATGAAATGACGTAGTGACATAGACGTAAAACGAAGTGACATAGTGACATAGATGTAACAGGAAGCGACATAGTTACATAGACGTAACACGAAGTGACATAGTGACATAGATGTAACACGAAGTGACATAGTGACATAGACGTAACACGAAGTGACATAGTGACATAGACGTGACACGAAGTGACATAGTGACATAGATGTAACACGACGTGACATAGTGACATACACGTAACACGAAGTGACATAGTGACATAGACGTAACACGAAGTGACATAGTGATATAGACATAACACGAAGTGACATAGTGATATAGACGTAACACGAAGTGACATAGTGTCTTAGACGTAACACGAAGTGACATAGTGATATAGACGTAACACAAAGTGACGTAGTGACATAGACGTAACACAAAGTGACGTAGTGACATAGACGTAACATAAAGTGACATAGTGACATAGACGTAACACGAAGTGACATAGTGATATAGACTTAACACAAAGTGACGTAGTGACATAGACATAACATGAAGTGAGATAGTGACATAGTCGTAACATGAAGTTACATAGTGACATAGACGTAACGCGAAGTGACATAGTGACATAGACGTAACACGAAGTTACATAGTGACAAAGACGTAACATGAAGTGACATAGTGATATAGACGTAACACAAAGTCACATAATGACATATACG
This sequence comes from Haliotis rufescens, assembly GCF_023055435.1. Lineage (NCBI taxonomy): Eukaryota > Metazoa > Mollusca > Gastropoda > Lepetellida > Haliotidae > Haliotis > Haliotis rufescens. The sequence continues at coordinate 1,680,173 of NW_025964354.1, forward strand.
TGACACAAAGAGACATAGTGTTTTAGACGTAACAGGAAGTGACATAGTGATATAGACGTAGCACGAAGTGACATAGTGATATAGACGTAACACGAAGTGACATAGTGCCATAGACGTAACACGAAGTGACATAGTGATATAGACGTAACACGAAGTGACATAGTGATATAGACGTAACGCAAAGTGACATAGTGCCATAAACGTAACACGAAGTGACATAGTGATATAGACATAACACCAAGTGACATAGTGCCATAGACGTAACACGTAGTGACATAGTGTCATAGACGTAACACGAAGTGATATAGTGACATAGATGTAATGCAAAGTGATATAATCACATAGGCGTAACACGAAGAGTCGTAATGACATAGATTTAACACGAAGTGACAAAGTGGCATGGACATAACACGAAGTGACATAGTGACATAGACGTAACATGAAATGACGTGGTGACATAGACGTAACACGAAGTGACATAGTGACATAGATGTAACACGAAGTGACATAGTGTCATAGAGTTAACACGAAGTTACATAGTGACATAGACGTAACATGAAATGACGTAGTGACACGGACGTAACACGAAGTGGCATAGTGACATAGACGTAACACGAAGTGACATAGTGACATAGACGTAACACGAAGTGACGTAGTGACATAGACGTAACAAGAAGCGACATAGTGTCATAGGCGTAACACGATGTGACGTAGTGACATAAACGTAACACGAAGTGACATAGACGTAACGTGACAGATGGTTATGGAGTTGTAACCCATTACCAGGTTCCACAGGTTCATGTCAAATGTGTAATATTCTAAATATGTTTTAGTCTGTTTGTGAAAGTACATACATCTCCATACAGCCCTGAAGCCGGAAGATCCTACTGACACATCTCTTGTAAATTCCACACGAAGTGACATAGTGTTTTAGACTTAAGACGAAGTGACATAGTGCCATCAACGTAACACGAAGTAACATAGTGACGTAGATGTAGCACGAAGTGACATAGTGATATAGACGTAACACGAAGTGATATAGTGATATAGACGTAACACGAAGTGACATAGTGATATAGACGTAACACGAAGTGACATAGTGATATAGACGTAACACGAAGTGACGTAGTGATATATACATAACATAAAGTCACATAGTGACATAGAGGTTACACAAAGTGACATAGTGATATAGACGTAACATGAAGTGACATAGTAATATAGACGTAACACGAATTGACGTAGTGATATAGACGTAACACGAAGTGACATAGTGTCATAGACGTAACACAAAGTGATATAGTGTTTTAGACGTAACACGAAGTGACATAGTGACATAGACGTAACACGAAGTGACATTGTGATATAGGCGTAACACGAAGTGACATAGTGATATACACGTAACACGAAGTGATATAGTGATATAGACGTAACACGAAGTGACATAGTGATATAGACGTAACACGAAGTGACATAGTGACATAGACGTAACACGAAGTGACATAGTGACATAGACGTACCACGAAGTGACATAGTGATATAGACGTTACACGAAGTGACATAGTGATATAGACGTAACACGAAACGACTTAGTGATTTAGACGTAACACGAAGTGACATAGTGATATAGACATTACACGAAGTGACATAGTGATATAGAGGTAACACAAAGTGACATAGTGATATAGACGTAGCACGAAGTGACGCAGTGATATAGATGTAACACGAAGTGACATAGTCATATAGACTGAACACGAAGTGACGTAGTCATATAGACATAACACGAAGTGACATAGTGTCATGGACGTAAGACGAAATGATATAGTGTCCTAGACGTAACACGAAGTGACATAGTGATATAGACGTTACACGAAGTGACGTAGTGATATAGACGTTACACGAAGTGACATAGTGACATAGACGTAACACGAAGTGACAAAGTGTCATAGATGTAACACGAAGTGATATAGTGTCTTAGACATAACACGAAGTGACATAGTGATATAGACGTAACACGAAGCGACATAGTGATTTAGACGTAACACGAAGTGACATAGTGTCTTAGACGTAACACGAAGTGACATAGTGATATAGATGTAACACAAAGTGACGTAGTGACATAGACGTAACACAAAGTGACGTAGTGACATAGACGTAACATAAAGTGACATAGTGACATAGACGTAACACGAAGTGACATAGTGATATAGACTTAACACAAAGTGACGTAGTGACATAGACATAACATGAAGTGAGATAGTGACATAGTCGTAACATGAAGTTACATAGTGACATGGACGTAACGCGAAGTGACATAGTGACATAGACGTAACACGAAGTTACATAGTGACAAAGACGTAACATGAAGTGACATAGTGATATAGACGTAACACAAAGTCACATAATGACATAGACGTGACACAAAGAGACATAGTGTTTTAGACGTAACAGGAAGTGACATAGTGATATAGACGTAGCACGAAGTGACATAGTGATATAGACGTAACACGAAGTGACATAGTGCCATAGACGTAACACGAAGTGACATAGTGATATAGACGTAACACGAAGTGACATAGTGACATAGACGTAACACGAAGTGACATTGTGATATAGGCGTAACACGAAGTGACATAGTGATATACACGTAACACGAAGTGATATAGTGATATAGACGTAACACGAAGTGACATAGTGATATAGACGTAACACGAAGTGACATAGTGACATAGACGTAACACGAAGTGACATAGTGACATAGACGTACCACGAAGTGACATAGTGATATAGACGTTACACGAAGTGACATAGTGATATAGACGTAACACGAAACGACTTAGTGATTTAGACGTAACACGAAGTGACATAGTGATATAGACATTACACGAAGTGACATAGTGATATAGAGGTAACACAAAGTGACATAGTGATATAGACGTAGCACGAAGTGACGCAGTGATATAGACGTAACACGAAGTGACATAGTCATATAGACTGAACACGAAGTGACGTAGTCATATAGACATAACACGAAGTGACATAGTGTCATGGACGTAAGACGAAATGATATAGTGTCCTAGACGTAACACGAAGTGACATAGTGATATAGACGTTACACGAAGTGACGTAGTGATATAGACGTTACACGAAGTGACATAGTGACATAGACGTAACACGAAGTGACAAAGTGTCATAGATGTAACACGAAGTGATATAGTGTCTTAGACATAACACGAAGTGACATAGTGATATAGACGTAACACGAAGCGACATAGTGATTTAGACGTAACACGAAGTGACATAGTGTCTTAGACGTAACACGAAGTGACATAGTGATATAGATGTAACACAAAGTGACGTAGTGACATAGACGTAACACAAAGTGACGTAGTGACATAGACGTAACATAAAGTGACATAGTGACATAGACGTAACACGAAGTGACATAGTGATATAGACTTAACACAAAGTGACGTAGTGACATAGACATAACATGAAGTGAGATAGTGACATAGTCGTAACATGAAGTTACATAGTGACATGGACGTAACGCGAAGTGACATAGTGACATAGACGTAACACGAAGTTACATAGTGACAAAGACGTAACATGAAGTGACATAGTGATATAGACGTAACACAAAGTCACATAATGACATAGACGTGACACAAAGAGACATAGTGTTTTAGAGGTAACAGGAAGTGACATAGTGATATAGACGTAGCACGAAGTGACATAGTGATATAGACATAACACGAAGTGACATAGTGCCATAGACGTAACACGAAGTGACATAGTGATATAGACGTAACACGAAGTGACATAGTGATATAGACGTAACGCAAAGTGACATAGTGCCATAAACGTAACACGAAGTGACATAGTGATATAGACATAACACCAAGTGACATAGTGCCATAGACGTAACACGTAGTGACATAGTGTCATAGACGTAACACGAAGTGATATAGTGACATAGATGTAATGCGAAGTGATATAATCACATAGACGTAACACGAAGTGTCGTAATGACATAGATGTAACACAAAGTGACATAGTGACATGGACGTAACACGAAGTGACGTAGTGTCATAGACTTAACACGAAGTGACATAGTGACATAGACGTAATATGAAATGACGTAGTGACATAGACGTAAAACGAAGTGACATAGTGACATAGATGTAACAGGAAGCGACATAGTTACATAGACGTAACACGAAGTGACATAGTGACATAGATGTAACACGAAGTGACATAGTGACATAGACGTAACACGAAGTGACATAGTGACATAGACGTGACACGAAGTGACATAGTGACATAGATGTAACACGACGTGACATAGTGACATACACGTAACACGAAGTGACATAGTGACATAGACGTAACACGAAGTGACATAGTGATATAGACATAACACGAAGTGACATAGTGATATAGACGTAACACGAAGTGACATAGTGTCTTAGACGTAACACGAAGTGACATAGTGATATAGACGTAACACAAAGTGACGTAGTGACATAGACGTAACACAAAGTGACGTAGTGACATAGACGTAACATAAAGTGACATAGTGACATAGACGTAACACGAAGTGACATAGTGATATAGACTTTACACAAAGTGACGTAGTGACATAGACATAACATGAAGTGAGATAGTGACATAGTCGTAACATGAAGTTACATAGTGACATAGACGTAACGCGAAGTGACATAGTGACATAGACGTAACACGAAGTTACATGGTGACAAAGACGTAACATGAAGTGACATAGTGATATAGACGTAACACAAAGTCACATAATGACATAGACGTGACACAAAGAGACATAGTGTTTTAGACGTAACAGGAAGTGACATAGTGATATAGACGTAGCACGAAGTGACATAGTGATATAGACGTAACACGAAGTGACATAGTGCCATAGACGTAACACGAAGTGACATAGTGATATAGACGTAACACGAAGTGACATAGTGATATAGACGTAACGCAAAGTGACATAGTGCCATAAACGTAACACGAAGTGACATAGTGATATAGACATAACACCAAGTGACATAGTGACATAGACGTAACACGTAGTGACATAGTGTCATAGACGTAACACGAAGTGATATAGTGACATAGATGTAATGCGAAGTGATATAATCACATAGGCGTAACACGAAGAGTCGTAATGACATAGATTTAACACGAAGTGAGACAGTGGCATGGACGTAACACGAAGTGACATAGTGACATAGACGTAACATGAAATGACGTGGTGACATAGATGTAACACGAAGCGATATAGTGTCTTAGAGGTAGCACGAAGTGACTTAGTGCCATAAACGTAACACGAAATAACATAGTGACATAGACGTAACACGAAGTGACATAGTGATATAGACGTAACACGAAGTGACATAGTGATATAGACGTAACATGAAATGACGTGGTGACATAGACATAACACGAAGTGACATAGTGACATAGATGTAACACGAAGTGACATAGTGTCATAGAGTTAACACGAAGTTACATAGTGACATAGACGTAACATGAAATGACGTAGTGACACGGACGTAACACGAAGTGGCATAGTGACATAGATGTAACACGAAGTGACATAGTGACATAGACGTAACACAAAGTGACGTAGTGACATAGACGTAACACGAAGCGACATAGTGTCATAGGCGTAACACGATGTGACGTAGTGACATAAACGTAACACGAAGTGACATAGACGTAACGTGACAGATGGTTATGGAGTTGTAACCCATTACCAGGTTCCACAGGTTCATGTCAAATGTGTAATATTCTAAATATGTTTTAGTCTGTTTGTGAAAGTACATACATCTCCATACAGCCCTGAAGCCGGAAGATCCTACCGACACATCTCTTGTAAATTCCACACGAAGTGACATAGTGTTTTAGACTTAAGACGAAGTGACATAGTGCCATCAACGTAACACGAAGTAACATAGTGACGTAGATGTAGCACGAAGTGACATAGTGATATAGACGTAACACGAAGTGATATAGTGATATAGACGTAACACGAAGTGACATAGTGATATAGACGTAACACGAAGTGACATAGTGATATAGACGTAACACGAAGTGACGTAGTGATATATACATAACATAAAGTCACATAGTGACATAGAGGTTACACAAAGTGACATAGTGATATAGACGTAACATGAAGTGACATAGTAATATAGACGTAACACGAATTGACGTAGTGATATAGACGTAACACGAAGTGACATAGTGTCATAGACGTAACACAAAGTGATATAGTGTTTTAGACGTAACACGAGTGACATAGTGACATAGACGTAACACGAAGTGACATTGTGATATAGGCGTAACACGAAGTGACATAGTGATATACACGTAACACGAAGTGATATAGTGATATAGACGTAACACGAAGTGACATAGTGATATAGACGTAACACGAAGTGACATAGTGACATAGACGTAACACGAAGTGACGTAGTGACATAGACGTACCACGAAGTGACATAGTGATATAGACGTTACACGAAGTGACATAGTGATATAGACGTAACACGAAGCGACATAGTGATTTAGACGTAACACGAAGTGACATAGTGATATAGACATTACACGAAGTGACATAGTGATATAGAGGTAACACAAAGTGACATAGTGATATAGACGTAGCACGAAGTGACGCAGTGATATAGACGTAACACGAAGTGACATAGTCATATAGACTGAACACGAAGTGACGTAGTCATATAGACATAACACGAAGTGACATAGTGTCATGGACGTAAGACGAAATGATATAGTGTCCTAGACGTAACACGAAGTGACAAAGTGATATAGACGTTACACGAAGTGACGTAGTGATATAGACGTTACACGAAGTGACATAGTGACATAGACGTAACACGAAGTGACAAAGTGTCATAGATGTAACACGAAGTGATATAGTGTCTTAGACATAACACGAAGTGAGATAGTGCCATAAACGTAACACGAAATAACATAGTGACATAGACGTAACACGAAGTGACAAAGTGATATAGACGTAACACGAAGTGACATAGTGATAAAGACGTAACACGAAGAGATATTGTGATATAGACGTAAAACGAAGTGACATAGTGAGAAAGATGTAACACGAAGTGTTATAGTGACATAGACGTACCACGAAGTGACATAGTGATATAGACGTAACACGAAGTGATATAGTGACAAAGACGTAACAGGAAGTGACATCGTGACATAGACGTAACACGAAGTGACATAGTGATATAGACGTAACACGAAGTGACATAGTGATATAGACGTAACATAAAGTTACATAGTGACATAGAGGTTACACAAAGTGACATAGTGATATAGACGTAACATGAAGTGACATAGTGATATAGACGTAACACGAATTGACGTAGTGATATAGACGCAACACGAAGTGACATAGTGTCATAGACGTAACACGAAGTGATATAGTGTTTTAGACGTAACACGAAGTGACATAGTGACATAGACGTAACAAGAATTCACATAGTGATATAGACGTAACATGAAGTGACATAGTGATATATACGTAACACGAAGTGACGTAGTGATATAGACGTAACACGAAGTGACATAGTGTCATAGACGTAACATGAAGTGATATAGTGTCTTAGACATAACACGAAGTGACGTAGTGATATAGACTGAACACGAAGTGACGTAGTGACATAGACGTAACACGAAGTGATATAGTGATATAGACATAACACGAAGTGACATAGTGATATAGACGTAACATGAAGTGATATAGTGACATAGACGTAACACGAAGTGACATAGTGATATAGACGTAACATGAAGTGACATAGTGATATAGAGGTAACACAAAGTGACATAGTGATATAGACGTAACACAAAGTGACATAGTGATATAGACGTAAGACGAAGTGATATAGTGTCTTAGACGTAACACGAAGTGACATAGTGATATAGACATAACACGAAGTGACGTAGTGATATAGACGTAACACGAAGTGACATAGTGACATAGACGTAACATGAAGTGACATAGTGTCATAGATGTAACACGAAGCGATATAGTGTCTTAGAGGTAGCACGAAGTGACTTAGTGCCATAAACGTAACACGAAATAACATAGTGACATAGACGTAACACGAAGTGACATAGTGATATAGACGTAACACGAAGTGACATAGTGATATAGACGTAACACGAAGAGATATTGTGATATAGACGTAAAATGAAGTGACATAGTGACATAGACGTAAGACGAAGTGACATAGTGACATAGACGTAACACGAAGTGACATTGTGATATAGGCGTAACACGAAGTGACATAGTGATATACACGTAACACGAAGTGATATAGTGATATAGACGTAACACGAAGTGACATAGTGATATAGACGTAACACGAAGTGACATAGTGACATGGACGTAACACGAAGTGACATGGTGACATAGACGTACCACGAAGTGACATAGTGATATAGACGTAACACGAAGTGACGTAGTGATATAGACGTAACACGAAGTGACATAGTGTCATAGACATAAGGCGAAGTGATATAGTGTCTTAGACATAACACGAAGTGACATAGTGATATAGACGTTACACGAAGTGACGTAGTGATATAGACGTAACACGAAGTGACATAGTGTCATAGACATAAGGCGAAGTGATATAGTGTCTTAGACGTAACACGAAGTGACATAGTGATATAGACGTAACACGAAGTGACGTAGTGATATAGACGTAACACGAAGTGACATAGTGTCATAGACGTAACACAAAGTGATAAAGTGTCTTAGATGTAACACGAAGTGACATAGTGATATAGACGTTACACGAAGTGACGTAGTGATATAGACGTAACACGAAGTGACATAGTGATATAGACGTAACACGAAAGACATAGTGTCATAGATGTAACGCGAAGTGATATAGTGTCTTAGACGTAACCCAAAGTGACATAGTGCCATAAACGTAACACGAAATAACATAGTGACATAGACGTAACACCAAGTGACAAAGTGATATAGACGTAACACGAAGTGACATAGTGAAATAGACGTAACACGAAGAGATATTGTGATATAGACGTAACACAAAGTGACATAGTGATAAAGACGTAACACGAAGTGACGAAGTGACATAGATGTAACACGAAGAGACATAGTGAAAAAGACGTAACACGAAGTGACATAGTGACATAGATGTAACATGAAGTGACATAGTGAAAAAGACGTAACACGAAGTGACATAGTGACATAGACGTAACATGAAGTGACATAGTGATATAAACCTAACATGAAGTCACATAGTGTTTTAGACGTAACACGAAGTGATATAGTGATATGGACATAACATGAAGTGACATAGTTATATAGATGTAACCTGAAGTGACGTAGTGACATAGATGTAACACGAAGTGACATAGTGAAATAGACGTAACACGAAGTGACATAGGGAAATAGACGTAACATGAAGTGAAATAGTGACATAGACGTAACACGAAGTGACATAGTGTCATAGAGGTAACACGAAGTGACATAGTGAAATAGACGTAACACGAAGTGACATAGTGACATAGACGTAACATATTTTATAGTCTGTGTGTGAAAGTACATACATCTCCATACAGCCCTGAAGCCGGAATATCCTATCGACACATCTGTTGTAAATTCCACACGGTAGTAGGTGGACGACGGGACTGTGTAGCCATTGTGTGAACCAGACAGAGATACCAGCAGGTTGTTGGAGACATCGTACACCTGCAAGGGAGTAATTTGAATGGAGTCATCATTGACTTTTGGCATTCACTACCAACATCAAGGTACGGCTAAAATTCTGTTCTCTGAATAATAATTATATTGTCCATGTTTGAGATATTGAAATGCATATTTTGTTCTTAAAACTGAACAGGCATTTAATGCGGTATACATATAGACACATCCTACGGTGAAGTGAATGTTCGGTTTCGTGGACGATCAACCCCAGGGTTATTTCTACAGGGTAATAAAACTGTTTTAGTTTCAAAAATTGAGTTTTGCATGTATCCAATCACATAAACTATTTCATGCCGTGTGCCATCGAAGCTGATAAAATAGTATGTTCAAAGCATCCAAATTATACGTCACAATCATGAATGATTTTGGCAGTACACGTTTAGGAAGAAATCTACGCATATTGACAGATATTTGTGCAGCTGACCTGATTACAGTCTTTGCAGGGTAAATATGATTTTGTTAACTACAATTATATCAACTATTTGTCTATCGAATGACTGTCACTTCACATGCCGCATACACCTGTAAAGATCCGGGTTAGAATATGTCTTCAGCAGACCATGCTTGTCATAAAAGGCGACAATGCTTGTCGTTCGAAGCGACCAAAGAGACTCGGTGGTCAGGCTCGCTGATTTGGTTGATGCGTGTCATCGCATCCCCTTTGAGTGGATCGATGTTCATGATATCAATCACTGGATTGTCTGGTCCGGACTCCGGTCCGGATTATTTACAAACTACAGTAAAAAAGCTGGAATATTGCTGAGTGTGGCGTTAAACAAATAAGCAAACAAACATACTACAGTGTACATTAGATTATCAAATATCAGAGTCATGAGAGAAATGTGTTCCCCTTTGCTAATTCCTTACTTAGAATTGTCATGTCATAGTTACTACTCTAAACTGTCCGTTAAAGTATACTGTCCTCGCATACATACCTGGAAACCAGAAATGCATTAAGTTATAACCAAAGATGGTAAAAGCAGGAATGATAAACACATTTAAAGAGTCATACGAACATATCAGTTGCGTGGGCCATTGCAAGTTTTAAATCGTCATGAACATATCATAAGCTGTACTTACCTTCACATAGTCATAACTGCTCTCTGTGTTGAACGTTTCAAATTTAAGTCCGATCAGCTTTCTGGGGGTAATTACATATGTGCAGGACATATAGTTGGCATATGTGTAAGGGTAGTTTGGGGATGTAATCGTTCCTGACTGTCCCCTGTAGGTCCCACCACAACCTGAAATAAAAGTCAGTGCAAACATATTAATTTTGATATACCATTGGATATGTTTTGCTGAAAAAACAAACGACTTGCGAAGGCATCATAAAGCGGATAAACTGTGTAATATTACACGTGAATGTAGGTCAAAAGATTATTGGATAAAGAAAAACATGGCGTCTGACTCAAATCCCCTTTTTGTGGTTTCTCAACAGGTGTCACCTACATAGTTTGAAGCATGGAGCGGGTGCTGTCAATAACCCGTTATATTTCTTTACCCATCCACACAAACCCCAGACCCCATCCAGCCCCAGAATATCAACATTGTCGGTTCCTATGGACACTGATCTTCAAAGTTAGTATAAAATCTCACCTCACCTCACCTCACCTCACCTCACCTCACCTCACCTCACCTCACTTTTAACTAATGGGGGCGGTCGGGTAGCCTAGCGTTCGCTCGTCACGCCGAAGACCCGGGTTCGATTCCCGACATGGGTACAATGTGTGAAGCATATTTCTGGTGTCCCCCGCCGTGATATTGCTGGAATATTGCTAAAAGCGGTGTAAAACCATACTCACTCAATTTTACTGATGGTTTATGAAATTTACATACATGTAGAATGAAAATAGAACCAACTATGATAGATTACCAAAGACTTTTCATACCACTCAATCCAACTCGAAACTAAATAAAAAAACATGTATATAATAATTTTGAAACATGTCATCGATGCGCACGAAGTAAGCATTAGTTCAATGTTTTAAAATAATACAAACATAAAGCAATTAAAGAGAAAACTATTCACCTCTTGTTTGATGAATCCTACTGATCAGAACATTACACACTATCACACATGCCAACCAGTTCACCATCCTGTTTGTAAGATATCCAGGCTTCAGAAACACATTAAGCCACAATTTGCCATGCTGACTAGAGTGAAAGGTTCTGTCCGACGGGATATTTTATATGGTGTGTTGAGTGTGATCTCTGGTGAAAGTACACTTCCTAACTTCCTAGAACTGTCAAGTTTCAAGTGAGCATGAAAACGAAAGTGTATTGTGAGCAAAATACCAAGTAGTGTGTTGAACCCTACACCATTCCAGTGACAATAATAATAATAATAATAATAATAATAATAATAATAATAATAATAATAATAATAAAGCCAGGATCACCCGAACCCTGCTGATTTTTTAAATTTGTATCTGTAAATAATAATATAATGAATTTAATGAGACTGTCGAACACATTTTGAGTGGATGCCCATCTTTGGCACAGACACAGTATCTTAAGCGACATGATATGGTGGCTCGATCATTTTATTACCGTCTTTGCCATGCTTGTAGTTTTGACACAGAGGTCCATCCATGGTACGACCCGGAACATGTAGAGGGCGTCATCGAAAATGATAGATACAAAGTCCTTTGGAATACAGCCTCAGATATATCCAAGCCAGCAAACCTGATCTTGTCCTTTTTGATAAATCCAATGAAATCATTTATATCATTCAATTTTCTGTCCCTTTTGGCAGTAATGTGATTGACAAGATTGAGGAAAAACATGGCAAAGATGCAGATCTCTCTTTCAAAATGTCATGCTCACATTCCAAGTACCAAGTTGTCCGACTCCCCATTGTTCTCGGTGCCTTAGGTTTGGTACCTCCCAATCTGTTGACTGACACCGGGAGAGTATCCGGGTTTGCTACCAGGAATACAGCCCATCTGACAATCTTGGTAATGCAGAAGGCTGTAGCGTTCGGGAGTCTTCACATTCTCCGAAAAGTACTGCATGGGTTTTACCAGGCAGTAAACAATGTGTGTCAACCAAGCGAAAAGCCATATGAAATTGGCCCAAACTCAGTTGTTCAAGAAGAGACTTTCTGAAGGACCACTGCATCGAGTTTTGGTTTAGTGTGTTGAGCTCAGCAACCCTGCAGAGTTTTCGCTAGGATGAGTGAGTGAGTGAGGTTTTACGCCGCCTTTAGCAATATTCAGGCAATATCATGGCGGGGGACACCAGAAATGGGCTTCACACATGGTTCCCATGTTTGGAATGGAACCCGGGTCTTGGGCGTGACGAGCGACCGCTTTAACCACTCGGCTACCCGACCGCCCCTCGCTTGGATGAAGTCGGCTGTCCTGTAAAGTGAACCAGAAGGCTTTCTGTTTGCTGCTTAGGACTAGGCACTTCCCACTCGAAACCATCAATGTGTGATTTTGCATCAAAATGTAAATATGAAATGTAGTCTTCACAATGAATATAATGAGACTGTCTAACACATTGTCAGTCGCACAAACACAGCATCCTAAGCGACATGATGGAGTGGCTCGATCATTGTTATGCTTGTGGTTTTGACACACAGGTCAATCCATGCTACGACCCAGAACATGTAGAGGGCGCCATGGAAAATAATTAATACAAATTTCTTTTGAATAGGCCTGTATACAGCCTCAGACGTATCCAAGTCCTGCAAACCTGATTTTGTCCTTTTTGATGAATCCAATGAAATCATTTTTATCATTGAGTTTTCTGTCCATTTTGACACTAATGTGATTGACAAGATTGAGGAAAAACATGGCAAGTATGCGGACCTCGCTTTGGACATGTCACGCTTGCATCCCAAGCACCATGTTGTCCGACTCCCCATTGTTCTCGGTGCCTTAGGTTTGGTACGTCCCAATCTGTTGACTGACATTGGGGGAGTTCCCGCTTTTTTTACCATGAATACAGCCCCTCTGACAATCTGTGTGATGCAGTTTTGGGAAGTCTTCATGATGTTCGAAAAGTTCTGGGTTGGTTAGACTAGGCAGCGCTTCCTTGGAGGAGTCCTACTCACTGCGAGTAGAAGGGGTAGGACCCTGAGCTGATGATGAGCCTAACCAGCCTGACTGTGACACGATCGTCCAAACCCTCTTTGCTGCATCTTGTATTTTAATCTGTAAATACTAGTAATGACGTTGATGGCAGTGATGATGATCATTATGGCACGATCATAAGGATCTAGCACACTTATGGGCCACGCAACTCCTTAATTGCGTAAGTTACCTATAAAAGTGGCATTAAACGGTTACTTTTGACTGAGAGCTCAGTATCTGCTGTGGTATTGTTGTAAAAGGTTGCAAGAGCTAACACTTTTCTACAGTCCACCGTGATTGGATGCAAACCACAATTTTCAGATCAGTGGGTTGTAGTCTTCTTCACTTGACAAATGGCTTCAGCACATTCCGCGAGGCGACTGCGACATTTAGAAACACGCCATGCCTATATTAAAGCCGACATACATAACTGTACACAATGAATTAAATAATAGCTTTGACATTGTGACAACTCGGGAACTTTAAACATCCGACTCCACTGGTCAGTTCATTGACAATGAATGGTGTATATCCGTAGATGTACAAGTATTTCAAGTGCTACAAACGCGGTGAGACTAGAGAGGAGAAAGCTAATGAGGCTGACATTGTCCTATATCCGTGTCTGCATTGTACGCATACTTTCTGTGAAGATAATTAAATAGATTTTTGACACGCAACATAACTGATTACTTGTGGGCACTGCCTACGATAAGTCATTTCCTTACAACACTTGAGTCTGTGCTGTGCCAAGTGAATGAAAGGTGTTCTTGAAACAATGGAAGGTTCAACCTAAGCAGGGTCCGGGACGTGACTTTAAATTGAATTGGAAAGACGCCAAGGATACTTTGGACCTGAATTTGTGTAAACCTCCTGTCACTCTGTGCGAGGTTCGCTGTCAAGATCATGTTATTATGTTGCTGGTACCGTTCAAAACTGAAAGAATAAAAGCTATGTTGAAATGTTATGCAAATATTTAGAATGTAAAATGCTTTCTTTTCAAATTAACTTTAATCTTGTGTGCTTGCGGGTGAGAGTGTTGAGTTAATACTTATCACATGCATATGGCCGCCAATACATACCATCACTTTCTGTTGAGTGTGGGTATTAAATGTACTTTCATGTTTAATATCCAGCTTCCCCTATTGACTTGTGCTATTGTCTACAGGATTCGAGATGGGACTTTATCACACCCGCTGAATCAATCAGAGCCCATAACACGGATGTATTTCCTCATAGTAATACGTTGATACAAACACATAATCCGAAGCTACTCACACAACACGTTGCAAGGGCTTCACAGGGAAGTGTGTTTCACTAAATGTTTGCTGACAAAACCTGTTATGTACTCCTCATTTTAACAAAAATCTCACTCATCAAAATGCAGCTCATTGCAAAATGATTGACCAATCACGATGTTGAAATGTATTTATTTGGTTTCACATTGAAATACAAGAGCATGTTGTTCTTATAAGCGTCTCACTCGTGAGCGTTGAACGTTTCACACCTCTTCATGTAAAGTTTTGAAGGAAAAAGATTATGTCAATATTCATCTTGTTACATATTATTCTGAACATGTGTGAAACAGCTTAGTAAAGCACTTGTCCAGACGTCGCTATTACTCGAAAGGTTTAGATTTACATTTGGAGTGGACACTCTGAATGAAATGTGGTATACGAACCACTGGATTTTGATTGAGGTGCAGAGTTGCGTGAAGTGTGCCAGTATATGCCGGTTGTCGTATATCCGAAAACTAGTCTCAATCCAATTTTATAAAATCATTGGTTAATAGTTGTTCAGGGCACACATCATGTGTTTAAGTTATGTTATGCATCTGGGAACTTCCGGGATATAACTGGTCTTCGGCAACCCATCCTTGACGAAAGAAGCGACTATGCTTATCGTAGGTCGCGACTATGGTGAGGTGAAATGTGGTTTAACGGACAGACACAGACCTGGTGACACAGGTACCCTACAGGACAGACACGGACCTGGTGAATTCATCACCCTACAGGACAGACACGGACCTGGTGACACCAGCACCCTATAGGACAGACACAGACCTGGTGACACCAGCACCCTACAGGACAGATTCGTGCCTGGTGACACTATCACCCTACAGGACAGACACGGTCCTGGTGAGAACAGCACTATTGAGGGCAGACACGGACGTAGTGAGACCAGCACCCTACAGGACACACACGGACTTGGTGACACAAGCACCCTGCAGGACAGACACGGACCTGGTGACACAAGCACCCTGCAGGACAGACACGGACCTGGTGACACCAGTACCCTACAGGACAGACACGGACCTGGTGACACCAGTACCCTACAGGACAGACATGGACGTAGTGACACCAGCACCCAAGAGGACAGACACGAACCTGGTGACACCAGCACCCTACAGGACAGACACGGACCTGGTGACACCAGCACCCTACAGGACAGACACGGACCTAGTGACACTATAACCCTACAGGATAGTCACAGACCTGGTGACACCAGCATCCTACAGGACAGACACAGACCTGGTGACACCAGCACCCTACAGGACAGACACGGACCTGCTGACACCAGCACCCTACAGGACAGACACGGACCTGGTGACACTATCACCCTACAGGACAGACACGGACCTAGTGACACCAGCACCCTACAGGACAGACCCGAACTTGCTGACACCAGCACCCTACAGGACAGATACGGACCTGCTGACACCAGCACCCTACAGGACAGACACGAACCTGGTGACACCAGCACTCTACAGGACAGACACGGACCTGGTGACACCAGCACCCTACAGGGCAGACACGGACGTAGTGAAACCAACACCCTACAGGACAGACACGGTCCTGGTGAGAACAGCACTATTGAGGGCAGACACGGACGTAGTGAGACCAGCACCCTACAGGACAGACACGGACCTGGTGACACCAGCACCCTACAGGACAGACACGGACCTGGTGACACCAGCACCCTACAGGACACTCACGGACCTGCTGACACTTTAACCCATCAGGACTGATACAAAGCTTTTGGCACCAGCGCCCTATAGGACAGCTAGGACCTTGTGACACCATCACCCTACAGGACAGACATGGACCTGGTTACACCAGCACCCTACAGGACAGACACGGACCTGGTGACACCAGCACCCTACAGGACAGACACGGACCTAGTGACACCAGCACCCTACAGGACAGACACGGACCTGGCGACACCAGCACCCTAAAGGACAGACACGGACCTGCTGACACGAGCACCCTACAGGACACACACGGATCTGGTGACACCAACACCCTACAGGACAGACACGGACGTAGTGAGACCAGCACCCTACAGGACAGACACGGACCTGGTGACACCAGCACTCTACAGGACAGACACGGACCTGCTGACACTAGCACCCTACAGGACAGACACGGACCTGGTGACACCATCACCCTACAGGACATGCACGGACCTTATGACACCATCACCCTACAGGACAGACACGGACCTGGTGACACCATCACTCTACAGGACAGACACGGACCTTCTGACACCAGAACTCTACAGGACAGACACGGACCTGGTGACACCAGCACCCTACAGCACAGACACGGACCTAGTGACACCAGCACCCTACAGGACAGACACGGACTTGCTGACACAAGCACCCTACAGGACAAACACGGACCTGCTGACACCAGCACTCTACAGCACAGACACGGACCTGGTGACACCAGCACCCTACAGGACAGACACGGCCTTGCTGACACAAGCACCCTACAGGACAAACACGGACCTGCTGACACCAGCACTCTACAGGACAGACACGGACCTAGTGACACCAGCACCCTACAGGACAGACACGGACTTGCTGACACCAGCACTCTACAGGATAGACATGGACCTGCTGACACCAGCATCCTACAGGATAGACACGGACTTGCTGACACCAGCACCCTACAGGATAGACATGGACCTGCTGACACCAGCATCCTACAGGATAGACACGGACCTGGGGACACCAGCACCCTACAGGATAGACACGGACTTGCTGACACAAGCACCCTATAGGACAGACACGGACCTGCTGACACCAGCACTCTACAGGACAGACACGGACCTAGTGACACCAGCACCCTACAGGACAGACACGGACTTGCTGACACCAGCACTCTACAGGATAGACATGGACCTGCTGACACCAGCATCCTACAGGATAGACACGGACTTGCTGACACCAGCACCCTACAGGATAGACATGGACCTGCTGACACCAGCATCCTACAGGATAGACACGGACCTGGGGACACCAGCACCCTACAGGATAGACACGGACTTGCTGACACAAGCACCCTACAGGACAGACACGGACTTGCTGACACAAGCACCCTACAGGACAAACACGGACCTGCTGACACCAGCACTCTACAGGACAGACACGGACGTGCTGACACCAGCATCCTACAGGATAGACATGGACCTGGTGACACCAGCATCCTACAGGATAGACACGGACCTGGTGACTCCAGCACTCTACAGGACAGACACGGACTTGGTGACACCAGCACCCTACAGGATAGACATGGACCTGCTGACACCAGCACCCTACAGGACAGACACGGACCTGCTGACACCAGCACCCTACAGGACATGCACGGACCTGGTGACACCAGCACCCTATAGGACAAACACGGACCTGGTGACACCAGCATTCTACAGGGCAGACACGGACCTGGTGACACCAGCATCCTACAGGACAGACATGGACCTGGTGACACAAGCACCCTACAGGACAGACACGGACCTCGTGACACCAGTACCCTACAGGACAGACACGGATCTGCTGACACCAACACCCTTCAGGAAAGAGACGGAGATTCTGGTACCAGCACCCTACAGGACAGACACGGAGCTTCTGGTACCAGCACCCTACAGGACAGACACGGATCTTGGGATAACTCCAAATAGCAGGGACAGGAACATCGTTATCAGCTTAGATCGGCGTCGCAAGGCCACAACACACATTTACATATATACCGTTCAACCACTCACTGATATCAATTGCTTGTTCAGGCGGTCGTCATGCGTATTCATATTCTTTTTCAATGTCTGAGAGTAGGTTGAACGCTGCCTTGAGCACGGTGTGTGTCAGTTGTGATATTGATGTATAAATGATATTAGCATTAGACCTGATAGAACTTGTAGAGATAATACCATGACACGTCATATGCTTATTTCAGGCAGGCTGCCTACAGTTGCTCACACAATTTAATTCATGTTATACTTCAAAGGACAAGGAAGTTCAAGGGCCCGTCATTATCCGGGGGATATGTACAATCAAAGAGATTGGTGAAAAAAATGCAAACACAAATTGTGTCAATTTCGCCACTAAACAAAATGTATATCCACATTTACATATAATTGCATTGTACACCCCACACACATCTATTCTGTCCTCCGTGACGGATCTGGGTTAGAATTGGTCTTCAACAAACATCCATGTCGATAGAGGCGACTAACGGGATCGGGTGATCAGGCCACCTAACTTGATGAATGTCATCGTGACCCTGTTGCATAGATCGATGCTCATGATGTAAACCACTGGATGGTCTGGCCTAAACCATGTTACTGACGGAATGCAGCGTCAAACAACAAACGAATCCTTTCTGTCTGTGTTATGTGTCTCACACGCCAGTAATTATTCTAAGTCGTCCGTCAATATGAAACATGAACGAATCATTGTCAAAGGGGAACAACTCTATTGTTTATAATTTCATATCAGTAAATTATATACTTTTAGTACTGTAAATGTTTGTGTATATAGACTGCCATTTAGCCACGTCCAAGGTGAGAAGCGCAATATATAACGCCTTCATAAAATACCTAAATAGAATCTAACTTGTCTTTATGACAAGGCTTCCCTGTTTCCCTGATTTAAATACGTTCATACATTTAAACGTTGTAATTCTATACTGATGGAGAAAATAACCATATGGAGCATGTTTCTTTCACGTTGTTTGTTTGGTTAGTTTCTTGTAAATCGCCGCACTCAGCAATAGTCCAGCTATTTGGCGGCGGTCTGTAAATAATCGAGTCTGAACCAAACAATCCAGTGATTATTATCATGAACATCGATCCACGCAATTGGGATCGATCTCATGTATCAACCAAGTCAGCGAATCTGACCATCCGATCCCGTTAGTCGCCTCTAACGACAAGCACAGTCGCCTTTTACGGCAATCATGGGTTGCTGAGGATATATTCTACCCCGGATCTTCTCGGGTCTTCTTTCACGGAGTACCTTCATCATTTTAGAGTTACAACGTATGTTGTATTAAATGTATGAACGTACACGTAAACGGTAACTGGAAAATTATATACTTAATAATTGTAACAGAAAGAGAAACAAGAAAAGTGTTGTGTATGAATATTTGATAGAACATTACGTTTATCGGAAGTGTATTTACATAACAATGCCCAAATTACAAGGAACAAGGAAAACGCCACTTCTGTAATATGAATACATATCAACATTAAATGATAAAAGACAAGTAAATGTGACACAATTTGTGAACATGTTAAGACTGCATAACTCGCTGAATTAAAATCGATAACAAACTTATCTATACTTCTGTGCTAGGGTATAATAAAGTTGGAGTAAAACTGTAAAGATTATTTCAGGATGCAACCACAATACAATATCATACAGTTTACATCCTATATAATACTAAGATGCAGTGTCAGTCAAACGATGTATACCCTTACAAAAAAGTTTCAACTGTTACACTCCCCGAATCATGCCCCCATTGGCATTCCTTGTTAGAGTTGGTCCCCAGCAACCTTTGTTGTCGCACAAGGCGCCGTAATGGATGGCGTATCAAGGTACTCAAGGTACTTAAATCACAGATTACCTGAATATTGATGAGTGTGTCGTCACAGAACAAAGACACGAATACAGGTTAGATATAAAATACCATCGTCTGACCACATTCGAACTTATAATCGTTAAAATGAGGCATTGGCAATTCTTTCAAAAGTTTAGAAATTTGAAAAAGTTTCTCCACTTATTTGGGTTTGCTCACAGAAAACAAATAATCAACAAAACAATCAACATATTGATGACACTCAGCATAACTCAATGGGTGATCGAGTTAATGTTATACAAAAGAGCCGAGTATCGGGCGGAACAGAGTTCATGTGCACGGCCACTACAATCAAGACGCAATACTTTGAAACGATTCAACGATGCTAAGTCAGCCACGTCGTGCATCGTGATCCGGGAGACAAACATGGGGTACTTGGGTCTCTTGTGACCAGGGGTCACCACTGGGAGACAAGCATGGGGTACTGGCTGCTCTTGTGACAAGGAATCATCACGGAGAGACAAGCATAGGGGTACTGGGTGCTCTTGTGACAAGGAATCATCACGGAGAGACAAGCATAGGGGTACTGGGTGCTCTTGTGACAAGGAATCATCACGGAAAGACATACATGGGGTACTCAGTGCTCTTGCCACCAGGAATCATCAATGGGAAACAAGCATTGGGTCCTGGGTGCTCTTGTGACCAGGAATCATCACGGAGAGACAAGCATGGGGTACTGGGTGCTCATGTGACAAGGAATCATCACGGAGAGACAGGCATGGGACACTGGGTGTTCTTGTCACCAGGAATCATCACGGAGAGACAAGCATGGGGTACTGTGTTCTCTTGAGACAAGGAATCATCACGGAGAGACAGGCATGGGGCACTGGGTGCTCTTGCAACCAGTAATGACCAATGGGAGACATACATGGGGTACTGTGTTCTCTTGTGAGTAGCAGTCATCACGGAGAGACATACATGGGGTACTCGGTGCCCTTGTGACCAGGAATCATCAATGAGGGACACGCATAGGGTAATAGGTGCTCGTGTGAGTATCAGTCATCACGGAGAGACATACATGGGGTACTCGGTGCCCTTGTGACCAGGAATCATCAATGAGGGACACGCATAGGGTAATAGGTGCTCGTGTGAGTATCAGTCATCACGGAGAGACTTACATGGGGTACTCGGTGCCCTTGTGACCAGGAATCATCAATTAGGGACACGCATACGGTACTGGGTGCTCTTGTGAGTAACAATCATCACGGAGAGACATACATGGGGTACTGGGTGCTCTTGTGACCAGGAATCATCACGGAGAGACATACATGGGGCACTGGGTGCTCTTGTGACCAGGAATCATCACGGATAGACATACATGGGGTACTGTGTGCTCTTGCCACCAGGAATCATCAATGGGAAACAATCATTGGGTACTGGGTGCCCTTGTGACGAGGAATCATCATGGAGCATGGGGTACTTGATGAGGAATCACTACTATCGTTGCATCGTATTGTAAATACGATATTGATCTTTATGGCGTACGTCTTCCGTGAAAAATTTGACAGCTTCCATGAGGCCTTGAATGTTGTACTTCAGCTGTATTGTGTACAGTCAACTCATATAAACATTCATCGTCTAAATCATCAAACTTCCGTGAAATGTAACGCTCAATTAAATATTCACACATAACATTTTCCTTGTTTCTCTTTCTATTTCAATTGTTATGCATATAAACTTCCACTAAATGTAACGTTCTATAGAATATTCAAACACGCGATATTTTCTTTAAACCAACATGATAAGATTATTTTGTAATGTCGATGCATTATAAAACATTATAAATCTCCCCACAAGTGTGCGAAGTTATGTTTTCTTACTAATTCCTTTGCTTCATTTCTGTACTAGAAGCATTAGCAAATGTAAATATAGTAACGAATCGCATTATGAGTAGGTTCGTGCTAATGTAACGTTCACTGTGTTCTCTTGTGAGTAGCAGTCATCACGGAGAGACATACATGGGGTACTCGGTGCCCTTGTGACCAGGAATCATCAATGAGGGACACGCATAGGGTAATAGGTGCTCGTGTGAGTATCAGTCATCACGGAGAGACATACATGGGGTACTCGGTGCCCTTGTGACCAGGAATCATCAATGAGGGACACGCATAGGGTAATAGGTGCTCGTGTGAGTATCAGTCATCACGGAGAGACTTACATGGGGTACTCGGTGCCCTTGTGACCAGGAATCATCAATTAGGGACACGCATACGGTACTGGGTGCTCTTGTGAGTAACAATCATCACGGAGAGACATACATGGGGTACTGGGTGCTCTTGTGACCAGGAATCATCACGGAGAGACATACATGGGGCACTGGGTGCTCTTGTGACCAGGAATCATCACGGATAGACATACATGGGGTACTGTGTGCTCTTGCCACCAGGAATCATCAATGGGAAACAATCATTGGGTACTGGGTGCCCTTGTGACGAGGAATCATCATGGAGCATGGGGTACTTGATGAGGAATCACTACTATCGTTGCATCGTATTGTAAATACGATATTGATCTTTATGGCGTACGTCTTCCGTGAAAAATTTGACAGCTTCCATGAGGCCTTGAATGTTGTACTTCAGCTGTATTGTGTACAGTCAACTCATATAAACATTCATCGTCTAAATCATCAAACTTCCGTGAAATGTAACGCTCAATTAAATATTCACACATAACATTTTCCTTGTTTCTCTTTCTATTTCAATTGTTATGCATATAAACTTCCACTAAATGTAACGTTCTATAGAATATTCAAACACGCGATATTTTCTTTAAACCAACATGATAAGATTATTTTGTAATGTCGATGCATTATAAAACATTATAAATCTCCCCACAAGTGTGCGAAGTTATGTTTTCTTACTAATTCCTTTGCTTCATTTCTGTACTAGAAGCATTAGCAAATGTAAATATAGTAACGAATCGCATTATGAGTAGGTTCGTGCTAATGTAACGTTCACTGAGAAACAATATATTTGAACGCTGAACTTTAGCTTTCGGTTATCTGATATCGGACAATACCCGAAACATCCCTTCCACTGATCCATCTGAGCTTCGTTTGTTCCAATTAAGATCTATGCATAAAGATAGAGTGACATATATCTCCACGAGACAGTTGGGCAGAAGGGCTGAAGTGCAAGGTTACTACATTCAAGGCATCATTCAAGATCCTGTGGAGAACATTTTGGAGACTCATCAGTGAAACATTTAATGGACGATGCAATTTTCTAGTTTGACTTGTTCTATATATTCCCGTGTTTTTTCAGGTTAACGATTGACTCGCTTTTGCATGTGTTTGCAACGGTAATAGGTCCTGGTCGGGATCATACAGATCCATCTAATTACCGCCCTAAGTCTTTAACCAGCTGTGTCTGTAAAACCATGGAACGAATGATAAAGGATAGATTAGTTTGGTCCTTAGAAACCAATAATCGACTAACAAATATGCAATGTGGTTTCCACAAAAAACGAAGTACCATTGATCATTTAGTACGATTAGAATCGTTTGTGAAAAATGATATTGTCAACAAACAACATGCAGTGTCAATATTTTTCGATCTTGAGAAAGCTTATGACACTACCTGGAAGCATGGCATTTTAAAAGATAAAACACGAGATTTGTTTGAGAGGCCGCTTGCCACATTTTATATCATAGTTCTTAACAGGCCGGCAATGTCATTGCAATACGTGATTAAATTACACTACTCAAATCCGTCGAATTAACATACGATTATGTGTTAAATCCCATATATGAAAATCTATTTCAATCAAAACAAAAAAAACTTCTTCCTCCTCTAGGGTTCAGAATTAAGCCACATACTATCGCAGCTAATATTGATCTTCTACTATCTCACCATACCGGCTACTGTATACACCTCCTTGGCAACTGGTCAAACTCAGAGATGGAAGAACATTGCGTACAACCACTCGTCACCAAAGCGATGGCATAAATCCTGCAAAAGCACTGCACGTCCCCATGATCCCCAGTTAGGTGGTCTAGCTTTGGTTGCCAGTGGTCTCTAGCCTGGTTATACTTTCTAATAACTAATTGACTGAAAACGTCTTTGTTTTAATATTGCTCAGGTATGTTTTATGTCTACACTGTGATATTTACCTTACTGTTGTACTGTCCTTTGTCGACAGGAATTTTATAATAATCATCGCGATATGGCTGCGATATTGTCCATGGGATGTAAAATCATAACTCACTCACTCGCTCACTCTGCGGTTTTGGAACCTAGAATATATAAATGGTGTAAAGATAAATGTGTCACTAGTAGCACAGTACTAACGCATTAATATTTTGCCTGTAAAGCATTGTGGTGTAATTTCAGTGTAGCGATATCTGATAAAACAGTCCTGGTTTATAAAATAGCGTGTACATGCTGTTATATCGTTACAATGTTCTTTCACCACGCTATTAAAGGGAGATAACTTAGTTTAGTCAATATGATAATAATTCTTAGGCCTGGTCTCGTTCCATCAAAGGAGAACACTGGTCTTGACACTGGCTGCCGTTTTATCGTCCATTTCTATTCTGTTTTGACTTATGTATGTATTTTCATAACGGAACAGACTTTGGTGAGAACTTCAGCAATGATTAGTTCCATACAAAATTGAGATATGCTCTTTTTTTCCAAAGATGTATTACTGGTTACATTAAACAACCTGTCTCCTCTGACCCCATGCAAGCAATAATATAACAAAACCCAGCAACTCCTAATTACCCGAAGTTGCACACATACTATGCCTAATGCTCACCAAAAGTTCTTAATTATCCCTTATCTATAAGGAAAACTTTAGTGACTGACAGAACGGCTTTCCTCGTTAACATATGAATTAATTATGGAGCTTCAGTGTTAACTATGAATTCCTTTTCACAACAATGTTTATGGGCCTATGCGTCAATGTGATGTGATGCTAAACTTGATAAAGGATATCTGTAAACATTGTGATAATGTTTGAATCGAATGAGTTGGTAAATTAGCGAACTCATTCCATTTAAAGAAATATATACTTGTGCTAAACTTAAACCTCCCTTTGCCCAATATGGCTTGAAGAAGTACAGATATATATAATGTTTATTATTAATCAAGAAATGCATGTATTTCCCTTTCACTGCCACAATACTTGATGGCAAGTAGAAAATGGCATGCATACCTGGCAATATTCATTCCCGATCACAGTGGGGGACACAGGCAAATAGATTTGCAAGACGCAGACGCAGACGCACACACACACACGCGCGCACGCACGTACACACACACACACACACACACACACACACGAACACACACTCTATTGCTCCGTTTGAGCAATACTGGTTTCAGGTGAACATTAATTAAGTTGTTTGTCACAGCATTATTCTTTTTTATATAAACTTAATCCATAATCATAACTAATATCTGGTAAAAGCAGCTTCCATTGTACGATTCCGACGATATTATAAACATTTATTTTAAGCTGTACCACTTCTTATTAAGCTTTATTCAAGACATGTGGACCATGTTACATGTTTGCACTTGTACTCGTTGGCTCTTTCGACGATGTGTAGTCGAACAAGAAATAATATATTTCAATTTTGTGGAGAAGACAACAGATTTATTTACACGTGGCAAAGGTTATGGCCTAGACTGTGAATATATTATGAAATGCTTCACTGGAAGTATTTGTATTTCACTATTTGACACAGTGGGGTAAGGAAATAACAATCAGGTGTATAGATGCCAATGATGACACTATGAACGACAGGGGCATATTATATATTGTTTGAAATGAGGGTTGATCATTATGTCGTTTTATGAGTCCTGCGTTAGGTTTTATACCACAAAACGGATGCATAATATCTCGTAATACCCCGAGTGATACTGCTACAACGAAAACTATGCAATTGTAACAGAATTAAAACACATTGCAGATTGAAAAGAAACATCTGTTTGATTCAGCTGAGGTTAACTTGTGCTGTGTCAGATGACTCAATGACTCGTAAAACACGTGCAACATTTTCCTTCGTAGGATATACAGCATTAATTCTCCTGCTCAGAAATCAACGTACAGCATGTTTTCTTTGTAGTGGGGTATAAGGGATATAGTCTCCCGCCCAGAAAATTATTTCTCTCCTAGGCAAGATACATAGTATTGTTTTCAAGATCACGTGAACCAATCAGATCTCAATATTCTGACATTGAGGAAAGATGGAAAAAACACTTGTGACAAATTATCTTGAATATTAATTCTAAATTAGTATATGAAACTCTCTATGACTGTGTGATTGTTTTGCAATTTTGGTTATGTCATACAAGGAACAAGTACCCTCAATTTGGCAAATTGTCAGGCAAGGTCTGGGTCAAATAACTTGTGTTGTAAAACAGTGTAAAACTAGACTGCCGTTTCTTTGCAGAATACCAGTAGTTCATATGTTGGCAATTTGTTCATATAGTCTCAGATGTTCATAACTGTTTGAAGGCTGGTCAAGATTTCTATCAAGAGCAACATATTCTCCTCTCGATTCAGGATGTAGGTGGTCACTACCTGAAACAAATGTCAACGAGGCCTGTTATCATACATTGGGACAACATGTGTTTTTGAAATTATATTGATTTATTTGAATTATAATTAAGAATGACCAACAATGAAAAAGACTGCATATCCAGGATATATGTTGTTTATTAAATATAGCATTGTAAAATAATGTCGATTTCAAACAAACAATGGATTAACATTTTATTGTTACTCATGGGGTGATGTGTGTATATGCTTGTTGTAAGGCTCCGTGACTTGGTTGACGTGGTGTCACTGTAAGCCAACTGGGTTGGTCGACGCCAATGATGTGAATCATTGGATTGTTTGCTCCAGGCTCAACTATGTATATACATCATATAGCTGGAATATTGCTATGTGCGGCGTTAAATTGCCAACATATGTATACAAGCAAATCATATTATTACGAATAATATAATTAAGAAACAACGAATCATCATTAATAAACTGGTGGGTATGAAAATAGAAAGTCACACTTTGATATATCATTGATCCAAATAGCAAACGCCATATCAATAATGCACACGTATCACTTTTGACCTCCATGATTGCCTGCAGAACTGTTACATAATATATGTCTGGCTGCATACAATTTGTTTTATGTTTCTCAGGCACATTGTTAAGAGAAAAAGGAATGCGAGAGGAATCATTTCAAAAAAAAAATTTCGTAACAAGGACTATAAATTAAAACATGCCATCTCGACTTTGGTTGAAAATGTAAAACATCGAGGGAGAGAGAAACGCCCAAGAGCCAAAGGCTTTTCTCGAACTCGAGGTTTTACATTTTCAACAAAATTCGAGGCAGAGGTGCCATAACCTGTCCGAATGCACTAAATACCAGAAAGAATAAGAAATAATCGTGACACTGAAACAATAGTGTAGTTGCTGTATAAAACGAATTCCATGACAGTGGGCGAGACTTTGACTTTTTTATTGGCAATAAAATGTATGACTTTCAAGTGATGCGCCAATGCCTGATAGAACAATCTTTGTTAAGCGTACATCTCAAAGGTAACACCCAGGTTGATATCACATGTATTAGTAGATTATGGAACGGTGTATGTCAAATTGTTTCAACATTATAAGGAACACTGACAGTATTGTCACTTGAATTTTGTCTATATTTAAGATGTACAGATCAATATACATATGTTCATATATGTGAATCATTAAATCTATTTTCAAACCGTAACAATTGCATTATAACCATTATTCGGCAGATATATTATTAGCATGATAACCCTACTTTCAAACTAGTGTCATGCAAAGGCGTTAACCCACCCATCTCACTTGTCTCTGCCGATGTACCTGTTGTGGACAGGC
Source organism: Haliotis rufescens (assembly GCF_023055435.1). NCBI lineage: Eukaryota > Metazoa > Mollusca > Gastropoda > Lepetellida > Haliotidae > Haliotis > Haliotis rufescens. Next base: position 1,708,837 of record NW_025964354.1, read on the forward strand.
TGTCACCTACAGTAGTAGGGATGTAAACAGGGTTAATACGCAGTTCGGATCCTTGTTGATAATTACCAGCAGATCCTCCCAAGCCGACTACAGCATTGTCCTCAGCTTGGTGCACAGTGTCCTCAGAAGGAGGATATCTGTCTGCCTCCCTCCGTTTTCCTTCCACGGTTACATCCACGTTATCATATGTATGTGTGTCTGGTGATGCCGTCACCTGCTTTAACCAAAGACAAAATAAAACCAAAAAATACCCCATGCCCCATGCAGCTTAGATTATCAACATTGGTATAATGTATTATATATACATGATCGATTGTACGTTGGGTATGTTTTTTTCTATGCATGTTCATCCTTTCAGTGCAGTCTTACATGGATCTGTTTTTAATGGTTATATATAAACGGGAGCGTCTCACGAGAGCGATCTTTCGATTTTTAAAACAACAACCGAAATATAGCATCCTTATGAGGATTAAAGGTGTTGATAGCAACTAACACTTGTAGAGTTTGCTCATGAGGCTGCCTGTGTCATCTATTTAGATTACACTTTTGATATGCCTTCAATATAAAACATTAAGGCATGCTTAATGCTGTTTTAATTTAATACGCTCTCGTGCCTGTTGTTCCCTCCTCAAAAAGCTTGGTCAAAATGACCGCCAGTCTCACTAGAGCGACCTGTTGTCCCCTTGTTTGTGTTTTTTTTACTCAAACGAAGGAAAGGTTGCTCTGGTGACACCTCCGTACATTAACACACTTTAATAAGAATAAACATGTGTATATCAACACAAACGTTAAAGTCTGTAGTCATTGCTGCTTAACGCTGCGAACATTACATGCTCGTGTAGATCAGAGCGGTGGTTGCGCCCGCCATATTTTATAATTTAGATCACTCTGTATGGACTCCTGGTTTTCGATTCAAACATTCGTTTAACGTGTGACAGCATTTCAGGTACATAACTTGATTGTCTGGTTTGCTGACAGTCCACCGTCTTAAGATAGGAGTACCGATATGCAGTGTCATTCAACACACTCAGGAAGTGGTTATCCTTTTACCTTTATTAACAAAGGATATATAGGGTATAAAAGCAACTTCCCGAAACACTTAACCACAATATCTCCTTTATCGAAACACAAATCATCCAAACAAGCATCAGAGGAGGACACAACAGGAGACCATGGACATTCCAAGAAAAAAGCCAGCTGTTAAAAGGATACTCCGTAATGTTATTGACAATAATTATCACCTCCTTATGGACACTATCTCTCTATTTCTACAATGGTCGCTCAATCTGCTCTTTGTAGCAGCCCATTGAGAAGTGTGTTTCTTTGTTTGTACCTACGTAGGGACTTTGCATTGTGACTTGTCTACACAAACACTGGATTCAAAACACACCTGATTAATAGTTAGACTAGATGATTATTGTTTGTTGTATTGATCTATTGAACATCAGTATTTATGTTCTGTTCATAGTGAGTGAGTGAGTATTGTTTTACGCCGCTCGTAGCAATATTCCAGCAATATCACGCCAGAAATGGGCTTCACACATTGTTTCCATGTCGGGAATCGAACCCGGGTCTTCGGCGTCAAGAGCGAACGCTTTAACCACTAGGCTACCACTAGGCTAGGCTCCCGTGATATGATGATAACGTTATTCTGTCTTGGCGTATGTGGATCACCCAGCGAAAATTGATTTCATTATGCTTCATCATATGCTATTTTTATGAACCACTTCAGCTTATGCTCCCAACGCTGTCAAATATATAGGTAATGTGACACTTTCCTGTTCATCCTTTCTTGTGGAACTTCAATATGTGTAGTACCGTACATTTTAACTTCCTGTATGTGAATTAACAAATGTTCATGTTCATGAAGGTACATATCTATTCATATAAAATCAGTACTCAATCCCTGAAAATTAGTTTTGGTGAGGAAGGAGGATGTCATATTTATCCAACAAATAGTCACAAGTGGAAAACATTATCGTGCAGACTCTTTATTGGACAAATAATTCCAAACACAAAATCAATTAATTTTGTTACAAATGAAATAAAGTTTGTAGTCATATTAGTCTGAACTGACCAACTGACCCAACAGATGGAAACAACTTATACATGTAGGCTTAATAAATATTTTTAAAACTGTTACTTTAACATGTGCCGTCCTACTCATGCATGCAAAAGTAGCGCTAGAACTTAACAACTAAACATTGATTAAGGCAGATCAACATGAGCCGTGTGTATACCAGAAAGTATATCAATAATATTGACCTTTTCTGTGGAGTACTACGATAACGTTCGGCTAACACCATTTATCCGTGATATTAGTAACAACAGCATTTGTTTACGAGGAAAGTCATTAAACATTTGTCATTTGTCACGCGAAAATGTATTCATATTCACGTGTCCTTTATTCTACGTGTTTAATAAATGTTTCGTTATCTCTAAATGTGAGCTGCTATATCAAGAACGAGGAAGTACACCAAACCCGTTTTTTAAATTACTTGAACTCTTTCCCATGCAATTTACGGACTTCATCAGTACTCATACACACGAACATGTCATAAGCGAGAACATTGTACCTACGTTAACTCAAAAAAAGAAGTGGGACATAAAACCAAAGAACATCAATTTATTTGGTACAAAAAAGTAAAGAAGGCATTTGCAAAAGCATGAACAATTTAGTCATATCAATGCTTAACATTTGAAGAAACAATATGGCAATGCATGTTATGTTGATGACGAAGTTTGCTTGGATTCACAAAACAACTAGTATGTGTTTAAGAAATGACCAGATCAGTTCAATGCATAGGATTCTCTCTTTCTGTGCATATTTTTGACAAAGTGTATCGTTTCCTAAAAACAAGGACATGATTCAGCTCCATACAACATTCAAAGTATGATTTAACGAATAGCTTGGTTGATGATCAGGGAAATAGCAGAAATAGCACACGAATCCATGAAGCATATTAAAAACGAGAATTGGTTATTCGATTGATATTATGTCGCAGGAATAAAACCATTTAGCATGCTATTTTCAACATATGTTCCGAATGATTGTAAACCTGTAAGCTGACGTGAACACAAGGTTGAACTATGCATGAGCATAAGAACAACAACATAACTGAACAAAGCAAAAGTGATTATTCATGTAGTGATATACGATATGCATACGAAAATATTATAAATCCATATTGCACTCGAGGGGTGGGATGGTAAGAAATAAGTTCACCCCTTGTATCTTCCTAAGCGAACACATATGGGTACAAACCGCTTCATTGAATTAACTTTATACTTGGCAAGGAAGGCACCCAATCCCCCCAGTATAAATACGCACTCATCCAGCTGCCACTCCCAACCCCAGCATTAGACCTTCTGTTCTAAAACGACATATTTTTTTATGATTCTATTATTTAAGTCTTAATTATGTCTATGACTGATTTAAAGACATATAATTATTTCAACGTTTTAAAAACATAATATAACACCATTCAAATGTTGATTTCTTCACAACCGTCAAGTAACATTGCATTCCATGCGTGAAAATAACTTTACATATCATCAGTCCCGATTTAAAACTTAATATTCCTGATAAATGATCACTTACAATGTTGACCGATCAACTATATTCATTGCAAATTCATTTTACCTTTAATCCGCTATATGTTGTAATCATTGGTCATATTATATGCAATATGTGCATGTGTCCGAAAAAAAATGAAATATAATCTTTAAAAAAGTGCGGTAAGGTGAAATGTGGTTGAACCGAACAGTCCTTGGTGTATCCCCATAATGCTTGTCTTGTTTCATTCACTATCTCATATTTGGTTTTGTACAATAAGTTTAACGCCGCACTCAGCAACATTCCAGCAACAAGACAGTCGCCTACTTGTTATCGGACCCATGACGATTAGGGTTAAACTAGGTCTTCAGCAACCTATGCTTGCCGTAAAAGGCGACAATGCTTGTAGTAAGAGGCGACTAGCGGGATCGTGTGGTCAGGCTCCCTGACGTGGTTGATGCATGTCATAATATCCCAATTGCGTTGATCGATGCTCATGGTATCAATCACTGGATTGTTTGGGCAGGCTGGCTTTTTTTACAGACCACCGTCATATAGCTGGAATATTACTAATTGTGCCATTAAACAACAAACAAACACAACTTAGAAGTCTGGAACGGATAGTTCAGTGATCGACATAAGATGTGACAATCCACACCTTCGAGGTTAATAATCAACTAATAGACAACGAGCATGACCACTGGATTCAAAAAGTAGCCTCCTTCCTCCAATATAGGTTGCTTGGAACCAACTTTAAAGCTGAATTCCAAAGGTGTTTCAGTTTGCAAAAATAATTCCACCATTTAAATATTTACACACATGTACAATATATAAAAGAATAATGCTGTGACAAACAACATAATTAATGTTCACCTCAAACCAGTATTGCTCAAACGGCACAATAAATATTGTCTGTGTGTGTTTGTGTGTGTGTGTGTGTGTGTGTGTGTGTGTGTGTGTGTGTGTGTGTGTGTGTGTGTGTGTGTGTGTGTCTGCTTGTGCTATTGTGCTGATGCCGATTTATAGTACTAGCACACCGAGATACCATGCCGCTGTTTACATGAATACCCAACAAAGACACAGCATACTGACTCCGAGCCGACCAGTCCTTGTTTGAGACCCTTAATGCCTTACCAAAATGCTTCAAATATGGTACTTGTTGTTATGCTACCTGGAGCGCGGCATTTAGGGCCTAAAACAAGCACTGGTCGGCACGGGGTCAGTATATGTTATCTGATTTGGGTTTTCATGTCAAACTGCGGCATGGTATCTCAGTGGGCTTGAACTATAACCTCGGCATTCGTCCGGACTAGGACAAACAGCCACACACACAGAGATATCTCTCTCTCTCTCTCTCTCTCTCTCTCTCTCTCTCTCTCTCTCTCTCTCTCTCTCTCTCTCTCTCTCTCTCTCTCTCTCGCATGATGTGTATGTACAACAAGAACAATATGCCTTGACAACACAGGATATGAATGTCCATATACGTACATCTGTACAAAACAGGAGCGATATGATTCATTAATGTGACACAGTCAAATTAGCCAGAATATATGACAAGGATATGATGTGTCATTTTACCTAGAGGAAAATGTTGATCCTCTGATAACAGTATGTTATGGTTATGTTATCAGGGATGTCCAATAATATTAATCAATATTGACATACAATGATTTATTGCTTGCTGGACATGTTTGATAAAATGAATGAAATGTGTTGTGAAGGGACATTTAAGTGTTCATCTCCTCATTTTACAGAAAAGTTTCTATATCTAACATCTCTCCTTCCTACAATACATTATGGAGATTCCCCCAAGGTAAATTATTGATGTTATGAAAACATTGCTTTTTTTTCTTTTTTCATATTTGGATCGGTATTGCAAATTTTACATTGAGCAATAATCGTACTTAGACACATTCATGAATGAAGTATTTTAATGAGTGTGATGGTTACCGCTCTTGGGTAGTTGCTGAATAAATGTAATGAACCTTTTTATCAATCTCCATCCAAGATAACATAGTGTGGGAAGAGTTTGAGAACTGTTTGTATGTCCACAACCTGCTTCCTGGTATGAACTTCACAAGACAAATTGAACACTTTAGCCACTGTCCCGCTTTTAATCAGGTAAGCTGGCCATTGCTTGCAGGCTACCAGCAGACAGTGATTGTTGCTGTGTCATCTCATATATAGATATTAAATAAAACATCCAAATAAAAATATCATTAACGGATAATAGTATAGTGTGCACAGAATAACTACTTATTAATGACACTTATAACTCAGAAATGTCATGAATGGCATACCCAGGTCATGATTGCAACTTCTTCCGGATACGTTCACAGAGCTACGCATATATTGATGCTTTCTTGGGTTTCTTAAAGTAATCATAACACATTTCTTTGCAACTTATACCTGACATTCGATAATGCTTATCCCTGTATTCTAGTAACTCTGCATACTTGTGAAAATGGGTCAGTGGCATTCGTGTTGATTGCAAAACATGTTTGAAACCCGATATTGTTGTTTCTTTTTATAACAAATTCCATCTATTTTAGCTATAATAAGGGTAACGCTATTTTTCAGGGCATTATCATTTGGAGAAGCCTTCGGTCTTTTCAACTGCCCTCCTTCGTCGGGCAGTTAATGGCTAACTTGATCAGTAAGACATAATCTTATTTTAGGTTAAGTTGATAGACTTACGCATAGTTTGATGCTTTGTTGGCTTTCTTTAAGAAATCACAATGCACGTCTCTGCAACTTATGCCTGACAAGGTGGAACATTCGAATCCTAGATAATGCCCCTCCCTACACTCTGGTAACTCAAGTTAATGGAAAATCAGATTAAATACAAACGAAACTTGAAACAAAAACTTCCGAAAACAGCAGAAAATATGATAATGATATTCAAATATTCGCCAAATATATAACAACTTATCAGATTGCTGTGTCATCATATTGCACTGTCATGTCCTTCGTTTTGTTAATAGAGGCATAGAGCTCATTGATTTGACTTGTATTATCTTCGGGAATAATGTGCTGTACAATTACACCGAGGTCATTCTTAGGATTGTCTGTGGATGTTGCCGCTAACGATATCTCGTGTGATTCATCCTTCGTCAGCGAACTTGATCTGATGTCAGCATTGTTGACGAAGTCCCCTGTACATGCATAACCTCCTGCATCTATTACAGTTATGATCTTTGATCCACCTGGAGCATCATTCAGCTCCACGGTAGCATAAGCTGAACTTCCGGGTGCCCCTACCGTTATGTACGGAGGGGGAGAAGGCTTAAGTGATGCCTGTGCTTTTATTTGATTTACCTGTTTTCTTTTGACGAGAAACACGATGATGATGACGACGATGATGAGAAACACTATCGCAACAACAACGCCGGCAGCAATAACTGGAGTGGAGGCTGTGGCTAGGACATCACATGTTTTGATTTCTGCAATGTTATAAAGGCGTTTAAGTCATAGTTAGATACTCTTCCTTAAATAACAGAACACAAGTTGCATTTGTTAAAAACAGACACAAAGCCAAACTGCATGGGCATACTGTCGCCTTGACTAATGACCGTAACAGCATGTTAACATGGAGAATGAAAATCCCGCGTGTTGGCGACTGTTAGACGTCAGATTACAATACCCTTAATCGCTTTCTATTTCTCTTTTACGGGGTATAAATCACCGCTACCCAGCCGCCGCCATATGCAGGAATTGGGGCCCGCGTCCACCTCATGCACGTTGCGCGTTTTGTTGGGATTGAACTGTCATTTCTATAATATACACGACGAATACATTGACAATATGCGAGTACTCGCACAACAGATGTGTTTACCGTAACACCAAAGTAGACATTGACAATATACTGGTGTACACAATGTACCCTTCGTGTTTTAATGATATGTCCCTGTCGTATAACCATTGATATTTTGACATGGATTGAACTCAAACTACCCCATTGAAGATCCGGTTTCGAAATGCTCTTTAGCAACCCATGCGGGTTGTGAGTGGCCACTGATTAGGCTCGCTGACTAGGCTGGTGCATGCCATCTTTTCCAAGTTGTGTGGATCGATGTTGTCAATCACTGAACTGTTGGGTCCATATATGATTATTTACAGACTGTCGCGATATAACTGGAATGCTGCTTGGTGCGGCGTTAAACAATAAACAAACAAACAAACAAACATAATCACATCCCATACGTAAAAGTTATTAACAAACACTGTGTTCTCTGGGGAGACACTGGGACACTGACAACAGACCAGCAAGCAAATAAATACCACTAAATATGCATGCATACTTCATTCAGTATTTCAGGTAAGAACATTGGAACATAAGAACAGTTTACCACTTCAGACAAACTAGTTGGTACAGTGTGTATCATTCCATGCGTTTCGGACTTTAATCATTATTTCTGCGCAAATGAGATAGCTATTTACACTACATATATATGCAGGCGGTGTTAGTAGTAGCCACTCGAGAATTACATGGGGTGATGGTAGTACCCTCTTGATAATAACTAAAAACTCACTGTTATTGAGTTCCCCTACTCCCTCACAGGTGAGATTCCAGTGTTCGTGTTGACAGTAGAATACCAGCCTTACTCCACCCAAGTGTGTTTCGGTCACATTGAAGGTTTTTGGTGAAAGATCATGGTCAGCCCCGGTTCCAGCAACATTCAGTAATTGTGTGACATCCCCGGTCTGTAGTGTGAAGTTGGAATATACAGAACGGTAGTAACCTCGTATGTCGTAGAAGGCAGCAATGTCCACTGTAAGCGTCACGTCCTCATACAGGGTTAGCGTCTCAGTATCTTTGTCACTGGTTATCTTGCATGTGGGGGTCTTTGGAACTGTTAGGCGAAAGGGTTACATTTAGAAACGATTATCAAACAAACTACCACATCATTTGTGTGTTGCTAGATCAACGCCCTTTTGAGAAATGCATACGTTGGAATATACTGATTTATAACGTGAACAGAACACTCTATATGATGACTGCAACGATATTTGTGTAATTAAATATATGTTCACGATAATCGTGGCGTTTAGTGGTTTGAAGTTGTATAGGACTATTGCCATGTCATGCTGAAAATTTGTCATCAAGTACATGGTGTTTAGACAAATGTTGCGGCGTTCAGCGTTACATGCTCAAGACTTGTAACTAAGTATTATATGATAACATAAAACTCACTGAGTTCAGTCACACCATTGCAAGTAAGATTCCATTGACTGTTGTGACAGCTAAACATCAGTCTTACAACCCCCAGGTGGGAGTCCGTCACATTCAGGGTTACTGAAGAAGTGGTGTGAGAAACACTTGCTACAGAGTCAGCTTTCATCAGCAGTGTTGTCACATTCCCGGTCTGGAGTGAGAAGGTGAGGGCTGTGGAACAGTAGTAGTCTTGTATGTCCACTGTGAGTGTCAGCGCCTGATACTGGGCAAGTACATCAGTGTCCTCCTGACTGATGATGCTGCATGTTGGTTTCTCTGAATCATTGAATACAGCGGTAGAATGATAGCACAGTTTGAATAATGTAACAAATGTTATATTTTGGTTAACATTGGACCACGTTCTAAATTGCATTGTGTGTTCACAGTTTGAAAAGTAGAGATGAAAAGTGATTTTGTTTCATTGACATATACTGACAGAATCAAAACTATCATTCCCATAGAAAATGACTGTTGACATGGAAATTATCAGAGGTTTGAGGTGGACATAGCTCTATGACCGCCTTGGTGTGTATATGGATTGTGGACTTACTTGTCGATTCCAAAATTGAAACAAAATGTTAACCAAGAAACCTGTACGTAAAAGATCTTAGTGTGAAACCAGCCTGGTATACAATAATCAAACGTATTACAACATTCACCAAGTTTACAAAACAATACAAATTAATGCACAGCAATCAGAACGGCAGTAAATAGTACAATATTCAATGGCAATATACAATATGATTCTATCACCGTCCACGGTAACCGGAGGTTAACACCCAACATTAGCATCTAAACCTAGTAACTTCCTGACGACTGCTTAGATTAAATGGCACCACATTCCTGACGACTAATCGCAGCCCAAACACAATGCAATGAGCGTCTGCCGAATCTCAACATAAACTACACAACACAGCCACAATCATTGTTCAACTAGTAAACACACCGCCATATAACAGTGTCATAGGAAAAACATCTCTAGACTCCACAATGTTCCTGCTGTATGACTGCTACATCGCCTCTTACGAAAAGCATAGGATGCTTGGGACATATACTCTATTGACATTAAAGTTTTAAACCAGAATGTTAATTCAGTTTATTTCAGAGTTTACCAAAGCGTTATGGAGATGCATCTAAAATCGATCCAGGGGTCCAAATTAGTCACAACAAAAACAAATAAACGCGTATGCGTTCGTGAAGAAGATGCAAATAGGTGGGTAAAAGGGTCATATGCTATCTGATGTTTTTGTATTAGGAATGTATTAGAATGTTGACATGTCAAAAACATAATTTTCCAATTTCTCTAAGCGGTTCGTCAAAAGTGATATCATGAGTGAGTATTGTTTAACGCCATTTTAAACAGTTATATCTCTGCGTGTCAGCTTGTGGAGGGAGGAAAAGGGAGGGCTCCTCGGCTTTGCCAATTTGGGTTAAATCAACATGCTGACAAACCAAGAAACATAATCACGACCATAGGTTTCTGGTACGTCTGAGGCACGCACCTCTGCAGTGAATTTGTCGATTTGAAGGCGGGAGCGAGTTTGGTTTAACGCCGCTTTGAACAGTATGTCAGTTATTTCATAGGGTTTCAGTTTCATGTGGGAGGAAATTTCAGAAGTGATGTGATGCCGCTATGTTAAGCTGGGAATCGAACCCACGATCATAGTTTTCTGGTTTGCCTCGGGGACGCAACTCTGAATGACAAATTGCGCCATCTGAAATGACTGTGCCAACCGTATCCTGATTTGAAAAGACATAATAGAAATAGAAATTGGAAAATATTTTTTGTTTTTTATTCCAAAACACGTTGGTTTACTTTCAAAGAAACGATCTCACATTTGTTGTCATTTTCAGAAAATATGGAATCGATTGTTCCATTGGTGTTAAAATCATTGGAGAATGACAAAAAGTAGACAACCATTCTTGTGTATGTATAGCTTAATTCACTTACTAGACGTGTGAACCATTAATGTGCGGTGACACTATCAATATGTCGCTTTGTCGTGTTTTGGCGTACTTTACCGCCTTCTTTTACAGATTTGAGCTGGGGCGAAAATGCGACAAAATCACATGTTTTGTCCCTGAAAATGTCGTGTCAGCATTATCGGCATTTGTAAAAAATAAAAACATTATTCAAAGCACGACAATGCTACAAAATAGTGTTGTCGCGCTGTCACATTTGGTGTAATTTTGACACATTTTGCTATTTGGTTGTAAGATCGATAACGGGTCAATGCAACAAACGCGACATTGTCCCGCCTAGGATTCTATAGGTATCCAGGACAAATCTAGGCTTACTGACTCTTTTGATGACGACAATAAGGCACTGACTCATTTCGACTTCATACTTCACTCAGACAACATAACCTGTCATTCAAATGACGTATATAAGACCCAGGATTAAGGATGAAATAACCTCTTTAAATATTTCATTTAGTTTTGAACACTCATTGAAATACAATATGAATCATCAACATAATTATCATTGTAATTTATTCAGAAGGGCATAACTATCTCAGGCTCTCCCTATAACATGAACAAGGATTTTTACCCAGAGCTAAGCATCAACTAAAATATATACAAACATTCATAAGCCATCAACAAAATGGACATCAGTTGTATTTGTACCTTTATGTTATTACAGTTAGAGAGTTTACACGATCAGTATGTAGCAACTTTCACTTATACTTACTTGCAGCAGTCAGATTACATGTACCAGCATCTTCACGTCCAGGTTTACACGACCATGTCCCTACATCTTTTAACTGTACACTGGGTATGTTAAAGATAGTTTGAGTGTTGTTGATGACAGTCACTGGGGCGTCCGAAGGATCACACGGCCCACCTGACAGTTGACATTGTGCAACCTCAACACCTCTGGGGCTGATATACGAGTGTAAAATACCTCCCCCTGTACATATCAACTGTACAACTGTTTCCAGATAACTAAGGTTTGGGCAGATGAGTATGGTGGAGACTGTGGAGAAATAAGAATGTTGAATTAAAACGTTAAAACGTTGCGTGATCTAGAAAACAATTTAGAATATATATTATAAAAAATAAATACTTTTGTCAAAATGTTGTGTCAAATAGGTCAAAGTACACAGTTTGATTTCGATCGTTACCATTAGTTTTGACATTGCTGAAGAATAATAGCTTGATTAACAATAATAACATTGTTCATCTAATAAACCTCTTATAACTATTTAGAAAAATACATTATCCCCACTGATGTGTTGGACTGACCGCAGAGTGACTGTGCCAGTAGAAGTAGAGTCTGGGCCACGACTGTGTTAGCAGGTTTCATCATGAAAACTGTCAGAGTGAAACAATGTATTATTTACAACAATCACAAACATCACAAACGTGTCTAATATGTTTGCTTATAATGTAAAACATACACTCATACTCTGAACGATATTTTCCGATTTACTTCCTCATTCACTTCACTAACAAGTCCATTGGGATTCAGGCTCAGAAACAGGTCGCCAGCATCCTGTGCTTGTAGAAAGAGTCAATATAAACGAGGATTTTGCCCTTTGAATTGTTTGTCTATATATCTAAATCCTGTTAATCATTGTTCAACTTGTTTGCTACAAAATGGTTATTTACAGGCTTTTATTTCACACGGCGAGTTGAATCATTTCAGGTAGCAGCGTTAAACAACATTTACTTATTCACTCATACACACACCAGATAACGAGTACGAAATATATCCCTGGAGGGAATTTAGTTTTCTCCACTCTTTTACAGAACACGCTTACCAAATTGATGCTCTCCATAGAAAGTACACACTTTTGCAATGAGAAGTGTCACATCGTACTCTTCTTCCTCTCAACAAAGGACCCCTTCAGTGGCCAACCTTCCTCTCAACCTTGTCTTGCGATCTGATGTAACACACTTCCTTCATGAATATAAACTTGACTCTGTGACTGTGACTGATATGATGTCAAATCCATGTATCCTTGACAAGTTTATCGCTCTACATTGCGAGGTATGTGAATTGCAGTTAACCTGTGAAATGCTTCCTCGTTCATTTATGACTGTGTTGCGAGAAGCATGGACAATGGGTTATGCCTTGTCGGTATAGCGGAAGGGAGGTAACTCATCGGAAAATAGCCGCACGAAATTTGAAGGGGCTAATTGATAAAGTTAAATTAGGACCAATCGAAAATACTCATAACATGTCACATGCTTATTATTAGGATTTAACAAGGCAGGAGCTGGTGCTGTTTCCCGTTCAATGCCACTTAATACTAGAAAACACAGCTATCATTACCATGCGTTACACACCACTGTATGCACAAAAAATGTATCTGTCCTCACTGACAGGATTCCATAGATTTCACTTGGGTAATTATTCTTTGAAATATATTAATGTTGTTTTCATGTTACTTTCGAGCAGTGGAAAAGTACGTTTGCAATGTTGTGAAAGGGAAACACTTTGTTGATGTTTGAGCTTAAGTATTCAATGATAATAAATACACTATACAAGGAAGAAACTAAAATCTTACCTGCCATACCATAATAATTTTATACTTTGAAGTTTACACTGTTTTTTTCATGCTGATTGGCTGAATGGGTAGTCATCTGTGAATGGACAAAAAAGTTCACACGATGTAAACAACTTTTTGTGTGAAATTGATCGTGTGAACTTATTGTACACCTTCCTGTAACCTATTTTTAAGATTGGATTTATCCCAAATATTGTTTGTAAATTTGTTCAGAGAATGAAATTTTGTTGACATATTTCTAGATTATGTTGTATATATTCAAAGAACTATTTTTCCTTGCGTAACTGAGTATTAGTGGGGAAACGTATGTGAACGAGAGCCGGCAAATACCGACAAAATAACATTGTTGCATTGTTCTTCGGCGAAACCAGAGGACTTCAAATGTAAGCAAACGTTACGATATTATTCAGCGAAAACAGTAAACGACAAAGTATGAAATCATAACAATTGAATGTCAGTTTGGATTGGTTCATTGAAGTCTGAACGTTTATCCAACGCTTTTAAATCGTTCACACTTCAATGAACGCATCCAGACAATATTTCAACAAAGGTGTCAACAAAGTTGCAATCTGTGTGAACATAGTGTGCGAGTACATTTAAGGCTGATTTCATTGGCATATCTGCATAATCACATACTGTGTGCGTGCGCACATGCGTGCCTGTGCTTGTACTACCCAGGACAAGTGCCAATGTTATAACTGTGATTCCATGCTGGGATTAACATTGATTCCACACTTAAACCTAGTATACTAACTCGGAGCCGAATATTCCCTTAATGCCGAGTGCCAGGCACATAAATGTGCGTGCGTGTGGCTGCGTACACTAATCCAGACCAGCCCCAATTGTATAGGTCTTACCGAGATTCAATGCTGAGATTAAAAAGGATTCCTTACACAAACCTAGTATGCTGACTCCGAGCTGAACAGTCCTTGTTTTATCCCCCTAACGCCGAGCGCCAAGTTCAAGTATGTCAAAAAACTTGATTTTTTTTTCAAATTTATACATTACTATTCCATATCCACAGAGTATTTGTCACTGAAAGTGGCGATTTGTCAAAATGAAACTAAAAAAACGTGCATATGCAGTTCATTGAGAAAACACTATGTGAAATGTTGAAATTCCCATTGATAACATCTATATCTATGTTAATGTTCACCCACTCTTCCTGCAGTTCCTGTGACAACTGCAAGAGGCTCTGTGGTTGGTGCTCATGTGCTCGCAGTCCAGTGCATACAGTGCATCCCGTATATGTTCGATTGGGTTTACATTTAGAGACCTGGAGGGCCATGGCAGGGCAAGACTTCTGGAATATTGCTGTGTGATGTCGGGCGTTGTCGTGTTGGAAAATGGCGTTCGCTTCTTGCATAATTGGAAGGACGCGTATTGTCGTAGTTGTAGAAGTGGCCGTGGTCGTTCTTTCACGTAAGTAATGTAGCCGTGTGAATCGGCCCTTTGCTCAATTAGTGATACGTGGTCGACCGGACCTGACACGAATGACACGTTTTGCATGTAGTCGTCCGATAGCGTTGTTGTGTTGGACATCCGTCAGTCGTGCAATGTTTTCGCTGTTCACTTGATGTAAGATTGTTGCAGCACGTGAATGAAAGCCCAAAGTTTTTTTTCTAGAAGTGATGATGCACGTGCATGTCAGGTGAATGTTTTTCAGCGCAAGGCTGTGGTTGTGTTTTATCGTTTATTTGATATTTTCATCACATTTCTGCAGTACCTCATTTCAATCCCAATCCAGAAATGACGAGTTTAATTTTCAATTCAATTTTGGTAAGGATATCAACAACAATCAGCATATATTTATGTTTCAACTACTTTTGTGTTTCTTTCTTTGCAGAATATATAAACATCTACTCTTTTACACATCATTTATTTTGGCACACCTTATTTTTTTTATAACCCTTCATAAAAGACAAAAGGCAAAAGATACAAATATTTATGTTTAAACTACTTTCGCGTTTCTTGTTGTGCAGAATATATATACATCTACTCTTTTACACATCATTTATTTTGGCACATCTCATTTTTTTATAACCCTTCATAAAAGACAAAAGGCAAAAGATAAAAATATGAAACAACACATCCTACCCTTCTTTTGTTGCAAGCACGTGCTAATTTTAGGTCAGTAATGTGCCCAACAAAACGTTTAGCATGCAAACGTTATTTGGTCCAGGTCAGTATGTACTGGCCTGGTCCTCGTATGGCTAGCAACTATAATCAACATGTTTCCCTATCTATCAGGAAATGAGTAAGCCCTGATAGGATTGTTATTTTGTCAATATTATTGAATTAACGACTTTCCTCTGATTTCACGTATATATGGTGGAATGTGTCTAGGTTAGAATGGCCACAGATAGTTTCCTCATTGGGGTTTACATACATGGTCATGTGGAAGGCTCGGAAATTGTATAACCGACACATTTATATCGTCGTTTAACCCCGCAATTTCAATTGTCCATTATGAGACAGTTTTGTCTTTTTCTTTGTCATTTTATATACAGTATGTGTTTAGCGGCCGAGCACTGTTTGTCCATATATGGTCTGCACCGACGACGCCCACGTAACCGCAATTATTTTACTTAACTACGATCTGTTTGCGATGACAAATATGAGAGACGTCATAGCTTATGTCTTGTATATACATTCTGTCATTATTGGGTTATATAGAAGACCAATTTCACTCAATATATAATATGCGTTCAATAAAGTGTGTAATTAGTAGAAATTGATGAAACTCTAAGGCGAGATCTTCATAGAATGAATGAAGTCAAATTATAAAATATAAACAGAAAGATTCAGTCAGTGAAACACTGGCAATAATAAAGCTAGCCATTTGACTTCAGGTATTGCAATATTTTATATTATTGTTACGCCAATGTCATATTGATAGATGAACCCCAAATACAAATTCTCTGACATTATCCATTCGAACAGATCTTCAAAATTATATATTTAGATAACTTAACTGATCTCTTTTGTATGTATATTGTCTATGCAAGAGAATAACCAGTTTAGGTTATCCACCGAAAAAGATTCAACATTACAGTCCAAAATATAGAAACGAATGTCTAATTACTGTTGAACTATGCATAAGAATACAAACCGAAGGTGTATATGGTTTCCTGTTTGAGAGTATATTGTGAAAATTTAATTGTCCCTTGTTCTCAATTAATCGGAACAGTAATTATAATCTATAACATGAAAATGTTGTGTTTAGTCCGATTGTGTTTCTTTATTGACAACGTTGGTCACGTATCCCATACAAAGGTGAGAGATTATCCATATGATTTGACAAGTGCTGAATAAAGACGGCTGATTCTTGAAGGTTAAATGCACTTCACATGTTCGCAATTTGTTCATATATTGTCAAATGTTCATATATGTTTGAAAGTTGGGCAGCATTTCCATCAATAGCAACATATTATCCGCTCGTTTCAGGATGTAGGTAATCTCCACCTGAAATAAACGTGAAAAAACAACATTTTATCATAAATTGGAACAACTTATGACATATTTTTTAATTGTTTCATTAACTTAAACGCAATTAACAAACTGCATTCATAAAATGTATTCTATTTATGGCGGTACATAATTCTATCATGAGCAACACATTCTCCTCTCGTTTTTGTGTGCAAAGTACTACAAATTTCTAAAGGGCCTCCTATCAGATCACTGGGGCAAGGCGTATTTTTGAATATATATTGATTCTTCAAAATAAGAATTGAGAATGACCAACAATTGATATGACTTAACAAACTGCATATGAAATGTAAGTCTATATATACTGAACAACAACAAATCCTGTGACAGATAGTAACATTTAAAGCAAATTATGTGTTTTACCAAATCTGAAACAATTTCGGTTTGCAAAAGATAAAAGACTCCCGTAAGTGTTCAAATGGTTTACTTTGCCATACTGACTTCAGAAAATGCGTGATTTCATAAAAAAAACCATGCCAAAATGTTAATTTACAAATCAATAGCGTGAGTGTCCAACTCTGGTAGCGATTCAGGCAACACATCTTCGTCTCATGGATGGACCAACGTCGCACAAAGTCCTGTGGGATACCTGTCCACATCTGCTGGAACATGTTTCGAAGTTTCTGGAGTGTCTGGGGATCACGTGGTTGACGTCGAAGGCGCCGATCCATCTCATCCCACATGTGCTCGATTGGTGAGAGATCAGGGGAGCGAGCCTGCCAGGGAATGGCATTCACGTTGTTTTGCTGAAGAGAATCCTGAACAAGTCGAGCAATATGAAGCCGGACGTTGTCATGTTGAAAGGTAATGCCTGGGCCATGACGACGCAAAAACGGTAGAACAACAATTGCTTCTGACTTGTATAGTTAGGCTCGGGGAATACTTAACAAAAGCAATTGAAATAGTGCATGAAGAGGAAGCGTATAACATATAGATTTTATCAAATTGACAACATGTGAACATAATAGAAGGCAATGGGCTCCTGAAAGGCAGGTTCATATTTCAACCCGCCTCAGATATGGGTTTACAAAAGTATGTAACCAGTGAAATAATTTTACTGTGAAAGAAAAATAATTCCCAGTGATATTTATATGATAGTTTTTTAATTTTTAAAATCATAATAACAATATTTGATACCATCTAACAACAACTAGACATCTGAACTATTTATTGATATCATACAATAGCATTGCTCCAGTTAAAGGAAGCACTTGTCAGTATTATTGTGAATGGAGTTTTGGTATCAGAGAGGTTAATATTCATTGTTTAATTGTGTATTAAGTGGCCTGGTTAAAAACTGGGATAAATTTGTGCAGGAACGCCTGTTTCACAAGTTCACAGTCCGTGTCGTGTTATCTTACCAGTTGGTATTGATATTCACTCAGATAAGACAGAAACGACATTTTCCTTGTTCGCGTACTGGTTTATTGTGTGCGCACAATGCACTGCAATTCCATTACATGTCATGTTTAAGTAAATATTCAAATACAGGATATAATATCATAAAGTGGGTCATAGATGGTTCAGTAGTAGTAGTATTGTAAACGTGTGCGACCTGCTTTACGTGTAACTGTAAGCTGATACGTTGATGTATAATTCAGGTTTCTAAGGCAGGGTGAAGGACGCGGTGCTGACATATAGGATCATGTAATAAGTAAGTAGTTCTGATATCAATAGTAAATGCTACATAAAACAATAGCCATGAATATTGCAAATTAGATACAAAGGAAATTTAAAACTTTCTACACAATTCAAAGATTTGTTGTAAAATAGTATAAACATACCAGTGCATTCAAGCATTCTTACATATTTATGTGTGATTACTTAAATAACTTAATTATCTTAAAGATGTCCATTCATCAGATTCAATATTACGTCGGCCCCTAGAAGATCCGGGGTAGAATAGGTCTTCAGCAATCCATGCTTGCTGTAAAAGGCGACTATGGTTGACGTTCAATTTGTTGATGCATGTCATCGGTTCCAATTGCGTGGATCGATGCTCACGATGTCAATCACTGGATTGTCTGGTCCAGACTCGATTATTTACAGACTGCCGTCATATAGCTGGAATACTGCTGAGTGCGGTGTTAAACAGCAAACCGACCAACCGACATATTACGTCGACATGAAACATGTAATTAAGAACTGGGGATCTATACTACCAAGGCTGTTTAGTTTCATGTTCACGTCAGTATACGACACCGAACTAACCTGTCTGTCGATTGATTCTGACATTATGGGAAGCAGTGTCGTAAATGAGCACTGTGTCTTTTCAACTGCTGGAACCCGATATGCTCATTTGGTAACCTTCATATATCACACACATTATAAATCTGACCACGAGTTTGTCATTAGGTACATATTTACTTACGAAGTCGTTGATTTTATATCCGCACTTGGAAAAGTAGAAAATCTAAAAATTGTAATGCAGTATGTCACGAGTAGCACCATATGCTATTCCTAATGGCGCTTATTTTATGTGGCAGGATACACTGCTTACCACGACCGTCTAAAAATATAATTGAAATGCTACTCAAAGCGATCTTACACTCTTACAGATTTGTGGGTTCGAATCCCAGACGCGATTCAGCCAAAACAACTACGAGAATCCGTACTTTATTGAGAAAGTGTTATCCCAAATATAACGTTTGTCACATAGTTAGATCTTACACTCATCTGACTGAATGAAAAACGTCAACGTCAGAGAATAACCAGTGACATGCTGATAACATTACTCTAGAATGCGGACATTATCCATGTTTTTTTATACTTATTTGTGTCTACTTGACTTAAGCTCGACGGCTGATTTGAAAAAAAATGGGTTCAGGGTCCCTTTCTACTATCAACCTGACCGTTACGACTGTGGTACGTTTGTGTTAAGGTGTGGAAGTTATGACAACACAAGTGCTTATCCAGTTGGGTATCTGCAGACACAAAATATGACCTGGAAGTTTTTGAAACTTGGAATGTATCCTTGTACTCATCATACGCACAATGTTGCAAACAAACATGATGTTTCAAGAAAATACTACTATTTACCAGTTAAACGAGTGTCGCGTCTTTTGGGGACACTATATGGAGCTGATTAATGGCGTACAAAGAATAGTTCCAAAAGTAACGGAAGAATAGTCAGCCCAGTAGCAAAAGGCATTTGGAATGATCACAACTCAATGAGAATAGTTTACTTTAGCTCGACGGGTGATTTGAAAAAAACTGGGTTCAGGGCCCCTTTCCACAGGGCCCCTTTCCTGACCGTCGCGACTGTGGTATGTTTTTGTTAAGGTGTGGAAGTTATGACAACACAGGTGCTTATCCAGCTGGATAACTGCAGACACCAAATATGAACTGGAAGTTTTTGAAACTTGGCATGTCTTTTTGTACTCATCATACGCACAATATCGACAATGTTGCAAACAAACATGATATTTCCAGAAAACACTGCGAAGTGTTTATTTACCAGTCAAACGAGTGGTGTGAGTTAGCCTGATTGATGGCGTCCATGGAATAGTTCCAAAAGTAACGGAAAATGTTTGTGATCTAGAACCAGCATTTGGCAAGTAAGTAAAATCGCGACTAGTCTCATTACTGTGACTTGGGATAAGCGTCTCCTCCATTACATGTCCTGTATCAACTTTATGCGGAGACGGCGAATGTGGCGAACTCTGTGCAACGAATGTGAAGGCATCCTGTCACTGAGCCACTAAGGTTTCATTTCCAGCTTTGTGTTGTTGATTACGATCCAATAATTATAAATGCGATGCCTACTTGCCAGAACACCTTTGTATACGATTCCCAAACAGTCTAGATACACGTTCCCCAAGAATGAATGTCTCATCTAACAACGGCTGCTGCACATTATTTGGCACTATATAATAAATATAATAGTCAAATGTATTGAATTAGGCACGTGTTCTTGAATCTAAGAAACAGTTTGTAAGCCAGCAGAAAGTCGGTATTTCCCGATAGGCGTCCAACACAACCTCATGATAGCGAGGCGAGGAGTCAGAGGTGCCTCCCTTTCACTCTAGTCTAAAAGGAGTTCCATGAGTTTTCAGTTCCGTGCAGTCAGTATGATACACGCATACATAGGTGTCATTCTCAGCTGCAGTGAAGTTACATCTTGTCAGAGATATGTGTCAGAATACCGTATGAGGTCCATATGATAACAATGCAAACAGATGAGCTGAGGTGTAATGGGTGTTAACGTCGCGTTAAAAACTAGTGCACTTATATAGCAACGTATGTGTGCGAGCCTGTGCGTGTGTGTGTATGTGTGTGCGCGCACGCGTGTGTGTGTGTGTGTGTGTGTGTGTGTGTGTGTGTGTGTGTGTGTGTGTGTGTTTGTTTGTGTGCGTGTGTGTGTGTGTGTGTTTGTGTGTGTGTGCCAGCTCACTGAGATATCATGCAATGGTTTAACATGGATAACCCTCTCGCACACACTATGTGGTATTCGTGTGTACCAGTGAAGTGAAATATCGATTTTTTGCCACCTGCCTTCATTTATTTTTTTTGAGACGCAGTGGCACTGCTCTGAACTTAACTGATATTTTTCCAAGATTGACGTTAACAATATCATTAAGGTATTTCTCGTCCCACTATAAACAATGCCTTGAACAACAAATATCTATTGTACGTTTCTGAAGTATATTAATGAAATATGGGGGATTTCCAACAATCCGAGACAGCCAAACAAACCCAAAACTATACTAGACAAGTGAATGCCTGATTACAGAAGCCCAGGTTAAATGTCTAGTAATGTCCATATGTAATAACATAACTTTTCTTGGTAAACGCTTTTCATGCATTGACAATAGTTTTAGCAGTCCGGGCAACTGAATTAATAACAGAAATTAGAAACTAAATGTCACATGATGTTTACACTGAGATGCAATGTGAGTACTAAATGTCACATGATGTCAAACTGAGATTCAATGTGACTACTAAATGTCACATGATGTATACACTGAGATACAATGTGACTTCTTAATGTCACATGATGTATACAGTGTGATACAATGTAAGTACCTACTGTCACATGATGTCAACACTGAGATTCAATGTGACTACTAAATGTCACATGTATATACACTGAGATGCAATGCGAGTACTAAATGTCACATGATGTCAACAATGAGATACAATGTAAGTACTTAATGTTACATGATGTCAACACTGAGATGCAATGTAAGTACTTAATGTCACATGATGTCAACAATGAGATACAATGTAAGTACTAAATGTCACATGATGTCAACAATGAGATACAATGTAAGTACTTAATGTTACATGATGTCAACACTGAGATGCAATGTAAGTACTTAATGTCACATGATGTCAACAATGAGATACAATGTAAGTACTAAATGTCGCATGATGTCAACAATGAGATACAATGTAAGTACTTAATGTTACATGATGTCAACAATGAGATACAATGTAAGTACTTAATGTTACATGATGTCAACACTGAGATACAATGTGAGTACTAAATGTCGCATGATGTCAACACTGAGATACAATGTAAGTACTTAATGTCACATGATGTCAACAATGAGATACAATGTAAGTACTAAATGTCGCATGATGTCAACAATGAGATACAATGTAAGTACTTAATGTTACATGATGTCAACAATGAGATACAATGTGAGTACTAAATGTCGCATGATGTCAACACTGAGATACAATGTAAGTACTTAATGTCACATGATGTCAACAATGAGATACAATGTAAGTACTAAATGTCGCATGATGTCAACAATGAGATACAATGTAAGTACTTAATGTTACATGATGTCAACAATGAGATACAATGTGAGTACTAAATGTCGCATGATGTCAACAATGAGATACAATGTAAGTACTTAATGTTACATGATGTCAACACTGAGATGCAATGTAAGTACTTAATGTCACATGATGTCAACACTGAGATACAATGTAAGTACTAAATGTCGCATGATGTCAACAATGAGATACAATGTAAGTACTTAATGTTACATGATGTCAACAATGAGATACAATGTAAGTACTAAATGTCGCAT
Source organism: Haliotis rufescens (assembly GCF_023055435.1). Classification (NCBI taxonomy): domain Eukaryota; kingdom Metazoa; phylum Mollusca; class Gastropoda; order Lepetellida; family Haliotidae; genus Haliotis; species Haliotis rufescens. The sequence goes on from NW_025964354.1 coordinate 1,731,655, forward strand.
GATGTCAACAATGAGATACAATGTAAGTACTTAATGTTACATGATGTCAACACTGAGATACAATGTGAGTACTAAATGTCACATGATGTCAACAATGAGATACAATGTAAGTACTTAATGTTACATGATGTCAACAATGAGATACAATGTAAGTACTAAATGTCACATGATGTATACAATGAGATACAATGTAAGTACTAAATGTCGCATGATGTCAACAATGAGATACAATGTAAGTACTTAATGTTACATGATGTCAACAATGAGATACAATGTAAGTACTTAATGTTACATGATGTCAACACTGAGATGCAATGTAAGTACTTAATGTCACATGATGTCAACAATGAGATACAATGTAAGTACTAAATGTCACATGATGTATACACTGAGATACAATGTAAGTACTTAATGTCACATGATGTCAACAATGAGATACAATGTAAGTACTAAATGTCTCATGATGTCAACACTGAGATACAATGTAAGTACTTAATGTCACATGATGTCAACAATGAGATACAATGTAAGTACTAAATGTCACATGATGTATACACTGAGATACAATGTAAGTACTAAATGTCACATGATGTCAACAATGAGATACAATGTAAGTACTAAATGTCACATGATGTATACACTGAGATACAATGTAAGTACTTAATGTCACATGATGTCAACAATGAGATACAATGTAAGTACTTAATGTCACATGATGTCAACACTGAGATACAATGTAAGTACTAAATGTCACATGATGTCAACAATGAGATACAATGTAAGTACTTAATGTTACATGATGTCAACACTGAGATACAATGTAAGTACTTAATGTCACATGATGTCAACAATGAGATACAATGTAAGTACTAAATGTCTCATGATGTCAACACTGAGATACAATGTAAGTACTTAATGTCACATGATGTCAACAATGAGATACAATGTAAGTACTAAATGTCACATGATGTATACACTGAGATACAATGTAAGTACTAAATGTCACATGATGTCAACAATGAGATACAATGTAAGTACTTAATGCACATGATGTCAACAATGAGATACAATGTAAGTACTTAATGTTACATGATGTCAACACTGAGATACAATGTGAGTACTAAATGTCGCATGATGTCAACACTGAGATACAATGTGAGTACTAAATGTCACATGATGTCAACACTGATATACAATACTGATGTGTAGTGTAAAGTACTTTATATTGCTCTGAACCAAGAGACATAAACACTCTGAGCCAACAGATAGCAACTCTCTGAGCCTAGTGTTAATAACACTTTAAACAACTTGACATAAACACTCTGAACCAATTGACATTTACACTTTGAGGCAATTGACACGGACAATTAGAACCATTTGACATTATCACTATGCGCCAATTGACAATAAACGCTGTGATCCAAATACAAAGACTGACTGATTCGCAGTCAGCACAATGTATATGAGTTAGATATGGTGTCCCGTGGGCGAGTAAGTGACAAAGACGTGAAATAATATTGAACGTGACGATTTCTTCTCGCCACATATGGTATTCCGTGATGCACAACTTCGTGTTAAGGACATAAATATGACTGATGCAGGGTTATATGTCTTCACCTGATTAAACACTCGTCTTCAATTGTTACAGTGCATACATAACGAGAACTTGTGTCAATTGAGTCTGGGCCACATAATCCAGTGATTGATGTTATGAGCAACGATTGCAGTGTTAAGTTATGTTGACACGCTATGAACGAGCCTAAATTGATCCATTAAGTTGCCACGTACGACAAGCAAATGTTCTACCCGATATCCTAACTGGGGAGGAATTACACTTCACGAAGGAGGCATCCGTGATATGGTATAATTCATTTTCATGGCGTCATGCCGATTTTATGAGACGTCGTTCTGATCGTAACTAACCTGAAGAACATAACATGTCACAAAAATATTAAAAAGCTGTTTTCTGGCTCATCAGTGGGAATGCCCAGGAATACAAAAAAGCTGCAACAATGGCAAAGATCAGTGACCGGCATCGTCGCAGGTTGTGGCGCTGAAGTAAAACGAGAACACGACAAACAACATGGTGTTAGTTTCTTTGGTAATATGCAAATAGTACATCAAGTAGTCAATATCAAAAGGTGAAATGTGTTTACTCGTCTTGCTTCGTCCAGGTTATACGCCAGCAGACAACCAATGGGAGACAACTTCCAAGGGCGGTAATTCTGGATGAAACTAGTTCCGTCATTCCAGTGTCATGAAAACACTGATTTTGATTTTCACACAAGTGAAAATAAGGGGTTACATTTTCATAACAGTGAAATTTTGATAACTTTTGAAGAAAAAAAGAGTTTTATCATTTTCATACAACTGCATATCTCACACTCATGTATATAATGAATGCAACTATTGCAAGATCTTACTTTGTCTTCTGTAATTATTAAATCTCATGTTTTTTGTACGTTTCCATTGCAATGTCTTATTTTTCCTTTCGACTGCATCTATGCAACTATCACAATTTTGTGTTATTTCTGATTGTATTGCATATGAACAACTATTGCAATGTATTGTTTTTCGTCAGTTATTGTTGCATGTCGACAACTATTGCAAATTCTAATTGTGTCTCCTGTTACGGTTTAGTTGATAGAACGTATGCCAGGAACGGTGGTTCCATACCCTGGTATTTGTTTGTATTCTGCCGGGGCATTAAGGAGATGTAACAGGAACTGGCTGGTTCAGAGTCTGAGAGGCTGAGATGTGCACCTTTACCATTAGCGTTAATACTTTCAGAATCATTACAATCTTTGATGCATATACGGCAGACCACATATGTGTGTACCATGTACATGTCCACGATCATGTTCGTCTACCTCATATGACTTTAATAATTGGGACCAGTCTGGCATATATGAAAAACATTTTAATCGTCTGCAGACTGGCGAACCTGTTACAATTACCAGTCAGATCTGACAGTTTGACATTTGAAAGGTGAAATGTTTGACGCCTACACATGCAAAAGCCCGCCATATTACTAAACGCCACTCGTACCCTACATGTACTTAACACTTCACAGATTACCAGCTGACGAGCAACCATTAGACTTGCAGCTCACAGCCATGTCGGACGCTGACATGAGACACCTCCTGCTATTGGTAATATGTTTGGGCCCCCTTGCTGTGTGTAAGTAGAGTTTCTTTTGAACGACGGTTTTATGTTGTATAATGTGTGCATGAATGATTCATCACAAGTGTTTTCTTAATATTCGAGGGGCACGGGTGGCCCAGTCGTCTAAGGCGCCGCGATTCGCTGTGCAGATTTTTGTCCCTTGGGCACGCCATATATCTATGAGTTGCGGATCGAATCCCGTTTCACCTCGATTACTTTTCTAGTTTTTTTTAGCACGTGGGTTTCACCGAAGTGGTAACGTCTGAGACATCACCTCGGGCTTTTCTACCAAATTAAGCTGACACGCCGCGATATAACTGGAATATTGTTAAAACCAGCGATAAAACCCAACTCAATCACTCACTCATTCTAAATACTCGAAATATCATCCTAGTTCCAGAAAATCCGAATTCCCTGAAAATCGACTGGACATGCAAATGCTGAACAGAGCTTAAACATGACCACAAATGGCGACACACAAACGCTCGTGGTGCACAGCCACATATTCCGTTTTCCCCTCGCGATAAGCTAACATTATGTACAACGTATGTGAAACAATTTCCACAAGTTGTGCTGCCAGCAAGCATGGTGTTGATGCCAGCAGAAATAATGTGAGATTATCACTGGGTTGACTCATGGCGAAAAGGTCACGTGTCCGGTTGTCTAAGTTGTATACTCTGGGTCATGATTTCCATATTATCATGTTACAAGCAATTGCATGGCTTAATGCGTTGATGTAATGATAATCGTATGTCTATTATTATTACAAAGTTTGCTAAGGATCAAGTACACATTATCGTACAATGAAACACTGCGTGAAGAATAAACCATGAAGGTCGCAGCCCCGAGCGGTTTATTCTCCCTGCAGTGTATTATTGTACGATCCACAAGTTGTATATTTTTATATCACTCTTTTTGAGGATGATGATACAATGTACAAGCTTTAAAAATAAGTTATCCTTATTTAAAAAAGATGACTCTCTCAATAGAATCAGACCTCGGTAATGTCGGACAAGTCCATTATATGCATAGGTGGGTCTTTCCCGCATATTCTCACAATCCTCACGTCGACTACCTGTACCTTCTCTCCCAATACCGATTGTCATATCTCCCCCGGTTTTGGATGCGATCGTTCGGCCATCGCTTTTATCTGCATTACCCAGGATCATCTATGGGGATCAACTCAAGAGACACAACCCTCTCAAAAATAACGTCGTCGTCAAGTTACGAGCGAATGTCCGAATCTCCATAAATGACGTCATGATAGAACAATGTTTTATCGTGAAGTAAACCACACTGCGTTGTTCATTGTACGTTTGCGATTTATCGCATAACTATCTTATGTTAGTTAATTCAACTTAGTAATAAGAACATCCTCGTAGACCCACTACACTCACTCATGTTGGGTGGACAGGGTTGGGTCAAATGTACAGGGCACTACATCGCCAGTAGTTGAGCTAAGAACATGCCAGTCATATTATATGATTGTGGCTTTGATTGTGGGCTTCATTCAGTATTATGCTGAAATGCTAATATTACTGTAATGCTGTCCGTCCGTACTTCCATCCGCTCTACCATCCGTCCGTCCGATTCACCTTTGACACACATTTTCTCAAAAACTATTCAATTCACAGAAATTCAATTTACAGAATGATGTTACCAGTCACAATCTTAAATGAGTTCGAACATTGTCTTAAATTCCTTTTTGTACAGAGCTATAGACCTTTCTCCGTGATTTTCAGGAGTGAGTGAGTTTAACATCGCTCAAAGCGGGGGATAATCATGACGCTGACCTCTGACCGCTGCCATACCATGGTTATTGTGTCACTCTCATTATCAGTGTTGTACATCCCCATCCACAGATTCATAAACAAGTTGTATTGAGCTAGAATCGAGCTGAAGCTGACTGTTTGAAGGCGGCACCACACTGGACATATTATAGCCCAGTAGCTATGTGTCACAACTGTCTTGACTGCTGTATATGTCAATATATACATGCTTAAAGTGATGCAGCAATCACTTGGGCAGGTGTGTTCCGGAAATGTCCGTCAGCTCCAAAAAGCCGTCCTCAACTCTGTGATTATACAGCTGGGGCACTTTAGACATGGTCAGAACAAAAACATCTGTGTCTACAGTGAATGTATGGTAAGAACACGTTAATTGCGTAGTCATCAAAGGTCTTGATCGGAACATATATCATCATGTGGATGTTCTGGGTCAGGTACAGGATGAGGTGAGAGATGAGGTCAGACTGAGGTCAGGGATGAGGTCAGGGATGTGGTGAGGTCAGACTGAGGTCAGGGATGAGGTCAGGGATGTGGTGAGGTCCTGGATGAGGTATAGGATGAGGTCCTGGATGAGGTCAGGGATGCGGTGAGGTCCTGGATGAGGTCAGGGATGCGGTGAGGTCCTCGATGAGGTCCTGGATGAGGTCAGGGATGCGGTGAGGTCCTGGATTAGGTACAGGATGAGGTTAGAGATGAGGTCAGGGATGCGGTGAGGTCCTGGATGAGGTACAAGATGAGGTCAGAGATGAGGTCCTGGATGAGGTCCTGGATGTGGTGAGGTCCTGGATGAGGTACAGGATGAGGTCAGGGATGAGGTCAGGGATGAGGTCAGGGATGTGGTGAAGTCCTGGATGAGGTCAGACTGAGGTCAGGGATGAGGTCAGGGATGTGATGAGGTCCTGGATGAGGTACAAGATGAGGTCAGGGATGCGGTGAAGTCAGGGATGTGGTCAGGGATGTGATGAGGTCCTGGATGAGGTCCTGGATGAGGTACAGGATGAGTTCAGGGATGTGGTAAAGTACTGGATGAGGTACAGGATAAGGTCCTGGATGAGGTCAGGGATGCGGTGAGGTCATGGATGAGGTACAGGATGAGGTAAGGGATGTGGTGAAGTCCTGGATGAGGTACAGGATGAGGTCAGGGATGAGGTCAGGGATGTGGTGACGTCAGGGATGAGGTCAGGGATGCGGTGAGGTCAGGGATGCGGTCAGGGATGAGGTCAGGGATGTGGTGAAGTCCTGGATGAGGTCAGACTGAGGTCAGGGATGAAGTCAGGGATGAGGTCAGGGATGTGATGAGGTCCTGGATGAGGTACAAGATGAGGTCCTGGATGAGGTCAGGGATGCGGTGAGGTCATGGATGAGATACAGGATGAGTTCAGGGATGTGGTGAAGTCCTGGATGAGGTACAGGATGAGGTCCTGGATGAGGTCGGGATGCAGTGAGGTCAGGGATGCATCCAGAGTTCATGACCGGGTTGAGATCTGAGATGGTTCTGGATGTGGCCAGGAATGAGCACCGGGCGTGAGGTCACTCATCCTGAGTTTAGAAAACAGACACATCACTTTCATTGCTTGATATTCATGTGACTTTTTCAGGTGCCCAAGAACTCGTTATTGGTCCACCAATGGATGAATTAATGGCGTACCACGTTTCGTTTCCAATGCAATGCGAAGTTCCTGGACTGCCAGACGGTATTGATGCCAAGTTAGAATGGCTGGACAGGAACAACAATGTTATTGGACGCGACTGGGACAAACGGTACAGAATATTCTGTTGTTTGGGGTTTTTTTTAATCTGATGGTTAAGTCGAACTAATCAGTAGTTCATCTACATGACTGTGACCTATAAATAACCGAGTCGGGACCAAAATGAATATAGCACTGGTACCCACTTGAGTAAGAATGATATGTTTACCACTTTGCAGGAATGTGGCTCCAATGTTTCCGAATCTTCATTATCTTTTCCTTTGCTTGTAGCATCCGCACATCCTATTCAGGGCGAAGCTTAATATTATTCTTCAAAAATTGGAGAGATGAAGATGCAGGCACATATACGTGTAGAGGAAAGGTCGGGGATACGACTATGAATAAATCAAGACAGCTCTATTTCAATGGTAAGAGACTCGCACATGAAATAACCTTTGTCCTTATAGGTTAATATCTTTAAACCTCACTCACTCACTCACTCACTCACTCACTCACTCACTCACTCACTCAGGATATATTGCTTTCTAATATATGGTATTACATATGATATAGCTTTTCCAGCTACCTCCCACTGATGTACCCGCCTGAACTTGACATTGAAGAGACCAGTGAAACACCCCCGTCTGTTTCATATTGATAACTATGCATACATATTCACAAGACTGTATGACAAGAGCGATGACTTCACTTTCCCAGCAGTCAACTTTCCCTCCATGTCGAGCCGTATTCCAGCAGCCATAACCTATGACGTGTACATTGCACAACGTTTGAGGACAATCGTCCATGCTCTTTCCACACAGGTTTCAAAGTAATACGACTGTTTAAAAAGCTGTTGTTTTTACTTGTACCATATGTTCCCGTGTTTTGGGTTGCTTTTTTTTCCTGGGGAACAATTGACTTGGCTGTGTATGTGTTTTTGACGGTGGCAGGATACGCACACCTTTTCGCTAAACCCTGCTATCGTCACTATGTGATTCTTAAACACATGCTCATGATAAAGTCTGAATCTTGCAATGGAACATTTTCTCGCTTTTATTTAAAACTATGGTATGTACATCATATCGTTCTAATCCCTTGTCATAATCGTTGCTTTCTTCCCTATGTCATTACCGAACTACTCTATTCTAACCTGTTTCAATCGAAAAACTGCTTTCTGTCATACGTTATAACTGAACTAGTACATTATTTGCTATGTTAAACCTGCATTATTATTATTATTATTATTATTATTTTTTATTTTTTTAAAATTATTATTATGATGATGATGATGATGATGATGATGATGATGATGATGATGATGTCTGACCTACACCATAACTGTGATATGCTTGTCTTTTCTACAGAAACATCAATGACTTTTATTTGTTGAAGCCGTGGTTGTTGTTATTTTTTCTATCTCCAGCGAATAGAACTCCTTCTCGCTCATCACAGGTGCCAGAGTATGTCATGATTGAAATCTTTTTCAGAAAACCCAGATATTGTCATCTCCCCATTTGGAGTTATAACACGAGTCCAAGACACAGGTGAACAGATCCTCACCTGTGAGGCGCTGGGACTCTCAGACGATCAAGTTGCCAAAGTAGAATGGCTGGACAACAACAACAAATCCATTGGACCTTTCAGTGAAAATGACCCGAAAAGCAGCAGGTGATTATTGTAGTCGAATTATTCGGAATCATAGCCCTTTTATATAACTAACTTATTTCACAAGCCTTTGCTGGCATGTGACCACTACATATATAAGTTACATCACAAGTATTTGTAAAATTGTAACGCTTGTAAAACATGACTTACATTGCAACTATTTACCCAAGTATTACTCCCTTACAGTACTGTCATATGCTGGTATGTAATCCTAGTATGATTCACATCCATCAATCATTTTGCCGAACATACGTTATTAATACTAGCATTGTATTAGTGTATAACGTGCCAATCATGTTCCAGTCTACAAATCAAAGATATGTATCCGTCAATTTTAGAGCTTGATATTCAGAATGCATTTCGTTGTTTGTTTGTTATTGTTTTGCGCCGACGTATTGCAGATATGTGATGGCGGTCTGTAAAAAAGGCTGATCCAGACAATACATTTACACTCATCATGAGCATTGAGGCATACATTTGGGGTACGATGACATACCATCAAGTCAGCATGCCTGACCTTCCGATCCATTTAGTCGCCTCTTTAGACAAGCGCAGGTCGTATTCATATTCTTTTTCGGAATCCTTGCTGTTTTACAGTTCGTTTTTTTTTTTTCATCTCATGAAATAGATGACACAAATAACAAATGCATAAAAGATCAAAATCTAAAATGAACGTCGAAATAAAATAACAATCATATCATTTTAACTTACCATCCGTTTTGATAAATTATTAAGCAGCTCGACTGTTGATAGGAACAGTCAGCGAGACCCGGCGGCCAGAGAAGTGGTTCACGCTGTACCACATCCCGGTATATGTGCGCATGCGTATCGTATTTCTCTCGTATTCACGAAAGTGAATAGACAGGGAGCGATGTCTTCATCTCGTCAGATTGGTGTGGGTGATACAATCTTTTGTGCTGATGTAGGCGATAACCTTTATTCACAAATAAACTTCACGCATGACTTCTTCCTATTCGGCTTGACGTCTCACGTCTATGAAAGCGAGTGCTTCGATTGATTCGCATAACTTTGTATTTTACAATGCGAAATAAAGTTGTTGTTTTTCGAATGTTATGGACTATTCTGCCAAGACTTTGGTAGGTGATCGATCACTCAGGTTTTCAAGTCACAATAATCACTGACGCAGTTGATGTGACGGACGCATCACTAAATGATTATATTTGAAGAACAAATATTATCATTTTTTTAGATCGTCCTTAAGCGCTACATTATCCTCGCTGTGACGTCACATCTACTGAGCTGTAGATAGTGATGCCACAATAGGCCACAATGCCACAATAGCTGTGTACGTATAAAACTAAACATTGCAAGGTTCGAAGATGAATGAGATTGTACACCACGATACAGAAGATCCAGTGATGTTCACGTAGTTCATCACTTAAAGTGCCGAACACCCCGCGAGTGAAACCTAATTTTTTTGTCTTCACATGTTCCCATGCAAGTTACAGACACGTATTTGTTTTTTGTAGACAGGTCGGCCGATGCGATGGAATCTATTGTTTGATAACGGCATTACGTCATGTAACGTCAGTATCACAGATGTTGGAGTACACAGTAAAGGAGAATGCTGTGTAAAACTACGAATGACGTACATCGGATGAAGATTGTCTGCAGCCACTATTTAGCATTCGAGAGCGTTTAACATGTAAAAAACGGATAAAGTCTTGGGTTTAAAATTATATATACGGGTATCAGATACCTACAAATCACGTTATGATCTTCTGCGTGAATATATTTTCTACGAGTCTCCTTTTGACTCCTTACAGGGTCTACACAATGAAACTTGGTCGACGACGCCAGCTGAAGTTTACTCAAGTGAAGCTTGAAGACCACGGAACATATACATGCAGAGGGAAAGTTGGTGGTGACACAATGCTTAAGTCGTTTCATCTCAATGTTTATGGTGAGTGTCTAACTGGCTTGTCAGATGTCAACCGCTTTCGAACCCTCAAGGATTTTTATGAATGTATTCCCTGTTTGTAGAATTTGAGCTTCAATTCAGGTTTCTGGGATTACCACTTATGTTTACATATACCATTATACACTACTGATCAATACGATAGTATGCACTACTGCCAGTTACACCATTATACACTACTAGTACATACAGCATTATACTCTACTGGTATATACAACATTATACACTAATTGTAAATACAACATTATACACTACTGGTACATACAACATTGTACACTACTGGTATATACAACATTATACACTAATTGTAAATACAACATTATACACTACTAGTACATACAACATTGTACACTACTGGTATATACAACATTATACACTAATTGTAAATACAACATTATACACTACTAGTACATACAACATTGTACACTACTGGTATATACAACATTATACACTAATTGTAAATACAACATTATACACTACTGGTACATACAACATTATACACTTCTAGTACATATTACATTATACAATACTGGCATATACAACATTACACACTACTAGTACATACAACATTATACACTACTAGTACATACAACATTATACACTACTAGAACATACATCATTATACACTACAGGTACATACAGCATTGAACACTACTAGTACATACAACATTATACTCTACTAGTATATACAATATTATTCACTACAGGTAGATACAACATTATACACTACTATTACATACGCCATTATACACTACTAGTACATACAACATTGTGCACTACTAGTACATACAACATTATACTCTACTAGTACATACAACATTGTACACTACTAGTACACACAACATTATACACTACTTGAACATACAGCACTATACACCACTATTACATACAGTGTTATACAATACTGGTATATACAACATTATACACTACAGGTACATACATCATTATACACTACTGGTACATACAACATTGTACACTAATAGTACATACAACATTATACACTACTAGTACATACACCATTATACTACTAGTACATAGAATATTTTAACTACTAGAGTTCATACACCATTATACACTACTAGTACAGACAACAGTATACACTACTAGTACAGACAGCATTATACACTACTAGTACATACAACATTATACCCTACTAGTACATACACCATTATACACTACTAGTACAAACAATATAATATACTACTAGTACATACACCAATATACACTACTGGTACGTACAGCATTATACACTTCTAGTATATAGAACATTATACACTACTAGTGCATACAACATTATACACAACTAGTGCATACTACATTATACACTACAGGTACATACAGCATTAAACACTACTAGAACATACAGCATTATACACTGCTAGTACATACAACATTAAACACTACTGGTACATACAGCATCATACACTACTTGTACATACAACATTATACATTACTGGTACATACATAGAGGTTATCACGAGAGTGTGTTTGGAGATGGTAAATATCCTGCATTAGGACAAGCGTGATAACCTCTTTATCATATAATGTCATTCTTTAATTCTGTGCTTTAAAATCGCTTTCCCTCTCTCACAAACATTACCGAAACATTGCGAGTTTTCCTGGAATGCGCTCATTAATATGTATTACGTCACAGGGTAAGTGATTAGTCAGTCGGACAGTGACAGTAGCCAATATAGTTCCAACTGAAATCTGTTTCTTATACAGTGGCGAAGCAACTTATAGGCAAAACAACAGTTGTTTTTAATTGCCTTTCGCGGCAATCCATCGGTCTGTCCGCTAGAGTAACTGCCCTTTGTCAAAGGGAAGTTACTCTAACTCTAGTCTATGAGACGTCACGGCCACGGTCAGACGTTGTTGACAGTCGGTCTGTCCTTTCATAACGTTAAGAAGTGTAGTCAGATGTACACACAGCGACAAAACGAAACAAGGTAACAGTTCAAACATATTTCGGCCGAACCCAACCATTTTGATTTGTGGAAAAGGTTTCAAGCCACAGAGGTCTACAAGCACAGATATGGCTACTGATCCCGCTTGGCTAGGCCTCGTGCCCTCGCAAAATTGTTTCGAAATTTATATCTCCAAAGTTGCCAAAACTTATAAAATGCCTTAGCTACGTCACAGTTAGACACTGATTTTCAGTATATTAGACTGTTCGTTTGATAATGATAGCAATTATCCCTGTAGTTTATCCAGATTCACGATGGTTAATTCTGACTCGATCGCCGAATGACGAGGGCGACGCCATGCTTGTTTATAAACAGTGAAAGTAGTCCTACTTGACCTTTGATATTTGCATCTCTATCCGCATATGACCCCAACGGATATCGTTTTTATCCGTTGGCTTTATCCTGCAGAGAAACCTACCCGTTAATTATATGATAAAACATTATACACTACTACTACATACAGCATTATACGCTACTGGTACATACAACATTAAACACTACTGGTACATACACCATTATACATTACTGGTACATACACCATTATACATTACTGGTACATACAACATTATACACTACTACTACATACAGCATTATACGCTACTGGTACATACAACATTAAACACTACTGGTACATACACCATTATACATTACTGGTACATACACCATTATACATTACTGGTACATACAACATTATACACTACTACTACATACAGCATTATACGCTACTGGTACATACAACATTAAACACTACTGGTACATACACCATTATACACTACTAGTACATACAGCATTATACGCTACTGGTACATACAACATTAAACACTAATGGTACATACACCATTATACACTACTAGTACAAACAGCATTATACGCTACTGGTACATACATCATTAAACACTACTGATACAAACGGCGTAAAACACTACTGGTACATACATATTTGTAGAGTACTGTTACATACAATATTATACCCTCTTTTCATATGCAAGGACAAGTCTGTTTTTAAGATCACATTCGGAACTTTATTGAGAAAGATTCTAGTTCAAATTTGCAACAAGGTTTGGACTTTAAGGTTCGAAGAGTGGTCTCCCTTTGACATCAGCAATGACTGTCAAATGCGTTGTTAGTAGTACCGATGAGGAAATCTTTGATGCAAGGCAAAATGTTCGATATAGATGTCAGAAAATGTAAAGCATAATAAATTCGATATTTGACGCCTCGTACAGTATTTCCGCTAACCTAATATGACACCGCATCAGGCAACTAAAGACACCATAACTATAATACACTGCGAGGGAACAGTCCGAGAACCGAAGCTGATCACTAGCCCCGGTGGCTCAGTGGGTAACAGTGGGTTACAACTAAACATGATCTGTGAGGTTGCAGGTTCGATTATAAAAAATGTGATTTGTAACCAGTCGAATACCAACGTTAGATGCACAATACTAGGCTGTAAATATACATCCAAGTGTTATAGATCCAAGCAGGATTTTCAATTCAAATGTAAAAACCCTCAGCAGGTCTCTCTTGAAAGTAGTACTTCACAAAAGGTTACTTTGAGATGCATACAATACAAAAGGCAGTGGCAGTAAAATTATAAACACCCTTATGCACTATGGTACATATATGATTAATAAGAACTATTTTATAACTACAAGATTATTTTTCCCGCCATGTTGCAATCGTAATGTTTGTTCACATTATTTTTCAAATTTGTCAATCTACCAATCCATACACTCATTTTAGTTGGTCTGGAATCCATCGTGTTTGGTCTAAGTATTCTTCCTATTGTTTCAGAGGTTGTTATACTTCCACAACAGACCGTTATAAGGCGGGAAAGGGACACAGGTCTAGCGTTGTATTGCCAAGTCACCGAACCATCAGGCGGCAGAGATGTAACTGTAGACTGGCTGTACCCAAACGGCTATTCCATATCAGCTTACGATCCAGACTATCCTCCAGCCAACAGGTTGAACATTTTATCTCATCCTTTCCGTCAACATATTTTCTTTTCACACCCACCTTCTCCAGAATATTAAAAGGTCTACCTCTTAACGATTCCAGTATTATTGTTTCACAGAAGGCCTTCAAATTCACAATTTTTCTATTCTATTTCTTAATTCTGACATTTCCATTCGTCTCAAATAAGTACCGACTACATATCGCTATTTAGCATATTTAAGACCATAATTACAGGCGAGGGATTATCAAGTATGCGCCTTGGGAGTGACTGATGGAACCTCCAATCCTTTGGTGAGACATTCTCTAATTCCGAGTAGGTTGTCCAGTATATTTCCCTTTGTTATCTTGTTAAAGAAAATGGAGAACAATCATATGACATGTCATCTCAAACGTCACGGAAGTGCACCGGTTGTTACTTCATACAAGGGAATCACATTATCAAAGCGTTAATCTGAAAGATCTCTTTTCCTGTGTCAGCGGGCATCTTATTATTTGAAAGAAATTGGTCTGTATAATACATTTTAAATATGTATGTGAATAATTAAATGTTTGTTTTTGAATTTGGTGTGATGCTATTATCTACTTACTTTATAGAAGGCTCTGTCCAGGGGGTTACAGTTTCGTAAAATTATTGTCCCCTTGTGTGACACGTGATCCTATCATAATATATGTAACTATCATCAACCAGTGTCTTTAAGCCAACTCATTGCTGAGTGTTGTTTAACATTGGCTAGTATTGTTCTCAACCGCCAGTAGCTAAAGTGATGACGTAAACCCTGCTGGGGCATCATGCAGGAAGCAGAGGTACTGTAAGTCCCCATGATCCCCAGTGAGGTGGCCTAGCTTTGGTTACTGGTGGCCTATAGCCCGAGTTTTAAAACTGTATATATATATAACATTGTTATGCTCAAATATGTTTCATAAATTGTTTTTAAATAAAAAATTGCATTAATAACTAAATTGTAAATATATTAACTTGGTCTCGTCGCTATATGGCTGAAATACTGCCGATGCGGCGTTAAGGTTTTAACTCACTGTTACGTCATAATATCAATTTGTGATACGTCATCATCAAGATATGATATCACATTTTCAGAACTAAGACGTCATTTCGCTTGACCAATCAACACTGAGAATCGTTGCAATGCACATGTGCGTGGAGAGGAAGGTTATTGTGACCGATCGTGTTATAATGTTAGATAGGTGTCTTCTGTATGTATCCTGCGTATCTTCCAGTGTACACACATTACCCCAGGCACTTTTCTATATACACAAATCAATGTAAACTAGCTTCGTAAAAGAAATCCAAGGATAGAAAACAAAGGTTGATCTAAATATATCCTTTCCACACTTTGCAGAATGTATGAATACGCAATCTTCAGGGATACACGTGACTGATGACGTCACAATATTAGTAAAAAGTATATCATATAAAAATAATAGTTCTATTTATGCATACATACTGATATCAGGGCTCAGCTGGTCATGTGTAAGACGTACAATGCGTTGCTCCCCTAAGACAGACCAGAATCCTACGAATCATATCCTAGAATTACCCAGATTGTGATTCTTTGTTTGTCAACACTATAATACTATGTTCGTGCTCGTGGCTTTCTTAACGTCTAGTACGTGCATCACTTCGGACTTTCCTCCCACATCAAACGGACACGCTGTTTAACAACCGAAGTGCTGGTAAAAGCGGCGCTAAACCGCAGTTACACATTAAACCTCAACATTGTGCATACGTGTGAGGGAGACAGTCAAGAAGGATTTCTTCATTGAAGGGTCTGGCAGCCAATTATAAACCAAAATCAACATGCATGACATATATACACCAAATAGGGTAATAAGTTTTAGGTTGATGAATACATACATTCAGAGTGGTCATGAAGCTTGTATCAGATGCTTCAAATGAGGGACAACTTCCCTTTTTTCATTCATAAACTGTGATATGATCAAGGGCATATGTAAGTCTTAAATAGGCGCAAGGGGCACTTCCTCGAAGACTATTATTAACATAATGCCTATGTCTGAGACTCACCTGGATTAACTTGGGACGGAAATGCTAGGTTTCGTTATACTTGTGAACGGTGTTTCCTGCTTAAAGTTCAAGGAGTGTGCATAAACATTTTGCTCTTGGAATATGCAATTGTCTATCCACATCGTCATTTTATGGAGCTGAAAATATAAGATCAATAGTACAAACTTTGGTACTGGTATCAAAAATATAATTTAACATCCATAAAACGTATTGTGAATATCATGCAATATTCTCACTTATAAAATGTGTGCAAGAAGATGATTATCAACTATGTGGAAATATTTATTCATTCTCTTACTCTCTGTCTCTGTCTCTCTCTCACGCTTTCTCTCGGTAGCTCTCTCTCTCTCACTCTCTCTCTCTCTATCACTCTCTCTCTCACGCTTTCTCTCGGTAGCTCTCTCTCTTACTCACTCTCTCTCGAATTCAGTCATGTCTGTCTGCCTGGCCCTCTTTCGCCGATCAACATGAACAGTACATCCTCATCACTAACTCTTAATTTCAACCCACATTTAACTGACGTGATATACTCGAAATGGCGTGAGAACGAATTCCGTCACGAACTTCTTTCTTTGTCTGCAGATACTTCACACAGAAGACATTCTTGGGCAGCACGCTGTTCTTTGACGAACTGAGAAAAGGAGACAAGAGTACATATACATGTCGTGCCATAATAGACGGAAATACCGTCCGCAGAGAAATACAACTCAAATTGTACGGTAAATATTTTAGGAAGTCTCTCTTATTTCGTGATTTACAGTCGAATGTGGTTATCTCATAGTTGTAGCTTGACAGATAATGGAGAATTTTTGATGGAATGAAAACATTTCATTTCTGACCTGGTTGATTCTCTGACCACTGGTCAGTAGTGTGTACCATCTAGTAGTGTAGTAGTATTTGACCACTTTCGTGAAACTCACGAGAACGTGTATGGTGCTGACAAACCTGGAAACATTATCAGGGTGAATTTGGATTCGAACCCATCTTCTTAGATTTCTAACACACCTAAGAGACACAACTCTTGACTTAAGTAAGACGAGTTCTATGGATGAACAACTTCTTTATTACAATTAGTGCGACGTTTCGGTGTAGATCCTAACACCTTTATCAAGCATGTGATGGATAGTGCTAAACAACATAGGTATATTTACTTATTAACATAAAAGTGTATACAGTAAATTGATTGATGGACGAAGAGAGCTGATTGAGATAATTGGAAGCCAGTGGATGACTAATCAACACAGAGTCAACAAGCAGAATGATAGAGATGATGGAAGCTGTTGTTGACTATGTGTGATATTGCCAACTAAGACATGCCAATCCGTTCTCAATTTCAGTTTCGCTGTTTGTTTTGTCTGACTTAACTTGAGTTCTGCTTTATTTCAGTTCCCCCTAAAATCGTTATTACTCCATCAGAAGATAGGATAAGGCGACAGAAGGACACTTCAGCATCTATGTATTGCAAAGTCGATGGACTTTCAGGCGACGAACTGCAAGAGGCCAAGTTCGAATGGCTGGACAAAAATGACGATATCATTGGATCTTACATCAGAAACGATTCCAAACGCAACAGGTACGGCTTTCATGACGGTTTTGAAGGGAAGGCCACGCCAGTCCTGAACATTTACCATACACTATCAATAAGAACACTTACACTGTGTATGATTAAATCTCTTTGCTCCATCTTCTGTGTGCAGGGTCTACACGTTAAAACTTCCCGATGCAACCCGCCTTCAGCTTGACCAGTTGACCAGTGGCGAGCGAGGGACATACACCTGTAGATGTACAGTCGGTGGCAACATCATGATCAAAGACATTCAACTTATTATCTACGGTAAATGTTAAAGCGACAAATGAGTTGGTTGTGATAAACGCCGCTTTGAACAGTGTTTCCGTTACATTACTGTGTGTCAATTGAGAAGTCGTAAATCCCATAGTATAAATAGACTTACTATGAACGTAACGCTAAGACTTCTTCGTGAACCGGAGTCCTGAACACTCTAAGTATATCTTTGTAGTATGTGGCTGATTCTCTGCAGACAGTGTGGACCAAAGGCAATTCGGTGATTTACGCTGTACAACACGTTGAGTCATATTCCTCATCCGATTTTGATGTTGACCACATTGCCCCATACAGCAATATCATTATTAAGCTCTGTCTGTCTGTGTCTGTGTGTGCGTGAGTACGTGCGTGCGTGGGTGTTGTGGTTGGGTTGGGAGTCAGTGTTAGGGACATCAAGTTTCATTCGTGGTGCACAAAGGATTATGAATGAAAAAGCTTCAGGATTTTGTTACTGGATTTTTGAATGATGGATGCAAATAAAGTTTATGTGACCTCTGAGAACTGTCCATGTGTTGTTGAGCTGAGGTTTTAGATGTTGTGAGGTTTTAAGTCCTGACTTGTGTTCAATACAGGTAAGCCAGATACACCAACGAATCTGCAAGCCGCCACCGTGGACTCGCGTTCCATTATCATCACATGGGACAAAGGCTTCAACGGCTTCTATGAACAACGTTTCAACATAGAATACAGACAACCTGACGGTCAATGGATCACCCACCCATCCATGCCGAGGGAGGACTACGCCCTTCAACTGAAGCTGGATGGTCTAAAACCGGCAACAATGTACGACATTCGGCTAAATGCTGTGAATGAATATGGTTCCAGTAACTACACGTTCGTCAATGTGACAACTTTGACAATGTGACAACTTTGACGCCTTATAACATCGCCATCAGCACCACACATTAATCTGATGTTGCACCAATCCCTGCTGTCTGAACTTCACATACTATATTCATAGTAGTAACCGTGTTATTGTTGCTGCAGTTGTAAGGTAATCTTGTGATTAAAATGTTGGCTCATCACGAACAAAAGCAGAATTCGAGTCACGGAAATGTGTTAAGCTAGGTTTTGGCGTCACCAGCCTTGCCAATTTAGGATTAATATATGAAGCGGCGTTAAACCTACCCACTCAATATTTATATTCCCACATATGTATTAGTAATAAAGTCATATGAACTTTGGTATACATATTCCTGTCTTCATTTTAACTATTCCTTAAGTAGCCAGCTGGCAGTAGATACCATGTATATTGTTTGCTTCAATGTATTTGTCGCAAAATTTATCTTTCTCAAGTAAGCTGATGATGTTTACTTCAGTACCAGCAGTATTCTGAAACACAAATTGAAAGATGGGGGCACAGGCAGCCGAGTCATCTAAGGCCCGGCAATTCAATATGCAGAGTTTTGATCCATGGGCACGCCAGTAACCTATGATTGGGGATTTGTATCCCGGTTCGCCCCGATTATGTAGCTAGGTTTGTCAGCACCGTATCCGTGGTCGTGGTCCTCATCCCAGACCTGCATCACTTTTGAGTTTCCTCCCACATAAAGCTGACAAGCAGTGATACAACTGGAATACTGTTCAAAGTTGTGTTAAACTAAACACACTCACTCTTTGTACGGATATTTGGGGAGCGTTTGAACCCAATACAAAAGACTGGACGAGTCTTCAATTCTAAAGTTGATGGTAATGAGGCGAGGTTTTGGCAGACTTTTCCTCAGTTAACATACAAGCCTTACATGTTTGATATGCCACTAATATCAAGTTCTTTGATCAAACAAGTATGAGTCGTATGTTGACATGTTCTGTAGGCCGTATGTTGACATGGTCTGTAGGCCCTACACTGAAATGTTCTGTAGGCTGTATGTTGACATGTTCTGTTGGCCGTATGTTGACATGGTCTGTAGGCCCTACACTGAAATGTTCTGTAGGCTGTATGTTGACATGTTCTGTAGGCCGTATGTTGACATGGTATGTAGGCCCTACACTGAAATGTTCTGTAGGCCGTATGTTGACATGGTCTGTAGGCCATACACTGAAATGTTCTGTAGGCCGTATGTTGACATGGTATGTAGGCCCTACACTGAAATGTTCTGTAGGCCGTATGTTGACATGGTCTGTAGGCCCTATTCTGAAATGTTATGTTGGCCGTATGTTGACATGTTCTGTTGGCCGTATGTTGACATGTTCTGTTGGCCGTATGTTGACATGGTCTGTAGGCCATACACTGAAATGTTCTGTAGGCCGTATGTTGACATGGTCTGTAGGCCATACACTGAAATGTTCTGTAGGCTGTATGTTGACCTGTTCTGTTCAGATCCACCTGATGTGATGGTCATGCTGTTCCGCGTTAGAATGTTAGCCCCTGATTTATCCTCAATGCAGTATTCGGGCGGTGGGGTAGACTAGTGGTTGCAGCGTTCGCTCGTCACGCAGAAGACCCTGGTTCGATTCCCCACATGGGAATAATGTGTGAAGCACATTTCTGGTGTCCCCCGCGTGATATTGCTAGAATATTGCTAAAAGTGGAGTAAGATCATGAGTTGTTTCTACATGTTGCCGTTTATACAGCAGATATGTTGACAAATCTCTCCGTATTATACAATACTGAAACTATTATCTACTATCAGTGTCAAACCCGTTCGACAAACCGACCTCAGCGCTGAGATGATCGTAATTCCTATACTTTAACATATGCTTATGATAGTCGTAGTGCCGAGATCGCTTTGTGGTCCTTTATTGTAATTTTGCTACTCTTCCTTAATACTGCTTCACAGTTGCTACAACTACTACAACGAATTCCCCCACGTCATCTTTAGCAGTTACTAGGTTCACAGTTTTGTTTTGTTTTGAGGACAAGTGTGTTGCTAACCAGGGCTGTATCTATGTATCCAAACTGTAAGTGATACACTCGACAAGAAATACAGTACATCGGTCGTTTGTTGTCTTTGTCTATTTAGCGTGGCGTGAAATGGATATCTTGTTTACTCCCATCACATTCAGGATATCACTGAGGAACATAAATATTTTACATATCCATGGTGGTCAAGCTTAGGAACACATTTGTAGATTTTTTTCATATGTTTGCAGAAGACAATTGATCAGCAGGTGAGTTGTAGGTACAGGTTGTGAATTGATAAAAATAACCATAAGTTTGGGGATAGTTTTCTGAATACGATGCTAATGTACATGATAAAAACACGATCTCAGTATGTTTTTAGCAAGGATGTAAATGTTATTGATAATATGATGCAACTGTTGTATTAATGTGAAGTCCTGATGGTTGTAGACACGCCATAACAACGGTTGTGGTGTTTGATTAAGAAACAAACGAGAGGTATATGTTTATCGTTCAATATAAACAAGGATGTTTATAACATTTACATGCTTTAAGAATGTTTACCCGTATTTAAATAATGATGACTCCCAAAATACAATCCGATCCAAAATACAAGTCCTTTTCATGTTGGGTTAAGTTGGTGTTTCCTGGATATTCTCAACACAAAAAACAATTGACAGCCATTATCTGTACCTTTTCTCCCAGTACAGAATGTCGAAGCTCGCCCACGTTTGGGTGCGATCGTTCGGCCATTGCGTTTATCTCAACTAGCCTTTCAAAAATAGCGTCGTTCAATTTACGACGTCATCACGTTCCTGGCGTTTGTTCGAAACTCCAGAAATGACGTCATGATATAACAGTGTTTTATCGTTCTTCATTATTCTTTGTGATCTATCGTGTAGCTTTCTTATATTTCTTATGTTTTGAATTCGGTGCTGGAAAGTACCTGAGGGATGTAACGACAAATCAAAATACCGTGATGGATTAACCGATATGTTTCATCGATATCTGGAATATCAACTGCTAACATCGATACAAACTTATCGTAAGAACTTATACCAAGAGCAGCCTATGCCTGTTGTAAGAGGCGACTAAATGGGTCGGGTAGTCAGGCCTGGTGACCTGGGTGATTGCATATCATCGTATCGGAAATACGTGGGTCGATATTCATGATGTCAATCACTGGCTTGTTTGATTCAGACGCGATTATTTACATGCCGCCTTCATATAACTGTAACATGACCCTGTGTTGCGTTAAACAACAAACACACGTATGTATTGGCACATTTTGAATCATTTAATTACTTGGCCTTCCAGACAACACTATGAGGCTCGCGAGCTGGCTGCACGTGATTGGTCTGTTATCCCTTTGTGATCTCACACACGGAGGTCACGTGATCACGTTGAGACTTACACACAGGGGTGCTAGAGACATGCCCATCTCTATAATGGACCCACGGCTACAATGTGGTCGATCGTGTGTGAAGTTATCACACTGTCAAGGGATCCTGTACGATGGCCACGTCTGTCGGCCGATACTCAAACACAAAGACGTCAGAGAAGACAAAGATTCTGAATATTGGCCAGTCATGAACAAAGGTATTAATAGTACCTTCATAGTTTATAAAGTGCAATGGGAAACAATTTTTTTCTGGCTCAGTTTTGACCTTTAAAGCTGAAGTAAAAACAGATAATCTGATTGACAAAGTGTTTTACCATAAATTCTGAAACAAATTGCTTCTGTTTGATCAATCAGAGGATTCAAATCACAATAATTGACTTTGAATGCTCTCATATCATGTTGACAGTAAAAACGCGTAACGCTGTTTGTGACTGTAGCTGCCTGTGCACCCCTTAAAGTGAGACAGCCAAGATGTAATGGTCACATCACACAATTGTAATCCATAAACACATGTTTTATTGCAGAGGAAAAAGAGTTCAAGGGAGAGCGTGTACAGATACGCAGTTGTGAGTTCTGTTTTAGAAATATGCATAGTTAATGTAGTGATTGAGACTAATGTTTAAACACGTTTAAATATGATCCCATAATTGTCATTAAAAAGCTAAACGTTTGTGAAATGTTTAACACTTGCAACGTTTGTTATTTGGTGATCGGTAAGATAACTGCTCAGTGTTTCTGGTAGAATATTATCTTCCCTGTTGCCTTTCAGTTACAAGAACTATGGTGATACATAGAGTGCACCTTCCAAACATCAAACTTGGTGAGGCTTTGAAAAAAATCACTGCGACTTATTATTAATGTTTATTAAATGGTAAATTCAATTTTGCAGTAGATTTAGATACACTTAATATTTTTTATAACGAATATTATAAGGCAGTCATTAATTTAAGGCATCTTGTAAACTGAAGATGTGTGTAAGTATTTAGGTTTTGAGGTCCAGAACAATGTCCAAATTACATTGACTCACATACATGCTACTCATATCCGCTCATTTAAACACTTGAGAATAAACATCCCTATCGTACATTTAGACTGGGACACAATCATTCCTATTCATACATGATCCAAGTGGGTGTTGCTGAATGAGACGGGGAAATGGCAAGTGTTCTCAAATATCGGAAATGAGGTCAGGAGATGCCTTTGACCCTGTATTTCTGCTAGAGTCTGCACTTGAAGAATCGTGTTTTCATTCCAGATCGAGGAAGGAAGTAGCAGCATTTACCATGGTCACAGTATCAACACTTTCACGTCATCATAGTTCGACATTATTCTGAAGCAGGCTCTCTCAAGGTTATCCCTGTCTGATACTGCGTGTAGATAGTAGATTGGAGTAGTGACACTGTTGAAGTAGTCGTTCTAAATAAAAACAAAATCGTGTACTTCCCGAGCGTGAGCGACGGTAATACATGAATTCTTAAATGACTTTCCTCAAATGAGTATGACACACATGCTAGTGTAATACTTTCTTCATAACCTGCTACTTCTGAATCCGTTGGAGCTTCGCTTCAGAGGAAATGCACTGATCACGACCGCCGTCACCAGTGTCACAGACTCCAACAATACACTGATACGCGTGAAGTAATTGTGTTCATGTTTTTTTGAAAATGTTCAGTCTTATAAATTCAGCTAAATCGAATTTATTTTGGTTTTCAATTTCAGCAAATTCTGAAGTTTGAAAGTACAGTAGCTATCACGTACGACAAACTGTAAACCTTTGAAATAAAGTCACTAGCTATAGATGGGTCGCAACCATTCTATTTACATTGAATACGACTATATGTGAGTGAGTGAGTGACACTATGCTGCTTTTGCATATATTCAAGCATATCGCGGTTGTCTGTAAATAACCTGGAGCGGATGGTGATACACTGCTTGCCAAGAGATTCGTGACGTCTGGGCATAGTGGCACACAATCAACCAGGTCTCCCTTTATGCCCCAACGCTATTCACAATTATCGGGTCTTTCCAACACACCCGTTGAGGACGGCCATCGGTGGTTATTGATTACAAATAGAATATTCCACAACTTGTAGCAATATGAAAATGTATTATTTGTGTTTCTTATTGAGGTGTGTTTAGAAATTAGATAAGTTCATTATGGTTGAGAATTTGTTGTTTTGGCGGTGTTTGTTTTATAAGGTTAGGCCATGTACAGTGGTAGTCTTTTAAGTATTTTACATTTTTTTTTATAGGCTGAGCATGTAAAGAAATAATTAAATTCACCTTCATTGAATTGTGAATTACAAAAAGTACACACTCTCTGTCCCCGTAGACATGTTTCTACAATCATTAGGTGCTTGGGACATACTCCAACCCACAATCCATTCGGTAACAAATTGATACAAACAATATTGTGTATCGCAAATGGTTGTACGTCAGTGGTAAATTGTAATCTTATTATTGATCTGGAAGCCGTTCCAAAAAGCAATCTCATCTCAAAGATGATCGTAACTCCCATACTTTAACATAGGCTTATGAAAGTCAAATCAGCAGTCCTTGGCGAGCACTCAGATCTCCCTCTTCCAAAATAGTACAATCAAGATCAAGAAAGCCGACCGTTTGGATTCATTATCATACATACAAGTCGTGATAGAATAACGCCAATATTGCGTCATTACGTTTAGATGTCCATGTCATTAAGAAACATTATTTTGGAGAGAACTAGCTGACAAGACTTCATCCGCAAAGCGGAGTTTAACACAAGTTTGCACATCGCTTTTTCGAATCATACCTCATTGAACAGATACAAATACACACTCACTCCTCAAAATTAAATTCGCAGAGAGAAATATATACTGGGGCTTGACATGAATCAGGTGATTGTTTAATTTATGCACAAAATTAAGTACTCCCACAAACCTTGCAGCCAATAGGAAGAGTGTAGCACGTTTGCTGTTTCATTCCTTCTTTGCCTTCGGCATGGAAGGGTAGTTTGCACACTGAATACACATGGATTTCGCTAAAAAGTCCTGTGTATGATGACACAGGTGAGGAGAAGGGAATTGTCTCGACCGTAATTGGGATTCCCCGACATTCCGTACTGGTGAAAGCAGTCCACTTCAGCAGGCGTGGCTTATTTGTTTACATGCATTTGGAAAAGGACGCAATAACACGTGATGACTTTAGCTCATAAGAATGCAGGAATTATAATGAGCACAAGGGAATTTATTCATTACAAGTTATTACAAATCTAACGAACAGAAAGAGGCAGTTGCCGTACATGACCTGACTTATTTTTCCACCAAAGTATGGTTTGTATTCAACATGGTCACCAAATCCACGAGGTCCTGTTGTTACTCTGCAGTTTTAATGCCTTTGGTTTGGACTTTATCACTTCCGTTGGTTTGACGAAATGAACACACTCGGACCGTAACTGTTTGTCCTTATGACGTCTGTGAGAAAGTATGATTCTCGACTCAATGCCCTTCAGAGGTAAGGTCGTATACTCAACTGTCCGATTTATGCGACGAAATGAGAAACATGTACAGATAAAAATGATAACTGTATTTGGTGGAATTTGTTCATTTTTGTGGATCAGTTGCACTCCGCAAGAAAACGTTCATCTTTGAGTTTCATGTTCATTGATGTACACAGATATTGATGTCAGCATTTGAATCATTAGAAAATCATTCTGAAGAAGTGTTTTGGATTGGAGAGACAAAATGACATTGTGTTGCTCATTGAGATAATCGAATAACAGAGCTGGACAAATTGGGATTTGACAAATAGGACCACTTGAAATTGTGTCCTTCATATGTAGCGTGACACTTCCATTTCATGTAATTTCCGTTTTAAGGACAAACTCCTGAATGTATTAGGGGTGAGATAATACGAATAATGAGATGTTTTTAAAAGAATGCACTGTTAGTTAAGTCTTTGCAGAACCAAAAAGAGCATAGCATTTCTAGCGGACCACTCAGGTACAAGAACCACTGAAATGCACATGTGAAACCTATGAAAAGTTATTATACTCGATCACCATGCACGTGTGTTAAGTTGATATAACCGACATCTAAAACGTTATTATATAGACCATTTAATAGCTAGAAATCAACACACGTCTATATTCCATTACTGAATCCAACTGTCCTAACGGTCTGACTGTCCTCCCATTTATTCTATCGCCCTTCGTCTGACATATTCGTATTTCATCCATTTAGAATTAATTCCATACACTGCCCCTACGCGTATCATGACACAAGTTACCCCTTATACTACAATATATTATACAGAACCTTCCATCACTTGATATACTCCATGCACTGCCCGTACGCGTATCATGACACAAGTTACCCCTTTTACTACAATATATTATACAGAACCTGCCATCACTTGATATACTCCATACACTGCCCATACGCGTATCATGACACAAGTTACCCCTTATACTACAATATGTTATACAGAACCTGCCATCACTTGATATACTCCATACACTGTCCGTACGCGTATCATGACACAAGTTACCCCTTATACTACAATATATTATACAGAACCTGCCATCACTTGATATACTCCATACACTGCCCGTACGCGTATTATGACACAAGTTACCCCTTATACTACAATTTATTATACAGAACCTGCCATCACTTGATATACTCCATACACTGCCCGTACGCGTATCATGACACAAGTTACCCCTTATACTACAATATATAATACAGCACCTTCCATCACTTGATATACTCCATACACTGTCCGTACGCGTATCATGACACAAGTTACCCCTTATACTACAATATATCATAAAGCACCCTCCATCACGTTATATACTCCATACACTGTCCGTACGCGTATCATGACACAAGTTACCCCTTATACTACAATATATCATAAAGCACCTTCCATCACGTTATATACTCCATACACTGTCCGTACGCGTATCATGACACAAGTTACCCCTTATACTACAATATATCATAAAGCACCTTCCATCACGTTATATACTCCATACACTGTCCGTACGCGTATCATGACACAAGTTACCCCTTATACTACAATATATCATAAAGCACCCTCCATCACGTTATATACTCCATACACTGCCCGTACGCGTATCATGACACAAGTTACCCCTTATACTACAATATATCATAAAGCACCTTCCATCACGTTATATACTCCATACACTGTCCGTACGCGTATCATGACACAAGTTACCCCTTATACTACAATATATCATAAAGCACCTTCCATCACGTTATATACTCCATACACTGTCCGTACGCGTATCATGACACAAGTTACCCCTTATACTACAATATATCATAAAGCACCTTCCATCACGTTATATACTCCATACACTGTCCGTACGCGTATCATGACACAAGTTACCCCTTATACTACAATATATCATAAAGCACCTTCCATCACGTTATATACTCCATACACTGTCCGTACGCGTATCATGACACAAGTTACCCCTTATACTACAATATATCATAAAGCACCCTCCATCACGTTATATACTCCATACACTGCCCGTACGCGTATCATGACACAAGTTACCCCTTATACTACAATATATCATAAAGCACCTTCCATCACGTTATATACTCCATACACTGTCCGTACGCGTATCATGACACAAGTTACCCCTTATACTACAATATATCATAAAGCACCTTCCATCACGTTATATACTCCATACACTGTCCGTACGCGTATCATGACACAAGTTACCCCTTATACTACAATATATCATAAAGCACCCTCCATCACGTTATATACTCCATACACTGTCCGTACGCGTATCATGACACAAGTTACCCCTTATACTACAATATATCATAAAGCACCTTCCATCACGTTATATACTCCATACACTGTCCGTACGCGTATCATGACACAAGTTACCCCTTATACTACAATATATCATAAAGCACCTTCCATCACGTTATATACTCCATACACTGTCCGTACGCGTATCATGACACAAGTTACCCCTTATACTACAATATATCATAAAGCACCCTCCATCACGTTATATACTCCATACACTGTCCGTACGCGTATCATGACACAAGTTACCCCTTATACTACAATATATCATAAAGCACCTTCCATCACGTTATATACTCCATACACTGTCCGTACGCGTATCATGACACAAGTTACCCCTTATACTACAATATATCATAAAGCACCTTCCATCACGTTATATACTCCATACACTGTCCGTACGCGTATCATGACACAAGTTACCCCTTATACTACAATATATCATAAAGCACCTTCCATCACGTTATATACTCCATACACTGTCCGTACGCGTATCATGACACAAGTTACCCCTTATACTACAATATATCATAAAGCACCTTCCATCACGTTATATACTCCATACACTGTCCGTACGCGTATCATGACACAAGTTACCCCTTATACTACAATATATCATAAAGCACCTTCCATCACGTTATATACTCCATACACTGTCCGTACGCGTATCATGACACAAGTTACCCCTTATACTACAATATATCATAAAGCACCTTCCATCACGTTATATACTCCATACACTGTCCGTACGCGTATCATGACACAAGTTACCCCTTATACTACAATATATCATACAGCACCTTCCATCACTTGATATACTCCATACACTGCCCGTACGCGTATCATGACACAAGTTACCCTGATACTACAATATATAATACAGCACCTTCCATCACTTGATATACTCCATACACTGCCCGTACACGTATCATGACACAAGTTACCCCTTATACTACAATATATCATAAAGCACCCTCCATCACGTTATATACTCCATACACTGCCCGTACGCGTATCATGACACAAGTTACCCCTTATACTACAATATATCATAAAGCACCTTCCATCACGTTATATACTCCATACACTGTCCGTACGCGTATCATGACACAAGTTACCCCTTATACTACAATATATCATAAAGCACCTTCCATCACGTTATATACTCCATACACTGTCCGTACGCGTATCATGACACAAGTTACCCCTTATACTACAATATATCATAAAGCACCCTCCATCACGTTATATACTCCATACACTGCCCGTACGCGTATCATGACACAAGTTACCCCTTATACTACAATATATCATAAAGCACCTTCCATCACGTTATATACTCCATACACTGTCCGTACGCGTATCATGACACAAGTTACCCCTTATACTACAATATATCATAAAGCACCTTCCATCACGTTATATACTCCATACACTGTCCGTACGCGTATCATGACACAAGTTACCCCTTATACTACAATATATCATAAAGCACCCTCCATCACGTTATATACTCCATACACTGTCCGTACGCGTATCATGACACAAGTTACCCCTTATACTACAATATATCATAAAGCACCTTCCATCACGTTATATACTCCATACACTGTCCGTACGCGTATCATGACACAAGTTACCCCTTATACTACAATATATCATAAAGCACCTTCCATCACGTTATATACTCCATACACTGTCCGTACGCGTATCATGACACAAGTTACCCCTTATACTACAATATATCATAAAGCACCCTCCATCACGTTATATACTCCATACACTGTCCGTACGCGTATCATGACACAAGTTACCCCTTATACTACAATATATCATAAAGCACCTTCCATCACGTTATATACTCCATACACTGTCCGTACGCGTATCATGACACAAGTTACCCCTTATACTACAATATATCATAAAGCACCTTCCATCACGTTATATACTCCATACACTGTCCGTACGCGTATCATGACACAAGTTACCCCTTATACTACAATATATCATAAAGCACCTTCCATCACGTTATATACTCCATACACTGTCCGTACGCGTATCATGACACAAGTTACCCCTTATACTACAATATATCATAAAGCACCTTCCATCACGTTATATACTCCATACACTGTCCGTACGCGTATCATGACACAAGTTACCCCTTATACTACAATATATCATAAAGCACCTTCCATCACGTTATATACTCCATACACTGTCCGTACGCGTATCATGACACAAGTTACCCCTTATACTACAATATATCATACAGCACCTTCCATCACTTGATATACTCCATACACTGCCCGTACGCGTATCATGACACAAGTTACCCTGATACTACAATATATAATACAGCACCTTCCATCACTTGATATACTCCATACACTGTCCGTACGCGTATCATGACACAAGTTACCCCTTATACTACAATATATCATAAAGCACCTTCCATCACGTTATATACTCCATACACTGTCCGTACGCGTATCATGACACAAGTTACCCCTTATACTACAATATATCATAAAGCACCTTCCATCACGTTATATACTCCATACACTGTCCGTACGCGTATCATGACACAAGTTACCCCTTATACTACAATATATCATAAAGCACCTTCCATCACGTTATATACTCCATACACTGTCCGTACGCGTATCATGACACAAGTTACCCCTTATACTACAATATATCATAAAGCACCTTCCATCACGTTATATACTCCATACACTGTCCGTACGCGTATCATGACACAAGTTACCCCTTATACTACAATATATCATAAAGCACCTTCCATCACGTTATATACTCCATACACTGTCCGTACGCGTATCATGACACAAGTTACCCCTTATACTACAATATATCATAAAGCACCCTCCATCACGTTATATACTCCATACACTGCCCGTACGCGTATCATGACACAAGTTACCCCTTATACTACAATATATCATAAAGCACCTTCCATCACGTTATATACTCCATACACTGTCCGTACGCGTATCATGACACAAGTTACCCCTTATACTACAATATATCATAAAGCACCTTCCATCACGTTATATACTCCATACACTGTCCGTACGCGTATCATGACACAAGTTACCCCTTATACTACAATATATCATAAAGCACCTTCCATCACGTTATATACTCCATACACTGTCCGTACGCGTATCATGACACAAGTTACCCCTTATACTACAATATATTATACAGCACCTTCCATCACTTGATATACTCCATACACTGCCCGTACGCGTATCATGACACAAGTTACCCTGATACTACAATATATAATACAGCACCTTCCATCACTTGATATACTCCATACACTGCCCGTACACGTATCATGACACAAGTTACCCCTTATACTACAATATATTATACAGCACCCTCCATCACGTTATATACTTCATACACTGCCCGTACACGTATCATGACACAAGTTACCCCTTATACTACAATATATCATAAAGCACCCTCCATCACGTTATATACTTTCAGTAAACAATACACATCATCACCAGCATGAGAGCCCTTAACACAATCTTAAAATATCAACAACGTACAGAAAATACACCAAAGACAAAGCAGTAAAGTACATGGGATTTAAACTAGTTATTCAGAATAGATGGCAAAGCAGGCATCTGTCTTCAGCTGATATTGATTGTAAATAACCAGGAAGAATCCATCAATGGACACTAATCCTCACAGCTCTGTTTGGTGACATCGCAGCTCTTGGTGTTCACGTCAACAGAATCTGGAGAAAAGTTAACGAAAGTATTAACACCATCAATATCATTTGTGTTTGAGTGAACATTTATTTTATGAACACAGTTGGTTAGGTATGTGACAACTGCTCCATGTCCAAACGCCCTGCATCGCTGGAGAAATCAACATATGTCACGGCATATATGTATAGAAACATATTTATTAATGTTCCACACTTACATACACGTAGAGAAAACATTAATACTGTTTACGTTTTGGAATTGAGAAGGGTGAAGTATATTTTGTTCACACTGTCTTCAGCAGTGATACATTGTTAAAGTACTGACACAAACCTATTTTAAATATTCTCCTCCACCCTTTGTCTAACTATCGTTAAAGGTATCGTGACTTTGTTTTGTAATTTAATACCAGTGGTAACGAATATATGTACGGCCATGTTTTTGCTGGTATTAACGTTGCATGGAGCATGGCACATTTATATTTATGTATGGAATCACAGTTTTAATACTGCATACACAATGTCCACCTGAGAGATCTCTGATGTCAATGTTTCAATACTGAAAATATTTAAGTATTTAGTTGAAAAGAATGGTTTTAGAATATGTAAAATCATATGCAGGTGACAGGTCAGCGTTGGTTCCTGACTTTGACTCTTCAGCCTATTGAAAATAGCTTTCATATTTTGATTCTCGATGTGTTATGCTGACGCGTTTGGTTGTATGAAATAGACGTTCGATATCTCAGAGTTGGAAACTAGGGTTTTCTCCTATCTTCTATGTAATAAGGTTCTCTCTTCGCAAACGCAGTGCCGTGTCAGCCATCATGGAGTTATTGAGGCATAGAGAAGTTGGCGCAATTTTACAGACAGGACACACTCATTTAGATACATCCATCCTTCATCCTGCGTCCTACACGTATCAGTAGATTGATTTAATTTAATTCGCTGCTGAAAGTACTTATGTAGGTAAAAACATAGTTGAACATGTAAGAACTATGATTCAATGAAACACTGAAGTTGATGTATATGAACGACTGGGCAAGATTGAAACTTGTACTTACCATGCTCGAATGGACTGGGCCGAGGCATGAACGAATTCCTTGATGTTGGAAATAAATAAAAGGTTTTACTGGTTATCGAACAAACCTATGCGAAGCATCAGTGAAATTGAATACTTATACGTAGTTGTTTTGTTTTTTTCTTGTTGCACTGCACTCAGCAATATTCCAGCTATATGAGGGCGGTCTGTAAAAACATCGAGTCTGGACCAGACAATCCAGTGATTGAAATCATTAGCGTCGATCTACGCTATTGGAATACGATGACATGCATCAACAAGTCAGCGAGCCTGACCACCCGGTCCCGTTAGTCGCCTCTTACGACAAGCATAGTCGCCTCTTACGGCAAGAATGGATTGCTGAAGACCTATTCTACCCCGGATCTTCACAGGTTACTTAAGCAATTGGGATACAATGACATGCACTGACCCAGATTTCCAGAAGGACAACTGCTACGTTATACTTACATAGGTAGGTTTGTAGGTTCCTCTCCACCTACAACTTGACATAATAATAAAATATTGTCTTAATTACAATAGGAAAGGACGTTCGACAACAAGCAAATAAAATATAAAACAGTATGTAAACCTACAGTAATTTACAACAAGTAATATATAGTAATATATGATGAAATAAGGTCATACATGATAATCTTTATGGCGGGTGGGGGTAGAAGAAGGTAGGTCGGGGTACAGGGTGAGGCGTAGTTTTGGGGCTAGGATTAGGGGAAAAGCAGTTTCCATGTTGCCATTCCACAGACCAGAAATAAGTCACTATCAGTAGAAGTAAATTACTTAAAATTATTTTTTTGGGTAAATTTATCACAATGACTCCCTCCCTTCTTGGATTAACTGAGGCCATGAACATATTTGAAATTTAATTTCTTTATAAATCGACCTAACGACCTCAATTGTTAGACTGAAAATCCGTAACCCCAAAAATATCAGACCTAAACATTCTCAAATACATACCCAAAGTGTGCTGGGTCTGTCTCCGACAAAGAACCACTGAGACGGTGACGAGGGCAACCACAACCAGGATACCGAGTCCAGCTGCAAGGCCGATTGTAATTCCATGTTTGCTCATGACTGATGCTTTGGCTAGAAATGATAGATAATGTTCGCACAAAACCTGGTATAAAACAAGCTGCCTGTGGATGCTAGTGAATGTTGCAGCATTCAAAAAGGATACTGAAAATAAATAAAAGCGTTTCCATGATAATAAAGACTCTCAACAAAACACACATCCCATTGTACGATTTCGTCTAATTCACAAACATGTGTACATGAATCAAATAATGAAGTTACCAAGCGTTCGCAAACTAGCAGTCACAAGAAATCATTACTTTTCCAGAAGCAATAAATGCACAACGTTTAACACAATACCATTGTTTGTTTGATAAAATATAGCCTTGATAAGCCATTGTCCTTAGTGTCACTTACATAGTGTGGTTGTTGTATTTAACACTGTTATCTCCCCTTCACCATAGACATTAGTAGCATACAACTGGAAGTGGTACGTCACGGCAGGTGTCAGTCCTTGGATGTGCACACTGACGTAATGACTAATTCCTGGATCGGCTATGTTGTCGTTCCATGTCAACCAATGAGACTCCAATTCCGATTTGTACAGGAGAGTGAACGTCTGGTCAGCACCACCATCGAAGCTGGAGGTCCACTGTAGAGACACAGATGTATCAGTCACAGCAGCCACCTGGAAGTCTGTGGGTACAGAGGGTGGAGCTGAAATAAAGATGACACAGATGTATCAGTCACAACCACCTGGAAGTCTGTGGGAACAGAGGGCGGGGCTGAAATAAGGATGACACAGATGTATCAGTCACAGCAGCCACGTGGAAGTCTGTGGGTACAGAGGGCGGGGCTGAAATAAAGATGACACGGATGTATCAGTCACAGCAGCCACCTGGAAGTATCTGGATACAGAGGACGGGGGCAATATACTTGAGAACAACTTATTGCAGCTTCACTGAAATTTACGACAATATTAATTTGAGCAGCTTTATTATATATTTGGCATTATCTCATACCTACCATGTTAACTTAACGCCAATGATAAATGGTTACCTAGGGTGAATAATCTTATAGAGGAATGACATGATTCCCGAACAATGACCAGACTGAGGAAATGTGGACTCAAGAATACCTTCACGATTATTACCACAAGAAGCCCTATTATATTTTAAATATAAAACGCCAGAGATTACTCAGTCCTGATTATCTCCCGAAACAGATTATATTGGAAGTAAAAGGCAGAATACTGGCGACAGTTATATGAATGGATCACAAAACAAGTGTTTTTGAAGAGGAAAAGCATGTCCTGCTCTAACGTCAGCACCCGCCATTCACAAAGTTGCATAAAATGTATGTGTTTGATGCCTAACGCCGCCCAGCAGTACTCATACGGCAGCCTGTAAACATTCTAGTCTGGACCAGACTGCCCAGTGATGTCCCAGACAGTCCAGAAAATGACACACTAGCACGTTTTCGGATTAAAGCATATGTTTATCTACCATATTGTATTGTGAAAGTTACGTACTGTACACAGTGAGTCTGATGTTTTTTTCCTGAGAGTCACCAATGCCGTTTTGTGCCTGACAGGTGTAGTCCCCCTGGTCTGTTCTGGACACATTGCTGAGACTCATCTGGCCTGCCAAGGGGATGTTGTCTTTCCTCCATGTTACAGTGCAGCTTGGGTTACACTCGGCAGTGCAGGTGGCAGTTAAAGCACCAGTTCCCTCAACCATACTCAGTGATCCTGATGGTGTAATAGTAACACTATCCCTGGGACCATCTTAAAGGAAAAATGAAAACATTTTAGTACAAGAATGAACAAAGATGGGAGATACACTGAACGTTTTAAAAGAAGATTCAGAAATTCTTCTGATAAAATAGGTTCCGAGCAAACTACATGTTCTTGTCGCAAGAAGCGACTGAATAGACAGGGTGGTCAGGCTTGGTGACATGGTTGATTCTATGTCATCGTACCCTGACATCGTTGCAGGTTGTTGGCGATGCCAATCACTTGTTTGTCTGGTCCAGACTGGACAATCACAGGGAGTAATGATATCAGTTGGATTATTGAATATTGTGGCAATACGAAATGAATAAATATTAATTGCAAAAGTATCTTCTTCCAAACTCACACTGCACATCCACACTAACAGGTTCGCTTGCTGTCCCCAGTTGTAGCCTGCCTCCACTTGGTCTGAGCATGTTGCTGGCTGTGCAGGTGTACAGTCCACTCTGGTTCCTACTCATGCTCTCTAGTACAAGCTGTGGCTCTGCACTGACAGTGTAACCATTGTGTGTCCAAGTGTAGTTTGTGCCTCCTGGGTTTCCCGGGGTAGTTACATTGCTGCAGTCCACACTGAATGAAGAGAACTCCGTGACGTTCATCACTGATGGTAACCCAGAGATAGTTGGTGGGTCTGGAAATAATAACATGTTTTACAATTGAGCCACGCAATTTGAAATACATTCATGTAGAATGTATACATAAGTTACGAAATCGACACTATTTATACACGCTGTCTTCACTGAACATGTGATGTCATACTGAACACAATAAGGCAGATTTTAAACAGTGGAAACAAAGACCAAATGCATCATACTGGTATGACATCACAACTTTATGTTCATTATTTCAGAGAGTTTGAACGCTCATCCATATTACATATTTGTCGATATATGTGCTTTGTCCCATATTGTATCAGGAGAACATTGATGTTTACTTTTCGGTAAACTGGTGATGAATGATTAACAGATTCTCTATTTAACACCTCTACAATACATATGCCATACATAAACACCAAGTCTCACACTGTATGTCCAGTAAAACCTGTCCTGTAGCTGAGCCTAACTGTTGAGGTCCTTCACTTGGTGTGAGAGTGTTATAAGCTGTACAGGTGTACTGCCCTTCTTGATTCCTTCTAGTGTTGTGTATTTCCAACACAGAACTGGTGCTGATGACAGAACTGTCCAATGTCCAAGTGTAGTTTGTTGTCGGAGGGTGTCCTTGGACGATGTAGCTGCTACAGTCTACCCACACTCTGGATGTCTCTATCACTCCGTAAGACGATGGGAAGTCAGACAAAGAAGGAGCATCTGTTAAAATAACGAATTGTCTGTTCTGAAAGGCTACAATGATGACAAAGAATGTTAACTCTTTGTGTACGTTACTTCTTTAACAAGGAATTCTCACATTTTGAAATTCAGAAGAATCGTTATTGTACTTTTTTTTACCAGATGAACACATGCACTTCTGTTTAGATATATACTATCTTATTTCGATTAACTTGGCAGCCACTTTGTACTGGGTATTTATACACAAAGGGAGTATTTGATTATTTTCATGTATGTCTTCTTGGAGTTTAGAAAGTAATATTACTGATGTCATTTTATTGTATTCCTTTGTGAATATCCGGGTAAGAATTGGACTTCAGCAACCCATGCTTGCATACCAACCGTAAAGATCTGGGTTAGAATTGGTCTTCAGCAACCAATGCTTGTCGTAAGAGGTCACAAACGGGATTTTGTAGTCATACTTTGTTGATGCATGTCATTGTGCACCAATTCGCTTGTCGATGTTCATGACGTCAATCACCAGACTGTCTGGTCCACCTTCGATTATGTACAGGCCACCCTCATAAAGCCAGAACGTTGCCGAGTGTAGTGTTAAACAACAAACAAACAAACGAATCCTATGAGCATGACTATGTCATTACCTGAGGGTTGCTGTGTTACAAGTACACTGTGATTATTGTATCGTGATAGGTATCTCAAATCACACTGTACAATTACATTGACTGTGGCTGAATCTGAACCGACTTCGTTGTTAACTGTGCATGTGTATAGGCCTCCTGCAGTTCTGTTGATGCCACGGTCTTGAAGAACAGCCACGGCATTGAACACAGATCCCTCATAGCTCCATGTGTAGTTACTTCTACTAGGCTTGCCGGGTGAAGTATAGTTCCTACAGTTGATCCAGAGATCACTGTCTTCAACTACTTGGTAGGAAGACGGGAAGCCAGATAGAGAAGGTGCATCTGTTGACATGAGATTGTATATGATAACACAATATATGACACATTAGACATTATATGATGGCGTGTGTAATAAAATCATCAGAGTGTGAGCTTTGATTCAGCTAGATCTCTCAGAAATCAACGTTCAGCTCGTGGTGGGGTATACGGAATTTATTCCCCGCTGAGAAATTTATTTCCCTCAAAGGCAGGATACATAGTATTTTATTTACATAACGTAGACCAATCAGATTACATCATTCTGACATGAAGGTATGATAATGCATGTTGTGTGGTGGCATGTTTCACGAAGGTGTGAGCTTTGAGTCAGTTAAACACTCACATTGTACATCAACACTGACGGAAGCTGACTCCGACCCAACAACATTGCTGACAGTGCAGGTGTACTGTCCAGCCTTGGTCCTGTTGATGCTGTCTACTTGGAGAACTTCCTCATTACTGAACACTGACTGTCCATAGATCCATGTGTAGTTGGTTGTTGCCGGGTTGCCGGGTGAGGTGTACTTGCTACAGTTGATCCACAGTTGTGATTCTTCCACCACCCAGTGAGTAGACGGGAGTCCGGATATTGAAGGGGGAACTGTAAAGGGGATCGGGCTTTTGTTTAATGGATTCCGTCCATGTATAATTCAATCAAATTGTACAGAACAATGACTGACTCATTGATTTAAGATGTTGGTGAGTAGTTGTAGTGCGTGTTATAAGCTGAGAAAATATGAAGCTGTGGTGTCCAAGCATAAATATAATCGTCAGGCATGGTATATTACACAAACACAAATTTGTTACTTGATTATTGTATGTGTATTTGTGATTTTAGCCTGTAATAGTTTTGCAGTTATATAATAAATTCAATACCTTTTAAGAAAGAAATAAATAAAGATAGCAAATATGTATAGACAACTATGGTAACATTAAAAGGCAATACGACATAACAGCTATAAGGTATTACGGCAATAAGATACATTTGCTAAGCTGTGTTACTGCCATAAGATATTACTAATGTTAGTGTCAGCGTACATGCACGTCAGTTTATTTTCCCCACCTTTCAATGAAATGATGTCACGTATACTCACACTCGACTTCAACATTGATATGTCTGTCGGCTGCACCCTGCCGTTGAGAGTCTCCACTTGGGGTCAGAGTGTTACTAGCTGTGCATACATATTCCCCCTTCTGACTCCTGCTGATATTGTACACAGTCAACACAGCCTCCTTACTGAAGCTAGAACCTTTATATGTCCATGTGTAGCTTGTCACTGACGGGTTGCCTGGCGTAGTGGCACTGTGACAGTCTATACGTAATGTGGACATCTCTGTGACTCTCCTCGTTGACGGAAATGCGGTAAGTGTTGGTGGGTCTGACAAAACATACAGCATATGTGTGTAATGTGTGTGTGTGTGTGTGTGTGTGTGTGTGTGTGTGTGTGTGTGTGTGTGCGTGTGCGTGTGTGTGTGTGTGTGTGTGTGTGTGTGTGTTATGAATTAAAGTTAAAAAGTAAATGTTGTGTTGGATCGACAACAATTGTTATCCCTCACAGTTGCACCTGTTTCAGTTTGTCACGATAGTCATTTGTTTGGTTAAATAGCAACAACGAAACCCTTTCATAATCATTAGAAATCTTAGCTTTGTAGCTTTATATAGGATTCCGTCTCTGCGCATGTGTGTATGGATCACTATCAAAGAGTGATGATACCAGATGTTCGCGAGAAATTGGGCATTTCATAACAAATACACATATGATTCAAGTCAAGATAAGGAATAGCACTGTACATAATGTTTGGCACTGATACCTAAAAACTGAAAGTTGTACTCTACATGCCGACCCCAAGACCACAGGGCCGCAATTGGTGCCTATTTCGTGTCTAAGTATCCTAGCACCACATCTCACATGTACACATGATATTTTCTCAGTGTATTTCAGATGACATTTGCTTGCATTTGTTATACATTGTCCTGAAACTTTGTTGATAGATATGTGTTTATAAATAGATTTACGATCATCACGTTCAGTAACAAATGTCATAACATGTGTAGAATGAATAATGTCGAGCTGTTCTGATATGACATGTACATATAAGGGTGTTGTTCTGCTCATTATACAAATTCACTTTCCTTCACGTTCTGTCTATTATCAAAATAATATATTAACAGAAGTGATTTCATACCGGTAAAAGAAAAAAAATCTGGACTTATAAGTAAGTGTGTCTATTGCTCTGGTACATCACGGAGTAACTCACACTGTACGTCAACGTTAACCTTGGCTGTTGCTTCTCCTTGCTGTTCAGATCCCCCTCTTGGTGTCAGAGTGTTGCGGGCAGTACAGGTATACTGTCCTGCTTGGCCTCTACTGATGCCGTCTATTCCAAGCAGAGAACTGGCACTGACTTGGGAACCATTGAAGGTCCAAGAATAGCGTGTTACTTCTGGATGCCCATGTGTGGTGTATGCTCCACAGTCGATCCACAATCTTGAAGACTCGATCACCCGGAAGATTGTGGGAAAAACAGATATAGATGGCACATCTGAAACAGAATATTACTTGTAGCTGTTTTAAGAATAACAATGTATTTTCATGCAGTATCACTATTTCAAGATCAGCTTTACATTATAATTTTCTTCATATATATTTTTTCCTTTGAAACATAATTGCATTCATCGTACCGCGTCATTTGTGATTTCCGGCAGTTCACGCGGGACACGCCTCTTAGCGGCTGTCTGTTAATGCAAATCAGGAACCAGGAAGTGCTCACTTCGTAAACAATTTCAATTTAATAGGAATGTTCCGTCTGCTGTAAGTAGGGAGTCATTTACGCGTTGATACTTACATACTTTTAAAATTGCCTTAACCCCATCTTTCAATGGCAAAAGATATAACCCGCAGTGTCCCAAGTAAACTTTCTCTCTCGACCTGAACTAGATCATCTGCATATTCATGGCGGCAAATAAGGTTACGTAGTCCGCACATTTTTTCCCCGCTCTGTGGCCAGAATCTATTAGTAGATCATAAGGGTCATAATGCCATACTTAGAAATACGTTCTTCACCAGCAGCCAAATCATAAATACATTATTTTGTCATTCAAGGAGTGCCTTATATATATTTATTGTTTACTTTAATCATTTTTCTATTTTTTCACCAAATTATTGTCATCCAATTTTTTAAACAAAAACCTTAAAATATAATGTCTGATATTTTGTTGTTAAAAATATCGTTTTCTTACTTTTATATTTCAATATGCATTGCATACCTATAACTGATAACACATTCAGAATTGTACGTGTGCTGTCTTTGCTCTTGTCTGGACAAATCACTGAAGTCTGACATTATCATACTTAGTTCTTGGTAGATGTTGGTCCTGTTGTTCTCCATACACAACTTTTCCCTGCACCGCGATACGAAGGAGTTCTCTCCCTTGTCAAACTGAGCGCGAGGCTCGGCTTTTACTCGGCGAGATTAATGTAAATAATGAACTTTTATCAGTAAATTATGCACAGTGAGATAAAATGAATGTTTCCAATAAACACATATAAGCATAAGGTTTTTTGAGTGCATTTTGTTCTGTTTATTGTACATAACAAGTACACCAGTGTCAATAAACCACTCACATTGTACGTCGACACTGACGGAAGCAGACTCCGACCCAACAAGGTTGCTGACAGTGCAAGCGTAGTGCCCTCCTTCAGTTCTGTTAATGTTGTCTATCTGAAGTACTTCCTCAGTAGTGAACACTGATTGTCCATAGCTCCATGTGTAGTTAGTTGTTGCCGGGTTGCCTCGTGATGTGTAGTTACTGCAGTTGATCATCAGTTGTGATTCTTCTACCACCCAAAGAGTAGACGGGAGACCAGATATTGAAGGAGCATCTGTTCATTGGAAATGTATGACTTCATAACCTAAATCTAAGCGTATATTTATCATCCACTTCAAACGTCAGTTGTGTGAGTGAGTGAGTGAGTGAGTGAGTGAGTGAGTGAGTGAGTGGGTGAGTGAGTGAGTGAGTGAGTGGGTGGGTGGGTGGGTGAGTGAGTGAGTGAGTGAGTGAGTGGGT
Source organism: Haliotis rufescens (assembly GCF_023055435.1). Lineage (NCBI taxonomy): Eukaryota > Metazoa > Mollusca > Gastropoda > Lepetellida > Haliotidae > Haliotis > Haliotis rufescens. Next base: position 1,773,713 of record NW_025964354.1, read on the forward strand.
GGGTGGGTGAGTGAGTGAGTGAGTGAGTGAGTGAGTGAGTGAGTGAGTGAGCGAGCGAGCGAGTGAGTGAGTGGGTGGGTGAGTGAGTGAGTGAGTGAGTGAGTGAGTGAGTGAGTGAGTGAGATAGTGAGTGAGTGAGTGAGTGAGTGAGTGAGTGAGTGAGTGAGTGAGTGAGTGAGTGAGTGAGTGAGTGAGTGAGCGTGGTGTTTAACACTGCTTTTAAAATTATTCCAGTTATATCACGGCGTGTCAGCTGACAGAAAGCCCGAAGTGATGCAGGTCTGAAACGTTTACCATTTCGGTGAAACCCACGAGCACGGGTATGGTGCTGACAAACCTGGAAACATAATCCGGGTGAACCGGGATTCGAACCCACAAACATAGGTTTATGGCGTGCCAAAGGGACCAAACTCTGCACAGCGAATCGCGGCGCCAAAGACGACTGACCCGCTCGCGCCCGATCTATTATGTTGACTACCTCTGATGTGAATGGGAGTTAAAAGATGGCACTTTGAACTATTACACGCAGTTACTTATACACCCACACATGCATTGACGTCACATCATCGCTAATCTGCTTTAAGCTTCCAAAGTGATGAAAGGAGAAGTGGATATCAAACGTGTTCAATCACTCATTGAAAAACGAACAAAGGAACGAAGGAACGAACGAAAACCCAACCCATACTACCAATACACATAAACACATAAATGAATCACAAACTTGCATACATGCATGTATATGTGAATGTCAAAATGTATTTGACATATAGCTGCAGCATTATCAAAAATAGACTTACACTGAACATCCACATTGATTTGTGCTGTAGCAATGCCTTGTCGTGGAGTCCCTCTGTATGGTGTCAAAGTGTTGCTGGCAATGCAGGTGTACTGTCCTCCCTGATTAGTGCTGATGTTCCTTCTGGCAAGAACCGCCCCTGTACTGACAGTAGAACCGCCATAGGTCCACATGTAGCTTGTACTGGGAGGATTCCCTGCTGTGGTGTAATTGCTACAGTCTATCCTGAGACTAGATGACTCAGTTACTCTGTACGTCGAAGGAAACCCAGATGTCAGTGGAGCGTCTGTGGAGACAAAGCCATGCGGTAAGCTTACACATGTCCATACACACATAGCTTTACCTGTAGCAGAAACACTTACTTACACTTACTTACTTACTTGTATGTCCATGTATTATCACAAGACAACATCATAATGTTCTTAGTCTTTGATTGTAAAGATGGGGTGTTTTGTGTGTAAATGCAAAGTTTGCAGAGAGTATAAGCAATAATTTAGTCCAAAACAACTACACCTTGTCACAAGGATCATTTTGAGTGCTTTGGGTCAATAAACCACTCACATTGTACGTCGACACTGACGGAAGCAGACTCCGACCCAACAAGGTTGCTGACAGTGCAAGTGTAGTGTCCTCCTTCAGTTCGGTTAACGTCGTCTATTTGAAGTACTTCCTCAGTACTGAACACTGATTGCCCATAGCTCCATGTGTAGTTAGTTGTTGCCGGGTTGCCTGGTGAAGTGTAGTTACTGCAGTTGATCATCAGTTGGGATTCTTCTACCACCCAAAGAGTAGACGGGAGACCAGATATTGAAGGGACATCTAATCATTGGAAACATTCAGTTTGAAAATAAATAACTTCCTAACCTCAGTCTAAAAGTATATATTTATTTTCAACTTCTGATCTGTGCACAGATGCAAATTTGTTCGAAAACAACTGATTTTGGTCTACCTTTCTAATCTGTCAGGTCTCTGTGGTCTAGTGGATACATTGTCTGTAGGGAGAGCTGGATATTGGGGGTTTGGTGACATTACTCATTACAAAGCGTTAAGGTGCTTAACGACGAGGGGATAAAACAAGAACTGGAGGAACAAAGTCGGTGCGAAATATGTTTGTTTGTATATATGGGATACTTCGAATATGGAGAACTTATGAATGTCTAAATGTCAAATACAAGTATATGCAGCGTTTTGTATAAATGTATACACTGAATATCCACACTGATCTGTGTTGTTGCCATACCCAGTCGTGGAATCCATCTGTATAATGTCAAGCTGTCTTCCTTATTCTTTTATGAGTTTGCCTCTCTCAAGAACAGCCCCAGTACTGACAGAAGTTAAGTGCTTGAGTTTTGTATGTATTTTCTTGCTTGATGGCTTACTTACTTCAAACACCACATCGTGCAGAACATGTTACTCACACTGTACAACCACGTCCACCTGCGCTGTGGCCGCCCCCTGTTGTTGAGACCCTCCACTTGGTGAAAGTGTGTTACTGGCAGTGCAGGTGTACCGTCCTCCCTGGTTCCCACGTATTGCGTCTATTCTCAGCACTGCGCCAGAACAGACAGTGGACCCTTTGAAGACCCAGGAGTAGTCTGTTGTAGCAGGGTTCCCATCAGTTGTATAATTGCTACAGTCTATCCACAATGTGGAGGACTTAATCACTTGGTAGGTTGAGGGAAAGCCAGATAGTGTTGGTGAATCTGTTACAAAAAGAAATGTTTATGCATTATATGATATATACATTTGCTGAGATAGTAAACAATTAGTGAGTGAGTGAGTATGGTTTTGACGCCGCTTTTAGCACTATTCCAGAAATATCACGGCGGGGGACACCAGAAATGGGCTTCACACATTGTGCCAATGTCGGGAATCGAACCCGGGTCTTCGCCGTAAGGAGCGAACGGTTTAATCACTAGGCTACCCGACCGCCCCAGTAAACAATTAAATCAAACCATGACATATAAGTGATATGTGGTGATGGCCTGTAAATTGTATTTATTAATTAGCTATATTTGATAATGACATGGTGTTCATTCTTATATGTGTGTTGTAGAACTAAGATTCGTTTTAAATAGAGCATGGAGAAATCAATGTTTCTCTGATTCGTATATCTTTTAGTTATGCCAAGTAAAAAGTACTACCCACACTGAACATCAACTGTGACTGAGGCTGCCTCCTTCCCTGCAGCATTGCTGACAGTGCAGGTGTATTGTCCTCTCGCAGTTCTGTTAATGTTGTTTAGTTGAAGTACCGCCTTAGTACTAACAATAGATGTCCCATAGCTCCATGTGTAGTAAGTTGTTGACGGGTTGCCTGGGGAAGTGTAACGCATACAGTTGATCGACACTGGAGAATTTTCCATCACTTGGTAATCGAGTGGAACACCAGAGAGTACAGGTGGATCTGTGACATGAAACCATACATACACGATACTGATGGTGATACATAAACGTCATATTCTTAGAGTAGTACATGTGTTATTTTAAATAGTCAGGGATGTATCGCAACACCCATTTCCTTCATTCATTTGGGAGGTCTATATCTGATCAGTTACACTCAAGGTGTTTGTGATAACAACACTGAACATGCACATAAATAGCTCAGAGTGCATTTGGAGTTTATTATGAATATTGAATTCGTTTATCTTTATTACAACTTAATCACAGGATTCATACACTGGACATCCACATTGACTGGGGCAGAGTCTGATCCTACTGCGTTTCTAACAGTACAGGTGTACGCCCCTCCCTGACTCCTACTGATGCTGCTTCTTGTCAGTACAGCTCTTCTACCGACAGATGACCCTCCATGTGACCAACTGTAGGTTGCTGCTTGTGGGTTGCCCTGTGTTGTATATGAACTACAGTCCAGTCTTAAAGTAGCTGACTCATTCACTTGGTACGTGGATGGGAGGCCAGATATTTCAGGTGAATCTACAAGCAAGAAGATTCATCAATACTGGTCCATAACCAATTATATCTATGGATGCAAGGATGTCCAAGTCTTTCAAATGCATCAACTCTTTACTATGACATACTTTCCTACTGCTCCTTTCTGTTTATTTAACATATCTTCACGAATGTGAAAATTATCTACAGGATTCCCTAAATATAGGATATAAACCGCCTGTGCGGGCTATCCGTAAAAATAATGCAGTCCGGCAAAGGAAAAGCCCGCAGGCCGTAGGCCCAACGGATGTCCCTGCGCTGGAATGCATTATTTTCACGGATAGCCATATGAGAAGGTTTATATCTGACTTATAAACCGACAGATATGAAGATGCATTTTTGTTTAATTGACATTACTTTAATTCTGAAATTTCATTTGTAGCACTCGAAAGTTCTCAGTCAAAAGCGCACAGCTCGAGAATCCCGTGGGCAGAGGGATTTTCGGAGAAAAGAACAACCTGCTGTAACAATGGTAATGCATCACTGGAGGTTTATAAGATGTGTGTGTGTAGTTGCGCTGCTTCAGAGACTGGATACGTAAAAATGGCAGTTAAACATAAGTTTCTATTAAGTTATAGGTGTTTTAGGTGTCTTAGGTTCGTTTACAAATCAACATGCGTTCAAATATTCAACAAATTCAAACAATAATTGTTATATGTTTTGTTAATACAGTTTCGATTAGAATATATAACGATTAATCACAACTTAGAAATTACTTATTAATAAATGGTGTTCAAACCAAGTGCAGTGTTCATTATGGCGATGGTTACACATGGGACATTGCAAATAAGCTTAACACGATTGAACATATCACAATTTCCTCTTCTATGCCTCGAAAAGAAGTAAACGAAATATGCTTACATAGTATGGTCACGTTGACGGAGGCAGAGTCCGATCCTACTGTGTTTCTGACAGTACAGGTGTACGCCCCTCCCTGACTCCTACTGATGCTGCTTCTTGTCAGTACAGCTCCTCTACCGACAGTTGACCCTCCATGTGACCAAGTGTAGGATGTTGCAGAAGGATTGCCATGTGTTGTATATGAACTACAGTCCAGCCTTAAAGTGGCTGACTCAGTCACTTGGTACGTGGATGGGAGGCCAGATATTTCAGGTGAATCTACAAGCAAGAAGATTCATCAATACTGGTCCAGAACCAATTATATCTATGGATGCAAGGATGTTCAAGTCTTTCAAATGCATCAACTCTTTACTATGACATACTTTCCTACTGCTCCTTTATGTTTAATTAACATCTCTTAACGAATGTGAAAATTATCTCCGGGATTCCCTAAGTATAGGATATAAACCGCCTCCGTGGGCTATCCTTGAAAATAATTCAGTCCGGCAAAGGAAAAGTCCGCAGGCCGTAGGCCCAACGGATGTTCCTGCGCTGGAGTGTATTATTTTCATGGATAGCCATAGGAGAAGGTTTATATCGGACTTATAAACCGACAGATATGAAGATGCATTTTTGTTTAATTGACATTACTTTAATTCGGAAATTTCAATTGTAGCACTCGAAAGTTCTCAATCAAAAGTGCACAGCTCGAAAATCCCGTTGGCAGAGGGATTTTCGGAGAAAAAGGACAACCTGCTGTAACAATGGTAATGCATCACTGGAGGTTTATAAGATGTGTGTGTGTAGTTGCGCTGCTTCAGAGACTGGATACGTGAAAATGGCAGTTAAACATAAGTTTCTATTAAGTTATAGGTGTTTTAGGTGTCTTAGGTTCGTTTACAAATCAACATGCGTTCAAATATTCAACAAATTCAAACAATAATTGTTATATGTTTTGTTAATACAGTTTCGATTAGAATATATAACGATTAATCACAACTTAGAAATTACTTATTAATCAATGGTGTTCAAACCAAGAGCAGTGTTCATTATGGCGATGGTTACACATAGGACATTGCAAATAAGCTTAACACGATTGAACATATCACAATTTCCTCGTCTATGCCTCGAAAAGAAGTAAACGAAATATGCTTACATAGTATGGTCACGTTGACGGAGGCAGAGTCCGATCCTACTGTGTTTCTGACAGTACAGGTGTACGCCCCTCCCTGACTCCTACTGATGCTGCTTCTTGTCAGTACAGCTCCTCTACCGACAGTTGACCCTCCATGTGACCAAGTGTAGGATGTTGCAGAAGGATTGCCCTGTGTTGTATATGAACTACAGTCCAGCCTTAAAGTGGCTGACTCAGTCACTTGGTACGTGGATGGGAGGCCAGATATTTCAGGTGAATCTACAAGCAAGAAGATTCATCAATACTGGTTCAGAACCAATTATATCTATGGATGCAAGGATGTTCAAGTCTTTCAAATGCATCAACTCTTTACTATGACATACCGGTCCTTTCTGTTTAATTAACATACCTCACGAATGTGAAAATTATCTACAGGATTCCCAAAGTATAAGATATAAACCGCCTCCGTGGGCTATCCGTGAAAATAATGCAGTCCGGCAAAGGAAAAGTCCGCAGGCCGTAGGCCCAACGGATGTTCCTGCGCTGGAGTGCATTATTTTCACGGATAGCCATATGAGAAGGTTTATATCTGACTTATAAACCGAAGGATATGAAGATGCATTTTTATTTAATTGACATTACTTTAATTCTGAAATTTCAATTGTAGCACTCGAAAGTTCTCAGTCAAAAGTGCACAGCTCGAGAATCCCGTGGGCAAAGGGATTTTCGGAGAAAAGAACAACCTGCTGTAACAATGGTAATGCATCACTGGAGGTTTATAAGATGTGTGTGTGTAGTTGCGCTGCTTCAGAGACTAGATACGTGAAAATGGCAGTTAAACATAAGTTTATAATAAGTTATAGGTGTTTTAGGTGTCTTAGGTTCGTTTACAAATCAACATGCATTCAAATATTCAACAAATTCAAACAATAATTGTTATATGTTTTGTTAATACAGTTTCGATTAGAATATATAACGATTAATCATAACTTTGAAATTACTTATTAATAAATGGTGTTCAAACCAAGAGCGTTGTTCATAATGATGATGCTTACACAGTTCACATTACAAATACGTTTGGAACTATAACAATTTCCTCTGCCATGCCTGGAAAAGAAGTAAACAAAATTTGCTTACATCTTACGTCTACGTTGACGGAGGCAGAGTCTGATCCTACTGTGTTTCTAGCAGTACAGGTGTACGCCCCTCCCTGACTCCTACTGATGCTGCTTCTTGTCAGTACAGCTCTTCTACCGACAGATGACCCTCCATGTGACCAACTGTAGGTTGTTGCAGATGGGTTGCCCTGTGTTGTGTGTGAACTACAGTCCAGTCTTAAAGTAGCTGACTCAGTCACTTGGTACGTGGATGGGAGGCCAGATATGTCAGGTGAATCTACAAGCAAGAAGTGTTAACAACAGTGCTCAAGACCAATTTCGATTTACAGGTGCAAGATGTTCCTGTTTTTCAAATGCTTCCTATCTTTATAGTGAAAAATACGTTTCTACTGAGACAGAGTGTGTTTGGGCTTGTATGGGTGTGTTTCGACATTAACACAATCTTAATTTGAACCAAAAGAAAGTTTGTTTTTGGTTCAATTATCCAGTTACTCTTATAGGTAATATATAATGATTGGTCCTAATTTACAAATTACTCATTAGATAATGTTGTGCAAACCAAGAGCAGTGTTCATTATGGCGATGGTTACCCATAGGACATTGCAAATAAGCTCAACACGATTGAACTTATCACAATTTCCCCGTCTATGCCTCGAAAAGAAGTAAACGAAATATGCTTACATAGTATGGTCACGTTGACGGAGGCGATGTCTGATCCTACTGTGTTCCTGACAGTACAGGTGTACGCCCCTCCCTGACTCCTACTGATGCTGCTTCTTGTCAGTACAGCTCTTCTACCGACAGATGACCCTCCATGTGACCAACTGTAGGTTGTTGCAGAAGGGTTGCCATGTGTTGTATATGAACTACAGTCCAGTCTTAAAGTGGCTGACTCATTCACTTGGTACGTGGATGGGAGGCCAGATATATCAGGTGAATCTACAAGCAAGAAGATGCATCAATACTGGTCCATAACCAATTATATCTATGGATGCAAGGATGTCCAAGTCTTTCAAATGCATCAACTCTTTACTATGACATACTTTCCTACTCATCCTTTCTGTTTAATTAACATATCTTCACGAATGTGAAAATTATCTCCTGGATTCCCAAAGTATAGGATATAAAAGGCCTGTGCGGGCTATCCGTGAAAATAATGCAGTCCGGCAAAGGAAAAGCCCGCAGGCCGTAGGCCCAACGGATGTTCCTTGCGCTGGAGTGCCTTATTTTCACGGATAGCCATACGAGAAAGTTTATATCTGACTTATAAACCGACAGATATGAAGATGCATTTTTGTTTAATTGACATACTTTAATTCTGAAATTTCAATTGTAGCACTCGAAAGTTCTCAGTCAAAAGCGCACAGCTCGAGAATCCCGTGGGCAAAGGGATTTTCGGAGAAAAGAACAACCTGCTGTAACAATGGTAATGCATCACTGGAGGTTTATAAGATGTGTGTGTGTAGTTGCGCTGCTTCAGAGACTAGATACGTGAAAATGGCAGTTAAACATAAGTTTCTATTAAGTTATAGGTGTTTTAGGTGTCTTAGGTTCGTTTACAAATCAACATGCGTTCAAATATTCAACAAATTCAAACAATAATTGTTATGTGTGTTGTTCATACAGTTTCGATTAGAATATATAACGATTAATCACAACTTAGAAATTACTTATTAATAAATGATGTTCAAACCAAGAGCGTTTTTCATAATGATGATGCTTACACAGATAACATTACAAATACGTTTGGAACTATAACAATTTCCTCTGCCATGCCTGGAAAAGAAGTAAACAAAATTTGCTTACATCTTATGTCTACGTTGACGGAGGCAGAGTCTGATCCTACTGTGTTTCTGGCAGTACAGGTGTACGCCCCTCCCCGACTTCTACTGATACTGCTTCTTGTCAGTACAGCTCCTCTACTGACAGTTGACCCTCCATGTGACCAACTGTAGGTTGTTGCAGATGGGTTGCCAATTGTTGTGTGTGAACTACAGTCCAGTCTTAAAGTAGCTGACTCAGTCACTTGGTGCGTGGATGGGAGGCCAGATATGGCAGGTGAATCTACAAGCAAGAAGTGTTAACAACAGTGCCCAAGACCCATTTCGATTTACAGATGCAAAGATGTTCCTGTTTTTCAAATGCTTCCAATCTTTATAGTGAAAAATACGTTTCTACTGAGACAGAGTGTGTTTGGGCTTGTATGGGTGTGTTTCGACATTAACACAATCGTTATTTGAACCAAATGAAAGTTTGTTTTTGGTTCAATTATCCAGTTACTCTTATAGGTAATATATAATGATTGGTCCTAATTTACAAATTACTCATTAGAAAATGTTCTGCAAACCAAGTGCAGTGTTCATTATGGCGATGGTTACACATGGGACATTGCAAATAAGCTTAACACGATTGAACATATCACAATTTCCTCTTCTATGCCTCGAAAAGAGGTAAACGAAATATGCTTACATAGTATGGTTACGTTGACGGAGGCGATGTCTGATCCTACTGTGTTACTGGCAGTACAGGTGTATTCCCCTCCCTGACTCCTACTGATGCTGATTCTTGTCAGTACAGCTCCTCTCCCGACAGATGACCCTCCATGTGACCAACTGTAGGTTGTTGCAGAAGGGTAGCCATGTGTTGTATATGAACTACAGTCCAGTCTTAAAGTAGCTGACTCAGTCACTTGGTATGTTGATGGGAGGCCAGATACGGCAGGTGAATCTTCAAGCAAGAGGCGTTAACAACAGAGTTCAAGAACCATTCCGATTTATGGATGCAAAGATGTTCCTGTTTTTCAAATGCGTCCAATCTTTATAGTGAAAAATACGTTTCTCTTGAGACAAAATGGGTTTGGGCTTGTATGGGTGTGTTTTTACATTACCATAATCTTAATTTGAACCAAATGAAAGTTTGTTATTGGTTCATTAATCCAGTTACTCTTATAGTTAATATATGGTGATTGGTCCTAATTTAAAAATTACTCATTAAATAAAGTTCTGCAAACCAAGAGCAGTGTTCATTATTGCGATGATTACACATAGGACATTGCAAATAAGCTTAACACGATTTAACATATCACAATTTCCCCGTCTTTGCCTCGAAAAGAAGTAAACAATATATGCTTACATAGTATGGTCACGTTGACGGAGGCAGAGTCTGATCCTACTGTGTTTCTGACAGTACAGGTGTACGCCCCTCCCTGACTCCTACTGATGCTGCTTCTTGTCAGTACAGCTCTTCTACCGACAGATGACCCTCCATGTGACCAACTGTAGGTTGCTGCTTGTGGGTTGCCCTGTGTTGTATATGAACTACAGTCCAGTCTTAAAGTAGCTGACTCAATCACTTGGTACGTGGATGGGAGGCCAGATATTTCAGGTGAATCTACAAGCAAGAAGATGCATCAATACTGGTCCATAACCAATTATATCTATGGATGCAAGGATGTCCAAGTCTTTCAAATGCATCAACTCTTTACTATGACATACTTTCCTATTGCTCCTTTATGTTTAATTAACATATCTTCACGAATGTGAAAATTATCTCCTGGATTCCCTAAGTATAGGATATAAACCGCCTCCGTGCGGGCTATCCGTGAAAATATTGGAGTCCGGCAAAGGAAAAGCCCGTAGGCCGTAGGTCCAACATATGTTCCTTGCGCTGGAGTGCATTATTTTCACAGATAGCCAGAGGAGAAGGTTTATATCGGACTTATAAACCGACAGATATGAAGATGCATTTTTGTTTAATTGACCTTATTTTAATTCTGAAATTTCAATTGTAGCACTCGAAAGTTCTCAGTCAAAAGCGCACAGCTCGAGAATCCCGTGGGCAGAGGAATTTTCGGAGAAAAAGAACAACCTGCTGTAACAATGGTAATGCATCACTGGAGGTTTATAAGATGTGTGTGTGTAGTTGCGCTGCTTCAGAGACTGGATACGTGAAAATGGCAGTTAAAACATAAGTTTCTATTAAGTTATAGGTGTTTTATGTGTCTTAGGTTCGTTTACAAATCAACATGCGTTCAAATATTCAACAAATTCAAACAATAATTGTTATATGTTTTGTTAATACAGTTTCGATTAGAATATATAACGATTAATCACAACTTAGAAATTACTTATTAATAAATGGTGTTCAAACCAAGTGCAGTGTTCATTATGGCGATGGTTACACATGGGACATTGCAAATAAGCTTAACACGATTGAACATATCACAATTTCCTCTTCTATGCCTCGAAAAGAAGTAAACGAAATATGCTTACATAGTATGGTCACGTTGACGGAGGCAGAGTCCGATCCTACTGTGTTTCTGACAGTACAGGTGTACGCCCCTCCCTGACTCCTACTGATGCTGCTTCTTGTCAGTACAGCTCCTCTACCGACAGTTGACCCTCCATGTGACCAAGTGTAGGATGTTGCAGAAGGATTGCCATGTGTTGTATATGAACTACAGTCCAGCCTTAAAGTGGCTGACTCAGTCACTTGGTACGTGGATGGGAGGCCAGATATTTCAGGTGAATCTACAAGCAAGAAGATTCATCAATACTGGTCCAGAACCAATTATATCTATGGATGCAAGGATGTTCAAGTCTTTCAAATGCATCAACTCTTTACTATGACATACTTTCCTACTGCTCCTTTATGTTTAATTAACATCTCTTAACGAATGTGAAAATTATCTCCGGGATTCCCTAAGTATAGGATATAAACCGCCTCCGTGGGCTATCCTTGAAAATAATTCAGTCCGGCAAAGGAAAAGTCCGCAGGCCGTAGGCCCAACGGATGTTCCTGCGCTGGAGTGTATTATTTTCATGGATAGCCAGAGGAGAAGGTTTATATCTGACTTATAAACCGACAGATATGAAGATGCATTTTTGTTTAATTGACCTTATTTTAATTCTGAAATTTCAATTGTAGCACTCGAAAGTTCTCAGTCAAAAGCGCACAGCTCGAGAATCCCGTGGGCAGAGGAATTTTCGGAGAAAAAGAACAACCTGCTGTAACAATGGTAATGCATCACTGGAGGTTTATAAGATGTGTGTGTGTGTGTAGTTGCACTGCGTCAGAGACTGGATACGTGAAAATGGCAGTTAAACATAAGTTTCTATTAAGTTATAGGTGTTTTAGGTGTCTTAGGTTCGTTTACAAATCAACATGCGTTCAAATATTCAACAATTTCAAACAATAATTGTTATATGTTTTGTTAATACAGTTTCGATTAGAATATATAACGATTAATCACAACTTAGAAATTACTTATTAATAAATGGTGTTCAAACCAAGTGCAGTGTTCATTATGGCGATGGTTACACATGGGACATTGCAAATAAGCTTAACACGATTGAACATATCACAATTTCCTCTTCTATGCCTCGAAAAGAAGTAAACGAAATATGCTTACATAGTATGGTCACGTTGACGGAGGCAGAGTCCGATCCTACTGTGTTTCTGACAGTACAGGTGTACGCCCCTCCCTGACTCCTACTGATGCTGCTTCTTGTCAGTACAGCTCCTCTACCGACAGTTGACCCTCCATGTGACCAAGTGTAGGATGTTGCAGAAGGATTGCCCTGTGTTGTATATGAACTACAGTCCAGCCTTAAAGTGGCTGACTCAGTCACTTGGTACGTGGATGGGAGGCCAGATATTTCAGGTGAATCTACAAGCAAGAAGATTCATCAATACTGGTCCAGAACCAATTATATCTATGGATGCAAGGATGTTCAAGTCTTTCAAATGCATCAACTCTTTACTATGACATACTTTCCTACTGCTCCTTTATGTTTAATTAACATCTCTTAACGAATGTGAAAATTATCTCCGGGATTCCCTAAATATAGGATATAAACCGCCTCCGTGGGCTATCCTTGAAAATAATTCAGTCCGGCAAAGGAAAAGTCCGCAGGCCGTAGGCCCAACGGATGTTCCTGCGCTGGAGTGTATTATTTTCATGGATAGCCATAGGAGAAGGTTTATATCGGACTTATAAACCGACAGATATGAAGATGCATTTTTGTTTAATTGACATTACTTTAATTCGGAAATTTCAATTGTAGCACTCGAAAGTTCTCAATCAAAAGTGCACAGCTCGAAAATCCCGTTGGCAGAGGGATTTTCGGAGAAAAAAACAACCTGCTGTAACAATGGTAATGCATCACTGGAGGTTTATAAGATGTGTGTGTGTAGTTGCACTGCGTCAGAGACTGGATACGTGAAAATGGCAGTTAAACATAAGTTTCTATTAAGTTATAGGTGTTTTAGGTGTCTTAGGTTCGTTTACAAATCAACATGCGTTCAAATATTCAACAAATTCAAACAATAATTGTTATATGTTTTGTTAATACAGTTTCGATTAGAATATATAACGATTAATCAGAACTTAGAAATTACTTATTAATAAATGGTGTTCAAACCAAGAGCAGTGTTCATTATGGCGATGGTTACACATAGGACATTGCAAATAAGCTTAACACGATTGAACATATCACAATTTCCTCGTCTATGCCTCGAAAAGAAGTAAACGAAATATGCTTACATAGTATGGTCACGTTGACGGAGGCAGAGTCCGATCCTACTGTGTTTCTGACAGTACAGGTGTACGCCCCTCCCTGACTCCTACTGATGCTGCTTCTTGTCAGTACAGCTCCTCTACCGACAGTTGACCCTCCATGTGACCAAGTGTAGGATGTTGCAGAAGGATTGCCCTGTGTTGTATATGAACTACAGTCCAGCCTTAAAGTGGCTGACTCAGTCACTTGGTACATGGATGGGAGGCCAGATATTTCAGGTGAATCTACAAGCAAGAAGATTCATCAATACTGGTTCAGAACCAATTATATCTATGGATGCAAGGATGTTCAAGTCTTTCAAATGCATCAACTCTTTACTATGACATACCGGTCCTTTCTGTCTAATTAACATACCTCACGAATGTGAAAATTATCTCCGGGATTCCCTAAGTATAGGATATAAACCGCCTCCGTGGGCTATCCTTGAAAATAATGCAGTCCGGCAAAGGAAAAGTCCGCAAGCCGTAGGCCCAACGTATGTTCCTGCGTTGGAGTGCCTTATTTTCACGGATAGCCATAGGAGAAGGTTTATATCTGACTTATAAACCGAAGGATATGAAGATGCATTTTTATTTAATTGACATTACTTTAATTCTGAAATTTCAATTGTAGCACTCGAAAGTTCTCAGTCAAAAGCGCACAGCTCGAGAATCCCGTGGGCAAAGGGATTTTCGGAGAAAAGAACAACCTGCTGTAACAATGGTAATGCATCACTGGAGGTTTATAAGATGTGTGTGTGTAGTTGCGCTGCTTCAGAGACTAGATACGTGAAAATGGCAGTTAAACATAAGTTTCTATTAAGTTATAGGTGTTTTAGGTGTCTTAGGTTCGTTTACAAATCAACATGCGTTCAAATATTCAACAAATTCAAACAATAATTGTTATATGTTTTGTTAATACAGTTTCGATTAGAATATATAACGATTAATCATCACTTAGAAATTACTTATTAATAAATGGTGTTCAAACCAAGAGCGTTGTTCATAATGATGATGCTTACACAGTTCACATTACAAATACGTTTGGAACTATAACAATTTCCTCTGCCATGCCTGGAAAAGAAGTAAACAAAATTTGCTTACATCTTACGTCTACGTTGACGGAGGCAGATTCTGATCCTACTGTGTTTCTGGCAGTACAGGTGTACGCCCCTCCCTGACTCCTACTGATGCTGCTTCTTGTCAGTACAGCTCCTCTACCGACAGATGACCCTCCATGTGACCAACTGTAGGTTGTTGCAGATGGGTTGCCCTGTGTTGTGTGTGAACTACAGTCCAGTCTTAAAGTAGCTGACTCAGTCACTTGGTACGTGGATGGGAGGCCAGATATGCCAGGTGAATCTACAAGCAAGAAGTGTTAACAACAGTGCTCAAGACCAATTTCGATTTACAGGTGCAAGATGTTCCTGTTTTTCAAATGCTTCCTATCTTTATAGTGAAAAATACGTTTCTACTGAGACAGAGTGTGTTTGGGCTTGTATGGGTGTGTTTCGACATTAACACAATCTTAATTTGAACCAAATGAAAGTTTGTTTTTGGTTCAATTATCCAGTTACTCTTATAGGTAATATATAATGATTGGTCCTAATTTAAAAACTACTCATTAGATAATGTTGTGCAAACCAAGTGCAGTGTTCATTATGGCGATGGTTACCCATAGGACATTGCAAATAAGCTCAACACGATTGAACATATCACAATTTCCTCTTCTATGCCTCGAAAAGAAGTAAGCGATTTATGCTTACATAGTATGGTCACGTTGACGGAGGCAGAGTCTGATCCTACTGTGTTCCTGACAGTACAGGTGTACGCCCCTCCCTGACTCCTACTGATGCTGCTTCTTGTCAGTACAGCTCTTCTACCGACAGATGACCCTCCATGTGACCAACTGCAGGTTGTTGCAGAAGGGTTGCCATGTGTTGTATATGAACTACAGTCCAGTCTTAAAGTAGCTGACTCATTCACTTGGTACGTGGATGGGAGGCCAGATATATCAGGTGAATCTACAAGCAAGAAGATGCATCAATACTGGTCCAGAACCAATTATATCTATGGATGCAAGGATGTCCAAGTCTTTCAAATGCATCAACTCTTTACTATGACATACTTTCCTACTGCTCCTTTATGTTTAATTAACATATCATCACGAATGTGAAAATTATCTCCTGGATTCCCTAAATATAGGATATAAAAGGCCTGTGCGGGCTATCCGTGAAAATAATGCAGTCCGGCAAAGGAAAAGCCCGCAGGCCGTAGGCCCAACGGATGTTCCTTGCGCTGGAGTGCATTATTTTCACGGTTAGCCATATGAGAAAGTTTATATCTGACTTATAAACCGACAGATATGAAGATGCATTTTTGTTTAATTGACATACTTTAATTCTGAAATTTCAATTGTAGCACTCGAAAGTTCTCAGTCAAAAGCGCACAGCTCGAGAATCCCGTGGGCAGAGGGATTTTCGGAGAAAAGAACAACCTGCTGTAACAATGGTAATGCATCACTGGAGGTTTATAAGATGTGTTTGTGTGTAGTTGCGCTGCTTCAGAGACTTGATACGTGAAAATGGCAGTTAAACATCAGTTTCTATTAAGTTATAGGTGTTTTATGTGTCTTAGGTTCGTTTACAAATCAACATGCGTTCAAATATTCAACAAATTCAAACAATAATTGTTATGTGTTTTGTTCATACAGTTTTGATTAGAATATATAACGATTAATCACAACTTAGAAATTACTTATTAATAAATGATGTTCAAACCAAGAGCGTTGTTCATAATGATGATGCTTACACAGATAACATTACAAATACGTTTGGAACTATAACAATTTCCTCTGCCATGCCTGGAAAAGAAGTAAACAAAATTTGCTTACATCTTACGTCTACGTTGACGGAGGCAGAGTCTGATCCTACTGTGTTTCTGGCAGTACAGGTGTACGCCCCTCCCTGACTCCTACTGATGCTGCTTTTTGTCAGTACAGCTCTTCTACTGACAGTTGACCCTTCATGTGACCAACTGTAGGTTGTTGCAGAAGGGTTGCCATGTGTTGTGTGTGAACTACAGTCCAGTCTTAAAGTAGCTGACTCAGTCACTTGGTACGTGGATGGGAGGCCAGATATGTCAGGTGAATCTACAAGCAAGAAGTGTTAACAACAGTGCTCAAGACCAATTTCGATTTACATATGCAAAGATGTTCCTGTTTTTCAAATGCTTCCTATCTTTATAGTGAAAAATACGTTTCTGCTGAGACAAAGTGTGTTTGGGCTTGTATGGGTGTGTGCAAACTAAGAGCAGTGTTCATTATGGCGATGGTTACACATGAGCCATTGCAAATAAGCTTAACACGATTGAACATATCACAATTTCCTCTTCTATGCCTCGAAAAGAAGTAAACGAAATATGCTTACATAGTATGGTTACGTTGACGGAGGCGATGTCTGATCCTACTGTGTTACTGGCAGTACAACTGTATTCCCCTCCCTTACTCCTATTGATGCTGCTTCTTGTCAGTACAGCTCCTCTACTGACAGTTGACCCTCCATGTGACCAAGTGTAGGTTGTTGCAGAAGGGTTGCCACGTGTTGTATATGAACTACAGTCCAGTCTTAAAGTAGCTGACTCAGTCACCTGGTACGTTGAATGGAGGCCAGATATGTCAGGTGAATCTACAAGGAAGAGGCGTTAACATTAGAGCTCAAGAACCATTCCGATTTATGGATGCAAAGATGTTCCTGTTTTTCAAATGCGTCCAATCTTTACAGTGAAAAATACGTTTCTCTTCAGACAAAATGGGTTTGGGCTTGTATGGGTGTGTTTCGACATTACCATAATCTTAATTTGAACCAAATGAAAGTTTGTTATTAGTTCATTAATCCAGTTACTCTTATAGTTAATATATGGTGATTGGTCCTAATTTACAAATTACTCATTACATAATATTGTGCAAACCAAGAGCAGTGTTCATTATGGCGATGGTTACAATAGGACATTGCAAATAAGCTTAACACGATTGAACATATCACAATTTCCTCTTCTATGCCTCGAAAAGAAGTAAACGAAATATGCTTACATAGTATGGTCACGTTGACGGAGGCAGAGTCTGATCCTACTGTGTTACTGGCAGTACAACTGTACGCCCCTCCCTGACTCCTACTGATGCTGCTTCTTGTCAGTACAGCTCCTCTACTGATAGTTGACCCTCCATGTGACCAACTGTAGGTTGTTGCAGAAGGGTTGCCATGTGTTGTATATGAACTACAGTCCAGTCTTAAAGTGGCTGACTCATTCACTTGGTACGTGGATGGGATGCCAGATATGGCAGGTGAATCTACAAGCAAGAAGTGTTAACAACTGTGCTCAAGACCAATTTCGATTTACAGATGCAAAGATGTTCCTGTTTTTCAAATGCTTCCTATCTTTATAGTGAAAAATACGTTTCTGCTGAGACAAAGTGTGTTTGGGCTTGTATGGGTGTGTGCAAACTAAGAGCAGTGTTCATTATGGCGATGGTTACACATGAGCCATTGCAAATAAGCTTAACACGATTGAACATATCACAATTTCCTCTTCTATGCCTCGAAAAGAAGTAAACGAAATATGCTTACATAGTATGGTTACGTTGACGGAGGCAATGTCTGATCCTACTGTGTTACTGGCAGTACAGGTGTATTCCCCTCCCTTACTCCTATTGATGCTGATTCTTGTCAGTACAGCTCCTCTAGTGACAGATGATCCTCCATGTGACCAACTGTAGGTTGTTGCAGAAGGGTTGCCATGTGTTGTATATGAACTACAGTCCAGTCTTAAAGTAGCTGACTCATTCAATTGGTATGTTGATGGGAGGCCAGATATGGCAGGTGAATCTACAAGCAAGAGGCGTTAACAACAGTGCTCAAGAACCATTCCGATTTACAGATGCAAAGATGTTCCTGTTTTTCAAATGCGTCCAATCTTTACAGTGAAAAATACGTTTCTACTGAGACAAAGTGTGTTTGGGCTTGTATGGGTGTGTTTCGACATTACCATAATCTTAATTTGAACCAAATGAAAGTTTGTTATTGGTTCATTAATCCAGTTACTCTTATAGGTAATGTATAATGATTGGTCCTAATTTACAAATAACTCATTAAATAATGTTGTGCAAACCAAGAGCAGTGTTCATTATTGGGATGGTTACACATAGGACATTGCAAACAAGCTTTACAAGAGTGAACATATCATTTCCTCTTCCATGATTTAAAAATGGTGAATCTACAAGCAAGAGGCTTTAACAACAGTGCTCAAGAACCATTCCGATTTATGGATGCAAGATGTTCCTGTTTTTCAAATGATTCCATTTTTTACATTGAAAATACGTTTTCACTTGTGATTGTGCTATCATGGGTGTGTTTGGACATTGACATAATCTTAATTTGAACCAAGTGAAAGATTATTATTGGTATATTAATTCAATGTTGTGCAAACAAAGAGCAGTGTTCATAACGGTGACGGTTACACATAGGAAATCGCAAATACGTTTTAAAAGATTAAACATATCACAATTCCTTGTATATAATAATATATATATAATAAGCTTTCTTAGATCCCAGGTTATCGGTGAGCACGAAATATCTTACCAGCTTCCCCAGCACATGTGCAGCAATAAATCACCGGACTTCATAACTCGTTTTCTTTAACAGAATAAAATACACACATTTTTTCATGATGTGCATGCTACAGGCGACACATCAACGACCATGTGCTTGTGTAACAACTAATCTATACAATCCGAATGTTTGGCGATACCATGTATGCATGTAACCCTGAACAAGAGCATATACACCGTACCACCACCAGCGTCTGCACCCTACATTAAGACACACTGCCACTCACATTGTACCACCACCAGTGACTGCAACCTACATTTGGTCACACTGCCACTCACATTGTACCACCACCAGTGTCTGCACCCGACATTAGGTCACCCTGCCCCTTACATTGTACCACCACCAGTGTCTGCACCCTACATTAAGTCACACTGCCACTCACATTGTACCACCACCAGTGTCTGCACCCTACATTTGGTCACACTGCCACTCACATTGTACCACCCCCAGCGTCTGCGGACTACATAAATCACACAGCCCCTTACATTGTACCACCACCTGTGTCTGCATCCTACATTTGGTCACACTGCCACTCACATTGTACCACCCCAAGCGTCTGCGGCCTACATAAATCACACTGCCCCTTACATTGTACCACCACCTGTGTCTGCATCCTACATTTGGTCACACTGCCACTCACATTGAACCACCCCAAGCGTCTGCGGCCTACATAAATAACACTGCCACTCCCATTGTACCACCACCTGTGTCTGCATCTTACATTTGGTCACACTGCCACTCACATTGGACCACCCCCAGCGTCTGAGGTCTGCATAAATCACAATGCAACTCACATTGTACCACCACAATTGTCTGCAGGCTACATTAAGTCACACTCCCACTCACATTGTACCACAACCAGTGTCTGCGACCTGCATAAGTCACAATGCAACTCACATTGTACCACCACCATTGTCTGCAGGCTGCATTAAGTCACACTCCCACTCACATTGTACCACCACCAGCGTCTGAGGCCTGCATAAGTCACAATGCAACTCACATTGTACCACTACCAGTGTCTGCAGGCTACATTAAGTCATACTGCTACTCACATTGTACCACCACAATTGTCTGCAGGCTACATTAAGTCACACTCCCACTCACATTGTACCACAACTAGTGTCTGCAGGCTACATTAAGTCATACTGCTACTCACATTGTACCACCACCAGTGTCTGCAGGCTACATTAAGGTATACTGCTACTCACATTGTATCGCCACCAGTGTCTGCAGGCTACATTAAG
Organism: Haliotis rufescens; assembly: GCF_023055435.1. Lineage (NCBI taxonomy): Eukaryota > Metazoa > Mollusca > Gastropoda > Lepetellida > Haliotidae > Haliotis > Haliotis rufescens. The sequence continues at coordinate 1,794,019 of NW_025964354.1, forward strand.
GTATACTGCTACTCACATTGTACCACCACCAGTGTCTGCAGGCTACATTAAGTCACACTCCCACTCACAACCAGTGTCTGCGACCTGCATAAGTCACACTGCAACTCACATTGTACCACCACCATTGTCTGCAGGCTACATTAAGGTATACTGCTACTCACATTGTACCACCACAATTGTCTGCAGGCTACATTAAGTCACACTCCCACTCACAACCAGTGTCTGCGAACTGCATAAGTCACACTGCCACTCACATTGTACCACCACCAGTGTCTGCAGGCTACATTAAGGTATACTGCTACTCACATTGTACCACCACCAGTGTTTGCAGGCTACATTAAGTCATACTACTACTCACATTGTACCACCACATTGACAGCTGCTGAGTCAGCCCCCACTGTGTCCGTGGCAGTGCAGGTGTACCGTCCAGCTTGATTCTTGTTGATGTTGACTATGTTGAGTACGGCCCCTGTGCTAACAGTTAACCCTCTGTTCGTCCACCTGTATGTAGGTGTTGTAGCTGACCGTGTGTAGAAACTACAGTCTAGCCGCAATCTACTTGACTTGTTCACTCGGTATGTGGAAGGTAGACCAGATATCGTAGGAGCAGCTGTGACAATAAAATATGTGAGCATGTTCAACTATTGATACTATAAATAGTAAACATGTATCATCATAATAATATACATATCAACTAAACCTTTAACCTAATCACTATAACCTTCTTTCTGACAGTCAACAGCAAGCAATAATAGTTTACGTGACATGTTTATAGAGTTATCAAAGCTTTTGTCTTATGTTTATACTTTAGCATGGTAACATAATGACTTTCTTATGTCATCAACCGTCTCTATAGTCAGGACGCTCTGGTTCCATGCAGTGAATCATATCGGTATACTACCCATACATATTTGGAGTAAATGCGTGTAGTTTTGCACTGCTTTTAGCAATATTCCAAAATTATCACTCCTCGGATTCCTGAAATTGGCTTAACACATTGTACCCACCTGAGGAATCGAACCAAGGGCCTCGGCGTGACGATCGAACTCCTTAACAACTTCGCTACCCCACCGCCCCACATATGTCGACATAGTGACATAGACGTAACACGATGTGACATAGTTACATAGACGTAACACGAAGTGACGTAGTGATATAGACGTAACACGAAGTGACATAGTGACATAGACGTAACACGAAGTGACATAGTTAAATAGACGTAACACGAAGTGACATAATGACATAGACATAACACGAAGTGACATAGTGACACGGACGTAACACGAAATGACATAGTGATATAGACATAACACGAAGTGAAGTAGTGACATAGACATAACACGAAGTGACATAGTGACATACACGTAACACGAAGTGAAGTAGTGACATAGACGTAACACAAAGTGAAATATTGGACAAAGACGTAACACGAAGTGACATAGTGATATGGACATAACATGAAGTGACATAGTGATATAGATGTAACACGAAGTGACATAGTGACATAGACGTAACAGAAAGTGACGTAGTGACATAGACGTAACATAAAGTGACAGCGTGACATAGACGTAACACGAAGTGACATAGTGGTACAGACTTAACACAAAGTGACGTAGTGACATAGACGTAACACGAAGTGACATAGTGATATAGACGTGACACGAAGTTACATAGTGACATAGACGCGTAACGCTAAATGACATAGTGACATAGACGTAACACGAAGTGACATAGTGACAAAGATGTAACACGAAATGACATAGTGACATAGACATAACACGAAGTGACATAGTGACATAGATGTTACACGACGTGATGTAGTGACATAGACGGAACACGAAGTGACATAGTGACATAGGCGTAACACGAAATGACATAGTAACATAGACGTAACACGAAGTGACATAGTGACATAGATGTAACACGAAGTGACATAGTGACATAGACGTAACACGAAGTGACGTAGTGACATAGGCGTAACACCAAGTGACATAGCGACATAGATGTAACACTAAGGGACATAGTGGCATAGATGTAGTACTAAGTGACATAGTGTCATAGACGTAACACGAAGTGACATAGTGACATAGCCTAATGCGAAGTGACATAGTGACATAGACGTAACACGAAGTGACATAGTGACATACACGTAACACGAAGTGACGTAGTGACATAAACGTAACACGAAGTGATATAGTGTCTTAGACGTAACACGAAGTGACATAGTGATAGAGACGTAACATTAAGTGAGATAGTGACATAGACGTAACACGAATTGACGTAGTGACATAGACGTAACACGAAGTGACATAGTGACATTGACGTAACACGAAGTGACATAGTGACATACACGTAACACGAAGTGACGTAGTGACATAAACGTAACACGAAGTGACATAGTGACATAGACGTAACACGAAGTGACGTAGTGATATAGACGTAACACGAAGTGACATAGTGTCATAGACGTACCACGAAGTGATATAGTGTCTTAGACGTTACACGAACTGACATAGTAACATAGATGTAACACGAAGTGATAAAGTGATATAGACGTAACACGAAGTGACATAGTGATATAGACCTACATGAAGTGATATAGTGATATAGACGTAACACGAAGTGACATAGTGACATAGACGTAACACGAAGTGATACAGTGACATAGATATAACACGTAGTGATATACTGACATACACGTAACACGAAGTGACATAGTGATATAGACGTAACACGAAGTGACAACAGTGATATAGACGTAACACGAAGTGACGTAGTGATATAGACGTTACACGAAGTGAAATAGTGCCATAAACTTAACAGGAAGTGACGAAGTGACATAGATGTAACATGAAGTGACAAAGTGATATAGACGTAACACAAAGTGACGTAGTGACATAGACGTAACACGAAGTGACATAGTGACATAGATATAACACGAAGTGACCTATTGTTTTAGACGTAACACGAAGTGACATAGTGATATAGACATAACTTGAAGTGACATAGTGTCTTAGACGTAACACGAAGTGACGTAGTGATATAAACGTAGCACGAATTGACATAGTGACATAAACGTAACACGAAGTGACGTAGTGACATAGACGTAACACAAAGTGACATAGTGACATAGACGTAACACGAAGTGACGTAGTGACATAGACGTAACACGAAGTGACATAGTGACATGAAGTAACACGAAGTGACGTAGTGATATAGACGTAACACGAAGTGACATAGTGACATAGACGTAACACGAAGTGACGTAGTGACATAGACATAACACGAAGTGACATAGTGTCATCGGCGTAACACGATGTGACGTAGTGACATAAACGTAACACGAAGTGACATTGACGTAACGTGACAGATGGTTGTGGTGTTGAAATCAATTACCAGGTTCCACACATTAGCATTTTCTATAAGAATGCTTCGCGTCAAATGTGTATTACTCTAAACATGTTATAGTCTGTGTGTGAAAGTACATACATCTCCATACAGCCCTGAAGCCGGAAGATCCTACCGACACATCTGTTGTAAATTCCACACGAAGTGACATAGTGATATAGACGTAACACGAAGTGATATATTGATATAGACGTCACACGAAGTGACATAGTGATATAGACGTAACATTAAGTGAGATAGTGACATAGACGTTACACGAAGTGACATAATGATATAGACGTAACACGAAGTGACACAGTGATATAGACGTAACACGAAGTGACGTAGTGATATAGACGTAACACGAAGTGACAGAGTGGTGGCATAGACGTACCACGAAGTGATATAGTGTCTTAGACGTTACACGAAGTGACATAGTAACATAGACGTAATACGAAGTGACATAGTGCCATAAACGTAACACGAAGTAACATAGTGACATAGATGTTACACGAAGTGACATAGTTATAAAGCCGTAACACGAAGTGATATAGTGATATAGACGTAACACGAAGTGACGTAGTGACATAGACGTAACACGAAGTTACGTAGTGACAAAGAAGTAACATGAAGTTACATAGTGACATAGACGTAATACGAAGTGACATAGTGATATAGATGTAACACGAAGTGACGAAGTGACATAGATGTAACACGAAGAGACAGAGGGAAATAGACGTAACACGAAGTGATATAGTGTCATAGGCGTAACACGATGTGACGTAGTGACATAAACGTAACACGAAGTGACATTGACGTAACGTGACAGATGGTTGTGGAGTTGTAACCCATTACCAGGTTCCACACATTAGCATTTTCTATAAGAATGCTTCTCGTGAAATGGGTAATACTCTAAACATGTTATAGTCTGTGTGTGAAAGTACATACATCTCCATACAGCCCTGAAGCCGGAAGATCCTACCGACACCTCTGTTGTAAATTCCACATGAAGTGACATAGTGTTTTAGACTGAACACGAAGTGACATAGTGATATAAACGTAATACGAAGTGACATAGTGCCATAAACGTAACACAAAGTAACATAGTGACATAGATGTAACACGAAGTGACGTAGTGATATAGACGTAACACGAAGTGATATAGTGATATAGACGTAACACGAAGTGACATAGTGATATAGACGGAACACGAAGTGACATAGTGCCATAGACCTAACACGAAGTGACGTAGTGGTATAGACGTAACACAAAGTGACATAGTGATATAGACGTAACACGAAGTGACGTAGTGATATAGACGTTACACGAAGTGACATAGTGATATAGACGTAACACGAAGTGACATAGTGATATAGACGTAACACGAAGTGACATAGTGTCAAAGACGTAACACGAAGTGATATAGTGTCTTAGACGTACCACGAAGTGACATAGTGACATAGACGTAACTCGAAGTGACATTGTGATATAGACGTAACACGAAGTGACATAGTGACATAGACGTAACACGAAGTGACGTAGTGACATGGACGTAACACGAAGTGACATAGTGACAAAGAAGTAACATGAAGTTACATAGTGACATAGACGTAACACGAAGTGACGTAGTGATACAGACGTAACATGAAGTGACGAAGCGACATAGATGTAACACGAAGAGACATAGGAAAATAGACGTAGCACGAAGTGACATAGTGTCATAGGCGTAACACGATGTAACGTAGTGACATAAACGTAACACGAAGTGACATTGACGTAACCTGACAGATGGTTGTGGATTTGTAACCCATTACCAGGATCCACACATTAGCATTTTCTATAAGAATGCTTCATGTCAAATGTGTAATTTTATAAACATCTTATAGTCTGTGTGTGAAAGTACATACATCTCCATAAAGCCCTGAAGCCGGAAGATCCTACCGACACATCTCTTGTAAATTCCACACGAAGTGACATAGTGTTTTAGACGCAACACGAAGTGACATAGTCACATTGGCGTAACACGAAGTGACATAGTGATATAGACGTAACACAAAGTGACATAGTGATATACACGTAACACAAAGTGACATAGTGATATAGACTTAACACGAAGTGACATAGTGTCATAGGCGTAACAAGAAGTGACATAGTGATATAGACGGAACATGAAGTGATATAGTGTCTTAGACGTAACACGAAGTGACATAGTGACATAGACGTAACACAAAGTGACATTGTGACATAGACGTAACACGAAGTGACGTAGTGATATAGACGTAACACAAAGTGACATAGTGATATAGACGTAACACGAAGTGACGTAGTGATATAGACGTAACACAAACTGACATAGTGATATAGACGTAACAGGAAGTGACGTAGTGATATAGACGTTACACGAAGTGACATAGTGTCATAGACGTAACACGAAGTGATATAGTGACATAGACGTAACACGAAGTGACATTGTGATATAGACGTAACACGAAGTGACATAGTGCCATAGACGTAACACAAAGTGACATAGTGACATAGACGTAACACGAAGTGACGTAGTGACATAGACATAACACGAAGTGACATAGTGTCATAGGCGTAACACGATGTGACGTAGTGACATAAACGTAACACGAAGTGACATTGAAGTAACGTGACAGATGGTTGTGGAGTTGTTACCAATTACCAGGTTCCACACATTAGCATTTTCTATAAGAATGCTTCACGTCAAATGTGTATTACTCTAAACATGTTATAGTCTGTGTGTGGTAGTACATACATCTCCATACAGCCCTGAAGCCGGAAGATCCTACCGACACATCTGTTGTAAATTCCACACGAAGTGACATAGTGTTTTAGACTGAACACGAAGTGACATAGTGATATAGACGTAACACGAAGTGACATAGTGCCATAAACGTAACACAAAGTAACATAGTGACATAGATGTAACACGAAGTGACGTAGTGATATAGACGTAACACGAAGTGATATAGTGCCATAGACGTAACACGAAGTGACATAGTGATATAGACGGAACACGAAGTGTCATAGTGATATAGACGTAACTCGAAGTGACGTAGTGACATAGACGTATCACGAAGTGACATAGTGACATAGACGTAACACGAAGTGACATAGTGATATAGACATAACACTAAGTGACATAGTGATATAGACGTAACACGAAGTGACATAGTGATATAAACGTAACATTAAGTGAGATAGTGACATAGACGTTACACAAAGTGACATAATGATATAGACGTAACACGAAGTGACTCAATGATATAGACGTAACACGAAGTGACGTAGTGATATAGACGTAACACGAAGTGACAGAGTGGTGGCATAGACGTACCACGAAGTGATATAGTGTCTTAGACGTTACACGAAGTGACATAGTAACAAAGACGTAACACGAAGTGACATAGTGCCATAAACGTAACACGAAGTAACATAGTGACATAGATTTTACACGAAGTGACATAGTTATATAGCCGTAACACGAAGTGATATAGTGATATAGACGTAACACGAAGTGACATAGTGATATAGACCTACATGAAGTGATATAATGATATAGACGTAACACGAAGTGACATAGTGACATAGACGTAACACGAAGTGATATAGTGACATAGGCGTAACACGATGTGACGTAGTGACATAAACGTAACACGAAGTGACACTGACGTAACGTGACAGATGGTTGTGGAGTTGTAACCAATTACCAGGTTCCACACATTAGCATTTTCTATAAGAATGCTTCACGTCAAATGTGTAATACTCTAAACATGTTATAGTCTGTGTGTGAAAGTACATACATCTCCATACAGCCCTGAAGCCGGAAGATCCTACCGACACATCTGTTGTAAATTCCACACGAAGTGACATAGTGTTTTAGACTTAACACGAAGTGACATAGTGATATAGACGTAACACGAAGTGACATAGTGCCATAAACGTAACACAAAGTAACATAGTGACATAGATGTAACACGAAGTGACGTAGTGATATAGACGTAACACGAAGTGATATAGTGCTGTAGACGTAACACGAAGTGACATAGTGATATAGACGGAACACGAAGTGTCATAGTGATATAGACGTAACACGAAGTGACGTAGTGACATAGACGTATCACGAAGTGACATAGTGACATAGACGTAACACGAAGTGACATAGTGATATAGACGTAAAACGAAGTGACATAGTGATATAGACGTAACACGAAGTGACATAGTGATATAGACGTAACATTAAGTGAGATAGTGACATAGACGTTACACAAAGTGACATAATGATATAGACGTAATACGAAGTGACACAGTGATATAGACGTAACACGAAGTGACGTAGTGATATAGACGTAACACGAAGTGACAGAGTGGTGTCATAGACGTACCACGAAGTGATATAGTGTCTTAGACGTTACACGAAGTGACATAGTAACATAGACGTAACACGAAGTGACATAGTGCCATAAACGTAACACGAAGTAACATAGTGACATAGATGTAACACGAAGTGACATAGTTATATAGACGTAACACGAAGTGACATAGTGATATAGACCTACATGAAGTGATATAATGATATAGACGTAACACGAAGTGACATAGTGACATAGACGTAACACGAAGTGATATAGTGACACAGACGTAACACGAAGTGACATAGTGATATAGACGTAACACGAAGTGATATAGTGACATAGATGTAACACGTAGTGATATAGTGATATAGACGTAGCACGAATTGACTTAGTGGCATAAACGTAACACGAAGTGACGTAGTGACATAGACGTAACACAAAGTGACATAGTGACATAGACGTAACACGAAGTGACGTAGTGACATAGACGTAACACGAAGTTACGTAGTGACAAAGAAGTAACATGAAGTTACATAGTGACATAGACGTAACACGAAGTGACATTGTGATATAGACGTAACACGAAGTGACGAAGTGACATAGATGTAACACAAAGAGACATAGGGAAATAGACGTAACACGAAGTGACATAGTGACATACATGTAACACGAAGTGACATAGTGTCATAGAGGTAACACGAAGTGACATAGTGATATAGACGTAACACAAAGTGTCGTAGTGACATAGACGTAACACGAAGTGACATAGTGACATAGACATAACACGAAGTGACATATTGTTTTAGACGTAACACGAAGTGACGAAGTGACATAGATGTAACACAAAGAGACATAGGGAAATAGACGGAACACGAAGTGACATAGTGATATAGACGTAACACGAAGTGACATAGTGTCATAGAGGTAACACGAAGTGACATAGTGATATAGACGTAACACAAAGTGTCGTAGTGACATAGACGTAACACGAAGTGACATAGTGACATAGACATAACACGAAGTGACATATTGTTTTAGACGTAACACGAAGTGACATAGTGATATAGACGTAACAAGAAGTGACGAAGTGAGATAGATGTAACACGAAGAGACATAGGGAAATAGACATAACACGAAGTGACATAGTGTCATAGAGGTTACACGAAGTGACATAGTGTCATAGAGGTAACACGAAGTGACATAGTGACATAGACGTAACATATTTTATAGTCTGTGTGTGAAAGTACATACATATCCATACAGCTCTGAAGCCTGAAGATCCTATCGAATAATCTGTTGTAAATTCCACACGGTAGTAGGTGGACGACGGGACTGTGTAGCCATTGTGTGAACCAGACAGAGATACCAGCAGGTTGTTGGAGACATCGTACACCTGCAAGGGAGTAATTTGAATGGAGTCATTATTGACTTTGCTGGCATTCACTACCAACATCAAGGTACGGCTAAAATTGTGGAGATGTTCTCTGAATAATAATTATATTGTCCATGTTTGAGATATTGAAATGCATATTTTGTTCTTAAAACTGAACAGGCATTTAATGCGGTAGGAGTATACACATAGACACATCCTACGGTGAAGTGAATGTTCGGTTTCGTGGACGATCAACCCCAGGGTTCTTTCTATAGGGTAATAAAACTGTTTTAGTTTCAAAACTTGAGTTTTGCATGTATTCAATCACATAAACTATTTCATGCCGTGTGCCATCGAAGCTGATAAAATAGTATGTTCAAAGCATCCAAATTATACGTCACAATCATGAATGATTTTGGCAGTACACGTTCAGGAAGAAATCTACGCATATTGACAGATATTTGTGCAGCTGACCTGATTACAGTCTTTGCAGGGTAAATATGATTATGTTAACTACAACTATACCAACTATGTGTCTATCGAATGACCGTCACTTCACATGTCGCATACACCTGTGAAGATCCGGGTTAGAATATGTCTTCAGGAAACCATGCTTGTCATAAAAGCGATAATGCTTGTCGTTCGAAGCGACCAAAGAGACTCGGTGGTCAGGCTCGCTGATTTGGTTGATGCATGTCATCGCATCCCCTTTGCGTGGATCGATGTTCATGATATCAATCACTGGATTGTCTGGTCCGGACTCGATTATTTACAAACTACAGTAAAAAAGCTTGAATATTGCTGAGTTTGGCGTTAAACAAATAAACAAACAAACCTGCTACAGTGTACATTAGATTATCAAATATTAGAGTCACGAGAGAAATGTGTTCCCCTTTGCTAATTCCTTACTTAGAATTGTCATGTCATAGTTACTACTCTAAACTGTCCGTTAAAGTATACTGTCCTCGCGTACATACCTTGAAAACAGAAATGCATTAAGTTATGACCAAAGATTGTAAAAGCAGGAATGATAAACACATTTAAAGAGTCATACGAACATATCAGTTGCGTGGGCCATTGCAAGTTTTAAATCGTCATGAACATATCATAAGCTGTACTTACCTTCACATAGTCATAACTGCTCTCTGTGTTGAACGTTTCAAATTTAAGTCCGATCAGCTTACTGGGGGTAATTACATATGTGCAGGACAGATGGTTGGCATATGTGTAAGGGTAGTTTGGGGATGTAATCGTTCCTGACTGTCGCCTATAGGTCCCACCACAACCTGAAATAAAAGTCAGTGCCAACATATTAATTTTGATATACCATTGGATATGTTTTGCTGACTTGTGACGGCATCATGAAGCGGATACACTGTGTAATATTACACCTGAATGTAGGTCAAAATATTATTGGATGAAGAAAAAACATGGCGTCTGACTCAACTCCCCTGTTTGTGGTTTCTCAACAGGGTGGAGAATTCTCGCCTACATAGTTTGAAGCATTGCGTGGGTGCTGTCAATATATATTTCGTTATATTTCTTTACCCATCCACACAAACCCCAGACCCCATCCAGCCCCAGAAGATCAACATTGTCGGTTCCTATGGACACTGATCTTCAAAGTTAGTATAAAACCTCACCTCACCTCACCTCACCTCACCTCACCTCACCTCACCTCACCTCACCTCACCTCACCTCACCTCACCTTTTACTTATGGGCGGCTGTCAGGTAGCCTTGTGGTTAAAGCGGTCGCTCGTCACGCAGAAGACCCGGGTTCGATTCCCGACATGGGTACAATGTGTGAAGCCCATTTCTGGTGTCCCCCGCCGTGATATTGCTGGAATATTGCTAAAAGCGGTGTAAAACCACACTCACTCGATTTCTCTGATGGTTTATGAAAATAGACCCAACTATGATAGATTACCAAAGACTTTTCATACCACTTGATCCAACGTGCAACTTAATAAAAAAAATATATATATAATTATTTTGAAACATGTCATCGATGCACACGAAGTAAGCATTAGTTCAATGTTTTATAATAATACAGTAACATAAAGCAATAAAGGAGAAAATAATTTACCTCTTGTTTGATGAATACCACCGATCAGAACATTACACACTACCACACATGCCAACCAGTTCACCATCCTGTTTGTAAGATATCCAGGTTTCAGAAACACATTAAGCCACAATTTGCCATGAAGACAAGAGTGAAAGGCTCTGTCCGACGGGATATTTTATATGGTGTGTTGAGTGTGATCTCTGGTGAAAGTACACTTGCTAACTTCCTAGAACTGTCAAGTTTCAAGTGAGCATGTAAACCAAAGTGTATTGGGAGCAACATACCAAGTAGTGTGTTGAACCGTACACCATTCCAGTGACAATAATAATAATAATAATAATAATAATAATAATAATAATAATAATCATAATCATAATCATAATAATCATAATAATGATGATACTTATGATAATAATAATGATGATATAATAATAATAATAATAATAATAATAATAATAATAATAATAATAATAATAATAATAATAATAATAATGATAATAATAATAATCAAGCCAGGATCACCCAAACATCTTTGCTGCATTTTTTAATTTTAATCTGTAAATAATAATATAATGAGACTGTCGAACACATTGTGAATGGATGCCCAGCTTTGGCACAGACACAGTATCTTACACGACATGATGGGGTGGCTCGATCATTTTATTACCGTCTTCGCCATGCTTGTGGTTTTGACACACCCGGAACATGTATAGGGCGTCATAGAAAATTATAGATACAAAGTCCTTTGGAAAAGGCCCGTATACAGCCTCAGACATATCCAAGCCAGCAAACATGATCTTGTCCTTTTTGATAAATCAAATGAAATCATTTATATCATTCAATTTTCTGTCCCTTTAGGCAGTAATGTGATTGACAAGATTGAGGAAAAACATGGCAAAGATGCAGACCTCTCTTTCATAATGTCATGCTTACATCCCAAGTACTAAGTTGTCCGACTCCCCATTGTTCTCAGTGCCTTAGGTTTAGTACCTCCCAATCTGTTGACTGACATAGGGAGAGTACCCGGGTTTGCTACATGGAATAAAGCCCTTCTGACAACCTGGGTAATGCAGAAGGCTGTAGTGTTGGGAAGTCTTCACATTCTCCGAAAAGTACTGCGTGGGTTTTACTAGGCAGCACTTCCTGGGAGAAGTCCCATTCGCTGTCTGGGCTGCGTGTAGAGGGGGCAAGGGCCCTGAGCTGATAATGAGCCTAACCAGCCTGAATGTGCCAGGATCACCAAAACCCTCTTTGCTGCATTTTTTATTTCAATCTGTAAATAATAATTATTATTATTATTATTATTATTATTTTTCTTCTTATTATTATTATTATTATTATGATAATAATAACGTCACGACTCGAGGTGAAAACTATAGCGTTGCACAGTTTTCTTAAATGAGCCAAGGATGTGGGACGTAATATCAATGTCAATGTTGATTTTGTTGATGGTTCTGAACTGCTGGATGGTACAGCAATGTGTGTCAACCAAGCTAAGTTTCATATGAAATCGGCCCAAACTCAGTTTTTCAAAAAGAGGCTTTCTGAACGACCACTGCATCGAGTTTTGGTTTAGTGTGTTGAGATCAGCAACCCTGCAGAGTTTTCGCTTGGATGAGTGAGTGAATGAGGTTTTACGCCGCTTTTAGCAATATTCCGGCAATATCATGGCGGGGGACACCGGAAATGGGCTTCACACATGGTTCCCATGTTTGGAATGGAACCCGGGTCTTCTGCGTGACGAGCGACCGCTTTAACCACTAGTCTACCCGACCGCCCCTCGCTTGGATGAAGTCGGCTGGCCTGTAAAGTGTAACAAAAGGCTTTCTGTTTGCTGCTCAGGACTAGGCACTTCCCACTCGAAACCATCGATGTGTGATTTTGCATCAAAATGTAAATATGAAATGTAGTCTTCACAATGAATATAATGAGACTGTCTAACACATTGTCAGTGGCACAAACACAGCATCGTAAGCGACATGATGGAGTGGCTCGATCATTGTTATGCTTGTGGTTTTGACACACAGGTCAATCCATGCTACGACCCAGAATATGTAGAGGGCGCCATGGAAAATTATTAATACAAATTTCTTTTGAATAGGCCTGTATACAGCCTCAGACGTATCCAAGTCCAGCAAACCTGGTTTTGTCCTTTTTGATGAATCCAATGAAATCATTTTTATCATTGAGTTTTCTATCCATTTCGACACTAATGTGATTGACAAGATTGAGGAAAAACATGGCAAATATGCGGACCTCGCTTTGGAAATGTCACGCTTGCATCCCAAGTACCATGTTGTCTGACTCCCAATTGTTCTCGGTGCCTTAGGTTTGAGTACGTCTCAATCTTTTGACTGACATTCGGGGAGTTCCCGCTTTTTTACCATGAATACAGCCCTTCTGACAATCTGTGTGATGCAGTTTTGGGAAGTCTTCATGATGTTCGAAAAGTTCTGGGTTGGTTAGACTAGGCAGCGCTTCCTGGGAGGAGTCCTACTCACTGCGAGTAGAAGGGGTAAGGACCCTGAGCTGATGATGAGCCTAACCAGCCTGACTGTGACACGATCGTCCAAACCCTCTTGGCTGCATTTTGTATTTTAATATGTAAATACTAGTAATGACGTTGATGGCAGTGATGATGATTGAATCCACGATCATAAGGATCTAGCACACTTATGGGCCACGCAACTCCTTAATTGCGTAAGTTACCTATAAAAGTGGCATTAAACGGTTACTTTTGACTGAGAGCTCGGTATCTGCTGTGGTATTGTTGTAAAAGGTTGCAAGATCGTACACTTTTCTACCGTCCACCGTGATTGATTGCAAACCACAATTTTCAGATCAGTGGGTTGTAGTCTTCTTCACTTGACAAATGGCTTCAGCACATTCCGCGAGGCGACTGCGACATTTAGAAACACGCCATGCCTATATTAAAGACGACATACATAACTGTATACAATTAATGAAATAATAGCTTTGACAGTGTGACAACACGAGAGCGTTAAACATCCGACTCCACTGGTCAGTTCACTGACAATGAATGGTGTACATCCGTAGATGCACAATTATTTCAAGTGCTACAAACGCGGAGAGACCAGAGAGGAGAAAGCTAAAGAGGCTGACATTGTCCTATATCCGCCTTTGCATTGTACGCATACTTCTGTGATGATAATTAAATAGTATTTTTGACACGAAACATAACGGATTACTTGTGGGCACTGCCTACGATAAGTCATTTCATTACAACACTTGAGCCTGAGCTGTGCCAAATGAATGTAAGGTGTTCTTGAAACAATGGAAGGTTCAACCTTAGCAGGGTCCAGGGGGTGACTTTAAATTGAATTGGAAAGACGCCAAAGATACTTTAGACCTGAATTTGTGTAAACCTCCTGTCACTCTGTGCGAGGTTCCCTGTCCCGATCATGCTATTATGTTGTCTGTACCGTTGCAAAAGTGAAAGAATAAAAGCTATGTTGAAATGTTATGCAAATATTTAGAACGCGATATGCTTTCTTTTATAAATTAACTTCAATCCTGTGTGCTTAATTTGCATTTTCCTCCGAGTTTGAGTGCTGAGCAAATACTTATCACATACAAAAGGCCGTCGACACATCCCATCAGTTTCATTTTAGAGCGAGTATTAAATGTATTTTCATGTTTAATGTCCAGCTTCCCCTATTGACTTGTGCTATTGTCTACAGGATTCGAGATGGGACTTTATCACACCCGCTGAGTCAATCAGAGCTCATAACACGGATGTATTTCCTCATAGTAATACGTTGATACAAACACATAATCCGAAGCTACTCACACAACACGTTGCAAGGGCTTCACATGGAAGTGTGTTTCACTAAATGTTTGCTGACAAAACCTGTTATGTACTCCTCATTTTAACAAAAATCTCACTCATCAAATCTCAAAATGCAGCTAATTGCAAAATAGTTGACCAATCACGATGTTGAAATGTATTTATTTGGTTTCATATGGAAAAACAAGCGCATATTGTTTTTGTAAGCGTCTCACTCGTGATCGTTGAACGTTTCACACCTCTTCATGTAAAGTTTGGAAGGAAAAAGATTATGTCAATATTCATCTTGTTACATATTATTCTGAACATGTGTTTCACAGCTTGGTAAAGCACTTGTCAAGACGTCGCTATTACTCGAAAGGTTTAGATTTACATTTGGAGTGGACACTCTGAATGTAATGTGGTATGCGAACCACTGGATTTTGATTGAGGTGCAGAGTTGCGTGAAGTGAGCCAGGATATGCAGGTTGTCGCAAATCCGAAAACTAGTCTCAATCCAATTTTATAAAATAATTGGTTAATAGTTGTTCAGGGCACACATCATGTTTTTAAGTTATGTTATGCATCTGGGAACTTCCGGGATATAACTGGTCTTCGGCCACCCATCCTTGACGAAAGAAGCGACTATGCTTGTCGTAGGTCGCGACTGTGGTGAGGTGAAACGGACAGACACTGACCTCGTGACACCAGCACCCTACATGACAGACACGGACGTAGTGACACCAGCAACCTACAGGACAGACACGGACCTAGTGACACCAGCACCCTACAGGACAGACACGGACGTAGTGACACTAGTACCCTACAGGACAGACACGGACGTAGTGACACCAGCACCCTACAGGACAGACACGGACCTAGTGACACCAGCACCCTACAGGACAGACACGGACGTAGTGACACTAGTACCCTACAGGACAGACACGGACGTAGTGACACCAGCACCCTACAGGACAGACACGGACCTAGTGACACCAGCACCCTACAGGACAGACACGGACGTAGTGACACTAGTACCCTACAGGACAGACACGGACGTAGTGACACCAGCACCCTACAGGACAGACACGGACGTAGTGACACTAGTACCCTACAGGACAGACACGGACGTAGTGACACCAGCACCCTACAGGACAGACACGGACCTAGTGACACCAGCACCCTACAGGACAGACACGGACGTAGTGACACTAGTACCCTACAGGACAGACACGGACGTAGTGACACCAGCACCCTACAGGACAGACACGGACCTGGTGACACTAGTACCCTACAGGACAGACACGGACCTGGTGACACCAGCACCATACAGGACAGACACGGACCTGGTGACACCAGCATCCTATAGGACAGACACAGACCTCGTGACACAATCACCCTACAGGACAGACACGGACCTGGTGACACCATCACCCTACAGGACAGATACGGACCTGGTGACACCAGCATCCTACAGGACACACACATACCTGGTGACATCATTCACCCTACAGGACAGACACGGACCTGGTGAAACCATCACCCTACAGGACAGACACGGACCTGGTGACACCATCACCCTACGGGACAGACACATACCTGGTGACACCAGCATCCTACAGGACGGACACAGACCTGGTGACACCATCACCCTACAGGACAGACACGGACCTGGTGACACCATCACCCTACAGGACAGACACAGACCTGGTGACACCAACATCCTACAGGACAGACACATACCTGGTGACACCAGCACCCTACAGGACAGACAGGGACCTGGTGACACCAGAATCCCTACAGGACAGACACGGGCGTAGTGACACAAGCACCCTACAGGACAGACACGGACCTGGTGACACCAGCACCCTACAGGACAGACAGGGACCTGGTGACACCAGCACCCTACAGGGCAGACACGGACCTAGTGACACCAGTACCCTACAGGACAGACATAGACCTGGTGACACCAGCAACCTACAGGACAGACACGGATCTGGTGACACCAGCACCCTACAGGGCAGACACGGACCTGGTGACACCAGCACCTACAGGACAGACCCGGACCTGGTGACACCAGCACCCTACAGGACAGACACGGACCTGGTGACACCAGTACCCTACAGGACAGACATAGACCTGGTGACACCATCACCCTACAGGACAGACACGGAGCTGGTGACACCAGTACCCTACAGGACAGACACGGAGCTTCCGGTACCAACAACCTACAGGACAGACACGGACGTAGTGAGACCAGCACCCTACAGGACAGACACGGACCTGGTGACACCAGCACCCTACAGGACAGACACGGAGCTGGTGACACCAGCACCCTACAGGACAGACACGGAGCTTCCGGTACCAACAACCTACAGGACAGACACGGACGTAGTGAGACCAGGAACCTTCAGGACAGACACAGAGCCTCTGGTACCAGCACTCTACAGGACAGAGGCGGAGCTTGAGATAAATCCAAATAGCAGGGACAGTAACATCCTCATCACCTTAGATCGGCGTCGCGTCGCCACAACAAACATTTACATATATACCGTTCAACCACTCACTGTCCTTATGCGTGTGTGTGTGTGTCAGTTGTGATATTGATGTATACATGATATTAGCATTAGACCTGATAGAGCTAGTAGAGATAATACCTTGACACGCCATATGCTTCTTTCAGGCAGGCTGCCTACAGTTGCTCACACAAGTGTGATTCATGGTATATTTCAAAGGACATGGAAGTTCAAGGGGCCGTCATTGTCAAGGGGCTATGTATAATTAAAGAGATTGGAAAAAATCCAAACAAAAATTGTGTCAATTTCACCACTAAACAAAATGTATATCCACATTTACATATAATTGCACTGTGCACCACACACACACACCCCAATCTGTCCTCCGTGACAGATCCGTGTTAGAATTGGTCTTCAACAAACATGCATGTCGTTAGAGGCGACTAACGGGATCGGGGGATCGGGCCACCTGACTTGGTTGATGCATGTCATCGTGACCCTGTTGCGTAGATCGATGCTCATGATATAAACCACTGGATGATCTGGCCTAAACCATGTTACTGACGGAATGCAGCGTCAAACAACAAACGAATCCTTTCTGTCTGTGTTATGTGTCTCACACGCCAGTAATTATTCTAAGTCGTCCGTCAATATGAAACATGAACGAATCATTGTCAAAGGGGAACAACTCTATTGTTTATAATTTCATATCAGTAAATTATATACTTTTAGTAATGTAAATGTTTGTGTATATAGACTGCCATTTAGCCACGTCCAAGGTGAGAAGCGTAATATATAACGCCTTCATAAAATACCTAAATAGAATCTAACTTGTCTTTATGACAAGGCTTCCCTGTTTCCCTGATTTAAATACGTTCATACATTTAAACGTTGTAATTCTATACTGATGGAGAAAATAACCATATGGAGCATGTTTCTTTCACGTTGTTTGTTTGGTTAGTTTCTTGTAAATCGCCGCACTCAGCAATAGTCCAGCTATTTGGCGGCGGTCTGTAAATAATCGAGTCTGAACCAAACAATCCAGTGATTATTATCATGAACATCGATCCACGCAATTGGGATCGATCTCATGTATCAACCAAGTCAGCGAATCTGACCATCCGATCCCGTTAGTCGCCTCTAACGACAAGCACAGTCGCCTTTTACGGCAATCATGGGTTGCTGTGGATATATTCTACCACGGATCTTCTCGGGTCTTCTTTCACGGAGTACCTTCATCATTTTAGAGTTACAACGTATGTTGTATTAAATGTATGAACGTACACGTAAACGGTAACTGGAAAATTATATACTTAATAATTGTAACAGAAAGAGAAACAAGAAAAGTGTTGTGTATGAATATTTGATAGAACATTACGTTTATCGGAAGTGTATTTACATAACAATGCCCAAATTACAAGGAACAAGGAAAACGCCACTTCTGTAATATGAATACATATCAACATTAAATGATAAAAGACAAGTAAATGTGACACAATTTGTGAACATGTTAAGACTGCATAACTCGCTGAATTAAAATCGATAACAAACTTATCTATACTTCTGTGCTAGGGTATAATAAAGTTGGAGTAAAACTGTAAAGATTATTTCAGGATGCAACCACAATACAATATCATACAGTTTACATCCTATATAATACTAAGATGCAGTGTCAGTCAAACGATGTATACCCTTACACAAAAGTTTCAACTGTTACACTCCCCGCATCATGCCCCCATTGGCATTCCTTGTTAGAGTTGGTCCCCAGCAACCTTTGTTGTCGCACAAGGCGCCGTAATGGATGGCGTATCAAGGTACTCAAGGTACTTAAATCACAGATTACCTGAATATTGATGAGTGTGTCGTCACAGAACAAAGACACGAATACAGGTTAGATATAAAAGACCATCGTCTGACCACATTCGAACTTATAATCGTTAAAATGAGGCATTGGCAATTCTTTCAAAAGTTTAGAAATTTGAAAAAGTTTCTCCACTTATTTGGGTTTGCTCACAGAAAACAAATAATCAACAAAACAATCAACATATTGATGACACTCAGCATAGCTCAATGGGTGATCGAGTTAATGTTATACAAAAGAGCCGAGTATCGGGCGGAACAGAGTTCATGTGCACGGCCACTACAATCAAGACGCAATACTTTGAAACGATTCAATGATGCTAAGTCAGCCACGTCGTGCATCGTGATCCGGGAGACAAACATGGGGTACTTGGGTCTCTTGTGACCAGGGGTCACCACTGGGAGACAAGCATGGGGTACTGGCTGCTCTTGTGAAAAGGAATCATCACGGAGAGACAAGCATAGGGGTACTGGGTGCTCTTGTGACAAGGAATCATCACGGAGAGACAAGCATAGGGGTACTGGGTGCTCTTGTGACAAGGAATCATCACGGAAAGACATACATGGGGTACTCAGTGCTCTTGCCACCAGGAATCATCAATGGGAAACAAGCATTGGGTCCTGGGTGCTCTTGTGACCAGGAATCATCACGGAGAGACAAGCATGGGGTACTGGGTGCTCATGTGACAAGGAATCATCACGGAGAGACAGGCATGGGACACTGGGTGTTCTTGTGACCAGGAATCATCACGGAGAGACAAGCATGGGGCACTGGGTGCTCTTGCAACCAGTAATGACCAATGGGAGACATACATGGGGTACTGTGTTCTCTTGTGAGTAGCAGTCATCACGGAGAGACATACATGGGGTACTCGGTGCCCTTGTAACCAGGAATCATCAATGAGGGACACGCATAGGGTAATAGGTGCTCGTGTGAGTATCAGTCATCACGGAGAGACATACATGGGGTACTCGGTGCCCTTGTGACCAGGAATCATCAATGAGGGACACGCATAGGGTAATAGGTGCTCGTGTGAGTATCAGTCATCACGGAGAGACATACATGGGGTACTCGGTGCCCTTGTGACCAGGAATCATCAATTAGGGACACGCATACGGTACTGGGTGCTCTTGTGAGTAACAATCATCACGGAGAGACATACATGGGGCACTGGGTGCTCTTGTGACCAGGACTCATCACGGAGAGACATACATGGGGCACTGGGTGCTCTTGTGACCAGGAATCATCACGGAGAGACATACATGGGGTACTCTGTGCTCTTGCCACCAGGAATCATCAATGGGAAACAAGCATTGGGTACTGAGTCCCTTGTGACCAGGAATCATCACGGAGCATGGGGTACTTGATGAGGAATCACTACTATCGTTGCATCGTATTGTAAATACGATATTGCTCTTTATGACGTACGTCTTCCGTTAAACATTTGACAGCTTCCATGAGGCCTTAAATGTTGTACTTCAGCTGTATTGTGTACAGTCAACTCATATAACCTTTCATCAACTAAAAACTTCCGTGAAATGTAACGCTCAAATAAATATTCACACATAACATTTTCCTTGTTTCTCTTTCTATTTCAATTGTTATGCATATAAACTTCCGCTAAATGTAACGTTCTATAGAATATTCAAACACGCGATATTTTCTTTAAACCAACATGATAAGATTATTTTGTAATGTCGATGCATTATAAAATATTATAAATCTCCCCACAAGTGTGCGAAGTTATGTTTTCTTACTCATTCATTTGCTTCATTTCTGTACTAGAAGCATTAGCAAATGTAAATATAGTAACGAATCGCATTATGAGTAGGTTCGTGCTAATGTAACGTTCACTGAGAAAACAATATATTTGAACGCTGAACTTTAGCTTTCGGTATATCTGATATCGGACAATACCCGAAACATCCCTTCCACTGATCCATCTTAGCCAGTCACATAAGAGACCAGCAAACCGCTTCGTTTGTTCCAATTAAGATCTATGTAAAAGATAGAGTGACATATCTCTCCACGAGACAGTTGGGCAGCAGGGCTGACGTGCTTGTAACGCTATTTGATCAAGGTTACTACAGTCAAGGCATCATTCAAGATCCTGTGGAGAACATTTTCAAATTTGACTCATCAGTGAAACATTTAATGGACGATGCAATTTTCTAGTTTGACTTGTTCTATATATTCCCGTGTTTTTTCAGGTTAACAATTGTCTCGCTTTTGCATGTGTTTGCAACGGTAATAGGTCCTGGTCGGGATCATACAGATCCATCTAATTACCGCCCTATATCTTTAGCCATCTGTGTCTGTAAAACCATGGAACGAATTGTAAAGGATAGATTAGTTTGGTCCTTAGAAACCAATAATCGACTAACAAATATGCAATGTGGTTTCCACAAAAAACGAAGTACTATTGATCATTTAGTACGATTAGAATCGTTTGCGAAAAACGATATTGTCAACAAACAACATGCAGTGTCAATAGTTTTCGATCTTGAAAAAGCTTATGACACTACCTGGAAGCATGGCATTTTAAAAGATTAAACACAAGTTTGGTCTAAGAGGCCGCTTGCCACATTTTATATCATAGTTATTAACAGGCCGGCAATGTCATTGCAATACGTGATTAAATTACACTACTCAAATCCGTCGTATCAACATACGATTGTGTGTTAAATCCCATGTATGAAAATCTATTTTAATCAAAACAACAAAACTTGTTCCTCCTCTAGGGTTCAGAATTAAGCCACATACTATCGCAGCTAATATTGATCTTCTACTATCTAACCATACTGGCTACTGTCTACACCTCCTTGGCAACTGGCCAAACTCAGAGGTGGAACAACATTGCGTACAACCACTCGTGACCAAAGCGATGTCATAAATCCTGCTGGGAATCATGCAGAAAGCAAAAACACTGCACGTCCCCATGATCCCCAGTTAGGTGGTCTAGCTTTGGTTGCCAGTGGTCTCTAGCCTGGTTTTACTTTCTAATAACTAATTGACTGAAAACGTCTTTGTTTTAATATTGCTCAGGTATGTTTTATGTCAACACTGTGATATTTACCTTACTGTTGTACTGTCCTTTGTCGACAGGAATTTTATAATAATCATCGCGATATGGCTGCAATATTGTCCATGCGATGAAAAAATCATACCTCACTCACTCGCTCACTCTGCGCTTTGGGAAATTAGAATATATACATGGTGTAAAGATATATGTGTCACTAGTAGCACAGTACTAACGCATTAATATCTGGCCTGTAAAGCATTGTGGTGTAATTTCAGTGTAGCAATATCTGATAAAACAGTCCTGGTTTATAAAATATTGTGTACATGCTGTTATATCGTTACAAGGTTCTTTCACCACGCTATTAAAGGGAGATAACTTATTTTAGTCAATATGATAATAATTCTTAGGCCTGGTCTCGTTCCATCAAAGGAGAACACTGGTCTTGACACTGGCTGCCGTTTTATCGTCCATTTCTATTCTGTTTTGACTTATGTATGTATTTTCATAACGGAACAGACTTTGTTGAGAACTTCAGCAATGATTAGTTCCATACAAAATTGAGATATGCTCTTTTTTCCAAAGATGTATTACTGGTTACATTAAACAACCTGTCTCCTCTGACCCAATGCAAACGGTAATATAACATAACCCAGCAACTCCTAATTACCCGTAGTTGCACACATACTATGCCTAATGCTCGACAAAAATGCTTAATTATCCCTTATCCATAAGGAAAACTTTAGTGACTGACAGAACGGCTTTCCTTGTTAACATATGAATTAATTATTGAGTTTCAGTATTAACTATGAATTCCTTTTCCCAACAATGATTATGTGCATATGCGTCAATGTGAAGTGATGCTAAACTTGATAAAGGAAATCTGTAAACATTGTAATAATGTTTGAATCGAATGGGTTGGTAGATTAGCTAAATCATTCCGTTTTAAGAAATATATACTTGTGCTAAACCTATACCTCCCTTCGCCCAACATGGCTTGAAGAAGTACAGATATATAATGTGTATTATTAATCAAGAAATGCTGCATGTATTTCCCTTTCACTGCCACAATACTTGATGGCAAGTAGAAAATGGCATGCATACCTGGCAATATTCATTCCCGATCACAGTGGGGGACCCAGGCAAATAGATTAGCAACACCCACACACACACACACACACACACACACACACACACACACACACACACACACACACACACACACACACACACACACACACACACTATTTTATTGTGCCTTTTGAGCAATACTGGTTTGAGGTGAACATTAATTATGTTTTTTGTCACAGCATTATTCTTTTGTATAATCATAGCACATATCTGCTTAAAGCAGCTTCTATTGTACGAATCCGACGATATTATGAAAATTTATTTTAAGTTGTCCCACTTCTTATTAAGCTTTATTCAAGACATGTGGACCATGTTACATGTTTCCACTTGTACTCGTTTGCTCTTTCGACGATGTGTAGTCGAACAAGAAATAATGGATTTCAATTTTTATGGAGAAGACAAGAGATTTATTTACACGTGGCAAAGGTAATGGCATAGACTGTGAATATATTATGAAATGCTTCACCGGAAATATTTGTATTTCACTATTTGACACAGTGGGGTAAGGAAATAACAATCAGGTGTATAGATGACAATGATGACACGATGAACGACAGGGGCATATTATATATTGTTTGAGATGAGGGTTGATCATTATGCAGTTTTATGAGTCCTGCGTTAGGTTTTATACCACAAAACGGATGCATAATATCTCGTAATACCCCGAGTGATACTGCTACAACGAAAACTATGCAATTGTAAAAGAATTAAAACACATTGCAGATTGAAAAGAAACATCTGTTTGATTCAGCTGAGGTTAACTTGTGCTGTGTCACGTGACTCAATGACTCGTAAAACACGTGCAACATTTTCCTTCGTAGGAAATACAGCATTAATTCTCCTGCTCATAAATCAACGTACAGCATGTTTTCTTTGTAGTGGGGTATAAGGGATATATTCTCCCGCCCAGAAAATTATTTCTCTCCTAGGCAAGATACATAGTATTGTTTTCAAGATCACGTGAACCAATCAGATCTCAATATTCTGACATTGAGGAAAGATAGAAAAAAACACTTGTGACAAATTATCTTGAAAATTAATTCTAAATTAGTATATGAAACTCTCTATGAGTGTGTGATTTTTTTGCAATTTTGGTTATGTCATACAAGGAACACGTACCCTCAATTTGGCAAATTGTCAAGCAGGGTCTTGGTCACATAACTTGTGTTGTAAAACAGTGTAAAACTAGACTGCCGTTTCTTTGCAGAATACCAGTAGTTCATATGTTGGCAATTTGTTCATATAGTCTCAGATGCTCATAACTGTTTGAAGGCTGGCCAAGATTTCTATCAAGAGCAACATATTCTCTTCTCGGTTCAGGATGTAGGTGGTCACCACCTGAAACAAATGTCAACGAGGCCTGTTAGCATACATTGGGACAACATGTGTTTTTGAAATTATATTGATTTATTTGAATTATAATTAAGAATGACCAACAATGAAAAAGACTGCATATCCAGGATATATGTTGTTTATTAAATATAGCATTGTAAAATAATGTCAATTTCAAACAAACAATGGATTAACATTTTATTGTTACTCATGGGGTGATGTGTGTATATGCTTGTTGTAAGAGGCCTGGTCAGGCTCCGTGACTTGGTGGACGTGGTGTCACTGTAAGCCAACTGGGTTGGTCGACGCCAATGATGTGAATCATTGGATTGTTTGCTCCAGGCTCAACTATGTATATACATCATATAGCTGGAATATTGCTATGTGCGGCGTTAAATTGCCAACATATGTATACAAGCAAATCATATTATTACGAATAATATAATTAAGAAACAACGAATCATCATTAATAAACTGGTGGGTATGAAAATAGAAAGTCACACTTTGATATATCATTGATCCAAATAGCAAACGCCATATCAATAATGCACACGTATCACTTTTGACCTCCATGATTGCCTGCAGAACTGTTACATAATATATGTCTGGCTGCATACAATTTGTTTTATGTTTCTCAGGCACATTGTTAAGAGAAAAAGGAATGCGAGAGGAATTATTTCAAAACAAAATTCGTAACAAGGACTATAAATTAAAACATGCCATCTCGACTTTGGTTGAAAATGTAAAACCTCGAGGGAGAGAGAAACGCCCAAGAGCCAAAGGCTTTTCTCGAACTCGAGGTTTTACATTTTCAACAAAATTCGAGGCAGAGGTGCCATAACCTGTCTGAATGCACTAAATACCAGAAAGAATAAGAAATAATCGTGACACTGAAACAATAGTGTAGTTGCTGTATAAAACGAATTCCATGACAGTGGGCGAGACTTTTTTATTGGCAATAAAATGTATGACTTTCAAGTGATGCACCAATGCCTAATAGAACAATCTTTGTTAAGCTTACATCTCAAAGGTAACACCCAGGTTGATATCACATATGTATTAGTAGAATATGAAACGGTGTATGTCAAATTGTTTCAACATTATAGGAACACTGACAGTATTGTCACTTGAATTTTGTCTATATGTTAGATGTACAGATCAATATACATATGTTCATATAATTATGTGAATCATTAAATCTATTTTCAAACTGTAACAATTGCATTATAACCATTATTCGGCAGATATATTATTAGCATGATAAGCCTACTTGCAAACTAGTGTCATGCAAAGGCGTCAACCCACCCATCTCACCTGTCTCTGTGGATGTCCCTGTTGTGGACAGTCTGTCACCTACAGTAGTAGGGATGTACACAGGGTTAATACGCAGTTCGGATCCTTGTTGATAATTACCAGCAGATCCTCCCAAGCCGACTACAGCATTGTCCTCAGCTTGTTGCACAGTGTCATCAGAAGGAGGATATCTGTCTGCCTCCCTCCGTTTTCCTTCCACGGTTACATCCACGTTATCATATGTATGTGTGTCTGGTGATCCCGTCACCTGCTTTAACCAAAGACAAAATAAAACCAAAAATTAGCCCATGCCCCATGCAGCTTAGATTATCAACATTGGTATAATGTATTATATATACATGATCGATTATACGTTGTGTATGTTTTTTTCTATGCATGTTCATCCTTTCAGTTCGATGCATATGACTCTCTCTTTCTGTACATGTTTTTGACAAAGTGTATCGTTTCCTAAAAACAAGGACATGATTCAGCTCCATACAACATTCAAAGTGTGGTTTAAAGAATAGCTTGGTTGATGATCAGGGAAATAGCACACGAATGCATGAAGCATATTACAAACGAGAATTGGTTATTCGATTGATACTATGTTGCAGGAATAAAACCATCTAGCATGTTATTTTCAACAGATGTTCCCAAATGATTGTAAACCCGTAGGCTGACGTGAACACAAGGTTTAACCATGCATGTGCATAAGAACAACAACATAACTGAACAAAGCAAAGGTGATTATTCATTTAGCGATATACTATATGCATACGAAAATATTATAAATCCATATTGCACTCGAGGGGTGGGATGACAAGAAATACTGTCACCCCTGTTATCTTCCTAAGCGAACACATATGGGTATACACCGCCTCATTGAATTAAACTTTATACTTGGCAAGGAAGCACCCAATCCCCCCCAGTAGAAATACACATTCACCCAGCTGCCACTCCCAACCCCAGCATTAGAACTTCTGTTCTAATACAACATATTTGTATGATTCTATTATTTAAGTCTTTATAATATCTGACTGATTTAAAGATATATAATTATTTCAACGTATTAAAAACATAATATAACAACATTCAAATGTTGATTTCTTCACAACCGTCAAGTAACATTGCATTCCATGTGTGAAAATAACTTTACATATCATCAGTCAGGATTTAAAACTTAATATTCCTGATAAATGATCACTTACAATGTTGACCGATCAACTATATTCATTGCAAATTCATTTTACCTTTAATCCGCTATATGATGTAATAATTGGTCATATTATATGCAATATGTGCATTTGCCTGAAAAAAATGAAATATAATCTTAAAAAAGGTGAGGTGAGGTGAAATGTGGTTGAACCGAACAGTCCTTGATTTATTCCCATAATGCTGAGCGCAAGGCAGGGTAACTGCATGTTCCACCTTTTATAGATCGAACTACCGCCCTTCCGGTTTCCGAGCAGACGCTATATCCACTAGACCACGGAGATGGTGTAATCTTCTAAACGTATATTTACCTTCTAATGTATCCATTAAAGTTTAAAGAAAAGTGCGATATAAAAAATTGAATGAAAAATAAATGAAAGAAGTAAAGTGCAGTGTCGCTTGTCTTCTTTCATTCACTATTTGTTTTTGTACGATAAGTTTAACACCACACTCAGGAACATTCCAGCAACAAGACAACCGCCTACTTGTTATCGGACCCATGACGATAAGGGTTAAAATAGGTCTTTAGCAATCTATGCTTGCCGTAAAAGGCGACAATGCTTGTAGTAAGAAGCGAATAACGGGATCGGGTGGTCAGGCTCCCTGACGTGATTGATGCATGTCATAGTATCACAATTGCGTAGATCGATGCTCATGGTATCAATCACTGGATTGTCTGGGCAGGCTGGCTTTTTTACAGACCACCGTCATATAGCTGGAATATTACTAATTGTGCCATTAAACAACAAACAAACACAACTTAGAAGTTCAGTGATCGACATAAGATTTGACAATCCACACCTTTGAGGTTAATAATCAACTAATAGTCAACGAGCATGGCCACTGGATTCGAAAAGTAGCCTCCTTCCTCCAATATAGGTTGCTTGGAACCAACTTTAAAGCTGAATTCCAAAGGGGTTTCAGTTTGCAAAAATAACTCAACTATTTAAAAATTTACACACATGTACGTCTGTACACAACAGAAAAAAATAATTACATGGCAACACCAAGTTAGCCGGAAGCTATGAGAAGGATATAACATGTTATCGTACCTGGAGGAACTGCAGCTCCATAGCTAAGGGAACCTGCATGCTATCAGGCTCTTTTCAACCAACCTCCATAACTGGAACCTAAACTTGCACATACCGATTCTTTAAACCCGACAACATTTACACTTTCGACCAACAACTGACGTTGAAGAATGTAAATATTATCCCCAATAAAATTCCAGGTGTGTTCTGCCTACACTGATATTCCTTTTTTATTAGTTACCCTAAGAACAAACGAATTTAGATATGATCCTAATTTAAATATTTAAAATATCAAAGAACCTGCAGTCGATAACCAAAACAAGTAGAATGCGCATTTCAGAGATAAGGTATGTCAAAGGCAGGGAAACATTAATCATCACGAACAGAGAAAGCATTGGATTACAGACTATATATACACTGACGTCCACAATAAACTATACCATTACTTCGATTAACCGTTGACAAAAATCCTAAACATGCTGCACGTTCAAAAGATATAAACATATTAATTACAGTGCTGCTTTTTCGTGTTGCAAAAAAAAGCCACAAGAAAAAAACGCCGAACCACTTCAAGTGACAGTGACCCAAGACACGGGTAGGGCAAATGTGACGAGCCACAATGTCCACCGACAGTATGTATGCAAAGGCAGTAAACTTTGGATTTAAATAAAATATATACTAACGTTTATGTACACATTGTGCATCATGGATCAGTGCACGACACAATGCGGCGTCGCGGGTCTCTGTTCCCATTCACAAAGAAGAGATCACTCCAAGTCAGGACGCTAGACTGGTCTTAAGATGTGCCTGTCACTATGATCCCTGCAAACCTGCCCTCATCAGAAAAAAGCATCGTCCCCAGTCCCAAAACTGCCAACGTCAGTGTTGGGGAAGACACTGTCAACTAAAACGATGTCCGAGACTCGTCGATGCAGATGTCGGCGGGGAATGAAACTGTTTCCGAGATGTACAACACGATAGTGACGGCGTTGAGTGGGCTTGTTAACATGCGCTCTTCCACTCATATGCGTGTCTGCTCTCTTCTCTCCGTTGGTAAACAGTGCTGTGGACGTTTCATCAACCTGCTTACGGAAGCATTGGTACACCCGGAAGTCCTTGCAATCTTGTCATGCATAGTCTGAAGCTTGGCCATACCAAGGCCTCTCTCTCTGTGCTGCTGACAAACGAGGCATTATTTTCTATTCTCTTTTGGTTACTGCGATCCTAACGAATGGTATCATCTGATTTGTATACCAGTTTACATACGTCATTACGGCACAATGCTCGTCCTGTTTGTTGCTAAATAACACTTTAAGTCTTCAGATACATGTTGTTGTAGTTGGGCGAAATATTTAAGCAGCAGTAATTTCCATTCTCCCAAATATAAAGGAATATGAGATAACGTTTCTTGGTATAGTTTCTTTTGAACGTCTGTTTGTATAAAGAGGCTGAAAAAGTGATCATATTGCAGACAAGGGGTGGACATTTCCCTAAAGCACACGATCAGCTATGTATATATACAAGCTATATCATGTGAACACACACAAGGAAATTTACCAAACTGCGTCTATATGCAATTCCATGTCCTATCTCTCTAAGGATTCTGCAAAGAAAAAACATCTTTTTGCAGCACAGGTGAGGCAGTGATACGGAAGCAGTGGTACTTTGGTTAATAATGTGTGTTTGACATCCAGACCCAGTTTTCCGATTCTTTCGTCTCCTTCTGGAATTAAATTGTTTACGGTAGTAAGTGCTTAGTAAAGCAATATATTTTGAGTATTTCCTATTTTACGCCACATTCAGTAATATTACAGCAAAACCACCGGGTTAAAATAATCTAGAATTGGCCAAGCCAACCCCATACAGAAGGAATGGACGTTGTCCCACATCATCGAGGTACATAATAAGACAAGCCCAAGAAGCTGACCACAGACCTATTTAGTCGACTCTATTGACAAGCTGTAGATTGCTGCGACGATATTCTACCGAGACTACACAAGGAGAGCTATGATATGAATATGTGGAAATAATAATGTCTCTCTTTAGGGCCAATTTTGAAACACATAATTTGTTCCAGAAAATAGAATGAAAAAAACAACAACTTATTTTTGTTGTAAAACGAATTTGAATGGGTTGGTTCCTCCTTGCACAACCTCAGTGGTGCAGTGGATGGAGCGTCAGCCCGGAGAGCGGAAGGTCATGGATCACGGGTGGCGTCATACCCAAAGGTGAGGTGAGGTGAAGTGGGGTTTAACGTCGCGTCCAAGATT
This sequence comes from Haliotis rufescens, assembly GCF_023055435.1. Taxonomy (NCBI): domain Eukaryota; kingdom Metazoa; phylum Mollusca; class Gastropoda; order Lepetellida; family Haliotidae; genus Haliotis; species Haliotis rufescens. Next base: position 1,824,678 of record NW_025964354.1, read on the forward strand.
ATTGCACTTACATAACAACGTGCATGTATGTGTCTGTGTGTGTGTGTGTTTGTGTGTGTTTGTGTGTGTTTGTGTTTGCTGCTAGTGCTAGTGCCGACTGATGCCGATTTATAGTACTAGCACACTGAGTTACCATGCCGCAGTTTACCCAACTAAAACACAGCATACAGACTCCGAGCCGACAAATCCTTGTTTCAGTCCCATAATGCCTTACCAAAATACGTCAAATATGGTACTTGTTGTTATGCTACCTCGAGCGCGGCATTTGGGGCCTAAAACAAGCACTGGTCGGCTCGGGGTCAGTATATTGTATGTGGTTTGGGTTTTCATGTCAAACTGCGGCTTGGTATCTCAGTGGGCTTGCATTATTAACTCGGCATTTATCTTGGCATTCGTCCGGACTAGTGCAAACAGCCACGCACACAGACACACACACACGGGAGACGTTAAACCTCATTTAACCTCACCAACCACACGTACCCTGTGTGTAAAGCAGATCCAAGGCCACCTAGGTCCGGAACAAGTAATGCAGGTTCGGGGTACGGAGGTAAACAATTAACGAGCCTGGCCAACCTACATAGCTTGATGGGGATAAATTCTAAACTGGAATCCCAACGGGTGTTTCTTTGTTTGTTAAGGAAACGTAATTCCATTTTTTTAATTATAATGATAAGTTTAGCAAAATCACTCCGAGTGATACTGCTTCAATGAATGTATGTTACCGACATGTATTAACATACTGATTCGAAAAGGAGTTTCTTGCTTCGAAGCGGGGTATAAGGGATTTATTCAGCCTCTCAGAAATATATTTCCATCCAAGTCGGGAAACACGGTATTTTATCAAACGGAGGTATGACAAATGTATTTGTAGCCTGTCAACACAGGACATGTTGGTTGGTTGGTTTGTTGTTTTACGCCGCACTCAGCAATAGTCTAGCTATATGACGGCGGTCTGTAAATAATCGAGTGTTTACGGACAATCCAGTGATTAATATCATGACCATAAATCCACGCAATTGGGATCGATGACATGCATCAACCAAGTCAGCGAGCCTGACCACCCGATCCCGTTAGTCGCCTTTTACGACAAGCATAGTCACCTTTTACGGCAAGCATGGATTGCTGAAGACCTATTCTACCCCGGATCTTCACGGGTCACACAGGACATGAATATCCATATACGTACACTGTACACAACAGGAGCAATACGATTCATTAATGTAGCACAGTCATATTAGCCAGAATATATGACAAGGATATGATGTGTCATTTTACCAAGAGGGAAATGTTGATCCTCTGATAACAGTATGTTATGGTTATCTTATCAGGGATGTCCAATATTAGTCCTCAATATTGACATACAATGATGTATTGCTTGCTGGGCATGTTTGATAAAATGAATGAAATGTGTTGTTAAGGGATATTTAAGTGTTCAGCTCCTCATTTTATGGAAAACATCCTATCTCTAACACCTCTCCTACCTACAATACATTATGGTGATTCCCGAGAGGTAAATTATTGATGTAATGGAAGCATAATTCTTTTTTCTTCTTTCATATTTGGATCGGTATTGCTAATTGTATGTTGAGCAATAATCTTACTAAGTTACATTCATGACAAGTATTTTAATGAGTGTGATGCTTACCGTTTTTGGGGAGTTGCTGAATAAATGTAATAAACATTTTTATCAATCTCCATCTAAGATAACATAGTGTTGGAAGAGTTTGAGAACTGATTGTATGTCTATCAACCTGCTTACTGGTACGTTGAAACATAGATGAAGTGACATGGTGGAGTGAATTAATCAGTGAATTTCCATTTACGCCAGTTTTAGCCATGAACTTCACAAGACAAATCAAACGCTTTAACCACTGTCCCGTTATTAATCAGGTAAGCCAGCAATTGCTTGCAGGGTACCAGCAGACATTGATTGTGGCTATGTCATCTCAGATATAGATCTCTTAAGTTAAACATCCAAACAAAATTAACATGATAATGGCATAGTATGCACAGATTAACTACTTATTTCAGAAAATAAATGACACAGGTTAACTTATATTACAAAGATCAAAATGAACAGACGTTTGTCATTAATAGCATATACCCAGGTCATCAATGCAACTTGTTCATGGCTAACTTGATCAGTAAGACATGATCTTATTTGAAGTTAAGTTGACAGACTTACGCATAGATTGATGCTTTGTTGACTTGCTTTAAGAAATCACAACGCATGTCTCGGCAACTTATGCCTGGCAAGGTGGTGGATTCGAATCCTAGATAATGCCTATCCCTACACTCTGGTAACTCTGCGTGTAAAATATTAGACGCAAATTGTTCCAGGACTGTGATTTGTTAACAAGAAAATGAATGATCTCTTGGGGTGGTTCCGCACATGTTAACGGAAAATCAGTTTAAATACAAACGAAACTTGAAACAAAAACTTCAGAAAACAGCAGAAAATATGATAAGGCTATTCATATATACACCAAATATATAACAACTTATCAGATTGCTGTGTCGTCATTATGCACTGCCATATCCTTCGTTTTGTTAATAGAGGCATAGAGCTCATTGATTTGACTTGTATTTTCCTCGGGAACAATGTGCTGTACGACTACATCTAGGTCATTCTTAGGATTGTCTGTGGATGTTTTTGCCATTGATAACTCGTGTGATCCATCCTTCGTTAGGGAACTTGATCTGGTGTCAGCATTGTTGACGAGGTCCCCTGTACATGCATAACCTCCTGCATCTATTACAGTTATGTTCTTTGATCCACTTGGATCATCATTCAGCTCCACGGTAGCATAAGCTGAACTTCCGGGTGTCCCTACAGTGATGTACGGAGGGGAAGAAGGCGTAAGTGATGCCTGTGGTTTTATTTGCTTTACCTGTTTTCTTTTGACGAGAAACACGATGATGACGACGACGATGATGAGAAACACTATCGCACCAACAACGCTGGCAGCAATAATTGGAGTTGAGGCTGTGGCTAGTCCATCATCTGTTTTGGTTTCTGCAATGTTATGAAGGCGTTTAAGTCATAGTTAGATACACTTCCTTACATAACAGAACACAAGTTGCATTTGTTAAAAACAGACACAAAGCCAAACTGCATGGGCATACTATCGGCTTGACCTAATGACCGTAACAGCATGTTCACATTGAGTGAGTAGTGAGTGAGTATGATTTTACGCCGCTTTTAGCAATATTCCAGCAATATCACGGCGGGGGACACCAGAAATGGGCTTCACACATTGTACCCATGTCGGGAATTGAACCCGGGTCTTCGGCGTGACGAGCGAACGCTTTAACCACTAGGCTACCCGACCGCCCCTGTTCACATGGAGAATGAAAATCCCACGAGTTGGCGACTGTTAGACGTCAGATTACAATTCCCTTAATCACTTTCTATACTACGAGAATATGCCTCTTGTACGGGGTATAAATCACCGCGACCCAGCCGCCGCCATATGCAGGAATTGGGGCACGCGTCCACCTTATGCAGGTTGCGCGTTTTGTTGGGATTGAACTGTCATTTCTATAATATACACGACGAATACATTGACAATATGCGAGTACTCGCACAACAGTAGTGTTTACCGGAACACCAAAGTAGACATTGACAATATACTGACATTAACAATGTACCCTTCGTGTTTTAATGATATGTCCCTGTCGTATAACCATTGATATTTTGACATGGATTGAACTCAAACTACCCCAGTGAAGATCCGGTTTCGAAATGCTCTTAAGCAACCCATGCGGGTTGTGAGTGGCCACTGATTAGGCTCGCTGACTAGGCTGGTGCATGCCATCTTTTTCAAGTTCTGTGGATCGATGTTGTCAATCACTGAACTGTTTGGTTCATATATGATTCTTTACAGACTGTCGCGATATAACTGGAATGCTGCTTGGTGCGGCGTTAAACAATAAGCAAACAAACAAACATAATCACATCCCATACGTAAAAGTTATTAACAAACACTGTGTTCTCTGGGGAGACACTGGGACACTGTCCACTGGACAATAGACCAGCAAGCAAATAAATACCACTAAATATGCATGCATACTTTATTCAGTATTTCAGGTAAGAACATTGGAACATAAGAACAGTTTACCACTTCAGACAAACTAGTTGGTACAGTGTGTATCGGTCCATGCGTTTTCGGACTTTAATCATTATTTCTGCGCAAATGAGATAGCTATTTACACTACATATATATGCAGGCGGTGTTAGTAGTAGCCACTCGAGAATAACATGGGGTGATGGTGGTACCCTCTTGATAATTACTAAAAACTCACTGTTATTGAGTTCCCCTACTCCCTCACAGGTGAGATTCCAGTGTTTGTGTTGACAGTAGAATACCAGCCTTACACCACCCAAGTGTGTTTCAGTCACATTGAAGGTTTTTGGTGAAAGATTATGATCAGCCCCGGTTCCAGCAACATTCAGTAATTGTGTGACATCTCAGGTCTGAATAGTGAAGTTGGAATCTACAGAACAGTAGGAGCCACGTATGTCGTAGAAGGCAGCAATGTCCACTGTTAGTGTCACTTCCTCATACAGGGTCAGCGTCTCAGTATCTTTGTCACTGGTTATCTTGCATGCCGGGGTCTTTGGAACTGTAAGGCGAAAGGGTTACATTTAGAAACGATTATCAAACAAACTACCACATCATTTGTGTGTGGAAAGATCGACGCCCTTTTGAGAAATGCATACGTTGGAATATACTGATTTATAACGTGAACAAAACACTCTATATGATGACTGCAACGATATTTGTGTAATTAAATATCTGTTCACGATAATCGTGGCGTTTAGTGGTTTGAAATTATATAGGACTATTGCCATGTCATGCTGAAAATTTGTCATCAAGTACATGGTGTTTAGACAAATGTTGCGGCGTTCATCGTTACATGCTCAAGACTTGTAACTAAGTATTATATGATAACATAAAACTCACTGAGTTCAGTCACACCATTGCAAGTAAGATTCCATTGACTGTTGTGACAGCTAAACATCAGTCTTACAACCCCCAGGTGGGAGTCCGTCACATTCAGGGTTACTGAAGAAGTGTTGTGAGTAACACTTGCTACAGAGTCAGCTTCCATCAGCAGTGTTGTCACATTCCCGGTCTGGAGTGAGAAGGTGAAGGCTGTGGAACAGTAGTAGTCTTGTATGTCCACTGTGAGTGTCAGCTCCTGACACTGGGCAAGTACATCAGTGTCCTCCTGACTGATGATGCTGCATGTTGGTTTCTCTGAATCATTGAATACAGCGGTAGAATGATAGCACAGTTTGAATAATGTAACAAATGTTATATTTGGGTTAACATTGGACCACGTTCTAAATTGCATTGTGTGTTCACAGTTTGAAAAGTAGAGATGAAAAGTGATTTTGTTTCATTGACATATACTGACAGAATATAAACTATCATTCCCATAGAAAATGACTGTTGACATGGAAATTATCAGAGGTTTGAGGTGGACATAGCTCTATGACCGCCTTGGTGTGTATATGGATTGTGGACTTACTTGTCGATTCCCAAATTGAAACAAAATGTTAACCAAGAAACCTGTACGTAAAAGATCTTAGTGTGAAACCAGCCTGGCATACAATAATCAAACGTATTACAACATTCACCAAGTTTACAAAACAATACAAATTAATGCACAGCAATCACAACGGCAGTAAATAGTACAATATTCAATGGCAATATACAATATCATTCTATCACCGTCCACGGTAACCGGAGGTTAACACCCAACATTAGCATCTAAACCTACTAACTTCCTGACGACTGCTTAGATTAAATGGCACCACATTCCTGACGACTAATCGCTGCCCAAACACAATGCAATGAGCGTCTGCCGAATCTCAACAGAAACTACACAACACAGCCACAATCATTGTTCAACTAGTAAACACACCGCCATATAACAGTGTCATAGGAAAAACATCTCTAGACTCCGCAATGTTCCTGCTATATGACTGCTACATCGCCTCTTACGAAAAGCATAGGATGCTTGGGACATATACTCTATTGACATTAAAGTTTTAAACCAGAATGTTAATTCAGTTTATTTCAGAGTTTACCAAAGCGTTATGGAAATGCATCTAAAATCGATCCAGGGGTCCAAATTAGTCACAACAAAAACAAATAAACGCGTATGCGTTCGTGAAGAAGATGCAAATAGATGGGTAAAAGGGTCATATGCTATCTGATGTTTTTGTATTAGGAATGTATTAGAATGTAGACATGTCAAAAACATAATTTTCCAATTTCTCTAAACGGTTCGTCAAAAGTGATATCATGAGTGAGTATTGTTTAACGCCATTTTAAACAGTTATATCTCTGCGTGTCAGCTTGTGGAGGGAGGAAAAGGGAGGGCTCCTCGGCTTTGCCAATTTGGGTTAAATCAACATGCTGACAAACCAAGAAACATAATCACGACCAGAGGTTTCTGGTACGTCTGAGGCACGCACCTCTGCAGTGAATTTGTCGATTTGAAGGCGGGAGCGAGTTTGGTTTAACGCCGCTTTGAACAGTATGTCAGTTATTTCATAGCGTTTCAGTTTCAGAAGTGAAGTGATGCCGCTATGTTTAGCTGGGAATCGAACCCACGATCATAGTTTTCTGGTCTGCCTAGGGGACGCAACTCTGAATGACAAATTGCGCCATCTGAAATGACTGTGCCAACCGTATCCTGATTTGAAAAGACATAATAGAAATAGAACTTGGAAAATATTTTTTGTTTTTCATTCCAAAACACGTTGGTTTACTTTCAAAGAAACGATCTCACATTTGTTGTCATTTTCAGAAAATATGGAATCGATTGTTCCATTGGTGTTATAATCATTGGAGAATCACAAAAAGTAGACAACCATTCTTGTGTATGTATAGCTTAATTCACTTACTAGACGTGTGAACCATTAATGTGCGGTGACACTATCAATATGTCGCTTTGTCGTGTTTTGGCGTACTTTACCGCCTTCTTTTACAGATTTGAGCTGGGGCGAAAATGCGACAAAATCACATGTTTCGTCCCTGAAAATGTCGTGTCAGCATTATCGGCATTTTGTAAAAATATAAACATTGTTCAAAGCACGACAATTCGACAAAATAGTGTTGTCGCGCTGCCACATTTGGTGTAATTTTGGCACATTTTGCTATTAGTTTGTAAGATCGATAACGGGTCAATGCAACAAACGCGACATTGTCCCGCCTAGGATTCTATAGGTATCCAGGACAAATCTAGGCTTACTGACTCTTTTGATGACGACAATAAGGCACTGACTCATTTCGACTTCATACTTCACTCAGACAACATAACCTGTCATTCAAATGACGCATATAAGACCCAGGATTAAGGATGAAATAACCTCTTTAAATATTTCATTTAGTTTTGAACACCCATTGAAATACAATATGAATCATCAACATAATTATCATTGTAATTTATTCAGAAGGGCATAGCTATCTCAGGCTCTCCCTATAACATGAACAAGGATTTTTACCCAGAGCTAAGCATCAACTAAAATATATACAAACATTCATAAGCCATCAACAAAATGGATATCAGTTGTATTTGTACCTTTATGTTTTAACAGTTAGAGAGTTTACACGATCAGTATGTAGCAACTTTCACTTGTACTTACTTGCAGCAGTCAGATTACATGTACCAGGAGCTCCACGTCCAGGTTTACACGACCATGTCCCTACATCTTTTAACTGTACACTGGGTATGTTAAAGATAGTTTGAGTGTTGTTAATGACAGTCACTGGGGCGTCCGAAGGATCACACGGTCCACCAAACAGTGAACATTGTGCAACCTCAACACCTCTGGGGCTGATATACGAGTGTAAAATACCTCCCCCTGTACATATCAACTGTACAACTGTTTCCAGATAACTAAGGTTTGGGCAGATGAGTATGGTGGAGACTGTGGAGAAATAAGAATGTTGAATTAAAACGTTAAAACGTTGCGTGATCTAGAAAACAATTTAGAATATATATTATAAAAAATAAATACTTTTGTCAAAATGTTGTGTCAAATTGGTCAAAGTACACAGTTTGATTTCGATCGTTACCATTAGTTTTGACATTGCTGAAGAATAATAGCTTGATTAACAATAATAACATTGTTCATCTAATAAACCTCTTATAACTATTTAGAAAAATACATTATCCCCACTGATGTGTTGGACTGACCGCAGAGTGACTGTGCCAGTAGAAGTAGAGTCTGGGCCACGACTGTGTTAGCAGGTTTCATCATGAAAACTGTCAGAGTGAAACAATGTATTATTTACAACAATCACAAACATCACAAACGTGTCTAATATGTTTGCTTATAATGTAAAACATACACTCATACTCTGAACGATATTTTCCGATTTACTTCCTCATTCACTTCACTAACAAGTCCATTGGGATTCAGGCTCAGAAACAGGTCGCCAGCATCCTGTGCTTGTAGAAAGAGTCAATATAAACGAGGATTTTGCCCTTTGAATTGTTTGTCTATATATCTAAATCCTGTTAATCATTGTTCAACTTGTTTGCTACAAAATGGTTATTTACAGGCTTTTATTTCACACGGCGAGTTGAATCATTTCAGGTAGCAGCGTTAAACAACATTTACTTATTCACTCATACACACACCAGATAACGAGTACGAAATATATCCCTGGAGGGAATTTAGTTTTCTCCACTCTTTTACAGAACACGCTTACCAAATTGATGCTCTCCATAGAAAGTACACACTTTTGCAATGAGAAGTGTCACATCGTACTCTTCTTCCTCTCAACAAAGGACCCCTTCAGTGGCCAACCTTCCTCTCAACCTTGTCTTGCGATCTGATGTAACACACTTCCTTCATGAATATAAACTTGACTCTGTGACTGTGACTGATATGATGTCAAATCCATGTATCCTTGACAAGTTTATCGCTCTACATTGCGAGGTATGTGAATTGCAGTTAACCTGTGAAATGCTTCCTCGTTCATTTATGACTGTGTTGCGAGAAGCATGGACAATGGGTTATGCCTTGTCGGTATAGCGGAAGGGAGGTAACTCATCGGAAAATAGCCGCACGAAATTTGAAGGGGCTAATTGATAAAGTTAAATTAGGACCAATCGAAAATACTCATAACATGTCACATGCTTATTATTAGGATTTTACAAGGCAGGAGCTGGTGCTGTTTCCCGTTCAATGCCACTTAATACTAGAAAACACAGCTATCATTACCATGCGTTACACACCACTGTATGCACAAAAAATGTATCTGTCCTCACTGACAGGATTCCATAGATTTCACTTGGGTAATTATTCTTTGAAATATATTAATGTTGTTTTCATGTTACTTTCGAGCAGTGGAAAAGTACGTTTGCAATGTTGTGAAAGGGAAACACTTTGTTGATGTTTGAGCTTAAGTATTCAATGATAATAAATACACTATACAAGGAAGAAACTAAAATCTTACCTGCCATACCATAATAATTTTATACTTTGAAGTTTACACTGTTTTTTTCATGCTGATTGGCTGAATGGGTAGTCATCTGTGAATGGACAAAAAAGTTCACACGATGTAAACAACTTTTTGTGTGAAATTGATCGTGTGAACTTATTGTACACCTTCCTGTAACCTATTTTTAAGATTGGATTTATCCCAAATATTGTTTGTAAATTTGTTCAGAGAATGAAATTTTGTTGACATATTTCTAGATTATGTTGTATATATTCAAAGAACTATTTTTCCTTGCGTAACTGAGTATTAGTGGGGAAACGTATGTGAACGAGAGCCGGCAAATACCGACAAAATAACATTGTTGCATTGTTCTTCGGCGAAACCAGAGGACTTCAAATGTAAGCAAACGTTACGATATTATTCAGCGAAAACAGTAAACGACAAAGTATGAAATCATAACAATTGAATGTCAGTTTGGATTGGTTCATTGAAGTCTGAACGTTTATCCAACGCTTTTAAATCGTTCACACTTCAATGAACGCATCCAGACAATATTTCAACAAAGGTGTCAACAAAGTTGCAATCTGTGTGAACATAGTGTGCGAGTACATTTAAGGCTGATTTCATTGGCATATCTGCATAATCACATACTGTGTGCGTGCGCACATGCGTGCCTGTGCTTGTACTACCCAGGACAAGTGCCAATGTTATAACTGTGATTCCATGCTGGGATTAACATTGATTCCACACTTAAACCTAGTATACTAACTCGGAGCCGAATATTCCCTTAATGCCGAGTGCCAGGCACATAAATGTGCGTGCGTGTGGCTGCGTACACTAATCCAGACCAGCCCCAATTGTATAGGTCTTACCGAGATTCCATGCTGAGATTAAAAAGGATTCCTTACACAAACCTAGTATGCTGACTCCGAGCTGAACAGTCCTTGTTTTATCCCCCTAACGCCGAGCGCCAAGTTCAAGTATGTCAAAAAACTTGATTTTTTTTTCAAATTTATACATTACTATTCCATATCCACAGAGTATTTGTCACTGAAAGTGGCGATTTGTCAAAATGAAACTAAAAAAACGTGCATATGCAGTTCATTGAGAAAACACTATGTGAAATGTTGAAATTCCCATTGATAACATCTATATCTATGTTAATGTTCACCCACTCTTCCTGCAGTTCCTGTGACAACTGCAAGAGGCTCTGTGGTTGGTGCTCATGTGCTCGCAGTCCAGTGCATACAGTGCATCCCGTATATGTTCGATTGGGTTTACATTTGGAGACCTGGAGGGCCATGGCAGGGCAAGACTTCTGGAATATTGCTGTGTGATGTCGGGCGTTGTCGTGTTGGAAAATGGCGTTCGCTTCTTGCATAATTGGAAGGACGCGTATTGTCGTAGTTGTAGAAGTGGCCGTGGTCGTTCTTTCACGTAAGTAATGTAGCCGTGTGAATCGGCCCTTTGCTCAATTAGTGATACGTGGTCGACCGGACCTGACACGAATGACACGTTTTGCATGTAGTCGTCCGATAGCGTTGTTGTGTTGGACATCCGTCAGTCGTGCAATGTTTTCGCTGTTCACTTGATGTAAGATTGTTGCAGCACGTGAATGAAAGCCCAAAGTTTTTTTTTCTAGAAGTGATGATGCACGTGCATGTCAGGTGAATGTTTTTCAGCGCAAGGCTGTGGTTGTGTTTTATCGTTTATTTGATATTTTCATCACATTTCTGCAGTACCTCATTTCAATCCCAATCCAGAAATGACGAGTTTAATTTTCAATTCAATTTTGGTAAGGATATCAACAACAATCAGCATATATTTATGTTTAAACTACTTTTGTGTTTCTTTCTTTGCAGAATATATAAACATCTACTCTTTTACACATCATTTATTTTGGCACACCTTATTTTTTTTATAACCCTTCATAAAAGACAAAAGGCAAAAGATACAAATATTTATGTTTAAACTACTTTCGCGTTTCTTGTTGTGCAGAATATATATACATCTACTCTTTTACACATCATTTATTTTGGCACATCTCATTTTTTTATAACCCTTCATAAAAGACAAAAGGCAAAAGATAAAAATATGAAACAACACATCCTACCCTTCTTTTGTTGCAAGCACGTGCTAATTTTAGGTCAGTAATGTGCCCAACAAAACGTTTAGCATGCAAACGTTATTTGGTCCAGGTCAGTATGTACTGGCCTGGTCCTCGTATGGCTAGCAACTATAATCAACATGTTTCCCTATCTATCAGGAAATGAGTAAGCCCTGATAGGATTGTTATTTTGTCAATATTATTGAATTAACGACTTTCCTCTGATTTCACGTATATATGGTGGAATGTGTCTAGGTTAGAATGGCCACAGATAGTTTCCTCATTGGGGTTTACATACATGGTCATGTGGAAGGCTCGGAAATTGTATAACCGACACATTTATATCGTCGTTTAACCCCGCAATTTCAATTGTCCATTATGAGACAGTTTTGTCTTTTTCTTTGTCATTTTATATACAGTATGTGTTTAGCGGCCGAGCACTGTTTGTCCATATATGGTCTGCACCGACGACGCCCACGTAACCGCAATTATTTTACTTAACTACGATCTGTTTGCGATGACAAATATGAGAGACGTCATAGCTTATGTCTTGTATATACATTCTGTCATTATTGGGTTATATAGAAGACCAATTTCACTCAATATATAATATGCGTTCAATAAAGTGTGTAATTAGTAGAAATTGATGAAACTCTAAGGCGAGATCTTCATAGAATGAATGAAGTCAAATTATAAAATATAAACAGAAAGATTCAGTCAGTGAAACACTGGCAATAATAAAGCTAGCCATTTGACTTCAGGTATTGCAATATTTTATATTATTGTTACGCCAATGTCATATTGATAGATGAACCCCAAATACAAATTCTATGACATTATCCATTCGAACAGATCTTCAAAATTATATATTTAGATAACTTAACTGATCTCTTTTGTATGTATATTGTCTATGCAAGAGAATAACCAGTTTAGGTTATCCACCGAAAAAGATTCAACATTACAGTCCAAAATATAGAAACGAATGTCTAATTACTGTTGAACTATGCATAAGAATACAAACCGAAGGTGTATATGGTTTCCTGTTTGAGAGTATATTGTGAAAATTTAATTGTCCCTTGTTCTCAATTAATCGGAACAGTAATTATAATCTATAACATGAAAATGTTGTGTTTAGTCCGATTGTGTTTCTTTATTGACAACGTTGGTCACGTATCCCATACAAAGGTGAGAGATTATCCATATGATTTGACAAGTGCTGAATAAAGACGGCTGATTCTTGAAGGTTAAATGCACTTCACATGTTCGCAATTTGTTCATATATTGTCAAATGTTCATATATGTTTGAAAGTTGGGCAGCATTTCCATCAATAGCAACATATTATCCGCTCGTTTCAGGATGTAGGTAATCTCCACCTGAAATAAACGTGAAAAAACAACATTTTATCATAAATTGGAACAACTTATGACATATTTTTTAATTGTTTCATTAACTTAAACGCAATTAACAAACTGCATTCATAAAATGTATTCTATTTATGGCGGTACATAATTCTATCATGAGCAACACATTCTCCTCTCGTTTTTGTGTGCAAAGTACTACAAATTTCTAAAGGGCCTCCTATCAGATCACTGGGGCAAGGCGTATTTTTGAATATATATTGATTCTTCAAAATAAGAATTGAGAATGACCAACAATTGATATGACTTAACAAACTGCATATGAAATGTAAGTCTATATATACTGAACAACAACAAATCCTGTGACAGATAGTAACATTTAAAGCAAATTATGTGTTTTACCAAATCTGAAACAATTTCGGTTTGCAAAAGATAAAAGACTCCCGTAAGTGTTCAAATGGTTTACTTTGCCATACTGACTTCAGAAAATGCGTGATTTCATAAAAAAAACCATGCCAAAATGTTAATTTACAAATCAATAGCGTGAGTGTCCAACTCTGGTAGCGATTCAGGCAACACATCTTCGTCTCATGGATGGACCAACGTCGCACAAAGTCCTGTGGGATACCTGTCCACATCTGCTGGAACATGTTTCGAAGTTTCTGGAGTGTCTGGGGATCACGTGGTTGACGTCGAAGGCGCCGATCCATCTCATCCCACATGTGCTCGATTGGTGAGAGATCAGGGGAGCGAGCCTGCCAGGGAATGGCATTCACGTTGTTTTGCTGAAGAGAATCCTGAACAAGTCGAGCAATATGAAGCCGGACGTTGTCATGTTGAAAGGTAATGCCTGGGCCATGACGACGCAAAAACGGTAGAACAACAATTGCTTCTGACTTGTATAGTTAGGCTCGGGGAATACTTAACAAAAGCAATTGAAATAGTGCATGAAGAGGAAGCGTATAACATATAGATTTTATCAAATTGACAACATGTGAACATAATAGAAGGCAATGGGCTCCTGAAAGGCAGGTTCATATTTCAACCCGCCTCAGATATGGGTTTACAAAAGTATGTAACCAGTGAAATAATTTTACTGTGAAAGAAAAATAATTCCCAGTGATATTTATATGATAGTTTTTTAATTTTTAAAATCATAATAACAATATTTGATACCATCTAACAACAACTAGACATCTGAACTATTTATTGATATCATACAATAGCATTGCTCCAGTTAAAGGAAGCACTTGTCAGTATTATTGTGAATGGAGTTTTGGTATCAGAGAGGTTAATATTCATTGTTTAATTGTGTATTAAGTGGCCTGGTTAAAAACTGGGATAAATTTGTGCAGGAACGCCTGTTTCACAAGTTCACAGTCCGTGTCGTGTTATCTTACCAGTTGGTATTGATATTCACTCAGATAAGACAGAAACGACATTTTCCTTGTTCGCGTACTGGTTTATTGTGTGCGCACAATGCACTGCAATTCCATTACATGTCATGTTTAAGTAAATATTCAAATACAGGATATAATATCATAAAGTGGGTCATAGATGGTTCAGTAGTAGTAGTATTGTAAACGTGTGCGACCTGCTTTACGTGTAACTGTAAGCTGATACGTTGATGTATAATTCAGGTTTCTAAGGCAGGGTGAAGGACGCGGTGCTGACATATAGGATCATGTAATAAGTAAGTAGTTCTGATATCAATAGTAAATGCTACATAAAACAATAGCCATGAATATTGCAAATTAGATACAAAGGAAATTTAAAACTTTCTACACAATTCAAAGATTTGTTGTAAAATAGTATAAACATACCAGTGCATTCAAGCATTCTTACATATTTATGTGTGATTACTTAAATAACTTAATTATCTTAATGATGTCCATTCATCAGATTCAATATTACGTCGGCCCCTAGAAGATCCGGGGTAGAATAGGTCTTCAGCAATCCATGCTTGCTGTAAAAGGCGACTATGGTTGACGTTCAATTTGTTGATGCATGTCATCGGTTCCAATTGCGTGGATCGATGCTCACGATGTCAATCACTGGATTGTCTGGTCCAGACTCGATTATTTACAGACTGCCGTCATATAGCTGGAATACTGCTGAGTGCGGTGTTAAACAGCAAACCGACCAACCGACATATTACGTCGACATGAAACATGTAATTAAGAACTGGGGATCTATACTACCAAGGCTGTTTAGTTTCATGTTCACGTCAGTATACGACACCGAACTAACCTGTCTGTCGATTGATTCTGACATTATGGGAAGCAGTGTCGTAAATGAGCACTGTGTCTTTTCAACTGCTGGAACCCGATATGCTCATTTGGTAACCTTCATATATCACACACATTATAAATCTGACCACGAGTTTGTCATTAGGTACATATTTACTTACGAAGTCGTTGATTTTATATCCGCACTTGGAAAAGTAGAAAATCTAAAAATTGTAATGCAGTATGTCACGAGTAGCACCATATGCTATTCCTAATGGCGCTTATTTTATGTGGCAGGATACACTGCTTACCACGACCGTCTAAAAATATAATTGAAATGCTACTCAAAGCGATCTTACACTCTTACAGATTTGTGGGTTCGAATCCCAGACGCGATTCAGCCAAAACAACTACGAGAATCCGTACTTTATTGAGAAAGTGTTATCCCAAATATAACGTTTGTCACATAGTTAGATCTTACACTCATCTGACTGAATGAAAAACGTCAACGTCAGAGAATAACCAGTGACATGCTGATAACATTACTCTAGAATGCGGACATTATCCATGTTTTTTTATACTTATTTGTGTCTACTTGACTTAAGCTCGACGGCTGATTTGAAAATAAATGGGTTCAGGGTCCCTTTCTACTATCAACCTGACCGTTACGACTGTGGTACGTTTGTGTTAAGGTGTGGAAGTTATGACAACACAAGTGCTTATCCAGTTGGGTATCTGCAGACACAAAATATGACCTGGAAGTTTTTGAAACTTGGAATGTATCCTTGTACTCATCATACGCACAATGTTGCAAACAAACATGATGTTTCAAGAAAATACTACTATTTACCAGTTAAACGAGTGTCGCGTCTTTTGGGGACACTATATGGAGCTGATTAATGGCGTACAAAGAATAGTTCCAAAAGTAACGGAAGAATAGTCAGCCCAGTAGCAAAAGGCATTTGGAATGATCACAACTCAATGAGAATAGTTTACTTTAGCTCGACGGGTGATTTGAAAAAAACTGGGTTCAGGGCCCCTTTCCACAGGGCCCCTTTCCTGACCGTCGCGACTGTGGTATGTTTTTGTTAAGGTGTGGAAGTTATGACAACACAGGTGCTTATCCAGCTGGATAACTGCAGACACCAAATATGAACTGGAAGTTTTTGAAACTTGGCATGTCTTTTTGTACTCATCATACGCACAATATCGACAATGTTGCAAACAAACATGATATTTCCAGAAAACACTGCGAAGTGTTTATTTACCAGTCAAACGAGTGGTGTGAGTTAGCTTGATTGATGGCGTCCATGGAATAGTTCCAAAAGTAACGGAAAATGTTTGTGATCTAGAACCAGCATTTGGCAAGTAAGTAAAATCGCGACTAGTCTCATTACTGTGACTTGGGATAAGCGTCTCCTCCATTACATGTCCTGTATCAACTTTATGCGGAGACGGCGAATGTGGCGAACTCTGTGCAACGAATGTGAAGGCATCCTGTCACTGAGCCACTAAGGTTTCATTTCCAGCTTTGTGTTGTTGATTACGATCCAATAATTATAAATGCGATGCCTACTTGCCAGAACACCTTTGTATACGATTCCCAAACAGTCTAGATACACGTTCCCCAAGGATGAATGTCTCATCTAACAACGGCTGCTGCACATTATTTGGCACTATATAATAAATATAATAGTCAAATGTATTGAATTAGGCACGTGTTCTTGAATCTAAGAAACAGTTTGTAAGCCAGCAGAAAGTCGGTATTTCCCGATAGGCGTCCAACACAACCTCATGATAGCGAGGCGAGGAGTCAGAGGTGCCTCCCTTTCACTCTAGTCTAAAAGGAGTTCCATGAGTTTTCAGTTCCGTGCAGTCAGTATGATACACGCATACATAGGTGTCATTCTCAGCTGCAGTGAAGTTACATCTTGTCAGAGATATGTGTCAGAATACCGTATGAGGTCCATATGATAACAATGCAAAAAGATGAGCTGAGGTGTAATGGGTGTTAACGTCGCGTTTAAAACTAGTGCACTTATATAGCAACGTATGTGTGCGAGCCTGTGCGTGTGTGTGTATGTGTGTGCGTGCGCGCGCGCGCGTGTGTGTGAGTGTGTGTGTGTGTGTGTGTGTGTGTGTTTGTTTGTGTGCGTGTGTGTGTGTGTGTGTGTGTGTGTGTGTGCCAGCTCACTGAGATATCATGCAATGGTTTAACATGGATAACCCTCTCGCACACACTATGTGGTATTCGTGTGTACCAGTGAAGTGAAATATCGATTTTTTGCCACCTGCCTTCATTTATTTTTTTTGAGACGCAGTGGCACTGCTCTGAACTTAACTGATATTTTTCCAAGATTGACGTTAACAATATCATTAAGGTATTTCTCGTCCCACTATAAACAATGCCTTGAACAACAAATATCTATTGTACGTTTCTGAAGTATATTAATGAAATATGGGGGATTACCAACAATCCGAGACAGCCAAACAAACCCAAAACTATACTAGACAAGTGAATGCCTGATTACAGAAGCCCAGGTTAAATGTCTAGTAATGTCCATATGTAATAACATAACTTTTCTTGGTAAACGCTTTTCATGCATTGACAATAGTTTTAGCAGTCCGGGCAACTGAATTAATAACAGAAATGAAAAACTAAATGTCACATGATGTTTACACTGAGATGCAATGTGAGTACTAAATGTCACATGATGTCAAACTGAGATTCAATGTGACTACTAAATGTCACATGATGTATACACTGAGATACAATGTGACTTCTTAATGTCACATGATGTATACAGTGTGATACAATGTAAGTACCTACTGTCACATGATGTCAACACTGAGATTCAATGTGACTACTAAATGTCACATGCATATACACTGAGATGCAATGCGAGTACTAAATGTCACATGATGTCAACACTGAGATACAATGTGAGTACTAAATGTCGCATGATGTCAACACTGAGATACAATGTGAGTACTAAATGTCACATGATGTCAACACTGATATACAATACTGATGTGTAGTGTAAAGTACTTTATATTGCTCTGAACCAAGAGACATAAACACTCTGAGCCAACAGATAGCAACTCTCTGAGCCTAGTGTTAATAACACTTTAAACAACTTGACATAAACACTCTGAACCAATTGACATTTACACTTTGAGGCAATTGACACGGACAATTAGAACCATTTGACATTATCACTATGCGCCAATTGACAATAAACGCTGTGATCCAAATACAAAGACTGACTGATTCGCAGTCAGCACAATGTATATGAGTTAGATATGGTGTCCCGTGGGCGAGTAAGTGACAAAGACGTGAAATAATATTGAACGTGACGATTTCTTCTCGCCACATATGGTATTCCGTGATGCACAACTTCGTGTTAAGGACATAAATATGACTGATGCAGGGTTATATGTCTTCACCTGATTAAACACTCGTCTTCATTTGTTACAGTGCATACATAACGAGAACTTGTGTCAATTGAGTCTGGGCCACATAATCCAGTGATTGATGTTATGAGCAACGATTGCAGTGTTAAGTTATGTTGACACGCTATGAACGAGCCTAAACTGATCCATTAAGTTGCCACGTACGACAAGCAAATGTTCTACCCGATATCCTAACTGGGGAGGAAATACACTTCACGAAGGAGGCATCCGTGATATGGTATAATTCATTTTCATGGCGTCATGCCGATTTTATGAGACGTCGTTCTGATCGTAACTAAGCTGAAGAACATAACATGTCACAAAAATATTAAAAAGCTGTTTTCTGGCTCATCAGTGGGAATGCCCAGGAATACAAAAAAGCTGCAACAATGGCAAAGATCAGTGACCGGCATCGTCGCAGGTTGTGGCACTGAAGTAAAACGAGAACACGACAAACAACATGGTGTTAGTTTCTTTGGTAATATGCAAATAGTACATCAAGTAGTCAATATCAAAAGGTGAAATGTGTTTACTCGTCTTGCTTCGTCCAGGTTATACGCCAGCAGACAACTAATGGGAGACAACTTCCAAGGGCGGTAATTCTGGATGAAACTAGTTCCGTCATTCCAGTGTCATGAAAACACTGATTTTGATTTTCACACAAGTGAAAATAAGGGGTTTTATTTTCATAACAGTGAAATTTTGATAACTTTTGAAGAAAAAAAGAGTTTTATCATTTTCATACAACTGCATATCTCACACTCATGTATATAATGAATGCAACTATTGCAAGATCTTACTTTGTCTTCTGTAATTATTAAATCTCATGTTTTTTGTACGTTTCCATTGCAATGTCTTATTTTTCCTTTCGACTGCATCTATGCAACTATCACAATTTTGTGTTATTTCTGATTGTATTGCATATGAACAACTATTGCAATGTATTGTTTTTCGTCAGTTATTGTTGCATGTCGACAACTATTGCAAATTCTAATTGTGTCTCCTGTTACGGTTTAGTTGATAGAACGTATGCCAGGAACGGTGGTTCCATACCCTGGTATTTGTTTGTATTCTGCCGGGGCATTAAGGAGATGTAACAGGAACTGGCTGGTTCAGAGTCTGAGAGGCTGAGATGTGCACCTTTACCATTAGCGTTAATACTTTCAGAATCATTACAATCTTTGATGCATATACGGCAGACCACATATGTGTGTACCATGTACATGTCCACGATCATGTTCGTCTACCTCATATGACTTTAATAATTGGGACCAGTCTGGCATATATGAAAAACATTTTAATCGTCTGCAGACTGGCGAACCTGTTACAATTACCAGTCAGATCTGACAGTTTGACATTTGAAAGGTGAAATGTTTGACGCCTACACATGCAAAAGCCCGCCATATTACTAAACGCCACTCGTACCCTACATGTACTTAACACTTCACAGATTACCAGCTGACGAGCAACCATTAGACTTGCAGCTCACAGCCATGTCGGACGCTGACATGAGACACCTCCTGCTATTGGTAATATATTTGGGCCCCCTTGCTGTGTGTAAGTAGAGTTTCTTTTGAACGACGGTTTTATGTTGTAGAATGTGTGCATGAATGATTCATCACAAGTGTTTTCTTAATATTCGAGGGGCACGGGTGGCCCAGTCGTCTAAGGCGCCGCGATTCGCTGTGCAGATTTTTGTCCCTTGGGCACGCCATATATCTATGAGTTGCGGATCGAATCCCGTTTCACCTCGATTACTTTTCTAGTTTTTTTTAGCACGTGGGTTTCACCGAAGTGGTAACGTCTGAGACATCACCTCGGGCTTTTCTACCAAATTAAGCTGACACGCCGCGATATAACTGGAATATTGTTAAAACCAGCGATAAAACCCAACTCAATCACTCACTCATTCTAAATACTCGAAATATCATCCTAGTTCCAGAAAATCCGAATTCACTGAAAATCGACTGGACATGCAAATGCTGAACAGAGTTTAAACATGACCACAAATGGCGACACACAAACGCTCGTGGTGCACAGCCACATATTCCGTTTTCCCCTCGCGATAAGCGAACATTATGTACAACGTATGTGAAACAATTTCCACAAGTTGTGCTGCCAGCAAACATGTTGTTGATGCAAGCAGAAATAATGTGAGATTATCACTGGGTTGACTCATGGCGAAAAGGGCACGTGTCCGGTTGTCTAAGTTGTATACTCTGGGTCATGATTTCCATATTATCATGTTACAAGCAATTGCATGGCTTAATGCGTTGATGTAATGATAATCGTATGTCTATTATTATTACAAAGTTTGCTAAGGATCAAGTACACATTATCGTACAATGAAACACTGCGTGAAGAATAAACCATGAAGGTCGCAGCCCCGAGCGGTTTATTCTCCCTGCAGTGTATTATTGTACGATCCACAAGTTGTATATTTTTATATCACTCTTTTTGAGGATGATGATACAATGTACAAGCTTTAAAAATAAGTTATCCTTATTTAAAAAAGATGACTCTCTCAATAGAATCAGACCTCGGTAATGTCGGACAAGTCCATTATATGCATAGGTGGGTCTTTCCCGCATATTCTCACAATCCTCACGTCGATTACCTGTACCTTCTCTCCCAATACCGATTGTCATATCTCCCCCGGTTTTGGATGCGATCGTTCGGCCATCGCTTTTATCTGCATTACCCAGGATCATCTATTGGGATCAACTCAAGAGACACAACCCTCTCAAAAATAACGTCGTCGTCAAGTTACGAGCGAATGTCCGAATCTCCATAAATGACGTCATGATAGAACAATGTTTTATCGTGAAGTAAACCACACTGCGTTGTTCATTGTACGTTTGCGATTTATCGCATAACTATCTTATGTTAGTTAATTCAACTTAGTAATAAGAACATCCTCGTAGACCCACTACACTCACTCATGTTGTGTGGACAGGGTTGGGTCAAATGTATAGGGCACTACATCGCCAGTAGTTGAGCTAAGAACATGCCAGTCATATTATATGATTGTGGCTTTGATTGTGGGCTTCATTCAGTATTAAGCTGAAATGCTAATATTACTGTAATGCTGTCCGTCCGTACTTCCGTCCGCTCTACCATCCGTCCGTCCGATTCACCTTTGACACACATTTTCTCAAAAACTATTCAATTCACAGAAATTCAATTTACAGAATGATGTTACCAGTCACAATCTTAAATGAGTTCGAACATTGTCTTAAATTCCTTTTTGTACAGAGCTATAGACCTTTCTCCGTGATTTTCAGGAGTGAGTGAGTTTAACATCGCTCAAAGCGGGGGATAATCATGACGCTGACCTCTGACCGCTGCCATACCATGGTTATTGTGTCACTCTCATTATCAGTGTTGTACATCCCCATCGACAGATTCATAAACGAGTTGTATTGAGCTAGAATCGAGCTGAAGCTGACTGTTTGAAGGCGGCACCACACTGGACATATTATAGCCCAGTAGCTATGTGTGACAACTGTCTTGACTGCTGTATATGTCAATATATACATGCTTAAAGTGATGCAGCAATCACTTGGGCAGGTGTGTTCGGGAAATGTCCGCCAGCTCCAAAAAGCCGTCCTCAACTCTGTGATTATACAGCTGGGGCACTTTAGACATGGTCAGAACAAAAACATCTGTGTCTACAGTGAATGTATGGTAAGAACACGTTAATTGCGTAGTCATCAAAGGTCTTGATCGGAACATATATCATCATGTGGATGTTCTGGGTCAGGTACAGGATGAGGTGAGAGATGAGGTCAGACTGAGGTCAGGGATGAGGTGAGGGATGTGGTGAGGTCAGACTGAGGTCAGGGATGAGGTCAGGGATGTGGTGAGGTCCTGGATGAGGTATAGGATGAGGTCCTGGATGAGGTCAGGAATGCGGTGAGGTCCTGGATGAGGTCAGGGATGCGGTGAGGTCCTGGATGAGGTCCTCGATGAGGTCCTGGATGAGGTACAGGATGAGGTCAGGGATGCGGTGAAGTCAGGGATGTGGTGAGGTCCTGGATGAGGTTCAGGATGAGGTCCTGGATGAGGTCAGGGATGCGGTGAGGTCATGGATGAGGTACAGGATGAGTTCAGGGATGTGGTAAAGTACTGGATGAAGTACAGGATAAGGTCCTGGATGAGGTCAGGGATGCGGTGAGGTCATGGATGAGGTACAGGATGAGTTCAGGGATGTGGTGAAGTCCTGGATGAGGTACAGGATGAGGTCATGGATGAGGTCAGGGATGTGGTGAGGTCAGGGATGAGGTCAGGGATGCGGTGAGGTCAGGGATGCGGTCAGGGATGAGGTCAGGGATGTGGTGAAGTCCTGGATGAGGTCAGACTGAGGTCAGGGATGAAGTCAGGGATGAGGTCAGGGATGTGATGAGGTCCTGGATGAGGTACAGGATGAGGTAAGGGATGCGGTGAGGTCAGGGATGTGGTGAGGTCCTGGATGAGGTACAGGATGAGGTCCTGGATGAGGTCAGGGATGCGGTGAGGTCATGGATGAGGTACAGGATGAGTTCAGGGATGTGGTGAAGTCCTGGATGAGGTACAGGATGAGGTCCTGGATGAGGTCAGGGATGCAGTGAGGTCAGGGATGGATCCAGAGTTCATGACCGGGTTGAGATCTGAGATGGTTCTGGATGTGGCCAGGAATGAGCACCGGGCGTGAGGTCACTCATCCTGAGTTTAGAAAACAGACACATCACTTTCATTGCTTGATATTCATGTGACTTTTTCAGGTGCCCAAGAACTCGTTATTGGTCCACCAATGGATGAATTAATGGCGTACCACGTTTCGTTTCCAATGCAATGCGAAGTTCCTGGACTGCCAGACGGTATTGATGCCAAGTTAGAATGGCTGGACAGGAACAACAATGTTATTGGACGCGACTGGGACAAACGGTACAGAATATTCTGTTGTTTGGGTTTTTTTTTAATCTGATGGTTAAGTCGAACTAATCAGTAGTTCATCTACATGACTGTGACCTATAAATAACCGAGTCGGGACCAAAATGAATATAGCACTGGTACCCACTTGAGTAAGAATGATATGTTTACCACTTTGCAGGAATGTGGCTCCAATGTTTCCGAATCTTCATTATCTTTTCCTTTGCTTGTAGCATCCACACATCCTATTCAGGGCGAAGCTTAATATTATTCTTCAAAAATTGGAGAGATGAAAACGCAGGCACATATACGTGTAGAGGAAAGGTCTGGGATACGACTATGAATAAATCAAGACAGCTCTATTTCAATGGTAAGAGACTCGCACATGAAATAACCTTTGTCCTTATAGGTTAATATCTTTAAACCTCACTCACTCACTCACTCACTCACTCACTCACTCACTCACTCACTCACTCACTCACTCACTCAGGATATATTGCTTTCTAATATATGGTATTACATATGATATAGCTTTTCCAGCTACCTCCCACTGATGTACCCGCCTGAACTTGACATTGAAGAGACCAGTGAAACACCCCCGTCTGTTTCATATTGATAACTATGCATACATATTCACAAGACTGTATGACAAGAGCGATGACTTCACTTTCCCAGCAGTCAACTTTCCCTCCATGTCGAGCCGTATTCCAGCAGCCATAACCTATGACGTGTACATTGCACAACGTTTGAGGACAATCGTCCATGCTCTTTCCACACAGGTTTCAAAGTAATACGACTGTTTCAAAAGCTGTTGTTTTTAATTGTACCATATGTTCCCGTGTTTTTTGGGGTTTTTTTCTGGGGAACAATTGCCTTGCCTTTGTATGTGTTTTTGACGGGTGCAGGATACACCCACCTTTTCGCTTAACCCTGCTATCATCACTATTTGATTCTTAAACACATGTTCATGATAAAGTCGGAATCTTGCAATGAACTTTTTCTCGCTTTTATTTAAAACTATGGTATGTATATCATATCGTTCTAATCCCTTGTCATAATCGTTGCTTTATTCCCTATGTTATTACCAAACTACTGTATTCCAACCTGTTATTATTATTTTCATCATCATCATCATCCTCATCATTATTATATTTATATTTATATTTATTATTATTATTATTATTATTATTATTATTACCTACACCATAACTGTGAAATGCCTGTCTTTTCTACAACAGAAACATCAATGACTTTTCCTTGTTGAAGCCGTGGTTGTTGTTGTTTTTTTTATCTCCAGCGAATAGAACTCTATCACGCTCATACAAAGTTGCCAGAGTACGTCATGATTGAAATCTATTTCAGAAACCCCAGATATTGTCATCTCCACATCTGGAGATATAACGCGAGTCCAAGACACAGGTGAACAGATCCTCACTTGTGAGGCGCTGGGACTCTCAGACGATCAAGTTGCCAACTTAGAATGGCTTGACAACAACAACAAATCCATTGGACCTTTCAGTGAAAATGACCCCAAAAGCGGCAGGTGATTATTGTAGTCGAATGATTCACAATCATAGCCCCTTTATATAACTAACTTATTTCACAAGCCTTTGCTGGTATGTAACCACTACATATATAAGTTACATCACAAGTATTTGTAAAATTGTAACGTTTGTAAAACATGCCTTACATTGCAATTATTTACCCAAGTATTACTACCTTACAGTACTCTCATATGCTGGTACGTAATTTAAGTATGATTTCGTCCATCAATCATTTTGTCGAACATACGTTATTAATACTAGCATTGTATTATTGTATAACGTGCCAATCATGTTCCAGTCCACAAATCAAAGATATGCATCCGTCATTTTTTGAGCTTGATATTCAGAATGTATTTCGTGTTTTGTTTGTTTTTGTTTTGCACCGCACTCAGCAGTATAGCAGATATGTGATGACGGTCTGTAAAAAAAGGCTGATCCAGACAATACATTTACAGTCATCATGAGCATTGAGGCATACATTTGGGGTACGATGACATACCATCAAGTCAGCATGCCTGACCTTCCGATCCATTTAGTCGCCTCTTAAGACAAGCGCAGGTCGCTGGGGATTCATATTCTTTCTCGGATCCTTGCTGTTTTACAATTCGTTTCTTTTTCATCTCAGGAAATAGATGACACAAATAACAAATACATAAAAGGTCAAAAGCTAATATGAAGGTCGAAATGAAATAACAATCAGATCATTTTAACTTACCATCCGTTTTGATCAATTATTAAGCAGCTCGACTGTTGATACGAACAGTCAGCGAGACCCGGCGGCCAGAGAAGTGGTTCACGCCGTACCACATCCCGGTATATGTATATGTACCTTTATTCACAAATAAACTTCTTCTTCCTATTCAGCTTGACGTCTGACGTCTATGAAAGAGAGTGCTTCGATTATTTCGCATAACTTTGTATTTTACAATGCGAAATAAAGTTATGTGTTTTCGAATGTTATGGACTTTTCTGGCACGACTTTGGTAAATGATCGATCACTCGGGTTTTCAAGTCACAATAATCACTGACGCAGCTGATGTGACGGACGCATCACTAAATGATTATATTTGAAGAACATTATTAATCAGTTTTAGAGATCGTGCTTTAGCGCTACATTATCCTCGCTGTGACGTCACATCTACTGAGCTGCAGCGAACATTGAGATGCCACAATAAGCCACAATGCCACAATAGCTGTGTACGTATAAAACTAAACATTGCAAGGTTCGAAGATGAATGGGATCGTACACCACGATACAGAAGATCCAGGGATGTTCACGCACGTTGATCACTTAAAGTGCCGAACGGGGCGGTCGGGAAGCTTAGTGGTTAAAGCGTTCGCTCGTCACGCCGAAGACCCGGGTTCGATTCCCGACATGGGTACAATGTGCCAAGCCCATTTCTGGTGTCCCCTGCCGTGATAGTGCTGGAATATTGCTAAAAGCGGCGTAAAACCATACTCACTCACTCACTAAAGTGCCGAACACCCCGCGAGTGAAACCTGAAACGAGTTTTTCTTCACATGTTCCCATGCAAGTTGCAGACACGTATTGGGTTTAAAATTATATATACGGGTATCAGATACCTACAAATCACGTTATGATCTTCTGCGTGAATATATTCTACGAGTCTCCTTTTGACACCTTGCAGGGTCTACACAAGGAAACTTGGTCGACGACGCCAGCTGAAGTTTAATCAAGTGAAGCTTGAAGACCACGGAACATATACATGCAGAGGAAAAGTTGGTGGTGACACAATACTTAAGTCTTTTCATCTCAATGTTTATGGTGAGTGTCTAACTGACTTGTCAGATGTCGACCGCTTTCAAACCCTCAAGGACTTTTATGAATGTATTCCCTGGAGTATGTTTGTAGAATTGGAGCTTCAATTCAGGTTTCTGGGATTACCACTTATGTTAACATATACCATTATACACTACTGATAAATAGGAATTTATACACTACTGCCAGTTACACCATTATACACCACTAGTACATACAGAATTATACACTACTGGTAGATACAACATTATACACTACTAGTACATACAACATTATACACTACTAGTACATACAACCTTGTACACTACTGGTACATACAACATTATACACTACTGGTACATACAACAGTATACACTACTAGTACATACAACAGTATACACTACTAGTACATACATAGAGAATACTACACTCATTCTCGTAAGATACCATTTTTACGAAACGAGTGGACTTTCTATGGTATCTGACCGACTTTCTTGTTTGGTTTAATAAAGTGTTTGTAAATATCTCTCGTTCTCATATTTCTTCAGTTCTGCCTTGTTATCGCAAAATGAATGACGTCTCGCAATTTTTTATGAATGAAAAAAGTAGTCCCGGTGTGACAGAGGTCACGGTTATCCAATCAAAACGAATAAAACAAGGTCAACCTTGTACGACACACGTGTGACGTACGGATTTAGTATCTTACCACCTGTATATTCACCACGTGGGTAATAAAACAGTATACACTACTAGTACATACAACAGTATACACTACTAATACATACACCATTATACACTACTAGTACAGACAACATTATACACTACAAGTACATACCACATTATACATTACTGGTACCTACACCATTATACACTACTAGTACATACAACATTATACACTACTAGTACATACAACATTATACACTACTAGTACATACAACATTATACACTACTGGTACCTACACCATTATACACAACTAGTACATACAACATTATACACCACTTGTGCATACAACATTATACACTACTGGTACATACAACATTATACACCACTAGTACATACAACATTATACACCACTGGTACCTACACCATTATACACTACTAGCACATACAACATTATACACTACTGTTACATACACCATTGTACACTACTGGTACATACAACATTAAATACTACTGATACATACACCATTATACACTACTGGTACATACAACATTAAACACTACTGATATATACACCAGTATACGCTTCTGATATATACACCATTATACACTACTGATACAAACGACGTTATACACTACTGGTACATACAGATTTTTAGACTACTGTTACATGCAATATTATACCCTCTTGTCATATGCAAGGACATTTTTCTGCTTTTTTAAGATCACATTCTGGACTTTATTGAGAAAGATTCTAGTTTAAATTTTCAACAAGGTTTGAAGAGTGGTCTCCCTTTGACATCAGCAATGACCGTCAAATGCTTTGCTAGTAGTACCGATGAGGAAATCTCTGATGTAAGGCAAAATGTTCTATATAGTTATCAGAAAATGTAAAGCATAATAAATTCGATATTTGACGCCTCGTACAGTATTTCCGCTAACCTAATATGACACCGCATCAGGCAACTAAAGACACCATAACTATAATACACTGCGAGGGAACAGTCCGAGAACCGAAGCTGACCACTAGCCCCGGTGGCTCAGTGGGTAACAGTGGATTACAAAACTAAACATGATCTGTGAGGTTGCAGGTTCGATTATGAAATATGTGATTTGTAACTAGTCCAATACCAACGTTAGATGCACAATACTAGGCTGTAAATATAAATAGATCCAAGCAGGTCTTTCAATTAAAATGTAAACCTCTCAACAGGTCTCCCTTGAAAGTAGTACTTCACAAAAGGTTACTTTGAGATGCATACAATACTATAGGCATGGCAGTAAAATTATAAACACCCTTATGCACTATGGTACATATATGATTAATAAGCACTATTTTATACCTACAAGATTATTTTTTTCCGCCATGTTGAAATCGTAATGTTTGTTCACAATTGTTTTCCTATTTGTCAATCTACCAATCCATACACTCATTTTAGTTGGTCTGGAATCCATCGTGTTTGGTCTAAGTATTCTTCCTATTGTTTCAGGGGTTGTCATACTTCCACAACAGACCGTTATAAGGCGGGAAAGGGACACAGGTCTAGCGTTGTATTGCCAAGTCACCGAACCGTCAGGCGGCAGAGATGTAACTGTAGACTGGCTGTACCCAAACGGCTATTCCATATCACGTTATGACCCAGATTATCCTCCAGCCAACAGGTGGAACATTTTATCTCATCCTTTCCGTCAACATATTTTCTTTTCACGCCCACCTTCTCCAAAAATATGAAAATGTCTACCTCTTAATGATTCCAGTATTATTGTTTTTTCAGGAGGCCTTCAAATTCACAATATCTCTATTCTATTTCTTAATTCTGACATTTCCATTTGTCTCAAATAAGTACCGACTACATATGGCTATTTAGGTTATTTAAGACCATAATTACAGGCGAGGAATTATCAAGTATGCGTCTGGGAGTGACTGATGGAACCTTCCGCAGGTTCAGTTGGTTGTCCAGTATATTTCCCTTTGTTATCTTGTTAAAGAAAATGGAGAAGAATCATATGACATGTCATTTCAATCGTCGGTTGTTACGTCAAACAAGGGATCACATTATCAAAGCGTAAATCTGAAAGATCTCTTTTCCCGTGTCAGCGGGCATCTTATTATTAGCTATTTGAAAGAAATTGGTCTGTATAATACATTTTAAATATGTATGTGAATAATTAAATGTTTGCTTTTAACTTGGCGTGATGCTATTATCTACTGACTTTATTGAAGGCTGTGTCCAGGGGGTTAAAGTATCGTAAAATTATTGTCCCCCTGTGTGACACGTGATCCTAGCATAAACGATGTAACAATCATCAACCAGTGTTTTTAAGTCAACTCATTGCTGAGTACTTTTTATATGGGCTAGTATTGTTCACAACCGTCAGTAGCTAAAGTGATGACGTAAATCCTGTTGGGGTATCATGCAGGAAGCAGGGGTACTGTAAGTCCCAATGATCCCCAGTGAGGTGGCCTAGCCTTGGTTACTGGTGGCCTATAGCCCGAGTTTTAAAACTGTATATATGTAATATTCTTTATACACAAATCAATGTAAACTAGCTTCCTAATAGAAATCCAAAGATAGAAAATAATGGTTGATCTAAATATATCCTTTCCACACTTTGCACAATGTATGAATACTCAATCTTCAGGGATACACGTGACTGATGACGTCACAATATTAGTAAAAAGTATATCGTATAAAAATAATAGTTCTATTTATGCATACATACTGATATCAGGGCTCAGCTGGTCATGTGTAAGACGTACAATGCGATGCTCCCCTAAGACAGACCAGAATCCTATGAATCATATCCTAGAACTACCCAGATTGTGATTCTTTGTTTGTCAACACTATAATACTATGTTCGTGCTCGTGGCTTTCTTAACGTCTAGTACGTGCATCACTTCGGACTTTCCTCCCACATCAAACGGACACGCTGTTTAACAACCGAAGTGCTGGTAAAAGCGGCGCTAAACCGCAGTTACACATTAAACCTCAACATTGTGCGTACGTGTGAGGGAGACAGTCGAGAAGGATTTCTTCAGTGAAGGGTCTGGCAGCCAATTATAAACCAAAATCAACATGCATGACATATATACACCAAATAGGGTAATAAGTTTTAGGTTGATGAATATATACATTCAGAGTGGTCATGAAGCTTGTATCAGATGGTTCAAACGACGGACAACTTCCCTTTTTTCATTTATAAACTCTGATATGATCAAGGGCATATGTAAGTCTTAAATAGGCGCAAGGGGCACTTCCTCGAAGACTATTATTAACATAATGCCCATGTCTGAGACTCACCTGGATTAACTTGGGACGGAAATACTAGGTTTCGTTATACTTGTGAACGGTGTTTCCTGCTTAAAGTTCAAGGAGTGTGCATAAACATTTTGCTCTTGGAATATGCAATTGTCTATCCACATCGTCATTTTATGGAGCGGAAAATATAAGATCAATAGTACAAACTTTGGTACTGGTATCAAAAATATAATTTAACATCCATAAAACGTATTGTGAATATCATGCAATATTCTCACTTATAAAATGTGTGCAAGAAGATGATTATCAACTATGTGGAAATATTTATTCATTCTCTTACTCTCTGTCTCTGTCTCTGTCTCACGCTTTCTCTCGGTAGCTCTCTCTCTCAAGCTCTCTCTCTCTATCACTCTCTCTCTCTCTCACGCTTTCTCTCGGTAGCTCTCTCTCTCACTCACTCTCTCTCGAATTCAGTCATGTCTGTCTGCCTGGCCCTCTTTCGCCGATCAACATGAACAGTACATCCTCATCACTAACTCTTAATTTCAACCCACATTTAACTGACGTGATGTACTTAAATGGCGTGAGAACGAATTTTGTCACCAACTTTCTTTCTTTGTCTGCAGATACTTCACACAGAAGACCTTCTTGGGCAGCACGCTGTTCTTTGACGAACTGAGAAAAGGAGACAAGAGTACATATACATGTCGTGCCATAATAGACGGAAATACCGTGCGCAGAGAAATACAACTCAAATTGTACGGTAAATATTTTAGGAAGTCTCTCTTATTTCGTGATTTACAGACGAATGTGGTTATCTCATAGTTGTAGCTTGACAGACAATGGAGAATATTTGATGGAATGAAAACATTTCATTTCTGACCTAGTTGATTTTCTGACCACTGGTCGGTAGTGTGTACCATCTAGTAGTGTAGTAGTATTTGGCCACTTTCGTGAAACTCACGAGAACGTGTATGGTGCTGACAAACCTGGAAACATTATCAGGGTGAATTTGGATTCGAACCCATCTTCTTAGATTTCTAATACGCCTAAGAGACACAACTCTTGACTTAAGTAAGACGAGTTCTATAGATGAACAACTTCTTCATTACAATAAGTGCGACGTTTCGGTGTAGATCCTAACACCTTTATCAAGCATGTGATGGATAGTACTAAACAACATAGGTATATATACTTATTAACATAAAGTGTATACAGTAAATTGATTGATGGTCGAAGAGAGCTGATTGTAATAAATCGAAGGCAGTGGATGACTAATCAACACAGAGTCAACAAGCAGAATGATAGAGATGATGGAAGCTGTTGTTGACTATGTGTGATATTGCCAACTAAGACATGCCAATCCGTTCTCAATTTCAGTTTCGCTGTTTGTTTTGTCTGACTTAACTTGACTGCTGCTTTATTTCAGTTCCCCCTAAAATCGTTATTACTCCATCAGAAGATAGGATAAGGCGACAGAAGGACACTTCAGCATCTATGTATTGCAAAGTCGATGGACTTTCAGGCGACGAACTGCAAGAGGCCAAGTTCGAATGGCTGGACAAAAATGACGATATCATTGGATCTTACATCAGAAACGATTCAAAACGCAACAGGTACGGCTTTCATGACGGTTATGAAGGGAAGGCCACGCCAGTCCTGAACATTTACCATACACTATCAATAAGAACACTTACACTGTGTATGATTAAATCTCTTTGCTCCATCTTCTGTGTGCAGGGTCTACACGTTAAAACTTCCCGATGCAACCCGCCTTCAGCTTGACCAGTTGACCAGTGGCGAGCGAGGGACATACACCTGTAGATGTACAGTCGGTGGCAACATCATGATCAAAGACATTCAACTTATTATCTACGGTAAATGTTAAAGCGAAAAATGAGTTGGTTGTGATAAACGCCGCTTTGAACAGTGTTTCCGTTACATTACTGTGTGTCAATTGAGAAGTCGTAAATCCCATAGTATAAATAGACTTACTATGAACGTAACGCTAAGACTGCTTCGTGAACCGGAGTCCTGAACACTCTTAGTATATCTTTGTAGTATGTGGCTGATTCTCTGCAGACAGTGTGGACCAAAGGCAATTCGGTGATTTACGCTGTACAACACGTTGAGTCATATTCCTCATCCGATTTTGATGTTGACCACATTGCCCCATACAGCAATATCATTATTAAGCTCTGTCTGTCTGTGTCTGTGTGTGCGTGAGTACGTGCGTGCGTGGGTGTTGTGGTTGGGTTGGGAGTCAGTGTTAGGGATATCAAGTTTCATTCGTGGTGCACAAAGGATTATGAATGAAAAAGCTTCAGGATTTTGTTACTGGATTTTTGAATGATGGATGCAAATTTAGTTTATGTGACCTCTGAGAACAGTCAGGTGTGTTGTTGAGCTGAGGTTTTAGATGTTGTGATATTTTATGTCGTTACTTGTGTTCAATACAGGTAAGCCAGATGCACCAACGAATCTGCAAGCCGCCACCGTGGACTCGCGTTCCATTATCATCACATGGGACAAAGGCTTCAACGGCTTCTATGAACAACGTTTCAACATAGAATACAGACAACCTGACGGTCAATTGATCACCCACCCATCCATGCCGAGGGAGGACTACGCCCTTCAACTGAAGCTGGATGGTCTAAAACCGGCAACAATGTACGACATTCGGCTAAATGCTGTGAATGAATATGGTTCCAGTAACTACACGTTCGTCAATGTGACAACTTTGACAATGTGACAACTTTGACGCCTTATAACATCGCCATCAGCACCACACATTAATCTGATGTTGCACCAATCCCTGCTGTCTGAACTTCACATACTATATTCATAGTAGTAACCGTGTTATTGTTGCTGCAGTTGTAAGGTAATCTTGTGATTAAAATGTTGGCTCATCACGAACAAAAGCAGAATTCGAGTCACGGAAATGTGTTAAGCTAGGTTTTGGCGTCACCAGCCTTGCCAATTTAGGATTAATATATGAAGCGGCGTTAAACCTACCCACTCAATATTTATATTCCCACGTATGTATTGGTAATAAAGTCATATGAACTTTGGTATACATATTCCTGTCCTCATTTTAACTATTCCTTAAGTAGCCAGCTGGCAGTAGATACCATGTATATTGTTTGCTTCAATGTATTTGTCGCAAAATGTATCTTTCTCAAGTAAGCTGATAATGTTTACTTCAGTACCAGCAGTATTCTGAAACACAAATTGAAAGATGGGGGCACAGGCAGCCGAGTCATCTAAGGCCCGGCAATTCAATATGCAGAGTTTTGATCCATGGGCACGCCAGTAACCTATGATTGGGGATTTGTATCCCGGTTCGCCCCGATTATGTAGCTAGGTTTGTCAGCACCGTATCCGTGGTCGTGGTCCTCATCCCAGACCTGCATCACTTTTGAGTTTCCTCCTACATAAAGCTGACAAGCAGTGATACAACTGGAATACTGTTCAAAGTTGTGTTAAACTAAACACACTCACTCTTTGTACGGATATATGGGGAGCGTTTGAACCCAATACAAAAGACTGGACGAGTCTTCAATTCTAAAGTTGATGGTAATGAGGCGAGGTTTTGGCAGACTTTTCCTCAGTTAACATACAAGCCTTACATGTTTGATATGCCACTAATATCAAGTTCTTTGATCAAACAAGTATGAGTCGTATGTTGACATGTTCTGTAGGCCGTATGTTTACATGGTCTGTAGGCCCTACACTGAAATGTTCTGTAGGCTGTATGTTGACATGTTCTGTTGGCCGTATGTTGACATGGTCTGTAGGCCATACACTGAAATGTTCTGTAGGCCGTATGTTGACATGGTATGTAGGCCCTACACTGAAATGTTCTGTAGGCCGTATGTTGACATGGTCTGTAGGCCATACACTGAAATGTTCTGTAGGCCGTATGTTGACATGGTATGTAGGCCCTACACTGAA
The DNA here is from genome assembly GCF_023055435.1 of Haliotis rufescens. Taxonomy (NCBI): domain Eukaryota; kingdom Metazoa; phylum Mollusca; class Gastropoda; order Lepetellida; family Haliotidae; genus Haliotis; species Haliotis rufescens. The sequence goes on from NW_025964354.1 coordinate 1,859,384, forward strand.
ATGTTCTGTAGGCCGTATGTTGACATGGTCTGTAGGCCCTATTCTGAAATGTTATGTTGGCCGTATGTTGACATGTTCTGTTGGCCGTATGTTGACATGTTCTGTTGGCCGTATGTTGACATGGTCTGTAGGCCATACACTGAAATGTTCTGTAGGCCGTATGTTGACATGGTCTGTAGGCCCTATACTGAAATGTTCTGTTGGCCATTTGTTGAATTGTTCTGTTCGCCGTATGTTGACATGTTCTGTTGGCCGTATGTTGACATGGTCTGTAGGCCCTACACTGAAATGTTCTGTAGGCCGTATGTTGACATGTTCTGTAGGCCATACACTGAAATGTTCTGTAGGCCGTATGTTGACATGGTCTGTAGGCCCTATACTGAAATGTTCTGTTGGCCGTACGTTGACATGTTCTGTTGGCCGTATGTTGACATGTTCTGTTGGCCGTATGTTGACATGTTCTGTTGGCCGTATGTTGACATGGTCCCTAGGCCCTACACTGAAATCTTCTGTAGGCCGTATGTTGACCTGTTCTGTAGGCCCTACACTGAAATCTTCTGTAGGCCGTATGTTGACATGGTCTGTAGGCCCTACACTGAAATGTTCTGTAGGCCGTATGTTGACCTGTTCTGTAGGCCCTACACTGAAATCTTCTGTAGGCCGTATGTTGACATGGTCTGTAGGCCCTACACTGAAATCTTCTGTAGGCCGTATGTTGACCTGTTCTGTAGGCCGTATGTTGACCTGTTCTGTAGGCCGTATGTTGACATGTCCTGTTCAGATCCACCTGATGTGATGGTCATGCTGTTCCGCGTTAGAATGTTAGCCCCTGATTTATCATCAATGCAGTATTCGGGCGGTGGGGTAGACTAGTGGTTGCAGCGTTCGCTCGTCACGCAGAAGACCCTGGTTCGATTCCCCACATGGGAATAATGTGTGAAGCACATTTCTGGTGTCCCCCGCGTGATATTGCTAGAATATTGCTAAAAGTGGAGTAAGATCATGAGTTGTTTCTACATGTTGCCGTTTATACAGCAGATATGTTGACAAATCTCTCCGTATTATACAATACTGAAACTATTATCTACTACCCCTAAGACAGCTGGTCCCCGTTCGACAAACCGACCTCAGCGCTGAGATGATCGTAATTCCTATACTTTAACATATGCTTATGATAGTCGTAGTGCCGAGATCGCTTTGTGGTCCTTTATTGTAATTTTGCTACTCTTCCTTAATACTGCTTCACAGTTGCTACAACTACTACAACGAATTCCCCCACGTCATCTTTAGCAGTTACTAGGTTCACAGTTTTGTTTTGTTTTGAGGACAAGTGTGTTGCTAACCAGGGCTGTATCTATGTATCCAAACTGTAAGTGATACACTCGACAAGAAATACAGTACATCGGTCGTTTGTTGTCTTTGTCTATTTAGCGTGGCGTGAAATGGATATCTTGTTTACTCCCATCACATTCAGGATATCACTGAGGAACATAAATATTTTACATATCCATGGTGGTCAAGCTTAGGAACACATTTGTAGATTTATTTCATATGTTTGCAGAAGACAATTGATCAGCAGGTGAGTTGTAGGTACAGGTTGTGAATTGATAAAAATAACCATAAGTTTGGGGATAGTTTTCTGAATACGATGCTAATGTACATGATAAAAACACGATCTCAGTATGTTTTTAGCAAGGATGTAAATGTTATTGATAATATGATGCAACTGTTGTATTAATGTGAAGTCCTGCTGGTTGTAGACACGCCATAACAACGGTTGTGGTGTTTGATTAAGAAACAAACGAGAGGTATATGTTTATCGTTCAATATAAACAAGGATGTTTATAACATTTACATGCTTTAAGAATGTTTACCCGTATTTAAATAATGATGACTCCCAAAATACAATCCGATCCAAAATACAAGTCCTTTTCATGTTGGGTTAAGTTGGTGTTTCCTGGATATTCTCAACACAAAAAACAATTGACAGCCATTATCTGTACCTTTTCTCCCAGTACAGAATGTCGAAGCTCGCCCACGTTTGGGTGCGATCGTTCGGTCATTGCGTTTATCTCAACTAGCCTTTCAAAAATAGCGTCGTTCAATTTACGACGTCATCACGTTCCTGGCGTTTGTTCGAAACTCCAGAAATGACGTCATGATATAACAGTGTTTTATCGTTCTTCATTATTCTTTGTGATCTATCGTGTAGCTTTCTTATATTTCTTATGTTTTGAATTCGGTGCTGGAAAGTACCTGAGGGATGTAACGACAGATCAAAATACCGTGATGGATTAACCGATATGTTTCATCGATATCTGAAATATCAACTGCTGACATCGGTACAAACTTATCGTAAGAACTGATACCAAGAGCAGCCTATGCCTGTTGTAAGAGGCAACTAAATGGGTCGGGTAGTCAGGCCTGGTGACTTGGGTGATTGCATATCATCGTATCCGAAATACGTGGGTCGATATTCATGATGTCAATCACTGGCTTGTTTGATTCAGACGCGATTATTTACATGCCGCCTTCATATAACTGTAACATGACCCTGTGTTGCGTTAAACAACAAACACACGTATGTATTGGCACATTTTGAATCATTTAATTACTTGGCCTTCCAGACAACACTATGAGGCTCGCGAGCTGGCTGCACGTGATTGGTCTGTTATCCCTTTGTGATTTCACACACGGAGGTCACGTGATCACGTTGAGACTTACACACAGGGGTGCTAGAGACATGCCTATCTCTATAATGGACCCACGGCTACAATGTGGTCGATCGTGTGTGAAGTTATCACACTGTCAAGGGATCCTGTACGATGGCCACGTCTGTCGGCCGATACTCAAACACAAAGACGTCAGAGAAGACAAAGATTCTGAATATTGGACAGTCATGAAGAAAGGTCTTAATAGTACCTTCATAGTTTATAAAGTGCAATGGGAAACAATTTTTTTCTGGCTCAGTTTTGACCTTTAAAGCTGAAGTAAAAACAGATAATCTGATTGACAAAGTGTTTTACCATAAATTCTGAAACAAATTGCTTCTGTTTGATCAATCAGAGGATTCAAATCACAATAATTGACTTTGAATGCTCTCATATCATGTTGACAGTAAAAACACGTAACGCTGTTTGTGACTGTAGCTGCCTGTGCACCCCTTAAAGTGAGACAGCCAAGATGTAATGGTCACATCACACAATTGTAATCCATAAACACATGTTTTATTGCAGAGGAAAAAGAGTTCAAGGGAGAGCGTGTACAGATACGCAGTTGTGAGTTCTGTTTTAGAAATATGCATAGTTAATGTAGTGATTGAGACTAATGTTTAAACACGTTTAAATATGATCCCATAACTGTCATTAAAAAGCTAAACGTTTGTGAAATGTTTAACACTTGCAACGTTTGTTATTTGGTGATCGGTAAGATAACTGCTCAGTGTTTCTGGTAGAATATTATCTTCCCTGTTGCCTTTCAGTTACAAGAACTATGGTGATACATAGAGTGCACCTTCCAAACATCAAACTTGGTGAGGCTTTGAAAAAAATCACTGCGATTTATTATGAATGTTTATTAAATGGTAAATTCAATTTTGCAGTAGATTTAGATACACTAAATATTTTTTATAACGAATATTATAAGGCAGTCATTAATTTAAGGCATTTTGTAAACTGAAGATGTGTGTAAGTATTTAGGTTTTGAGGTCCAGAACAATGTCCAAATTACATTGACTCACATACATGATACTCATATCCGCTCATTTAAACACTTGAGAATAAACATCCCTATCGTACATTTAGACTGGGACACAATCATTCCTATTCATACATGATCCAAGTGGGTGTTGCTGAATGAGACGGGGAAATGGCAAGTGTTCTCAAATATCGGAAATGAGGTCAGGAGATGCCTTTGACCCTGTATTTCTGCTAGAGTCTGCACTTGAAGAATCGTGTTTTTATTCCAGATCGAGGAAGGAAGTAGCAGCATTTACCATGGTCACAGTATCAACACTTTCACTTCATCATTGTTCGACATTATTCTGAAGCAGGCTCTCTCAAGGTTATCCCTGTCTGACACTGCGTGTAGATAGTAGATTGGAGTAGTGACACTGTTGAAGTAGTCGTTCTAAATAAAAACAAAATCGTGTACTTCCCGAGCGTGAGCGACGGTAATACATGAATTCTTAAATGACTTTCCTCAAATGAGTATGACACACATGCTAGTGTAATACTTTCTTCATAACCTGCTACTTCTGAATCCGTTGGAGCTTCGCTTCAGAGGAAATGCACTGATCACGACCGCCGTCACCAGTGTCACAGACTCTAACAATACACTGATACGCGTGAAGTAATTGTGTTCATGTTTTTTTGAAAATGTTCAGTCTTATAAATTCAGCTAAATCTACTTTATTTTGGTTTTCAATTTCAGCAAATTCTGAAGTTTGAAAGTACAGTAGCTATCACGTACGACAAACTGTAAACCTTTGAAATAAAGTCACTAGCTATAGATGGGTTGCAACCATTCTATTTACATTGAATACGACTATATGTGAGTGAGTGAGTGACACTATGCTGCTTTTGCATATATTCAAGCATATCGCGGTTGTCTGTAAATAACCTGGAGCGGATGGTGATACACTGCTTGCCAAGAGATTCGTGACGTCTGGGCATAGTGGCACACAATCAACCAGGTCTCCCTTTATGCCCCAACGCTATTCACAATTATCGGGTCTTTCCAACACACCCGTTGAGGACGGCCATCGGTGGTTATTGATTACAAATAGAATATTCCACAACTTGTAGCAATATGAAAATGTATTATTTGTGTTTCTTATTGAGGTGTGTTTAGAAATTAGATAAGTTCATTATGGTTGAGAATTTGTTGTTTTGGCGGTGTTTATTTTATAAGGTTAGGCCATGTACAGTAGTAGTCTTTTAAGTATTTTACATTTTTTTTTATAGGCTGAGCATGTAAAGAAATAATTAAATTCACCTTCATTGAATTGTGAATTACAAAAAGTACACACTCTCTGTCCCCGTAGACATGTTTCTACAATCATTAGGTGCTTGGGACATATTCCAACCCGCAATCCATTCGGTAACAAATTGATACAAACAATATTGTGTATCGCAAATGGTTGTACGTCAGTGGTAAATTGTAATCTTATTATTGATCTGGAAGCTGTTCCAAAAAGCAATCTCAGCTCAAAGATGATCGTAACTTCCATACTTTAACATAGGTTTATGAAAGTCAAATCAGCAGTCCTCGGCGAGCACTCAGATTTCCCTCTTCCAAAATAGTACGATCGAGATCAAGAAAGCCGACCGTTTTGATTCATTATCATACATACCAGTCGTGATAGAATAACGCCAATATTGCGTTATTACGTTTAGATGTCCTTGTCATTAAGAAACATTATTTTGGAGAGAACTAGCTGACAAGACTTCATCCGCAAAGCGGAGTTTTACACAAGTTTGCACATCGCTTTTTCGAATCATACCTCATTGAACAGATACAAATACACACTCACTCCTCAAAATTAAATTCGCAGAGAGAAATATATACCTGGGATTGACATGAATCAGGTGATTGTTTAATTTATGCACAAAATTAAGTACTACCACAAACCTTGCAGCCAATAGGCAGAGTGTAGCACGTTTGCTGTTTCATTCCTTCTTTGCCTTCGGCATGGAAGGGTAGTTTGAATACTGAATACACATGGATTTCGCTAAAAAGTCCTGTGTATGATGACACAGGTGAGGAGAAGGGAATTGTCTCGACCGTAATTGGGATTCCCGACATTCCGTACTGGTGAAAGCAGTCCACTTCAGCAGGCGTGGCTTATTTGTTTACATGCATTTGGAAAAGGACGCAATAACACGTGATGAGTTTAGCTCATAAGAATGCAGGAATTATAATGAGCACAAGGGAATTTATTCATTACAAGTTATTACAAATCTAACAAACAGAAAGAGGCAGTTGCCGTACATGACCTGACTTGTTTTTCCACCAAAGTATGGTTTGTATTCAACATGGTCACCAATTCCACGAGGTACTGATTTACGGACTGTTGTTACTCTGCAGTTTTAATGCCTTTGGTTTGGACTTCATCACTTCCGTTGGTTTGACGAAATGAACACAATCGGACCGTAACTGTTTGTCCTTATGACGTCTGTGAGAAAGTATGATTCTCGACTCAATGCCCTTCAGAGGTAAGGTCGTATACTCAACTGTCCGATTTATGCGACGAAATGAGAAACATGTACAGATAAAAATGATAACTGTATTTGGTGGAATTTATTCATTTTTGTGGATCAATTGCACTCCGCAAGAAAACGTTCATCTTTGTGTTTCATGTTCATTGATGTACACAAATATTGATGTCAGCATTTGAATCATTAGAAAATCATTCTGAAGAAGTGTTTTGGATTGGAGAGACAAAATGACACTGTGTTGCTCATTGAGATAATCGAATAACAGAGCTGGACAAATTGGGATTTGACAAATAGGACCACTTGAAATTGTGTCCTTCATATGTAGCGTGACACTTCCATTTCATGTAATTTCCGTTTTAAGGACAAACTCCTGAATGTATTAGGGGTTAGATAATACGAATAATGAGATGTTTTTAAAAGAATGCACTGTTAGTTAAGTCTTTGCAGAACCAAAAAGAGCATAGCATTTCTAGCGGACCACTCAGGAACAAGAACCACTGAAATGCACACATGTGAAACTTATGAAAAGTTATTATACTCGATCACCATGCACGTGTGTTAAGTTGATATAACCGACATCTAAAACGTTATTATATAGACCATTTAATAGCTAGAAATCAACACACGTCTATATTCCATTACTGAATCCAACTGTCCTAACGGTCTGACTGTCCTCCCATTTATTCTATCGCCCTTCGTCCGACATATTCGTATTTCATTCATTTAGAATTAATTTCATACACTGCCCCTACGCGTATCATGACACAAGTTACCCCTTATACTACAATATATTACACAGAACCTTCCATCACTTGATATACTCCATGCACTGCCCGTACGCGTATCATGACACAAGTTACCCCTTTGACTACAATATATTATACAGAACCTGCCATCACTTGATATACTCCATACACTGCCCGTACGCGTATCATGACACAAGTTACCCCTTATACTACAATATGTTATACAGAACCTGCCATCACTTGATATACTCCATACACTGCCCGTACGCGTATCATGACACAAGTTACCCCTTATACTACAATATATTATACAGAACCTGCCATCACTTGATATACTCCATACACTGCCCGTACGCGTATCATGACACAAGTTACCCCTTATACTTCAATTTATTATACAGAACCTGCAATCACTTGATATATTCCATACACTGCCCGTACGCGTATCATGACACAAGTTACCCCTTATACTACAATATATAATACAGCACCTTCCATCACTTGATATACTCCATACACTGTCCGTACACGTATCATGACACAAGTTACCCCTTATACTTCAATTTATTATACAGAACCTGCAATCACTTGATATATTCCATACACTGCCCGTACGCGTATCATGACACAAGTTACCCTTATACTACAATATATAATACAGCACCTTCCATCACTTGATATACTCCATACACTGTCCGTACGCGTATCATGACACAAGTTACCCCTTATACTACAATATATTATACAGCACCTTCCATCACTTGATATACTCCATACACTGTCCGTACGCGTATCATGACACAAGTTACCCCTTATACTACAATATATTATACAGCACCTTCCATCACGTTATATACTTTCAGTCAACAATACACATCATCACCAGCATGAGAGCCCTTAACACAATCTTAAAATATCAACAACGTACAGAAAAGACACCAAAGACAAAGCAGTAAAGTACATGGGATTTAAACTAGTTGTTCAGAATAGATGGCAAAGCAGGCATCTGTCTTCAGCTGATATGGATTGTAAATAACCAGGAAGAATCCATCAATGGACACTAATCCTCACAGCTCTGTTTGGTGACATCGCAGCTCTTGGTTTTCACGTCAACAGAATCTGGAGAAAAGTTAACGAAAGTTTTAACACCATCAATATAATTTGTGTTTGAGTGAACATTTATTTTATGAACACAGTTGGTTAGGTATGTGACAACTGCTCCATGTCCAAACGCCCTGCTTCACTGGAGAAATCAACATATCCCGGCATATATGTATAGAAACATATTTATAAATGTTCCACACTTACATACACGTAGAGAAAACATTAATACTGTTTACGTTTTGGAATTGGGAACAGTGAAGTATATTTTGTTCACACTGTCTTCAGCAGTGATACATTGTTAAAGTACTGACACAAACCTATTTTAAATATTCTCCTCCATCCTTTGTCTAACTATCGTTAATCGTATCGTGACTTTGTTTTGTAATTTAATACCAGTGGTAACGAATATACGTACGGCCATGTTTTTGCTGGCTTCCACGTCTTCCGAAAGAAAATAGTTACTAGTATTTGACGCACTTAAATAGAAAATGGGTCCCTGAATGTTTAAACAAGCCTTGCCATGCACTGAAGACGGAAACCTACGAACAGCGAGTGCAGTGCGAAATTCAGTCACATCAAAACAACTTATTCCACCTTGTAGCGTGATGTCGTCTATCGCATAAAAGGGCTGTTGCCTCAATGTATCTAAAACAGTATGTCATCATGAAAGTGAGGTGTACCAAAGTATTAACGTTGCATGGAGCATGGCACATTTATATGTATGTATGGAATCACAGTTTTAATACTGCTTACACAATGTCCACCTGAGAGATCTGTAATGTCAATGTTTCAATACTGAAAATATTTAAGTATTTAGTTGAAAAGAATGGTTTTAGAATATGTAAAATCATATGCAGGTGACAGGTAAGCGTTGGTTCCTGACTTTGACTCTTCAGCCTATTGAAAATAGCTTTCATATATTGATTCTCGATGTGTTATGCTGACGCGTTTGGTTGAATGAAATAGACGTTCGATATCTCAGAGTTGGAAACTAGGTTTTTCTCCTATCTTCTATGTAATAAGGTTCTCTCTTCGCAAACGCAGTGCCGTTTCAGCCATCATGGAGTTATTGTGGCATAGAGAAGTTGACACAATTTTACAGACAGGACACACTCATTTAGATACATCCATCCTTCATCCTGCGTCCTACACGTATCAGTAGATTAATTTCGTTTAATTCGCTGCTGAAAGTACTTATGTAGGTAAAAAAATAGTTGAACATGTAAGAACTATGATTCAATGAAACACTGAAGTGGATGTATATGAACGACTGGGCAAGATTGAACCTTGTACTTACCATGCTGGAATGGACTGGGCCGAGGCATGAACGAATTCCTTGATGTTGGAAATAAATAAAAGGTTTTACTGGTTATCGAACAAAACTATGCGAAGCATCAGTGAAATTGAATACTCATACGTATTTGTTTTTAGTTTGTTTTTTCTTGTTTAACGCTGCACTCAGCAATATTCCAGCTATATGAGGGCGGTCTGTAAAAAAATCGAGTCTGGACCAGACAATCCAGTGATTGACATCATAAGCATCGATCTACGCTATTGGAATACGATGACATGCATCAACAAAGTCAGCGAGCCTGACCACCCGGTCCCGTTAGTCGCCTCTTACGACAAGCATAGTCGCCTTTTACGGCAAGAATGGATTGCTGAAGACCTATTCTACCCCGGATCTTCACGGGTTACTTATATGTAAGTTTTTATTAAACTATTAGTGATCTAGGGCAGAGGGAGCAACATGTGTGACTTTCTCGTTGACTGTAAGAAGATGCCCAAAGTTGCCTTAACAAGTGGTTGGTTTTGTACACAGGTAGATTTGTTTGCTTGTTTCTTGTTTAACGTCACTCTCACCGATGATCCAGCCATATAACGGTAAATGTGACTGGCTCATCTTGAGTCTTGGTCTAAGCAATTGGGATACAATGACATGCATTGACCAAGATTTCCATAAGATAACTGCTACGTTATACTTACATAGGTAGGTTTGTAGGTTCCTCTCCACCTACAACTTGACATAATAATAAAATATTGTCTTAACTACAATAGGAAAGGACGTTCGACAACAAGCAAATAATACATAAAACAGTATGTAAACCTACGGTAATTGACAACATGTAATATATAGTAATATATGATGAAATAAGGTCACACATGATAATCTTTATGGCGGGTGGGGGTAGAAGAAGGTAGGTCGGGGTACAGGGTGAGGCGTAGTTTTGGGGCTAGGGTTAGGGTAAAAGTAGTTTCCATGTTGCAATTCCACAGACCAGAAATAAGTCACTATCAGTAGAAGTAAATTACTTAAAATTATTTTTTTTTGTAAATTTATCACAATGACTCCCTCCCTACTTGGATTACCTGAGGCCATGAACATATATGAAATTTAATTTCTTTATAAATCGACCTAACGACCTCAATTGTTAGAATGAAAATCCGTAACCCCCAAAATATCAGACCTAAACATTCTCAAATACATACCCAAAGTGTGCTGGGTCTGTCTCCGACAAAGAACCACTGAGACGGTGACGAGGGCAACCACAACCAGGATACCGAGTCCAGCTGCGAGGCCGATTGTAATTCCATGGTTGCTCATGACTGATGCTTTGGCTAGAAATAATAGATAATGTTCACATCAGACCTGGTGTAAAACAAGCTGCCTGTGGATGCAAGTGAAGGTTGTAGCATTCAAAAAGGATACTGAAAATATCGAAAAGCGCTTCCATGATAATAAGAACTCTCAACAAAACGCACAGACCAGTGTACGATTTCGTCTAATTCAAAAACATGTGTACATGGATCACTATCAAATAATGAAGTTACCAAGCGTTCGCAAACTAGCAGTCACAAGAAATCATTACTTTTCCAGAAGCAATAAATGCACAACGTTTAACCCAATACCATTGTTTGTTTGATAAAATATAGCCTTGATAAGCTATTGTCCTTGGTGTCACTTACATAGTGTGGTTGTTGCATTTAACACTGTTATCTCCCCTTCACCATAGACATTAGTAGCATACAACTGGAAGTGGTACGTCACGGCAGGTGTCAGTCCTTGGATGTGCACACTGACGTGATGACTACTTCCTGGATCGGCTATGTTGTCGTTCCATGTCAACCAATGAGACTCCAATTCCGACTTGTACAGGAGAGAGAACGTCTGGTCAGCCCCACCATCGAAGCTGGAGGTCCACTGTAGAGACACAGATGTATCAGTCACAGAAGCCACCTGGAAGTCTGTGGGTACAGAGGGTGGAGCTGAAATGAAGATGACACAGATGTATCAGTCACAACCACCTGGACGTCTGTGGATACCGAGGGCGGGGCTGAAAAAAAGATGACAGATGCATCAGTCACAGGTACAGCAGCCACCTGGAAGTATCTTAATACATAGGACGGGGGCAATACACTGGAGAACAACTTATTGCAGCTTCAATGAAATTCACCATTTGATTACAATATAAGTTAGAGCAGCTTTATTATATGTATGGCATTATCTTATACCTGCCATGTTAACATAACGCCAATGATTAATGGTTACCTACGGTGAATAATGTGATAAAATAATGACATAATCCCCAAACATCGACCAGACTGAGGAAATGTGGACAAGAATACCTTCACGATCATTACAACAATAAGCCCATTTCTATTTTGAATATAAAACGCCAGAGATTACCCAGTCTTGATTATCTCCCGAAACTGATTCTATTGGAAGTAAAAGGCAAAATACTGGCGACAGTTATATGAATGGATCACAAAACATGATCATGAGAAAAGTTTGTGAAGAGGAAAAGCATGTTCTGCCCTACCGTCAGCACCCGTCATTCACACAGTTGCATAAAAAAAATGCGTGTGTGTTTGTTGTCTAACGCCGCCGAGCCGTATTCATGCCATACAACGGCAGCCTGTAAACATTCTAGTCTGGACTAGACTATCAAGTAATTTTCAAGACACACCAGCACGTTTTCGGATTAAAGCATATGTTTATCAACCATATCGTCTTGCGAAAGTTACGTACTGTATACAGTGAGTCTGATGTTCTTTTCCTGAGAGTCACCAATGCCGTTTTGTGCCTGACAGGTGTAGTCCCCCTGGTCTGTTCTGGACACATTGCTGAGACTCATCTGGCCTGCCAAGGGGATGTTGTCTTTCCTCCATGTTATAGTGCAGCTTGGGTTACACTCGGCAGTGCAGGTGGCAGTGAAAGCACCGGTTCCCTCAACCATACTCAGTGATCCTGATGGTGAAATAGTTACACTATTCCTGGGACCATCTTAAAGGAAAAATGAAAACATTTTAGCACAAGAATCAACGAAAATGGGAGATACATTGAACGGTTTAAAAGAAGATTCAGAAAATTTCTGATAAGAAAAGGTTCCGGGCAACCTACATGTTTTTGTCGCAAGAAGCGACTGAATACGCAGGGTGGTCAGGCTTGGTGACATTGTTGATTCTATGTCATCGTACCCTGACACCATTCACCTGTTTGTCTGGTCCAGACTGTATAATCACTGGGAGCAATGATATCAGTTGGAGTATTGAATATTGTGGCAATACGAAATGAATAAATATTAATTGCAAAAATATCTTCTTCCAAACTCACACTGCACATCCACACTAACAGGTTCGCTTGCTGTCCCCAGTTGTAGCCTGCCTCCACTTGGTCTGAGCATGTTGCTGGCTGTGCAGGTGTACAATCCACTCTGGTTCCTACTCATGCTCTCTAGTACAAGCTGTGGCTCTGAGCTGACAGTGTAACCACTATGTGTCCAAGTGTAGTTTGTGCGTCCTGGGTTTCCCGGGGTAGTTACATTGCTGCAGTCCACACTGAATGAAGAGAACTCCGTGACGTTCATCACTGATGGTAACCCAGAGATAGTTGGTGGGTCTGGAAATAATAACATGTTTTACTAATTGAGCCACGCAATTTGAAATACATAGATAACGTAGAATGTATGCATAAGTTACGAAATCGACACTTTTATACACACTGTCTTCACTCAACATGTGATGTCATACTGAACAAAATGAGGCAGGTTTTATACAGTGGAAACAAAGACCAAATATATCATACTGGTATGACATCACAACCTTGAATGTTCATTATTTCAGAGAGTTTGAACGCTTATCCATATTGCATAGTTGTCGATATATGTGCTTTGTCCCATATTGTATCAGGAGAACATTGATGTTTATTTGTCGGTAATCTGGTGATGAATAATTAACAGATTCTCTATTTAACACCTCTACAATATATATGCCATACATAAACACCAAGTCTCACACTGTATGTCCAGTAAAACTTGTCCTGTAGCTGAGCCTAATTGTTGAGGTCCTACACTTGGTGTGAGAGTGTTATCAGCTGTACAGGTGTACTGCCCTCCCTGATTCCTGCTGGTGTTGTGTATTTCCAACACAGAACTGGTGCTGATGACAGAACTGTTCAATGTCCAAGTGTAGTTTGTTGTCGGAGGGTGTCCTTGGACGATGTAGCTGCTACAGTCTACCCACACTCTGGATGTCTCTATCACTCCGTAAGACGATGGGAAGTCAGACAAAGAAGGAGCATCTGTTAAAATAACGAATTGTCTGTTCTGAAAGGCTACAATGATGACAAAGAATGTTTACTCTTTGTGTACGTTACTTCTTTAACAAGGAATTCTCACATTTTGAAATTCAGAAGAATGGTTATTGTACTTTTTTTTACCAGATGAACACATGCATTTCTGTTTAAATATATTCTATCTTATTTCGATTAACTTGGCAGCCACTTTGTACTGGGTATTTATACATATAGGGCGTATTTGATTCTTTTCATGTATGTCTTCTTGGAGTTTAGAAAGTAATATTACTGATGTCATTTTATTGTATTCCTCTTTGAATATCCGGGTAAGAATTGGACTTCAGCAACCCATGCTTGCATACCAACCGTAAAGATCTGGGTTAGAATTGGTCTTCAGCAACCAATGCTTGTCGTAAGAGGTCACAAACGGGATTTTGTAGTCATACTTTGTTGATGCATGTCATTGTGCACCAATTCGCTTGTCGATGCTCATGACGTCAATCACCAGACTGTCTGGTCCACCTTCGATTATTTACAGGCCACCCTCATAAAGCCAGAACGTTGCCGAGTGTGGTGTTAAACAACAAACAAACAAACGAATCCTATGAGCATGACTATGTCATTACCTGAGGGTTGCTGTGTTACAAGTACACTGTGATTATTGTATCGTGATAGGTATCTCAACTCACATTGTACAATTACATTGACTGTGGCTAAATCTGAACCGACTTCGTTGTTAACTGTGCATGTGTATAGGCCTCCTGCAGTTCTGTTGATGCCACGGTCTTGAAGAACAGCCACGGCATTGAACACAGATCCCTCATAGCTCCATGTGTAGTTACTTCTACTAGGCTTGCCGGGTGAAGTATAGTTCCTACAGTTGATCCAGAGATCACTGTCTTCAACTACTTGGTAGGAAGACGGGAAGCCAGATAGAGATGGTGCATCTGTTGACGTGAGATTGTATATGATTACACAATATATGATACATTATACGTTATATGATGGCGTGTGTAATAAAATCATCAGAGTGTGAGCTTTGATTCAGCTAGATCTCTCAGAAATCCACGTTCAGCTCGTGGTGGGGTATACGGGATTTATTCCCCGCTGAAAAATTTATTTCCCTCAAAGGCAGGATACATAGTATTTTATTTACATAACGTGGACCAATCAGATTACATCATTCTGACATGGAGGTATGATAATGTATGTTCTGTGGTGGCACGTTTAACGAAGGTGTGAGCTTTGAGTCAGTTAAACACTCACATTGTACATCAACACTGACGGAAGCTGACTCCGACCCAACAGCATTGCTGACAGTGCAGGTGTACTGTCCAGCCTTGGCCCTGTTGATGCTGTCTACTTGAAGAACTTCCTCATTACTGAACACAGATTGTCCATAGCTCCATGTGTAGTTGGTTGTTGCTGGGTTGCCGGGTGAGGTGTACTTGCTACAGTTGATCCACAGTTGTGATTCTTCCACCACCCAGTGAGTAGGCGGGAGTCCAGATATTGAAGGGGCAACTGTAAAGGGGATCGGGCTATTTTAATGATGATGTTTGATGGATTCCGTCCATGTATAATTCATTCAAATTGTACAGAACAAAGACTGACTCATTGCTTTAAGTTGTTGGTGAGTACTTGTAGTGTGTGTTATAAGCTGAGAAATTATGAAGCTGTGGTGTCCAAGCATAAATATAATCGTCAGGCATGGTATTTTACAAAAACACAAATTTGTTAGTTGATTTTTGTATGTGTATTTGTGATTTTAGCCTGTAATAGTTTTGTGGTTATATAATATATTCAATATCTTTTTAAGAAATAATGTCACTAAAAGATAGCAAATATGTCTAGACAACTATGGTAACATTAAAAAGGCAATACGACATAACAGCTATAAGATATTACGGCAATTAGATATATTTGCTAAGCTGTGTTACTGCCATAAGATATTACTAATGTTAGTGTCAGCGTACATCCACGTCAGATTATTTTCCCCACCTTTCAATGAAATGATGTCACGTATACTCACACTCGACTTCAACATTGATATGTGTGTCGGCTGCACCCTGCCGTTGAGAGTCTCCACTTGGGGTCAGAGTGTTACTAGCTGTGCATACATATTCCCCCTTCTGACTCCTGCTGATATTGTACACAGTCAACACAGCCTCCTTACTGACGCTAGAACCTTTATATGTCCATGTGTAGCTTGTCACTGATGGGTTTCCTGGTGTAGTGGCACTGTGACAGTCTATTCTTAATGTGGACATCTCTGTGACGCTCCTCGTTGACGGTAATGCGGTAAGTGTTGGTGGGTCTGACAAAACATACAACATATGTGTGTAATGTGTGTGTGTGTGTGTGTGACAAAACATACAGCATGTGTGTGTGTGCGTGCGTGTGTGTGTGCGTGCGTGCGTACGTGCGTGCGTGCGTGTTTTTGTGTGTGTGTGTGTGTGTGTGTGTGTGTGTGTGTGTGTGTGTGTGTGTGTGTGTGTGTGTGTGTGTGTGTGTGTGTGTGTGTGTGTGTGTGTGTGTGTGTGTTATGAATTAAAGTTAAAAAGTAAATGTTGTGTTGGGTCGACAACAATTGTTATCCCTCGCAGTTGCACCTGTTTCAGTTTGTCACGATAGTTTGTATGTGTGGTTAAATAGCAAAAACGAAACCCTTTCATAATCATTAGACATCTTAGCTTTATAGCTTTATATAGGATTCCGTCTCTGCGCATGTGTGTATGGATCACTATCAAAGAGTGATGATACCAGATGTTCGCGAGAAATTTGGCATATCGTAACAAATACACATATGATTCAAGTCAAGATAAGGAATAGCACTGTACGTAATGTTTGGCACTGATACCTAAAAACTGAAAGTTGTACTCCACATGCCGACCCAAAGGCCACAGGGCCACAATTGGTGTCCACGGATATGCCTATTTCTTGTCTAAGTATCCTAGCACCACATCTCACATGTACACATGATATTTTCTCAGTGTATTTCAGATAACATTTGCTTGCATTTGTTATACATTGTCCTGAAACTTTGATGATAGATATGTGTATATAAATAGATTTACGATCATCACGTTCAGTAACAAATGTTATAACATGTGTAGAATGAATAATGTCGAGCTGTTCTGATATGACATGTACATATAAGGGTGTTGTTCTGCTCATTATTCAAATTCACTTTCCTTCACGTTCTGTCTATTATCAAAATAATATATTAACAGAAGTGATTTCATACCGGTAAAAGAAAAAAAATCTTGACTTATAAGTAAGTGTGTCTATTGCTCTGGTATATCACGGAGTAACTCACACTGTACGTCAACGTTAACCTTGGCTGTTGCTTCTCCTTTCTTTTCAGATCCCCCTCTTGGTGTCAGAGTGTTGCGGGCAGTACAGGTATACTGTCCTGCTTGGCCTCTACTGATGCGGTCTATTCTGAGCAGAGAACTGGCACTGACTTGGGAACCATTGAAGGTCCAAGAATAGCGTGTTACTTCTGGATGCCCATGTGCGGTGTATGCTCCACAGTCGATCCACAATCTTGAAGACTCGATCACCCGGAAGATTGTGGGAAAACCAGATATAGATGGCACATCTGAAACAGAATATTACTTGTAGCTGTTTTAAGAATAACAATGTATTTTCATGCAGTATCACTATTTCAAGATCAGCTTTACATTATAATTTTCTTCATATATATTTTTTCCTTTGAAACATAATGGCATTCATCGTACCGCGTCATTTGTGATTTCCGGCAGTTCACGCGGGACACGCCTCTTAGCGGCTGTCTGTTAATGCAAATCAGGAACCAGGAAGTGCTCACTTCGTAAACAATTTCAATTTAATAGGAATGTTCCGTCTGCTGTAAGTAGGGAGTCATTTACGCGTGGATACTTACATACTTTTAAAATTGCCTTAACCCCATCTTTCAATGGCAAAAGATATAACCCGCAGTGTCCCAAGTAAACTTTCTCTCTCGACCTGAACTAGATCATCTGCATATTCATGGCGGCTAATAAGGTAACGAAAGTTACGTAGTCCGCACATTTTTTCCCCGCTCTGTGGCCAGAATCTATTAGTAGATCATAAGGGTCATAATGCCATACTTAGAAATACGTTCTTCACCAGCAGCCAAATCATAAATACATTATTTTGGCATTCAAGGAGTGCCTTATATATATTTATTGTTTACTTTAATCATTTTTCTATTTTTTCACCAAATTATTGTCATCCAATTTTTTAAACAAAAACCTTAAAATATAATGTCTGATATTTTGTTGTTAAAAATATTGTTTCTTACTTTTATATTTCAATATGCATTGCATACCTATAACTGATAACCCATTCAGAATTGTACGTGTGCTGTCTTTGCTCTTGTCTGGACAAATCACTGAAGTCTGACATTATTAGTTCTTGGTAGATGTTGGTCCTGTTGTTCTCCATACACAACTTTTCCCTGCACCGCGATACGAAGGAGTTCTCTCCCTTGTCAAACTGAGCGCGAGGCTCGGCTTTTACTCGGCGAGATTAATGTAAATAATGAACTTTTATCAGTAAATTATGCACAGTGAGATAAAATGAATGTTTCCAATAAACACATATAAGCATAAGGTTTTTTGAGTGCATTTTGTTCTGTTTATTGTACATAACAAGTACACCAGTGTCAATAAACCACTCACATTGTACGTCGACACTGACGGAAGCAGACTCCGACCCAACAAGGTTGCTGACAGTGCAAGCGTAGTGCCCTCCTTCAGTTCTGTTAATGTTGTCTATCTGAAGTACTTCCTCAGTACTGAACACTGATTGTCCATAGCTCCATGTGTAGTTAGTTGTTGCCGGGTTGCCTGGTGAGGTATAGTTACTGCAGTTGATCATCAGTTGTGATTCTTCTACCACCCAAAGAGTAGACGGTAGACCAGATATTGAAGGAGCATCTGTTCATTGGAAATGTATGACTTCATAACCTAAATCTAAGCGTATATTTATCATCCACTTCAAACGTGAGTGAGTGAGTGAGTGAGTGAGTGAGTGAGTGAGTGAGTGAGTGAGTGAGTGAGTGAGTGAGTGAGTGAGTGAGTGAGTGAGTGAGTGAGTGAGTGAGTGAGTGAGTGAGTGAGTGAGTGTGGTGTTTAACACTGCTTTTAAAATTATTCCAGTTATATCACGGCGTGTCAGCTGACAGAAAGCCCGAAGTGATGCAGGTCTCAAACGTTTACCATTTCGGTGAAACCCACGAGCACGGGTATGGTGCTGACAAACCTGGAAACATAATCCGGGTGAACCAGGATTCGAACCCACAAACATAGGTTTATGGCGTGCCAAAGGGACACAACTCTGCACAGCGAATCGCGGCGCCAAAGACGACTGACCCGCTCGCGCCCGATCTATTATGTTGACCACCTCTGATGTGAATGGGAGTTAAAAAATGGCACTTTGAACTATTACACGCAGTTACTTATACACCCACACATGCATTGACGTCACATCATCGCTAATCTGCTTTAAGTTTCCAAAGTGATGAAAGGAGAAGTGGATATCAAACGTGTTCAATCACTCATTGAAAAACGAACAAAGGAACGAAGGAACGAACGAAAACCCAACCCATACTACCTATACACATAAACACATAAATGAATAACAAACTTGCATACATGCATGTATATGTGAATGTCAAAATGTATTTGACATATAGCTGCAGCATTATCAAAAATAGACTTACACTGAACATCCACATTGGTTTGTGCTGTAGCAATGCCTTGTCGTGGAGTCCCTCTGTATGGTGTCAAAGTGTTGCTGACAGTGCAAGTGTATTGTCCTCCTTCAGTTCTGTTAACGTCGTCTATTTGAAGTACTTCCTCAGTACTGAACACTGATTGTCCATAGCTCCATGTGTAGTTAGTTGTTGCCGGGTTGCCTGGTGAAGTGTAGTTACTGCAGTTGATCATCAGTTGGGATTCTTCTACCACCCAAAGAGTAGACGGGAGACCAGATATTGAAGGGACATCTAATCATTGGAAACATTCAGTTTGAAAATAAATAACTTCCTAACCTCAATCTAAAAGTATATATTTATTTTCAACTTCTGATCTGTGCACAGATGCAAATTTGTTCGAAAACAACTGATTTTGGTCTACCATTCTAATCTGTCAGGTCTCTGTGGTCTAGTGGATACAGTGTCTGTAGGGAGAGCTGGATATTGGGGGTTTGGTGACATTACTCATTACAAAGCGTTAAGGTGCTTAACGACGAGGGGATAAAACAAGATCTGGAGGAACAAAGTCGGTGCGAAATATGTTTGTTTGTATATATGGGATACTTCGAATATGGAGAACTTATGAATGTCTAAATGTCAAATACAAGTATATGCAGCGTTTTGTATAAATGTATACACTGAATATCCACACTGATCTGTGTTGTTGCCATACCCAGTCGTGGAATCCATCTGAATAATGTCAAGCTGTCTTCCTTATTCTTTTATGAGTTTGCCTCTCTCAAGAACAGCCCCAGTACTGACAGAAGTTAAGTGCTTGAGTTTTGTACGTATTTTCTTGCTTGATGGCTTACTTACTTTAAACACCACATTCGTCCAGAACATGCTACTCACACTGTACAACCACGTCCACCTGCGCTGTGGCCGCCCCCTGTTGTTGAGACCCTCCACTTGGTGAAAGTGTGTTACTGGCAGTGCAGGTGTACCGTCCTCCCTGGTTCCCACGTATTGCGTCTATTCTCAGCACTGCGCCAGAACTGACAGTGGACCCTTTGAAGACCCAGGAGTAGTCTGTTGTAGCAGGGTTGCCATCAGTTGTATAATTGCTACAGTCTATCCACAATGTGGAGGACTTAATCACTTGGTAGGTTGAGGGAAAGCCAGATAGTGTTGGTGAATCTGTTACAAAAAGAAATGTTTACGCATTATATGATATATACATTTGCTGAGATAGTAAAAAATTAGTGAGTGAGTGAGTATGGTTTTACGCCGCTTTTAGCACTATTCCAGAAATATCACGGCGGGGGACACCAGAAATTGGCTTCACACATTGTGCCAATGTCGGGAATCGAACCCGGGTCTTCGCCGTAAGGAGCGAACGGTTTAATCACTAGGCTACCCGACCGCCCTAGTAAACAATTAAATCAAACCATGACATATAAGTGATATGTGGTGATGGCCTGTAAATTTTATTTATTAATTAGCTATATTTGATAATGACATGGTGTTCATTCTTATATGTGTGTTGTAGAACTAAGATTCGTTTTAAATAGAGCATGGAGAAATCAATGTTTCTCTGATTCGTATATATTTTAGTTATGCCAAGAAAAAAGTACTACCCACACTGAACATCAACTGTGACTGAGGCTGCCTCCTTCCCTACAGCATTGCTGACAGTGCAGGTGTATTGTCCTCTCGCAGTTCTTTTAATGTTGTTTAGTTGGAGTACCGCCTTAGTACTAACAATAGATGTCCCATAGCTCCATGTGTAGTTAGTTGTTGACGGGTTGCCCTGGGAAGTGTAACGCGTACAGTTGATCGACACTGGAGAATTTTCCATCACTTGGTAATCGAGTGGAACACCAGAGAGTACAGGTGGATCTGTGACATGAAACCATACATACACGATACTGATGGTGATACATAAACGTCATATTCTTAGAGTAGTACATGTGTTATTTTAAATAGTCAGGGATGTATCGCAACACCCATTTCCTTCATTCATTTGGGAGGTCTATATCTGATCAGTTACACTCAAGGTGTTTGTGATAACAACACTGAACATGCACATAAATAGCTCAGAGTGCATTTGGAGTTTATTATGAATATTGAATTCGTTTATCTTTATTACAACTTAATCACAGGATTCATACACTGGACATCCACATTGACTGGGGCAGAGTCTGATCCTACTGCGTTTCTAACAGTACAGGTGTACGCCCCTCCCTGACTCCTACTGATGCTGCTTCTTGTCAGTACAGCTCCTCTACCGACAGATGACCCTCCATGTGACCAACTGTAGGTTGCTGCTTGTGGGTTGCCCTGTCTTGTATATGAACTACAGTCCAGTCTTAAAGTAGCTGACTCATTCACTTGGTACGTGGATGGGAGGCCAGATATTTCAGGTGAATCTACAAGCAAGAAGATTCATCAATACTGGTCCATAACCAATTATATCTATGGATGCAAGGATGTCCAAGTCTTTCAAATGCATCAACTCTTTACTATGACATACTTTCCTACTGCTCCTTTCTGTTTATTTAACATATCTTCACGAATGTGAAAATTATCTCCGGGATTCCCTAAGTATAGGATATAAACCGCCTGTGCGGGCTATCTGTGAATATATTGCAGTCCGGCAAAGGAAAAGCCCGCAGGCCGTAGGCCCAACGGATGTCCCTGCGCTGGAGCGCATTATTTTCACGAATAGCCATAGGAGAAGGTTTATATCTGACTTATAAACCGACAGATATGAAGATGCATTTTTGTTTAATTGACATTACTTTAATTCTGAAATTTCAATTGTAGCACTCGAAAGTTCTCAGTCAAAAGCGCACAGCTCGAGAATCCCGTGGGCAGAGGGATTTTCGGAGAAAAGAACAACCTGCTGTAACAATGGTAATGCATCACTGGAGGTTTATAAGATGTGTGTGTGTAGTTGCGCTGCTTCAGAGACTGGATACGTGAAAATGGCAGTTAAACATAAGTTTCTATTAAGTTATAGGTGTTTTAGGTGTCTTAGGTTCGTTTACAAATCAACATGCGTTCAAATATTCAACAATTTCAAACAATAATTGTTATATGTTTTGTTAATACAGTTTCGATTAGAATATATAACGATTAATCACAACTTAGAAATTACTTAGTAATAAATGGTGTTCAAACCAAGAGCGTTGTTCATAATGATGATGCTTACACAGATAACATTACAAATACGTTTGGAACTATAACAATTTCCTCTGCCATGCCTGGAAAAGAAGTAAACAAAATTTGCTTACATCTTACGTCTACGTTGACGGAGGCAGAATCTGATCCTACTGTGTTTCTGGCAGTACAGGTGTACGCCCCTCCCTGACTCCTACTGATGCTGCTTCTTGTCAGTACAGCTCTTCTACTGACAGTTGACCCTCCATGTGACCAACTGTAGGTTGTTGCAGAAGGGTAGCCATGTGTTGTATATGAACTACAGTCCAGTCTTAAAGTAGCTGACTCAGTCACTTGGTATGTTGATGGGAGGCCAGATATGGCAGGTGAATCTTCAAGCAAGAGGCGTTAACAACAGAGTTCAAGAACCATTCCGATTTATGGATGCAAAGATGTTCCTGTTTTTCAAATGCGTCCAATCTTTATAGTGAAAAATACGTTTCTCTTGAGACAAAATGGGTTTGGGTTTGTATGGGTGTGTTTTGACATTACTATAATCTTAATTTGAACCAAATGAAAGTTTGTTATTGGTTCATTAATCCAGTTACTCTTATAGTTAATATATGGTGATTGGTCCTAATTTACAAATTACTCATTAAATAAAGTTCTGCAAACCAAGAGCAGTGTTCATTATGGCGATGGTTACACATAGGACATTGCAAATAAGCTTAACACGATTGAACATATCACAATTTCCCCGTCTATGCCTCGAAAAGAAGTAAACGATATATGCTTACATAGTATGGTCACGTTGACGGAGGCAGAGTCTGATCCTACTGTGTTTCTGACAGTACAGGTGTACGCCCCTCCCTGACTCCTACTGATGCTGCTTCTTGTCAGTACAGCTCTTCTACCGACAGATGACCCTCCATGTGACCAACTGTAGGTTGTTGCAGAAGGGTTGCCATGTGTTGTATATGAACTACAGTCCAGTCTTAAAGTAGCTGACTCAGTCACTTGGAACGTTGATGGGAGGCCAGATATTTCAGGTGAATCTACAAGCAAGAAGTGTTAACGACAGTGCTCAAGACCCATTTCGATTGACGGATGCAAAGATTTTCCTGTTTTTCAAATGCTTCCAATCTTTTAAGTAAAAAATACGTTTCTATTGAAACAAAGTGTTTGTGCTTGTATTGGTGTGTTTCGACATTACTATAATCTTAATTTGAACCAAATTAAAGTTTGTCATTGGTCCATTAATCCAGTTCCTCTTATAGTTAATATATAGTGATTGGTCCTAATTTACAAATTACTCATTAAATAATGTTGTGCAAACCAAGAGCAGTGTTCATTATGGCGATGGTTACACATGGGACATTGCAAATAAGCTTAACACGATTGAACATATCACAATTTCCCCGTCTATGCCTCGAAAAGAAGTAAACGAAATATGCTTACATAGTATGGTTACGTTGACGGAGGCAGAGTCTGATCCTACTGTGTTTCTGACAGTACAGGTGTACGCCCCTCCCTGACTCCTACTGATGCTGCTTCTTGTCAGTACAGCTCTTCTACCGACAGATGACCCTCCATGTGACCAACTGTAGGTTGCTGCTTGTGGGTTGCCCTGTCTTGTATATGAACTACAGTCCAGTCTTAAAGTAGCTGACTCATTCACTTGGTACGTGGATGGGAGGCCAGATATTTCAGGTGAATCTACAAGCAAGAAGATTCATCAATACTGGTCCATAACCAATTATATCTATGGATGCAAGGATGTCCAAGTCTTTCAAATGCATCAACTCTTTACTATGACATACTTTCCTACTGCTCCTTTCTGTTTATTTAACATATCTTCACGAATGTGAAAATTATCTCCGGGATTCCCTAAGTATAGGATATAAACCGCCTGTGCGGGCTATCTGTGAATATATTGCAGTCCGGCAAAGGAAAAGTCCGCAGGCCGTAGGCCCAACGGATGTCCCTGCGCTGGAGCGCATTATTTTCACGGATAGCCATAGGAGAAGGTTTATATCTGACTTATAAACCGACAGATATGAAGATGCATTTTTGTTTAATTGACATTACTTTAATTCTGAAATTTCAATTGTAGCACTCGAAAGTTCTCAGTCAAAAGCGCACAGCTCGAGAATCCCGTGGGCAGAGGGATTTTCGGAGAAAAGAACGACCTGCTGTAACAATGGTAATGCATCACTGGAGGTTTATAAGATGTGTGTGTGTAGTTGCGCTGCTTCAGAGACTGGATACGTGAAAATGGCAGTTAAACATAAGTTTCTATTAAGTTATAGGTGTTTTAGGTGTCTTAGGTTCGTTTACAAATCAACATGCGTTCAAATATTCAACAATTTCAAACAATAATTGTTATATGTTTTGTTAATACAGTTTCGATTAGAATATATAACGATTAATCACAACTTAGAAATTACTTAGTAATAAATGGTGTTCAAACCAAGAGCGTTGTTCATAATGATGATGCTTACACAGATAACATTACAAATACGTTTGGAACTATAACAATTTCCTCTGCCATGCCTGGAAAAGAAGTAAACAAAATTTGCTTACATCTTACGTCTACGTTGACGGAGGCAGAATCTGATCCTACTGTGTTTCTGGCAGTACAGGTGTACGCCCCTCCCTGACTCCTACTGATGCTGCTTCTTGTCAGTACAGCTCTTCTACTGACAGTTGACCCTCCATGTGACCAACTGTAGGTTGTTGCAGAAGGGTAGCCATGTGTTGTATATGAACTACAGTCCAGTCTTAAAGTAGCTGACTCAGTCACTTGGTATGTTGATGGGAGGCCAGATATGGCAGGTGAATCTTCAAGCAAGAGGCGTTAACAACAGAGTTCAAGAACCATTCCGATTTATGGATGCAAAGATGTTCCTGTTTTTCAAATGCGTCCAATCTTTATAGTGAAAAATACGTTTCTCTTGAGACAAAATTGGTTTGGGTTTGTATGGGTGTGTTTTGACATTACTATAATCTTAATTTGAACCAAATGAAAGTTTGTTATTGGTTCATTAATCCAGTTACTCTTATAGTTAATATATGGTGATTGGTCCTAATTTACAAATTACTCATTAAATAAAGTTCTGCAAACCAAGAGCAGTGTTCATTATGGCGATGGTTACACATAGGACATTGCAAATAAGCTTAACACGATTGAACATATCACAATTTCCCCGTCTATGCCTCGAAAAGAAGTAAACGATATATGCTTACATAGTATGGTCACGTTGACGGAGGCAGAGTCTGATCCTACTGTGTTTCTGACAGTACAGGTGTACGCCCCTCCCTGACTCCTACTGATGCTGCTTCTTGTCAGTACAGCTCTTCTACCGACAGATGACCCTCCATGTGACCAACTGTAGGTTGTTGCAGAAGGGTTGCCATGTGTTGTATATGAACTACAGTCCAGTCTTAAAGTAGCTGACTCAGTCACTTGGAACGTTGATGGGAGGCCAGATATTTCAGGTGAATCTACAAGCAAGAAGTGTTAACGACAGTGCTCAAGACCCATTTCGATTGACGGATGCAAAGATTTTCCTGTTTTTCAAATGCTTCCAATCTTTTAAGTAAAAAATACGTTTCTATTGAAACAAAGTGTTTGTGCTTGTATTGGTGTGTTTCGACATTACTATAATCTTAATTTGAACCAAATTAAAGTTTGTCATTGGTCCATTAATCCAGTTCCTCTTATAGTTAATATATAGTGATTGGTCCTAATTTACAAATTACTCATTAAATAATGTTGTGCAAACCAAGAGCAGTGTTCATTATGGCGATGGTTACACATGGGACATTGCAAATAAGCTTAACACGATTGAACATATCACAATTTCCCCGTCTATGCCTCGAAAAGAAGTAAACGAAATATGCTTACATAGTATGGTTACGTTGACGGAGGCAGAGTCTGATCCTACTGTGTTTCTGACAGTACAGGTGTACGCCCCTCCCTGACTCCTACTGATGCTGCTTCTTGTCAGTACAGCTCCTCTACCGACAGATGACCCTCCATGTGACCAACTGTAGGTTGCTGCTTGTGGGTTGCCCTGTCTTGTATATGAACTACAGTCCAGTCTTAAAGTAGCTGACTCATTCACTTGGTACGTGGATGGGAGGCCAGATATTTCAGGTGAATCTACAAGCAAGAAGATTCATCAATACTGGTCCATAACCAATTATATCTATGGATGCAAGGATGTCCAAGTCTTTCAAATGCATCAACTCTTTACTATGACATACTTTCCTACTGCTCCTTTCTGTTTATTTAACATATCTTCACGAATGTGAAAATTATCTCCGGGATTCCCTAAGTATAGGATATAAACCGCCTGTGCGGGCTATCTGTGAATATATTGCAGTCCGGCAAAGGAAAAGCCCGCAGGCCGTAGGCCCAACGGATGTCCCTGCGCTGGAGTGCATTATTTTCACGGATAGCCATAGGAGAAGGTTTATATCTGACTTATAAACCGACAGATATGAAGATGCATTTTTGTTTAATTGACATTACTTTAATTCTGAAATTTCAATTGTAGCACTCGAAAGTTCTCAGTCAAAAGCGCACAGCTCGAGAATCCCGTGGGCAGAGGGATTTTCGGAGAAAAGAACAACCTGCTGTAACAATGGTAATGCATCACTGGAGGTTTATAAGATGTGTGTGTGTAGTTGCGCTGCTTCAGAGACTGGATACGTGAAAATGGCAGTTAAACATAAGTTTCTATTAAGTTATAGGTGTTTTAGGTGTCTTAGGTTCGTTTACAAATCAACATGCGTTCAAATATTCAACAATTTCAAACAATAATTGTTATATGTTTTGTTAATACAGTTTCGATTAGAATATATAACGATTAATCACAACTTAGAAATTACTTATTAATAAATGGTGTTCAAACCAAGAGCAGTGTTCATTATGGCGATGGTTACACATAGGACATTGCAAATAAGCTTAACACGATTGAACATATCACAATTTCCTCGTCTATGCCTCGAAAAGAAGTAAACGAAATATGCTTACATAGTATGGTCACGTTGACGGAGGCAGAGTCCGATCCTACTGTGTTTCTGACAGTACAGGTGTACGCCCCTCCCTGACTCCTACTGATGCTGCTTCTTGTCAGTACAGCTCCTCTACCGACAGTTGACCCTCCATGTGACCAAGTGTAGGATGTTGCAGAAGGATTGCCCTGTGTTGTATATGAACTACAGTCCAGCCTTAAAGTGGCTGACTCAGTCACTTGGTACGTGGATGGGAGGCCAGATATTTCAGGTGAATCTACAAGCAAGAAGATTCATCAATACTGGTTCAGAACCAATTATATCTATGGATGCAAGGATGTTCAAGTCTTTCAAATGCATCAACTCTTTACTATGACATACCGGTCCTTTCTGTCTAATTAACATACCTCACGAATGTGAAAATTATCTCCTGGATTCCCTAAGTATAGGATATAAACCGCCTCCGTGGGCTATCCGTGAAAATAATGCAGTCCGGCAAAGGAAAAGTCCGCAAGCCGTAGGCCCAACATATGTTCCTGCGTTGGAGTGCCTTATTTTCATGGATAGCCATAGGAGAAGGTTTATATCTGACTTATAAACCGAAGGATATGAAGATGCATTTTTATTTAATTTACATTACTTTAATTCTGAAATTTCAATTGTAGCACTCGAAAGTTCTCAGTCAAAAGTGCACAGCTCGAGAATCCCGTGGGCAAAGGGATTTTCGGTGAAAAGAACAACCTGCTGTAACAATGGTAATGCATCACTGGAGGTTTATAAGATGTGTGTGTGTAGTTGCGCTGCTTCAGAGACTAGATACGTGAAAATGGCAGTTACACATAAGTTTCTATTAAGTTATAGGTGTTTTAGGTGTCTTAGAGTCGTTCACAAATCAACATGCGTTCAAATATTCAACAAATTCAAACAATAATTGTTATATGTTTTGTTAATACAGTTTCGATTAGAATATATAACGATTAATCATAACTTAGAAATTACTTATTAATAAATGGTGTTCAAACCAAGAGCGTTGTTCATAATGATGATGCTTACACAGATAACATTACAAATACGTTTGGAACTATAACAATTTCCTCTGCCATGCCTGGAAAAGAAGTAAACAAAATTTGCTTACATCTTACGTCTACGTTGACGGAGGCAGATTCTGATCCTACTGTGTTTCTGGCAGTACAGGTGTACGCCCCTCCCTGACTCCTACTGATGCTGCTTCTTGTCAGTACAGCTCCTCTACCGACAGATGACCCTCCACGTGACCAACTGTAGGTTGTTGCAGATGGGTTGCCCTGTGTTGTGTGTGAACTACAGTCCAGTCTTAAAGTAGCTGACTCAGTCACTTGGTACGTGGATGGGAGGCCAGATATGTCAGGTGAATCTACAAGCAAGAAGTGTTAACAACAGTGCTCAAGACCAATTTCGATTTACAGGTGCAAGATGTTCCTGTTTTTCAAATGCTTCCTATCTTTATAGTGAAAAATACGTTTCTACTGAGACAGAGTGTGTTTGGGCTTGTATGGGTGCGTTTCGACATTAACACAATCTTAATTTGAACCAAATGAAAGTTTGTTTTTGGTTCAATTATCCAGTTACTCTTATAGGTAATATATAATGATTGGTCCTAATTTAAAAATTACTCATTAGATAATGTTGTGCAAACCAAGTGCAGTGTTCATTATGGCGATGGTTACCCATAGGACATTGCAAATAAGCTCAACACGATTGAACATATCACAATTTCCCCGTCTATGCCTCGAAAAGAAGTAAACAATATATGCTTACATAGTATGGTCACGTTGACGGAGGCAGAGTCTGATCCTACTGTGTTCCTGACAGTACAGGTGTACGCCCCTCCCTGACTCCTACTGATGCTGCTTCTTGTCAGTACAGCTCTTCTACCGACAGATGACCCTCCATGTGACCAACTGTAGGTTGTTGCAGAAGGGTTGCCATGTGTTGTATATGAACTACAGTCCAGTCTTAAAGTAGCTGACTCAGTCACTTGGTACGTGGATGGGAGGCCAGATATATCAGGTGAATCTACAAGCAAGAAGATGCATCAATACTGGTCCAGAACCAATTATATCTATGGATGCAAGGACGTCCAAGTCTTTCAAATGCATCAACTCTTTACTATGACATACTTTCCTACTGCTCCTTTATGTTTAATTAACATATCTTCACGAATGTGAAAATTATCTCCGGGGTTCCCTAAATATAGGATATAAAAGGCCTGTGCGGGCTATCCGTGAAAATAATGCAGTCCGGCAAAGGAAAAGCCCGCAGGCCGTAGGCCCAACGGATGTTCCTTGAGCTGGAGTGCATTATTTTCACGGTTAGCCATATGAGAAAGTTTATATCTGACTTATAAACCGACAGATATGAAGATGCATTTTTGTTTAATTGACATACTTTAATTCTGAAATTTCAATTGTAGCACTCGAAAGTTCTCAGTCAAAAGCGCACAGCTCGAGAATCCCGTGGGCAGAGGGAGTTTCGGAGAAAAGAACAACCTGCTGTAACAATGGTAATGCATCACTGGAGGTTTACAAGATGTGTTTGTGTAGTTGCGCTACTTCAGAGACTGGATACGTGAAAATGGCAGTTAAACATAAGTTTCTATTAAGTTATAGGTGTTTTAGGTGTCTTAGGTTCGTTTACAAATCAACATGCGTTCAAATATTCAACAAATTCAAACAATAATTGTTATGTGTTTTGTTCATACAGTTTTGTTTAGAATATATAACGATTAATCATAACTTAGAAATTACTTATTAATAAATGATGTTCAAACCAAGAGCGTTGTTCATAATGATGATGCTTACACAGATAACATTACAAATACGTTTGGAACTATAACAATTTCCTCTGCCATGCCTGGAAAAGAAGTAAACAAAATTTGCTTACATCTTACGTCTACGTTGACGGAGGCAGATTCTGATCCTACTGTGTTTCTGGCAGTACAGGTGTACGCCCCTCCCTGACTCCTACTGATGCTGCTTTTTGTCAGTACAGCTCCTCTACTGACAGTTGACCCTCCATGTGACCAACTGTAGGTTGTTGCAGAAGGGTTGCCATGTGTTGTGTGTGAACTACAGTCCAGTCTTAAAGTAGCTGACTCAGTCACTTGGTACGTGGATGGGAGGCCAGATATGTCAGGTGAATCTACAAGCAAGAAGTGTTAACAACAGTGCTCAAGACCAATTTCGATTTACATATGCAAAGATGTTCCTGTTTTTCAAATGCTTCCTATCTTTATAGTGAAAAATACGTTTCTGCTGAGACAAAGTGTGTTTGGGCTTGTATGGGTGTGTGCAAACTAAGAGCAGTGTTCATTATGGCGATGGTTACACATGAGCCATTGCAAATAAGCTTAACACGATTGAACATATCACAATTTCCTCTTCTATGCCTCGAAAAGAAGTAAACGAAATATGCTTACATAGTATGGTTACGTTGACGGAGGCGATGTCTGATCCTACTGTGTTACTGGCAGTACAACTGTATTCCCCTCCCTTACTCCTATTGATGCTGCTTCTTGTCAGTACAGCTCCTCTACTGACAGTTGACCCTCCATGTGACCAAGTGTAGGTTGTTGCAGAAGGGTTGCCATGTGTTGTATATGAACTACAGTCCAGTCTTAAAGTAGCTGACTCAGTCACTTGGTACGTTGAATGGAGGCCAGATATGTCAGGTGAATCTACAAGGAAGAGGCGTTAACATCAGAGCTCAAGAAACATTCCGATTTATGGATGCAAAGATGTTCCTGTTTTTCAAATGCGTCCAATCTTTACAGTGAAAAATACGTTTCTCTTCAGACAAAATGGGTTTGGGCTTGTATGGGTGTGTTTCGACATTACCATAATCTTAATTTGAACCAAATGAAAGTTTGTTATTAGTTCATTAATCCAGTTACTCTTATAGTTAATATATGGTGATTGGTCCTAATTTACAAATTACTCATTACATAATATTGTGCAAACCAAGAGCAGTGTTCATTATGGCGATGGTTACAATAGGACATTGCAAATAAGCTTAACACGATTGAACATATCACAATTTCCTCTTCTATGCCTCGAAAAGAAGTAAACGAAATATGCTTGCATAGTATGGTCACGTTGACGGAGGCAGAGTCTGATCCTACTGTATTTCTGGCAGTACAGGTGTACGCCCCTCCTTGACTCCTATTGATGCTGCTTCTTGTCAGTACAGCTCCTCTACTGACAGTTGACCCTCCATGTGACCAACTGTAGGTTGTTGCTTGTGGGTTGCCATGTGTTGTATATATACTACAGTCCAGTCTTAAAGTAGCTGACTCAGTCACTTGGTACGTGGATGGGAGGCCAGATATGGCAGGTGAATCTACAAGCAAGAAGTGTTAACAACTGTGCTCAAGACCAATTTCGATTTACAGATGCAAAGATGTTCCTGTTTTTCAAATGCTTCCTATCTTTATAGTGAAAAATACGTTTCTGCTGAGACAAAGTGTGTTTGGGCTTGTATGGGTGTGTGCAAACTAAGAGCAGTGTTCATTATGGCGATGGTTACACATGAGCCATTGCAAATAAGCTTAACACGATTGAACATATCACAATTTCCTCTTCTATGCCTCGAAAAGAAGTAAACGAAATATGCTTACATAGTATGGTTACGTTGACGGAGGCAATGTCTGATCCTACTGTGTTACTGGCAGTACAACTGTATTCCCCTCCCTTACTCCTATTGATGCTGCTTCTTGTCAGTACAGCTCCTCTAGTGACAGATGATCCTCCATGTGACCAACTGTAGGTTGTTGCAGAAGGGTTGCCATGTGTTGTATATGAACTACAGTCCAGTCTTAAAGTAGCTGACTCATTCAATTGGTATGTTGATGGGAGGCCAGATATGGCAGGTGAATCTACAAGCAAGAGGCGTTAACAACAGTGCTCAAGAACCATTCCGATTTACAGATGCAAAGATGTTCCTGTTTTTCAAACGCGTCCAATCTTTACAGTGAAAAATACGTTTCTACTGAGACAAAGTGTGTTTGGGCTTGTATGGGTGTGTTTCGACATTACCATAATCTTAATTTGAACCAAATGAAAGTTTGTTATTGGTTCATTAATCCAGTTACTCTTATAGGTAATTTATAATGATTGTTCCTAATTTACAAATAACTCATTAAATAATGTTGTGCAAACCAAGAGCAGTGTTCATTATTGGGATGGTTACACATAGGACATTGCAAACAAGCTTTACAAGAGTGAACATATCATTTCCTCTTCCATGATTTAAAAATGGTGAATCTAGAGGCTTTAACAACAGTGCTCAAGAACCATTCCGATTTATGGATGCAAGATGTTCCTGTTTTTCAAATGATTCCATTTTTTACATTGAAAATACGTTTTCACTTGTGATTGTGCTATCATGGGTGTGTTTGGACATTGACATAATCTTAATTTGAACCAAGTGAAAGATTATTATTGGTATATTAATTCAATGTTGTGCAAACAAAGAGCAGTGTTCATAACGATGACGGTTACACATAGGAAATCGCAAATACGTTTTAAAAGATTAAACATATCACAATTCCTTGTATATAATAATATATATATAATAAGCTTCCTTAGATCCCAGGTTATCGGTGAGCACGAAATATCTTACCAGCTTCCCCAGCACATGTGCAGCAATAAATCACCGGACTTCATAACTCGTTTTCTTTAACAGAATAAAATACACACATTTTTTCATGATGTGCATGCTACAGGCGACACATCAACGACCATGTGCTTGTGTAACAACTAATCTATACAATCCGAATGTTTGGCGATACCATGTATGCATGTAACCCTGAACAAGAGCATATACACCGTACCACCACCAGCGTCTGCACCCTACATTAAGACACACTGCCACTCACATTGTACCACCACCAGTGTCTGCAACCTACATTTGGTCACACTGCCACTCACATTGTACCACCACCAGTGTCTGCACCCGACATTAGGTCACCCTGCCCCTTACATTGTACCACCACCAGTGTCTGCACCCTACATTAAGTCACACTGCCACTCACATTGTACCACCACCAGTGTCTGCACCCTACATTTGGTCACACTGCCACTCACATTGTACCACCCCCAGCGTCTGCGGACTACATAAATCACACAGCCCCTTACATTGTACCACCACCTGTGTCTGCATCCTAAATTTGGTCACACTGCCACTCACATTGTACCACCCCAAGCGTCTGCGGCCTACATAAATAACACTGCCACTCACATTGTACCACCACCTGTGTCTGAATCCTACATTTGGTCACACTGCCACTCACATTGGACCACCCCCAGCGTCTGAGGTCTGCATAAGTCACAATGCAACTCACATTGTACCACCACAATTGTCTGCAGGCTACATTAAGTCACACTCCCACTCACATTGTACCACAACCAGTGTCTGCGACCTGCATAAGTCACACTGCCACTCACATTGTACCACCACCATTGTCTGCAGGCTACATTAAGTCACACTCCCACTCACATTGTACCACCACCAGCGTCTGAGGCCTGCATAAGTCACAATGCAACTCACATTGTACCACTACCAGTGTCTGCAGGCTACATTAAGTCATACAGCTACTCACATTGTACCACCACAATTGTCTGCAGGCTACATTAAGTCACACTCCCACTCACATTGTACCACAACTAGTGTCTGCAGGCTACATTAAGTCATACTGCTACTCACATTGTACCACCACCAGTGTCTGCAGGCTACATTAAGGTATACTGCTACTCACATTGTATCACCACCAGTGTCTGCAGGCTACATTAAGGTATACTGCTACTCACATTGTACCACCACCAGTGTCTGCAGGCTACATTAAGTCACACTCCCACTCACAACCAGTGTCTGCGACCTGCATAAGTCACACTGCAACTCACATTGTACCACCACCATTGTCTGCAGGCTACATTAAGGTATACTGCTACTCACATTGTACCACCACAATTGTCTGCAGGCTACATTAAGTCACACTCCCACTCACAACCAGTGTCTGCGAACTGCATAAGTCACACTGCCACTCACATTGTACCACCACCATTGTCTGCAGGCTACATTAAGGTATACTGCTACTCACATTGTACCACCACAATTGTCTGCAGGCTACATTAAGTCACACTCCCACTCACAACCAGTGTCTGCGAACTGCATAAGTCACACTGCCACTCACATTGTACCACCACCAGTGTCTGCAGGCTACATTAAGGTATACTGCTACTCACATTGTACCACCACCAGTGTCTGCAGGCTACATTAAGGTATACTGCTACTCACATTGTACCACCACCAGTGTTTGCAGGCTACATTAAGTCATACTACTACTCACATTGTACCACCACATTGACAGCTGCTGAGTCAGCCCCCACTGTGTCCGTGGCAGTGCAGGTGTACCGTCCAGCTTGATTCTTGTTGATGTTGACTATGTTGAGTACGGCCCCTGTGCTAACAGTTAACCCTCTGTTCGTCCACCTGTATGTAGGTGTTGTAGCTGACCGTGTGTAGAAACTACAGTCTAGCCGCAATCTACTGGACTTGTTCACTCGGTATGTGGAAGGTAGACCAGATATCGTAGGAGCAGCTGTGACAATAAAATATGTGAGCATGTTCAACTATTGATACTATAAATAGTTAACATGTATCATCATAATAATATACATATCAACTAAACCTTTAACCTAATCACTATAACCTTCTTTCTGACAGTCAACAGCAAGCAATAATAGTTTACGTGACATGTTTATAGAGTTATCAAAGCTTTTGTCTTATGTTTATACTTTAGCATGGTAACATAATGACTTTCTTATGTCATCAACCGTCTCTATAGTCAGGACGCTCTGGTTCCATGCAGTGAATCATATCGGTATACTACCCATACATATTTGGAGTAAATGCGTGTAGTTTTGCACTGCTTTTAGCAATATTCCAAAATTATCACTCCTGGGATTCCTGAAATTGGCTTAACACATTGTACCCACCTGAGGAATCGAACCAAGGGCCTCGGCGTGACGATCGAATTCCTTAACAACTTCGCTACCCCACCGCCCCACATATGTCGACATAGTGACATAGACGTAACACGATGTGACATAGTTACATAGACGTAACACGAAGTGACGTAGTGATATAGACGTAACACGAAGTGACATAGTGACATAGACGTAACACGAAGTGACATAGTTAAATAGACGTAACACGAAGTGACATAATGACATAGACATAACACGAAGTGACGTAGTGACACGGACGTAACACGAAATGACATAGTGATATAGACGTAACACGAAGTGACGTAGTGACATAGACGTAACACGAAGTGACATAGTGACATACACGTAACACGAAGTGAAGTAGTGACATAGACATAACACGAAGTGACATAGTGACATACACGTAACACGAAGTGAAGTAGTGACATAGACGTAACACAAAGTGAAATATTGGACAAAGACGTAACACGAAGTGACATAGTGATATGGACATAACATGAAGTGACAAAGTGATATAGATGTAACACGAAGTGACATAGTGACATAGACGTAACAGAAAGTGACGTAGTGACATAGACGTAACATAAAGTGACAGCGTGACATAGGCGTAACACGAAGTGACATAGTGATACAGACGTAACACGAAGTGACATAGTGACATAGATGTAACACGAAGTGACATAGTGACACAGACGTAACACGAAGTGACGTAGTGACATAGACGTAACACGAAGTGACGTAGTGACATAGGCGTAACACCAAGTGACATAGCGACAAAGATGTAACACGAAGTGACATAGTGGCATAGATGTAGTACTAAGTGACATAGTGTCATAGACGTAACACGAAGTGACATAGTGACATACCGTAATGCGAAGTGACATAGTCACATAGACGTAACACGAATTGACGTAGTGACATAGACGTAACACGAAGTGACATAATGACATAGAGGTAACACGAAGTGACATAGTGACATACACGTAACACGAAGTGACGTAGTGACATAAACGTAACACGAAGTGATATAGTGTCTTAGACGTAACACGAAGTGACATAGTGATAGAGACGTAACATTAAGTGAGATAGTGACATAGACGTAACACGAATTGACGTAGTGACATAGACGTAACACGAAGTGACATAGTGACATAGACGTAACACGAAGTGACATAGTGACATACACGTAACACGAAGTGACGTAGTGACATAGACGTAACACGAAGTGACGTAGTGACATAGACATAACACGAAGTGACATAGTGTCATATGCGTAACACGATGTGACGTAGTGACATAAACGTAACCCGAAGTGACATTGACGTAACGTGACAGATGGTTGTGGAGTTGTAACCCATTACCAGGTTCCACACATTAGCATTTTCTATAATAATGCTTCTCGTGAAATGGGTAATACTCTAAAGATGTTATAGTCTGTGTGTGAAAGTACATACATCTCCATACAGCCCTGAAGCCGGAAGATCCTACCGACACATCTGTTGTAAATTCCACACGAAGTGACATAGTGTTTTAGACTGAACACGAAGTGACATAGTGATAGAGACATAACATGAAGTGACATAGTGTCTTAGACGTAACACGAAGTGACGTAGTGATATAGACGTAACACGAAGTGACATAGTGCCATAAACGTAACACGAAGTGATATAGTGCTATAGACGTAACAAGAGTGACATAGTGATATAGACGGAACACGAAGTGTCATAGTGATATAGACGTAACACGAAGTGACGTAGTGACATAGACGTATCACGAAGTGACATAGTGACATAGACGTAACACGAAGTTACATAGTGATATAGACGTAACACGAAGTGAGATAGTGATATAGACGTAACACGAAGTGACATAGTGATATAGACGTAACATTAAGTGAGATAGTGACATAGACGTCACATGAAGTGACATAATGATATAGACGTAACACAAAGTGACATAGTGACATAGACGTAACACGAAGTGACGTAGTGATATAGACGTAACACGAAGTGACATAGTGTCATAGACGTACCACGAAGTGATATAGTGTCTTAGACGTTACACGAACTGACATAGTAACATAGACGTAACACGAAGTGACATAGTGCCATAAACGTAACACAAAGTAACATAGTGACATAGATGTAACACGAAGTGACATAGTTATATAGACGTAACACGAAGTGATATAGTGATATAGACGTAACACGAAGTGACATAGTGATATAGACCTACATGAAGTGATATAGTGATATAGACGTAACACGAAGTGACATAGTGACATAGACGTAACACGAAGTGATATAGTGACATAGACGTAACACGAAGTGACATAGTGATATAGACATAACACGAACTGATACAGTGACATAGATACAACACGTAGTGATATACTGACATACACATAACACGAAGTGACATAGTGATATAGACGTAACACGAAGTGACAACAGTGATATAGACGTAACACGAAGTGACGTAGTGATATAGACGTTACACGAAGTGACATAGTGCCATGAACTTAACACGAAGTGACGAAGTGACATAGATGTAATGTTAAGTGAGGTTGTGACATAGATGTAACACGAAGTGACATAGTCACATATGCGTAACATGAAGTGACATAGTGATATAGACGTAACACCAAGTGACATATTGATATAGACGTCACACGAAGTGTCATAGTGATATAGACGTAACATTAAGTGAGATAGTGACATAGACGTTACACGAAGTGACATAATGATATAGACGTAACACGAAGTGACGTAGTGACATAGACGTATCACGAAGTGACATAGTGACATAGACGTAACACGAAGTTACATAGTGATATAGACGTAACACGAAGTGAGATAGTGATATAGACGTAACACGAAGTGACATAGTGATATAGACGTAACATTAAGTGAGATAGTGACATAGACGTCACATGAAGTGACATAATGATATAGACGTAACACAAAGTGACATAGTGACATAGACGTAACACGAAGTGACGTAGTGATATAGACGTAACACGAAGTGACATAGTCACATATGCGTAACATGAAGTGACATAGTGATATAGACGTAACACCAAGTGACATATTGATATAGACGTCACACGAAGTGTCATAGTGATATAGACGTAACATTAAGTGAGATAGTGACATAGACGTTACACGAAGTGACATAATGATATAGACGTAACACGAAGTGACACAGTGATATAGACGTAGCACGAAGTGACGTAGTGATATAGACATAACACGAAGTGACAGAGTGGTGGCATAGACGTACCACGAAGTGATATAGTGTCTTAGACGTTACACGAAGTGACATAGTAACATAGACGTAACACGAAGTGACATAGTGCCATAAACGTAACAAGAAGTAACATAGTGACATAGATGTTACACGAAGTGACATAGTTATAAAGCCGTAACACGAAGTGATATAGTGATATAGACGTAACACAAAGTGACGTAGTGACATAGACGTAACACGAAGTTACGTTGTGACAAAGAAGTAACATGAAGTTACATAGTGACATAGACGTAACACGAAGTGACATAGTGATATAGATGTAACACGAAGTGACGAAGTGACATAGATGTAACACGAAGAGACAGAGGGAAATAGACGTAACACGAAGTGACATAGTGTCATAGGCGTAACACGATGTGACGTAGTGACATAAACGTAACACGAAGTGACATTGACGTAATGTGACAGATGGTTGTGGAGTTGTAACCCATTACCAGGTTCCACACATTAGCATTTTCTATAAGAATGCTTCACGTCAAATGTGTATTACTCTAAACATGTTATAGTCTGTGTGTGAAAGTACATACATCTCCATACAGCCCTGAAGCCGGAAGATCCTACCGACACCTCTGTTGTAAATTCCACACGAAGTGACATAGTGTTTTAGACTGAACACGAAGTGACATAGTGATATAAACGTAACACGAAGTGACATAGTGCCATAAACGTAACACAAAGTAACATAGTGACATAGATGTAACACGAAGTGACGTAGTGATATAGACGTAACACGAAGTGATATAGTGATATAGACGTAACACGAAGTGACATAGTGATATAGACGGAACACGAAGTGACATAGTGCCATAGACGTAACACAAAGTGACGTAGTGATATAGACGTAACACAAAGTGACATAGTGATATAGACGTAACACGAAGTGACGTAGTGATATAGACGTTACACGAAGTGACATAGTGATATAGACGTAACACGAAGTGACATAGTGATATAGACGTAACACGAAGTGACATAGTGTCAAAGACGTAACACGAAGTGATATAGTGTCTTAGATGTAACACGAAGTGACATAGTGACATAGACGTAACTCGAAGTGACATTGTGATATAGACGTAACACGAAGTGAGATAGAGACATAGACGTAACACGAAGTGACGTAGTGACATGGACGTAACACGAAGTGACATAGTGACAAAGAAGTAACATGAAGTTACATAGTGACATAGACGTAACACGAAGTGACATAGTGATACAGACGTAACATGAAGTGACGAAGTGACATAGATGTAACACGAAGAGACATAGGGAAATAGACGTAACACGAAGTGACATAGTGTCATAGGCGTAACACGATGTGACGTAGTGACATAAACGTAACCCGAAGTGACATTGACGTAACGTGACAGATGGTTGTGGATTTGTAACCCATTACCAGGATCCACACATTAGCATTTTCTATAAGAATGCTTCATGTCAAATGTGTAATTTTATAAACAACTTATAGTCTGTGTGTGAAAGTACATACATCTCCATACAGCCCTGAAGCCGGAAGATCCTACCGACACATCTCTTGTAAATTCCACACGAAGTGACATAGTGTTTTAGACGCAACACGAAGTGACATAGTCACATTGGCGTAACACGAAGTGACATAGTGATATAGACGTAACACGAAGTGACATAGTGATATAGACGTAACACGAAGTGACATAGTGATATAGACTTAACACGAAGTGACATAGTGTCATAGGCGTAACAAGAAGTGACATAGTGATAAAGACGGAACATGAAGTGATATAGTGTCTTAGACGTAACACGAAGTGACATAGTGACACAGACGTAACACAAAGTGACATTGTGACATAGACGTAACACGAAGTGACATAGTGATATAGACGTAACACAAAGTGACATAGTGATATAGACGTAACACGAAGTGACATAGTGATATAGACGTAACACGAACTGACATAGTGATATAGACGTAACACGAAGTGACGTAGTGATATAGACGTTACACGAAGTGACATAGTGTCATAGACGTAACACGAAGTGATATAGTGACATAGACATAACACGAAGTGACATTGTGACATAGACGTAACACGAAGTTACATAGTGATATAGACGTAACACGAAGTGAGATAGTGATATAGACGTAATACGAAGTGACATAGTGATATAGACGTAACACGAAGTGACATAGTGCCATAGACGTAACACAAAGTGACATAGTGACATAGACGTAACACGAAGTGACGTAGTGACATAGACATAACACGAAGTGACATAGTGTCATAGGCGTAACACGATGTGACGTAGTGACATAAACGTAACACGAAGTGACATTGACGTAACGTGACAGATGGTTGTGGAGTTGTTACCAATTACCAGGTTCCACACATTAGCATTTTCTATAAGAATGCTTCACGTCAAATGTGTATTACTCTAAACATGTTATAGTCTGTGTGTGAAAGTACATACATCTCCATACAGCCCTGAAGCCGGAAGATCCTACCGACACCTCTGTTGTAAATTCCACACGAAGTGACATAGTGTTTTAGACTGAACACGAAGTGACATAGTGCCATAAACGTAACACAAAGTAACATAGTGACATAGATGTAACACGAAGTGACGTAGTGATATAGACGTAACACGAAGTGACATAGTGATATAGACGTAACAC
Organism: Haliotis rufescens; assembly: GCF_023055435.1. NCBI lineage: Eukaryota > Metazoa > Mollusca > Gastropoda > Lepetellida > Haliotidae > Haliotis > Haliotis rufescens. Next base: position 1,900,919 of record NW_025964354.1, read on the forward strand.
GAAGTGACATAGTGCCATAAACGTAACACAAAGTAACATAGTGACATAGATGTAACACGAAGTGACGTAGTGATATAGACGTAACACGAAGTGATATAGTGCCATAGACGTAACACGAAGTGACATAGTGATATAGACATAACACGAAGTGTCATAGTGATATAGACGTAACTCGAAGTCACGTATGACATAGACGTATCACGAAGTGACATAGTGACATAGACGTAACACGAAGTGACATAGTGATATAGACATAACACTAAGTGACATAGTGATATAGACGTAACACGAAGTGACATAGTGATATAAACGTAAGATTAAGTGAGATAGTGACATAGACGTTACACAAAGTGACATAATGATATAGACGTAACACGAAGTGACTTAATGATATAGACGTAACACGAAGTGACGTAGTGATATAGACGTAATACGAAGTGACAGAGTGGTGGCATAGACGTACCACGAAGTGATATAGTGTCTTAGACGTTATACGAAGTGACATAGTAACAAAGACGTAACACGAAGTGACATAGTGCCATAAACGTAACACGAAGTAACATAGTGACATAGATTTTACACGAAGTGACATAGTTATATAGCCGTAACACGAAGTGATATAGTGATATAGACGTAACACGAAGTGACATAGTGATATAGACCAACATGAAGTGATATAATGATATAGACGTAACACGAAGTGACGTAGTGACATAGACGTAACACGAAGTGATATAGTGACATAGGCGTAACACGATGTGACGTAGTGACATAAACGTAACACGAAGTGACATTGACGTAACGTGACAGATGGTTGTGGAGTTGTAACCAATTACCAGGTTCCACACATTAGCATTTTCTATAAGAATGCTTCACGTCAAATGTGTAATACTCTAAAGATGTTATAGTCTGTGTGTGAAAGTACATACATCTCCATACAGCCCTGAAGCCGGAAGATCCTACCGACACCTCTGTTGTAAATTCCACACGAAGTGACATAGTGTTTTAGACTTAACACGAAGTGACATATTGATATAGACGTAACACGAAGTGACATAGTGCCATAAACGTAACACAAAGTAACATAGTGACATAGATGTAACACGAAGTGACGTAGTGATATAGACGTAACACGAAGTGGTATAGTGCTGTAGACGTAACACGAAGTGACATAGTGATATAGACGGAACACGAAGTGTCATAGTGATATAGACGTAACACGAAGTGACGTAGTGACATAGACGTATCACGAAGTGACATAGTGACATAGACGTAACACGAAGTGACATAGTGATATAGACGTAAAACGAAGTGAGATAGTGATATAGACGTAACACGAAGTGACATAGTGATATAGACGTAACATTAAGTGAGATAGTGACATAGACGTTACACAAAGTGACATAATGATATAGACGTAACACGAAGTGACACAGTGATATAGACGTAACACGAAGTGACATAGTGATATAGACGTAACACGAAGTGACAGAGTGGTGTCATAGACGTACCACGAAGTGATATAGTGTCTTAGACGTTACACGAAGTGACATAGTAACATAGACGTAACACGAAGTGACATAGTGCCATAAACGTAACACGAAGTAACATAGTGACATAGATGTAACACGAAGTGACATAGTTATATAGCCGTAACACGAAGTGATATAGTGATATAGACCTACATGAAGTGATATAATGATATAGACGTAACACGAAGTGACATAGTGACATAGACGTAACACGAAGTGATATAGTGACATAGATGTAACACGTAGTGATATAGTGATATAGACGTAGCACGAATTGACTTAGTGGCATAAACGTAACACGAAGTGACGTAGTGACATAGACGTAACACAAAGTGACATAGTGACATAGACATAACACGAAGTGACGTAGTGACATAGACGTAACACGAAGTTACGTAGTGACAAAGAAGTAACATGAAGTTACATAGTGACATAGACGTAACACGAAGTGACATTGTGATATAGACGTAACACGAAGTGACGAAGTGACATAGATGTAACACAAAGAGACATAGGGAAATAGACGTAACACGAAGTGACATAGTGACATACATGTAACACGAAGTGACATAGTGTCATAGAGGTAACACGAAGTGACATAGTGACATAGACGTAACATATTTTATAGTCTGTGTGTGAAAGTACATACATATCCATACAGCTCTGAAGCCGGAAGATCCTATCGAATAATCTGTTGTAAATTCCACACGGTAGTAGGTGGACGACGGGACTGTGTAGCCATTGTGTGAACCAGACAGAGATACCAGCAGGTTGTTGGAGACATCGTACACCTGCAAGGGAGTAATTTGAATGGAGTCATTATTGACTTTGCTGGCATTCACTACCAACATCAAGGTACGGCTAAAATTGTGGAGATGTTCTCTGAATAATAATTATATTGTCCATGTTTGAGATATTGAAATGCATATTTTGTTCTTAAAACTGAACAGGCATTTAATGCGGTAGGAGTATACACATAGACACATCCTATGGTGAAGTGAATGTTCGGTTTCGTGGACGATCAACCCCAGGGTTCTTTCTATAGGGTAATAAAACTGTTTTAGTTTCAAAACTTGAGTTTTGCATGTATTCAATCACATAAACTATTTCATGCCGTGTGCCATCGAAGCTGATAAAATAGTATGTTCAAAGCATCCAAATTATACGTCACAATCATGAATGATTTTGGCAGTACACGTTCAGGAAGAAATCTACGCATATTGACAGATATTTGTGCTGCTGACCTGATTACAGTCTTTGCAGGGTAAATATGATTATGTTAACTACAACTATACCAACTATGTGTCTATCGAATGACCGTCACTTCACATGTCGCATACACCTGTGAAGATCCGGGTTAGAATATGTCTTCAGGAAACCATGCTTGTCATAAAAGGCGACAATGCTTGTCGTTCGAAGCGACCAAAGAGACTCGGTGGTCAGGCTCGCTGATTTGGTTGATGCATGTCATCGCATCCCCTTTGCGTGGATCGATGTTCATGATATCAATCACTGGATTGTCTGGTCCGGACTCGATTATTTACAAACTACAGTAAAAAAGCTTGAATATTGCTGAGTTTGGCGTTAAACAAATAAACAAACAAACCTGCTACAGTGTACATTAGATTATCAAATATTAGAGTCACGAGAGAAATGTGTTCCCCTTTGCTAATTCCTTACTTAGAATTGTCATGTCATAGTTACTACTCTAAACTGTCCGTTAAAGTATATTGTCCTCGCGTACATACCTTGAAAACTGAAATGCATTAAGTTATGACCAAAGATTGTAAAAGCAGGAATGATAAACACATTTAAAGAGTCATACGAACATATCAGTTGCGTGGGCCATTGCAAGTTTTAAATCGTCATGAACATATCATAAGCTGTACTTACCTTCACATAGTCATAACTGCTCTCTGTGTTGAACGTTTCAAATTTAAGTCCGATCAGCTTACTGGGGGTAATTACATATGTGCAGGACAGATGGTTGGCATATGTGTAAGGGTAGTTTGGGGATGTAATCGTTCCTGACTGTCGCCTATAGGTCCCACCACAACCTGAAATAAAAGTCAGTGCCAACATATTAATTTTGATATACCATTGGATATGTTTTGCTGACTTGTGACGGCATCATGAAGCGGATACACTGTGTAATATTACACCTGAATGTAGGTCAAAATATTATTGGATGAAGAAAAACATGGCGTCTGACTCAACTCCCCTGTTTGTGGTTTCTCAACAGGGTGGAGAATTCTCGCCTACATAGTTTGAAGCATTGCGTGGGTGCTGTCAATATATATTTCGTTATATTTCTTTACCCATCCACACAAACCCCAGACCCCATCCAGCCCCAGAAGATCAACATTGTCGGTTCCTATGGACACTGATCTTCAAAGTTAGTATAAAACCTCACCTCACCTCACCTCACCTCACCTCACCTCACCTTTTACTTATGGGCGGCTGTCAGGTAGCCTTGTGGTTAAAGCGGTCGCTCGTCACGCAGAAGACCCGGGTTCGATTCCCGACATGGGTACAATGTGTGAAGCCCATTTCTGGTGTCCCCCGCCGTGATATTGCTGGAATATTGCTAAAAGCGGTGTAAAACCACACTCACTCGATTTCTCTGATGGTTTATGAAAATAGACCCAACTATGATAGATTACCAAAGACTTTTCATACCACTTGATCCAACGTGCAACTTAATAAAAAAAATATATATATAATTATTTTGAAACATGTCATCGATGCACACGAAGTAAGCATTAGTTCAATGTTTTATAATAATACAGTAACATAAAGCAATAAAGGAGAAAATAATTTACCTCTTGTTTGATGAATACCACCGATCAGAACATTACACACTACCACACATGCCAACCAGTTCACCATCCTGTTTGTAAGATATCCAGGTTTCAGAAACACATTAAGCCACAATTTGCCATGAAGACAAGAGTGAAAGGCTCCGTCCGACGGGATATTTTATATGGTGTGTTGAGTGTGATCTCTGGTGAAAGTACACTTGCTAACTTCCTAGAACTGTCAAGTTTCAAGTGAGCATGTAAACCAAAGTGTATTGGGAGCAACATACCAAGTAGTGTGTTGAACCGTACACCATTCCAGTGACAATAATCATAATAATCATAATAATCATAATAATCATAATAATCATAATAATGATGATACTTATGATAATAATAATAATAATAATAATAATAATAATAATAATAAAGCCAGGATCACCCGAACATCTTTGCTGCATTTTTTAATTTTAATCTGTAAATAATAATATAATGAGACTGTCGAACACATTGTGAATGGATGTCCAGCTTTGGCACAGACACAGTATCTTACACGACATGATGGGGTGGCTCGATCATTTTATTACCGTCTTCGCCATGCTTGTGGTTTTGACACACCCGGAACATGTAGAGGGCGTCATAGAAAATTATAGATACAAAGTCCTTTGGAAAAGGCCCGTATACAGCCTCAGACATATCCAAGCCAGCAAACATGATCTTGTCCTTTTTGATAAATCAAATGAAATCATTTATATCATTCAATTTTCTGTCCCTTTAGGCAGTAATGTGATTGACAAGATTGAGGAAAAACATGGCAAAGATGCAGACCTCTCTTTCATAATGTCATGCTTACATCCCAAGTACTAAGTTGTCCGACTCCCCATTGTTCTCAGTGCCTTAGGTTTAGTACCTCCAAATCTGTTGACTGACATAGGGAGAGTACCCGGGTTTGCTACATGGAATAAAGCCCTTCTGACAACCTGGGTAATGCAGAAGGCTGTAGTGTTGGGAAGTCTTCACATTCTCCGAAAAGTACTGCGTGGGTTTTACTAGGCAGCACTTCCTGGGAGAAGTCCCATTCGCTGTCTGGGCTGCGTGTAGAGGGGGCAAGGGCCCTGAGCTGATAATGAGCCTAACCAGCCTGAATGTGCCAGGATCACCAAAACCCTCTTTGCTGCATTTTTTATTTCAATCTGTTAATAATAATTATTATTATTATTATTATTATTATTATTATTTTTCTTCTTCTTCTTCTTCTTCTTATTATTATTATTATGATAATAATAACGTCACGACTCGAGGTGAAAACTATAGCGTTGCACAGTTTTCTTAAATGAGCCAAGGATGTGGGACGTAATATCAATGTCAATGTTGATTTTGTTGATGGTTCTGAACTGCTGGATGGTACAGCAATGTGTGTCAACCAAGCTAAGTTTCATATGAAATCGGCCCAAACTCAGTTTTTCAAAAAGAGGCTTTCTGAACGACCACTGCATCGAGTTTTGGTTTAGTGTGTGGAGATCAGCAACCCTGCAGAGTTTTCGCTTGGATGAGTGAGTGAGTGAGGTTTTACGCCGCTTTTAGCAATATTCCAGCAATATCATGGCGGGGGACACCAGAAATGGGCTTCACACATGGTTCCCATGTTTGGAATGGAACCCGGGTCTTGGGCGTGACGAGCGACCGCTTTAACCACTAGTCTACCCGACCGCCCCTCGCTTGGATGAAGTCGGCTGGCCTGTAAAGTGAAACAAAAGGCTTTCTGTTTGCTGCTCAGGACTAGGCACTTCCCACTCGAAACCATCGATGTGTGATTTTGCATCAAAATGTAAATATGAAATGTAGTCTTCACAATGAATATAATGAGACTGTCTAACACATTGTCAGTGGCACAAACACAGCATCGTAAGCGACATGATGGAGTGGCTCGATCATTGTTATGCTTGTGGTTTTGACACACAGGTCAATCCATGCTACGACCCAGAATATGTAGAGGGCGCCATGGAAAATTATTAATACAAATTTCTTTTGAATAGGCCTGTATACAGCCTCAGACGTATCCAAGTCCAGCAAACCTGGTTTTGTCCTTTTTGATGAATCCAATGAAATCATTTTTATCATTGAGTTTTCTATCCATTTCGACACTAATGTGATTGACAAGATTGAGGAAAAACATGGCAAATATGCGGACCTCGCTTTGGAAATGTCACGCTTGCATCCCAAGTACCATGTTGTCTGACTCCCAATTGTTCTCGGTGCTTTAGGTTTGAGTACGTCTCAATCTGTTGACTGACATTCGGGGAGTTCCCGCTTTTTTACCATGAATACAGCCCTTCTGACAATCTGTGTGATGCAGTTTTGGGAAGTCTTCATGATGTTCGAAAAGTTCTGGGTTGGTTAGACTAGGCAGCGCTTCCTGGGAGGAGTCCTACTCACTGCGAGTAGAAGGGGTAAGGACCCTGAGCTGATGATGAGCCTAACCAGCCTGACTGTGACACGATCGTCCAAACCCTCTTGGCTGCATTTTGTATTTTAATCTGTAAATACTAGTAATGACGTTGATGGCAGTGATGATGATTGAATCCACGATCATAAGGATCTAGCACACTTATGGGCCACGCAACTCCTTAATTGCGTAAGTTACCTATAAAAGTGGCATTAAACGGTTACTTTTGACTGAGAGCTCGGTATCTGCTGTGGTATTGTTGTAAAAGGTTGCAAGATCGTACACTTTTCTACCGTCCACCGTGATTGATTGCAAACCACAATTTTCAGATCAGTGGGTTGTAGTCTTCTTCACTTGACAAATGGCTTCAGCACATTCCGCGAGGCGACTGCGACATTTAGAAACACGCCATGCCTATATTAAAGACGACATACATAACTGTATACAATTAATGAAATAATAGCTTTGACAGTGTGACAACACGAGAGCGTTAAACATCCGACTCCACTAGTCAGTTCACTGACAATGAATGGTGTACATCCGTAGATGCACAATTATTTCAAGTGCTACAAACGCGGAGAGACCAGAGAAGAGAAAGCTAAAGAGGCTGACATTGTCCTATATCCGTGTTTGCATTGTACGCATACTTCTGTGATGATAATTAAATAGTATTTTTGACACGAAACATAACGGATTACTTGTGGGCACTGCCTACGATAAGTCATTTCATTACAACACTTGAGCCTGAGCTGTGCCAAATGAATGTAAGGTGTTCTTGAAACAATGGAAGGTTCAACCTTAGCAGGGTCCAGGGGGTGACTTTAAATTGAATTGGAAAGACGCCAAAGATACTTTGGACCTGAATTTGTGTAAACCTCCTGTCACTCTGTGCGAGGTTCCCTGTCCCGATCATGCTATTATGTTGTCTGTACCGTTGCGAAAGTGAAAGAATAAAAGCTATGTTGAAATGTTATGCAAATATTTAGAACGCGATATGCTTTCTTTTATAAATTAACTTCAATCCTGTGTGCTTAATTTGCATTTTCCTCCGAGTTTGAGTGCTGAGCAAATACTTATCACATACAAAAGGCCGTCGACATATCCCATCAGTTTCATTTTAGAGCGAGTATTAAATGTATTTTCATGTTTAATGTCCAGCTTCCCCTATTGACTTGTGCTATTGTCTACAGGATTCGAGATGGGACTTTATCACACCCGCTGAGTCAATCAGAGCTCATAACACGGATGTATTTCCTCATAGTAATACGTTGATACAAACACATAATCCGAAGCTACTCACACAACATGTTGCAAGGGCTTCACATGGAAGTGTGTTTCACTAAATGTTTGCTGACAAAACCTGTTATGTACTCCTCATTTTAACAAAAATCTCACTCATCAAATCTCAAAATGCAGCTAATTGCAAAATAATTGACCAATCACGATGTTGAAATGTATTTATTTGGTTTCATATGGAAAAACAAGCGCATATTGTTTTTGTAAGCGTCTCACTCGTGATCGTTGAACGTTTCACACCTCTTCATGTAAAGTTTGGAAGGAAAAAGATTATGTCAATATTCATCTTGTTACATATTATTCTGAACATGTGTTTCACAGCTTGGTAAAGCACTTGTCAAGACGTCGCTATTACTCGAAAGGTTTAGATTTACATTTGGAGTGGACACTCTGAATGTAATGTGGTATGCGAACCACTGGATTTTGATTGAGGTGCAGAGTTGCGTGAAGTGAGCCAGGATATGCAGGTTGTCGCAAATCCGAAAACTAGTCTCAATCCAATTTTATAAAATAATTGGTTAATAGTTGTTCAGGGCACACATCATGTTTTTAAGTTATGTTATGCATCTGGGAACTTCCGGGATATAACTGGTCTTCGGCAACCCATCCTTGACGAAAGAAGCGACTATGCTTGTCGTAGGTCGCGACTGTGGTGAGGTGAAACGGACAGACACTGACCTCGTGACACCAGCTCCCTACATGACAGACACGGACGTAGTGACACCAGCAACCTACAGGACAGACACGGACCTAGTGACACCAGCACCCTACAGGACAGACACGGACGTAGTGACACTAGTACCCTACAGGACAGACACGGACGTAGTGACACCAGCACCCTACAGGACAGACACGGACCTGGTGACACTAGTACCCTACAGGACAGACACGGACGTAGTGACACCAGCACCATACAGGATAGACACGGACCTGGTGACACCAGCATCCTACAGGACAGACACAGACCTCGTGACACAATCACCCTACAGGACAGACACGGACCTGGTGACACCATCACCCTACAGGACAGATACGGACCTGGTGACACCAGCATCCTACAGGACACACACATACCTGGTGACATCATTCACCCTACAGGACAGACACGGACCTGGTGAAACCATCACCCTTCAGGACAGACACGGACCTGGTGACACCATCACCCTACAGGACAGACACATACCTGGTGACACCAGCATCCTACAGGACGGACACAGACCTGGTGACACCATCACCCTACAGGACAGACACGGACCTGGTGACACCATCACCCTACAGGACAGACACAGACCTGGTGACACCAGCATCCTACAGGACAGACACATACCTGGTGACACCAGCACCCTACAGGACAGACAGGGACCTGGTGACACCAGCACCCTACAGGAAAGACAGGGACCTGGTGACACCAGCACCCTACAGGACAGACAGGGACCTGGTGACACTAGCACCCTACAGGACAGACACGGGCGTAGTGACACAAGCACCCTACAGGACAGACACGGACCTGGTGACACCAGCATCCTACAGGACAGACACAGACCTGGTGACTCCAGCACCCTACAGGACAGACACGGACCTGGTGACACCAGCACCCTACAGGACAGACAGGGACCTGGTGACACCAGCACCCTACAGGACAGACACGGGCGTAGTGACACAAACACCCTACAGGACAGACACGGACCTGGTGACACCAGCACCCTACAGGACAGACACAGACCTGGTGACACCAGCACCCTACAGGACAGACACAGACCTGGTGACACCAGCACCCCACAGGATAGACAGGGACCTGGTGACACCAGCAACCTACAGGACAGACACGGACCTGGTGACACCAGCACCCTACAGGACAGACACAGACCTGGTGACACCAGCACCCTACAGGACAGACACGGACCTGGTGACACCAGCACCCTACAGGACAGACACGGGCGTAGTGACACAAGCACCCTACAGGACAGACACGGACCTGGTGACACCAGCACCCTACAGGACAGACAGGGACCTGGTGACACCAGCACCCTACAGGGCAGACACGGACCTGGTGACACCAGTACCCTACAGGACAGACATAGACCTGGTGACACCAGCAACCTACAGGACAGACACGGACCTGGTGACACCAGCAACCTACAGGGCAGACACGGACCTGGTGACACCAGCACCCTACAGGACAGACCCGGACCTGGTGACACCAGCACCCTACAGGACAGACACGGACCTGGTGACACCAGTACCCTACAGGACAGACATAGACCTGGTGACACCAGCACCCTACAGGACAGACACGGAGCTGGTGACACCAGCACACTACAGGACAGACACGGAGCTTCCGGTACCAACAACCTACAGGACAGACACGGACGTAGTGAGACCAGGAACCTTCAGGACAGACACAGAGCCTCTGGTACCAGCACTCTACAGGACAGAGGCGGAGCTTGAGATAAATCCAAATAGCAGGGACAGTAACATCCTCATCACCTTAGATCGGCGTCGCGTCGCCACAACAAACATTTACATATATACCGTTCAACCACTCACTGTCCTTATGCGTGTGTGTGTGTGTCAGTTGTGATATTGATGTATACATGATATTAGCATTAGACCTGATAGAGCTAGTAGAGATAATACCTTGACACGCCATATGCTTCTTTCAGGCAGGCTGCCTACAGTTGCTCACACAAGTGTGATTCATGGTATATTTCAAAGGACATGGAAGTTCAAGGGGCCGTCATTGTCAAGGGGCTATGTATAATTAAAGAGATTGGGAAAAATCCAAACAAAAATTGTGTCAATTTCACCACTAAACAAAATGTATATCCACATTTACATATAATTGCACTGTGCACCACACACACACACCCCAATCTGTCCTCCGTGACAGATCCGTGTTAGAATTGGTCTTCAACAAACATGCATGTCGTTAGAGGCGACTAACGGGATCGGGGGATCGGGCCACCTGACTTGGTTGATGCATGTCATCGTGACCCTGTTGCGTAGATCGATGCTCATGATATAAACCACTGGATGATCTGGCCTAAACCATGTTACTGACGGAATGCAGCGTCAAACAACAAACGAATCCTTTCTGTCTGTGTTATGTGTCTCACACGCCAGTAATTATTCTAAGTCGTCCGTCAATATGAAACATGAACGAATCATTGTCAAAGGGGAACAACTCTATTGTTTATAATTTCATATCAGTAAATTATATACTTTTAGTAATGTAAATGTTTGTGTATATAGACTGCCATTTAGCCACGTCCAAGGTGAGAAGCGCAATATATAACGCCTTCATAAAATACCTAAATAGAATCTAACTTGTCTTTATGACAAGGCTTCCCTGTTTCCCTGATTTAAATACGTTCATACATTTAAACGTTGTAATTCTATACTGATGGAGAAAATAACCATATGGAGCATGTTTCTTTCACGTTGTTTGTTTGGTTAGTTTCTTGTAAATCGCCGCACTCAGCAATAGTCCAGCTATTTGGCGGCGGTCTGTAAATAATCGAGTCTGAACCAAACAATCCAGTGATTGTTATCATGAACATCGATCCACGCAATTGGGATCGATCTCATGTATCAACCAAGTCAGCGAATCTGACCATCCGATCCCGTTAGTCGCCTCTAACGACAAGCACAGTCGCCTTTTACAGCAAGCATGGGTTGCTGAAGATCTATTCCACCCCGGATCTTCTTGGGTCTTCTTTCACGGAGTACCTTCATCATTTTAGAGTTACAACGTATGTTGTATTAAATGTATGAACGTACACGTAAACGGTGACTGGAAAATTATATACTTAATAATTGTAACAGAAAGAGAAACAAGGAAAGTGTTGTGTGTCAATATTTGATAGAATGTTACGTTTATCGGAAGAGTATATACATAACAATGCCAAATTTACAAGGAACAAGGAAAACGCCACTTCTGTAATATGAATCATATCAACATTAAATGATAAAAGACAAGTAAATGTGACACAATTTGTGAACATGTTAAGTCTGTATAACTCGGTGAATTAAAATCGATAACAAACTTAGCTATACTTCTGTGGTTGCATATAATGAAGTTAGAGTAAAGCTGTTAATATTATTTTAGGATGCAACCACAATCTCATAAAGTTTACATCGTATATTAAACCAAGATGCAGTGTCAGTCAAACGATGTATACTCTTACACAACAGTTTCAACTGTTACACTCCCCGAAACATGCCCCCATTGGCTTTCCTTGTTAAAGTTGGTCCCCAGCAACCTTTGTTGTCGCACAAGGCGCCGTAATGGATGGCGTATCAAGGTACTCAAGGTACTTAAATCACTGATTACCTGAATATTGATTAGTGTGTCGTCACAGAACAAAGACACGAATACAGGTTACGTATAAAATACCATCATCTAACCACATTCAGTTTAGAAATTTGAAAAAAAAGTTTCTCCACTTTGGGTTTACTCACAGAAAACAAATAATCAACAAAACAATCGTGCAACATATTGATGACATTCAGCATAGCTCAGTGGGTGATTGAGGCAATGTGATACAAAAGAGCCGAGTGTCGGGCGGAACAGAGTTCATGTACAATCACAATCAAGACGCAATACTTTGAAACGATACAATGATGCTAAGTCAGCCACGTCGCGCATCGTGATCCGGGAGACAAACATGGGTACATGGGTCTCTTGTGACAAGGAATCACCACTGAGAGACAAACATGGGGTACTGGGTGCTTTTGTGAGTAGCAGTCACTACGAAGAGACAAGCATTGGGTACTAGGTGCTCTTGTGACTAGCAGTCACGACGGAGAGACAAGCATGGGGTACTGGGTTCTCTTGTAACCAGGAATCATCACGGAGAGACAAGCATGGGGTACTGGGTACTCTTGTAACCAGGAATCATCAATGAAAGACAAGCATAGGCTACTGGGTGCTCTTGTTACCAGGAATAATCACGGGGAGACAAGCATGGGGTACTGGGTGCTCTTGTAACCAGTAATCACCAATGAGCTACATACATAGGGTACTGGGTTCTCTCGTGAGAAGCAGTCATCACGGAGAGACAAGCGTGGGGTACTGGGTGCTCTTGTGACCAGGAATCATCACGGAGAGACAAGCTTGGGGTACTCGGTGCCCTTGTGACCAGGAATCATCGTCTAAATCATCAAACTTCAGTGAAATGTAACGCTCAGTTAAATATTCACACACAACATTTTCCTTGTTTCCATTTCTATTTGAATTGTTATGTATATAAGCTTCCGCTAAATGTAACGTTCTATAGAATATTCAAACACGCGATATTTCCTTTAAACCAACATGATAAGATTATTTTGTAATGTCGATGCATTATAAAACATTATAAATATCCCCACAAGTGTGCGAAGTTATGTTTTCTTACTCATTATTTTGCTTCATTTCTGTACTAGAAGCATTAGCAAATGTAAATATAGTAACGAATCGCATTATGAGTAGCTTCGTGCTTATGTAATAGGTATGTAATATACAAACAGCGTTTCATAACCACCCATTGTGGCAACCATATGTTATTACTGTGTCATACCATGCTTAACATTACACAGAAGTGTCACAGTCCATGCACATGTAGCTCACAAGCGTAATTACATCTATCCATTATCAATAAGGAAGACTATCGCCAGTGACAAAATATGTATTCATCAACATTATTGAATTAACGACTTCCCTTGTCAGCAGATTTAAACCGATATACTTATATTAACTGAGGTTCTGTGTTAATTATGATTTCGTTTTTAGTTTCAACAAAATTCAGCAAACGCGCTTTTGTGTGATTGGTTTGCTGGTCAATCACTTGATGTTCTGGTTTGTTTACATGCCGCCGCGTATGGCAGGAGTAACGCTGTACGGTGTCAGTCAACAAACATATAGCTTTGTATGCAACTAGTGAGAGGTTGGTGCTACCAAACTTACACTTTCCGTGAACATCATTTTCACTGCAATTCTTCAATTCAATAGTTTTCCTGAAAACTAAAATCAAGGGAACATATGGTACAAATGAACATATCGAATTGCATCGGGAATCTTTTTGTCACTGATGTGTCAAATTTAGAAATGTCCTCAACACGTCTTCCGTGAAAAAATTGACAGCTTTCCTGAGGCCTTGAATGTTGTAACCTTCATCAAACAACTCTTGGACAGGTCCTATGACGCTCGTTGTAATCTTCGTAGGAAGAGCATGCTCTATTGACCTAAACAAATGTGCAATGTAGATATCAAAGGCTGTTGCTGCTGAAATACTGCTCGACATTAAGGGAAAGTTGACTGTTGGAAAGTTGAAGTCATCTCTCTCATATTGAGGAGAGTTTTTAGTCATTCTCAACTTTATGCATAGCTATGAAGATAAAATATGTTTATTGGGATATGTGGTTGTATAATGCATGATGTATTCATTGCAAGATATGATTTCCTTGACACATCTCCATGTAACTTACAAGTATGTTATATCACTCCCGGGGTCCTATATGTGAGAGGGGGCACGGGTGGCCCAGTCGTCTAAGGCGCCGCGATACGCTGTGCAGAGTTGCGTCCCTTGGGCACGCCAGAAACCTATGATTGTGGGTTCGAACCCCGGTTCGCCCCGATTATGTTTCTAGGTTTGTCAGCACCATACCCGTGCTCGTGGGTTTCACCGAAGTTGTAAATTTCTGAGGCCTGCTTCACTTCGGGCTTTCCTCCTACATTAAACTGACACGCCATGATATGACTGGAAAACTGTAAAGAGTGGTTAAGCCCAACTCACTCACTCACTATATGTTAGATTTGCAGTGTTACATATTTATGTTAAAGTCTACTGTTAGGTGTACCTATATCACAAGGGCACTCAGCAAAATCAATTGTCATTTAAATATTGATGTGAAGGGCTTGGTAATTGAGCATAGCATACGGAACATTAAACGTGATTTCATATGAATACAATAAATATGTATGTCTACACATGCTTCTGTCAACACGTTCTTTATGGAAAAAAGTAATTCTTATGTTTTATATAAAATTTTCTTTAGGCAGCCATTGTAGCAGTGTCTCGTCAACTCTCGATAGGCATCTGGGGTAATGCTGCTGAGTGATGGACATCCTAATCAAGTTTTTTTTAGCTTAAAACCCTCTCTCCACACACGAATATATCGTACATGAAATGTTATTATTATTTTATTGTGTGGATATTGTTTAACGCCGCACGATCCCAGGTGTCTGTTAATTGTCGAGGCCGGACAATGTATGCCAATAGTTATATAAAAAGCAATCAACCAAGGTCACAGAGAGGTATTGGATTCTTGTGTGGATTTTCAAAATAAATAAAGGATTTGCTTGATATTTTGCAATTTAAGAAAACAACCAAGTTCACTTCTGTCCAAACATTTTATTTTAATTTGCTTTTGTCACTAAACATGGAAATAATAGATATTATTACATTTTTAATTGTCAACAATAAAAGTAAATTCTTCTAACCTTCACTGAGAAAACAATATATTTGACCGCTGAACTTTAGCTTCCGGTATATCTGATATCGGACAATACCCGAAACATCCCTGCCACTGATTTATCCGTCTGAACCAGACATATAAGAGACCAGCCAACCCGCTTCGTTTGTTCCAAATTAAGATCTATGCATAAAGATCTAGAGTGACAAATCTCTCCACAAGACTGTAGGACAGGAGGGCTGACGTGCTTGTAACGCTATTTGATCAAGGTTACCATATTCAAGGCCTCATTCAAGATCCTGTGGAGAACATTTCCAAATTTGACTCATCAGTGACAAATTTAATGAACGATGCAGTTTTCTACTTTGACTTGTTCCATATATTCCCGTGTTTTTTTCAGGTTAACAGTTGACTCGCCTTTGCATGTGTTTGCAACCGTGGGGCAGGATACTTTCACATTTTTGTGAACACCTGGTATTATCACTATAATTTACCAAAAAACAATGTTACTGATACAGTCGGAAGGGTACAATCGATTTTGGCGGATATTTCTTATGAATATGGAAAGGGTTTTGTCGTTTCATTTAATAACTCTGCTTTCTTATAATTATTGAAACTGATCTTTCTTTCGCTTTTTTTTGTAAGAGAAATTGTAATAAACCTGTCATCGAATCAATGTAAAGATGAGCTATTTACATGTATGTGTGGACGTGCGCCACACCCGATTTTGACATTACTTGAACCCTTTCTCATAAAATGCGACCCACCCGTAGAAAAGGGACCTTAAGGGTGCTAGGATACAGGGGTGGCGTCATAAAGGAAGACGTTTGACGACAACTTCCGAAAAAATGTCAATGTGTGCGGACTGTAGAAGTATAATATGTATACATACAGGATATATATATGTATCTTATTTTCCTATCATTATACATAGAACTGAAATAATTACAAAAACGGGTCTAAGTGTGAAAATGAGCCCAAGTGTTTATTGTCATGTATCTCTGTGTTTTGTGTTCCTAAGATAAAGTAGTTTTAAAATATAATCAGAATCAAAATATAAAACGTTTTCACTCATAAGGTCCCTTACCTCATGGTTGGTCACATATGAGAGCAGTTTCCACTTACAGATGCTATCGATGGTCTTACAAAACCGAAATACACAAAACACACAGACGGAATCAGCAAAACATATATAAAGTAGCAACAATGTATTTGGTGCAAAGCAAGAATGTGCAGTTGTAAAATAACCATTAGACCATCGATAAATCTTAAAGCTGAACATTTGAACAAACAATATAACTACACACTGTGATAAAATTCATAAACTTGTTTCATATGCTAATTATCAAAAACAAATTTGTCAAACAAGATAAAGACAATATCTACAATTAAGTATTGTTGCTCTAAGTTATACTTCATATTCAATGCATATCATTCTCGCTTTGTTTACATGTTTTGTTAACACATTGTATTAGATCAATATAAGATCATCATAATAATGTCTCACATCTCAATGATTTAGAGGGTTTTATGGTATGATCGAAGAACCGGCAAGGAAGGAAATAGCACACGAATCCATGATGGTGCTTTTTACAACAGAGACATTCTTATACAGATATCACATGTAATAGGCAAAGCAATGTAATAGAAACATTGGTGATTAATCATGTATTCGGTGAGGATATACAATAATGATATACGAAAATATAAAAAAACATACTTTACATTAAACATTGAAATACAAAAGTCAATCTTTCTCCCGAAGGAAGCAACACTTCATGCAAATGGCACACACTACATTCTGCCCCAGCCGTGAGCCTTACCCCTAGCAAATAAATACCGGTACAAACCATTTCCTTGAAACAAATAACCTCCCTCAAAACGAATCAAACCTTCCTACAGTAGACATTCGCTCCCCCATCCTATCAATGATGACACCATACACTCTTATGAATATTACATTGCATTACAATTTGCTCGGACCTTCTTAAATATGATCAACATCGATTCCCACCTGCAATGTTTAGACAATATTGTGTTAATAACCAGCATTAAAAAGACTTTCAAGGGCTCTGTGCCATGCTGTGAGTCGTCTCTACGGGAGCACGTGAAATATGCCCCCTGAGGCATCTCGCTCATTTGATGCGTTATTTTCACAGACATCAATGACATGCAAAGAGTATTCGTATCCGATACATTATATACATCACTTAGAAGGTGACATCAAACGATTATACATCAATTATGCACTCGTTTAGATAAAGAGTCTAACAAATACATGCTAAATGATTTATTCAGTATTTTTAATTAGACGAACTATTATATAACATAAATGAAGGCATATAAATTCCACTAAACATAAACCATAAACATATAGATATATGGTGCAGACTTTGTACCTTTATGAACGAGCTATACAATGTTCTTTTCGATATCTGATAAATAAACTATGTCAATATTAAAGACATCACAATCAAAAACTGTCAATGTTAATGTCCTTAGCTATGACGCATACAGGATTTGAAGCACCAAACGTCTGCTCCAGAGACAAAGGCTCCATCAACTAGATCACGGACGCGGTCTAAACTTCAAAAGATATATTTTCCTTCTAATGTAACAATTGCAGTGTAAATTAACGTGCACAATGAAAAGTGATAAATAAATTAAAGACGTGAAGTGCACAGCCACGTGTCTTGTTCCCTGAAATATCCTTCAAGTTATTTGATAAATTTAGTTCAGCGCCACTCATCGAGATGCAGCTGATAATCCAGTGATTGATATTATGAACAACCATGCTCGACTTCGAGGTACAGTGTCATGCAATCAACCCAGTGAACGAGCCTCACTTCACGCTCCATTAAGTCGTCTTTTACAACCACCATCACTGACTGGGGGCCAAATCAAAACCAGAGTGCCAATTTTGCCCCACTTTGTAAAAGCAAAATAATTTCATTATAAAATTGACACATTGATTTGCAACCTGCCTTGAGAACGATGGATGCATGCATGTACTTTTATACACAACAGGAACACTATGATTCACCACCAGGACACAGCCAAGTGAGCCTGTAGTTATGAGAGTGATGTTATATGTTACAAAATGTGCTTTAGTCTGGTAACCCAGCGTGTGTATGATCGACATTTACACTGTACACCCTATTTTATTGTTCCTGGAGGTAAATGTAGATCCATATATAAAAAAGCTGGATTGTGAGTGAGTGAGTAACAATATTCCAGCAATATCACGGCCGGGGACCCCATCTCATGCTGGATGTAAAGGAAAACAAATGTTGTGAAAAGAAATAAAACAATGGGGTTCATCCTTTCACAAAAACGCAATATCATGTAGCAAACAAAATTTGCTTTAGTCTGTTAACCCTGCGTGTGATTGATCGACATTTACACTGTACACAATATGTAATTGTTCCTGGAGGTAAATGTAGATCCACAGATACAAAAAAGCCGGATTGTGAGTTAGTGAGTGAGTAGCAATATTCAAGCAATATCACGACCGGGGACACCATAAATGGGCTTCACACGTTGTACCCATGTGAGGAATCAAACCTGGTCTTTGGCGTGAAGCACTAGATTACCTCACCGCCCTAGAAGCACAGGAAAGACAGCAACAAGGACACCGCGATACTCATGTTATTGGTATTAGTATGTCATCCAGACCCATTGTTCTGTTGCTGTGGTCTCTTTCTGGAATCAAACTGTTTACAGTAGTAAGTGTTGAAGGAAGCTTTAGGTTTTGTGTATTTGTTAGTTTAGGCCGCATTCAGTTATATTGCAGCTCTTCCACGGCAGTATTATACTCGAGTCTGAGCCTGGCCAACCAGTGGCAGAAATAATGTCCATCGTGTCACGTCGTCTGGGTACAATAAACGATATTCAGTGCAAGATCCTGACCACTGATCTAGTCTGCTCTTTCGGCAAGTAGTAGATCCTGATGGGTGCCTAATCTAACCAGTGACCTCACAGGGAGTACAATTTATTATTGTAATAGTGCTGGGCTTTAATACAAATAATACGTATCAGAAATAAAATGGACCAAAAACATTGCCTCAGATTATATCCAACTTATTTTTTCATGCTTGATGTAAAGGAAAACAAAATGTTGTGAAAAGAAGTAAAACAGTGGGCTGAACACAAAAACACATTTTATGTATCAAACAAAATTCGCTTTATTCTGGTAACCCTGCTTCTTTAGGATCGATAATTACACTGTGGATGGGCATGTTATTAGTAGAGCCTTCGGCCCGTGGTATAAAACATTGCGAATAGTGTAAAAGCCATTACAACAACAATGTTTCAATCTGCCGTTGGAAACTAATTAAAAACAAATTTGAAAATTGAGGGAAAACAACTGTTTGATCAAACTGAGGTTTACTTGTATTGTGCGACGTGAATTTCAATGACTCGAACACAACGTATAACTTGTGGCTTCGTAGCGGGGTTCATGAGATTTATTCTCCCGCTCCCGCGGACTACGTAGCATTTTATCATGACCACGTAAACTAATCACATCTCAACATTCTAACATGGAGCTAAGATACTGTTTGATGATTATTGTTTTTTTTAAATGAATTATCTCTCTGGGTGATACCGTCTACGTTAACGGAGAATCACTTTTAAAATACAAAACTTAAATCAGAACAAAATGTAATCGCTCTCTTACAAAATTAAATCAACAATGTAATGATGTGTCATCATTATCCACGAGCATGCCCTTGTCGTCTTGTTAACAGAGTCATGCCACACGATGCACTTCCACAGTAGCATAATCTGCACCTCCAAGTTGCCCAACATTTATATGCGGAGGACGATGAGGATTAACTGGCGATTGTTGTTTTATTTAATTTACCTGTTTTCTTTTGACGACACATACAATGATGATGATGATGACGAGAAACACGATTGCACAAACAACGGCAACAATGATAATGAGAGTTGATGGTGTGCGTGGTTCATCATTTCCTGGAGCATCAGTTGTTTCTGCAACCATATAAAGGCGTCATCAGCAATTGTTAGACACCTTTCCTTAAATATCAGAACCCTAGTTCCATTGCATAAAACCAAACACAATGTTAGTGCACATTATAATGACTAGTAATAGAAAGTACAAAAGGCGAAGACAAATAGCAGGAGTTGGCGACTGTTTCAGCAACAAATATGGGGACGAATTTGTTATTTAATCTGTTATGTAATTCTCAAAATAAATTCATTATATTGCCTTATAACTGTACTTGTGGTGTTGACGTGCCCCAATTCAATTTAGTTATTTGCTTCTTTGACATATTGTAAAAGACTCACTGAGTTCAGTGACTCCATCACAAGGTAGACTCGACCGCTTGTTGTGACAGCTAAATATCAGTCTTACAACCCCCAGGTGGGAGTCCGTCACATTCAGGGTTACTGATGAAGTGTTGTGAGAAACACTTGATACAGAGTCAGCTTCCATCAGCAGTGTTGTCACATTCCCGGTCTGGAGTGAGAAGGTGAGAGCTGTGGAACAGTAGTACTCTTGTATGTCCACTGTGAGTGTCAGCGCCTGATACTGGGCAAGTACATCAGTGTCCCCCTGACTGGTGATGCTGCATGTTGGTGTTTCTGAATCATCAAATACAACCACAGAATGATGAAATAGTCCGACTAAATCAAATTAGAGTTAAAGAGTGAAATTCTTTCATTAACTTGTCCATTTTAAAATCAAAACTATCATATAAACCAAAAATTACTTTTGATATATTCAGGTTATAAATGTGAGCGAGTGAGTTGGGTTTAACGCCGCTTTTAACAGTATTCCAGTTACATCACGGCGTGTCAGCTTAATGTGGGAGGAAAGCCCAAAGTGATGCAGGTCTCAGACGTTTACCACTTCGGTGAAACCCACGAGCACTGGTATGGTGCTGACAAACCTAGAAACATAATTGGGGCGAACTGTGAGGTTATAAGTGGTTGGAGGTTGAAATTGATGACTGATTTACATTGCTGTGTGTGAATTTTGCGAACAGAAAATCATTTCATCACTTAAGTTTGTCATCCATATTCTAACAACATGACGGTGATCCAGATAACATGGCGCTGAACCAGACAATCATGTGATTGACATCATGAGAATTAATCCAAGCAATTAGAGTGAGTGAGTATGGTTTTACGCCGCTTTTAGCAATATTCAAGCAATATCACGGGACACCAGAAATGGGCTTCACACAATGTACCCAAGACGGGAATCGAACCCGGGTCTTCGGCGTGACGAGCGAACGCTTTAACCACTAGGCTACCCGACCGCCCCCCAAGCAATTAGAATACATCGAGATGCAATAAACCAAGTCACGGAGCTTGATCACCTGGTCCATTTAGTCGCCTCTGTCGATAATCACATGTTGCTGGGGATCTAAGGTCAATTCAGTTTATTTCAGGGTTAAATGCCATTTCAAATTCAGCCAAATTGTCAATCACTGGATTGTCTGGTCCGGACTCCATTATTTACATACCGCCGTCATATAGCTGGAATATTGCTGAGTGCGGTGTTAAACAACACACAAACAAAACGTTACACGCATGCATGTTGATTACAGTTAAAATAGCAAATGCATAAACATGCTTTACTTCACTCAAGAACAACACGACAAAATTTTCCAAGTTTTAATGAAACGTGACAACGAAACAATGCAACATTTCGAAAAAATCTCACGTTGTCGCATTGTTGTGCTCATATTAATTTATGCATACTTATTTTAAGAAAGCGCGACCACGCTACTGCCCGACAATTCTACACAGCAACATTTCATAAAACATGTCACATTTTCGCGATTAGATTACAAATAAACATACATACTCCCGTAAAGCCGGAAGTGCTTAGACTTAGACTTTACTACTTTGGTAAAGTAGGAGCTAAGTTTGTAGCTAAAAGGGTCATTAGTTGACTGATGTTTTGTGTATTAAATATATACCAGGCTCCCTCAGGGTGAGTGAATGAGTATTCTTTGACGTCACTTGGAACATTTATGTCAACATGATGTGAGATAAAGGCGGAAGTGATACAGGACTTAGACTTCACTACTTTGGTAAACTGTCAAGCCAAGAAACATAATCAGGACGAATCGGGGATTCGAAACCACGCCCTTAGGTTTCACACGCACGTCTTGGAGACACAAATCTGTACAGCGAATATGATGATTTCAGTGATTGAGTGATTGAATAAGTGAATTTGGATTTGAGTGAGTGTGGGAATGGCTGAATTACATTATTTCAGGACTAATTACATTATTTCATGGCATGTCTGCTTGATGTGGGAAGAAAGCCGAAGTTATGCATGTGCAAGATGCTGATTTTCTAGCACGCCCCGGGGAAGGCAAATCTTCACAGCGACTGCCCCAACCGTGTCCCCTCGTCTATATGAAACTGTTACTGGTGATCGTAGTGGAATGCTGACAAACCTAGAAACATAATCGGGGCGAAACGGGATTCGAACCCACAATCATAGTTTTCTGGCGTGCCCAAGAGCCGCAACTCTGCACAGCGAATCTCGCCGCCTTAGACGACAGGGCCAACCATGCCCCCTTCTATTATAACATTTAGGGGGAGTAAATTATATACGATCAGTACATATCAGTTTTGAAATCGTACCTACTTGCAACTGTTAAAATACATGTCTCAACTTCATTAAGAATAGTTTCACATGACCATTGTCCCGCATCTGTTGTCTGTATACCAGAAATGTTGAAGACAGAGTGAGTGCCATTGATGACAGACGCAGATCCGTTCTCAGTCTCACACGGCATACCTCCTTTCAGTTGACATTGTGCAACATCAACACCACTGGGGTTGATATATGTGTGAACACCACTTCCCCCTGTACAGATCAATTGTACAAACGAGTCCACATTGCTGAAACTTGGGCAGATGAATCCTGTGGATACTGTGGAGAAAGTAATTTTAATAAGCCGTAATAATGTATGATACCTGTGTCATTATCAGAGAACTATAGCTGCATATACACTTGCGATAATTATCATCTACAAATATATCACAAAAGTTTTGAACTGACCGCAAAGTGACTGTGTCAGTAGAAGTAGAGTCTGGGCCACGGCTGTGTCGGCAGGTGTCATCTGGAGCCTATCACATTAAAACAATATATCCTAAATTATTCATAAGATTATCATACCTAATCAAAAACATCACCAACATCTCTAATATTTTGATTATCTCACTAAGAGGACTGTCAACAGTATCCAAATCTGTATCTCCAAATTCCGTAGTCATGGTCTGCTCTACTGATAGCACTCACAGGGCGAACAGCGCAATCACGTTCTGCTCTACTGATAGCACTCACAGAGCGAACACCGCAATCATGTTCTGCTCTACTGATAGCACTCACAGAGAGAACAGCGCATTAATCCAAGCAAAAGAAATACGTCGAGACGAAATCAAACAAGTCATCGAGTTTGACTTCCTGGTCCATGTAGTCGCCTCTGTCGATAAGCCTATGTTGCTTGGGATCTAAGGTCAATTGAGTCTATTTCAGAGTTTAGAGCCATTTCAAATTTAGCTAAATCCAAAACACGCATGCATGTTGGTTGAAGTTAAACAGCAAATGCGTAATTATGATTCATTTCACTCAAGACCAACACGACTACATTTTCAAAATTGTAATGCAACGTGACAACGAAACAATGCAGCATTTCGACAAAATTTTGCGCTGTCGCATTGCTGTGCTCATATCAATTGATGCATACTTTTGATATTTTAAGAGAGCGCGACAACGCGACTGAGCGACAATGCCAAACGGCAACATTCCATAAAACATGTCACATTTTCGCGTTTAGATTACAAATAAAAATAAATACGTTCGTAAAGTAGGAGCTAGGTTTGTGGCTAAAAGGGTCATTAGTTGACTGATGTTTTGTGTATTAAATATATGGGCAAATGTTCTTAATGTACCAGGCTCCCTCGGGGTCGTTTCGTAAACAGGGGTAGTTTGAGTGAATGAGTATTGTTTGACGTCACTTGGAACATTTACGTCAACATGATGTGGGATAAAGGCAGAAGTGATACAGGTGACTTTACTACTTTGATAAAACGCAAAACTGTCAAGCAAAGAAACATAATCAGGTCGAATCGGGGATTCGAAACCACGCCCTTTGGTTTCATACTCACGTCTAGGAGACGCAAAACGGTACACGAATATGATATGAATGAGTGAGTGAGTGAGTGAATTTGCAATTCATGCCGTGTCTGCTTGATGTGGGATGAACGCCGAAGTTATATATGTGCAAGATGCTGATTTTCTAGCTCGCTTGTTGGACGCAACACTGCACAGCGAGCTACGCAGTCTAAAACGACTGAGCCAACCGTGTCCCCTCATCTACATAAAGTTGCTGGTGATTGAAATTAAATGAAATTGAAATGGAAAGAGTTTGTTTCTTGTCGTCAAAATACTTTGGTGTTTGAAAATCGATATGAGACCTAATTTCTCTAGAAACGATCAATTGTATTCAGGTTGTTGGTCATTTTAATTTTTAACTCACATTAGATAGGGCGACAATGCGACAACACAACATAATTTTACCTTTATAAATTATATTCAAGATATCAACAACTGTTCCTTAAATATTACATGAGCATGGCTCGTAAGAGTAAAGATTTAACTGATATAAAAACAAACACGCATAGCACATACCATCTTTCAGAGACAACGGAGTAAAGTTTTTAGAAAAATCCAGTTTCCACCTTGCCGAACAAGCCTGGAATTATGGTGTAATATTTTGCCTGGACTAACGAGTCAATAAGAATCGCGAAACAGAATCGACATCCGGTTCGTAAACTGCCCTGCAGATTTCTGTCAATTGCAGGATTTGTAGAGCATGTGTACCGTCAACTGAGCGTCAACAAATATATTCAACATCATTTCATGTCTTCAGTCAAGGTGCTTACGTGATTTGTTGCACTTTGCGAGGTAGGACCCGTTACATTACAATATAGATCTTGATCATCAACCAGATAATCGGCACCATTTCGTGTGAAGCAAATGCAAGTGAGAGGTGGAATCTGATTTGTCAATAGGAAGGACATAGAAGGGACCTAACTCGTAATAGCCACTGGTGGCGGTACGATTGAGCCAAGAAATTCCACCTTAGTTCAGCAAGGGTGGAAACTGTTTTTTACAGTCACTTAACTTCCTTGCCTCGGGAAGATGAACCCATACTAATCCTTGACATTTGGTGTACGTGTATCATTTAACGTACATTTTCTGTATCTTTCGGGGGAGTAAATTATACACGATCAGTACAAATGACTTTTGAAATGATACTTACTTGCAACTGTCAAATTGCATGTCTCAACTGTATTAAGAGCATTTTCACATAACCATTCTCCCGCAGAAATATATAATATATACCAGAAATGTTGAAGACAGACTGAGTGCTATTGATGACAGACGCCGATCCGTACTCGAGATCACACGGCATACCACCTTTCAGTTGACACCGTGCAACACCACGACCACCGGGGTGTTTATATGTGTGAGCACCACTTCCCCCTGTATAGATACTCTAATAGTTTGATTACCTCACTAAGAGGACTGTCAACAGTATCCCCTGGATTATTTTATATTCCAAAAGTTAAGCACCACCCTTTCGTTTTGTTCATATATCTCCAAATTCCGTCAGTACATAGTTTAGAAACTGGCTCCCCAGCTAACAAGGCCCCAATTTGTAACTAGGGATGTTTGTTTGTGTGTTGTTTCAATCAACCCAAACTGTTGTATATCAGCAGCCATCGTGGGACATGGATAGGTCAAATCGTTAAAGGCAAAATGTCGATGAAAAAGAAAGGAATGGGTCACTGGAAGTGAGTGATGACACCGTATTTTCGCGAACAGCGGAATCAAGGTCTGCTCTACTGATAGAACTCACAGAGAGAACAGCGCAATCATGGTCTGCTCTACTGATAGAACTCACAGAGAGAACAGCGCAATCATGGTCTGCTCTACTGATAGCACTCACAGAGCGAACAGCGCAATCATGTTCTGTTCTACTGATAGCACTCACAGAGCGAACAGCGCAATCACGTTCTGCTCTACTGATAGCACTCACAGAGCGAACACCGCAATCATGTTCTGCTCTACTGATAGCACTCACAGAGCGAACACCGCAATCATGTTATGATCTACTGATAGCACTCACAGAGCGAAAAGCGCAATCATGTTCTGCTCTACTGATAGCACTCACAGAGCGAACACCGCAATCATGGTCTGCTCTATTGATACAACTTTAAGAGCTAACAGCGTAAACATGATCTGCTCTATTGATAGCACTTACAGAGCGAACAGCGCAATCATGTTCTGGTCTACTGATAGCACTCACAGATCGCACAGCGCAAACATGGTCTGCTCTACTGATAGAACTCACAGAGCAAACAGCGTAAACATGATCTGCTCTATTGATAGCAGTTACAGAGCGAACAGCGTTAACATGATCTGCTCTATTGATAGCACTCACAGATCGAACAGCGCAATCATGTTCTGCTCTACTGATAGCACTCACAGATCGAACAGCGCAATCATGTTCTGCTCTACTGATTGAACCCACAGAGCGAACAGCGCAATCATGGTCTGCTCTACTGATAGCACTCACAGAGCGAACAGCGCAATCATGTTCTGCTCTACTGATAGCACTCACAGAGCGAACAGCGCAATCATTGTTTGTGTGTTTGGTTCATTACGCCCCACGCAGCATATCTCGTTTCGGCACTGTGTAATTATTATGTTTTCGTATAGCTGAATGTTGTATCCTTACATCCTTAAACTTTACAAACAACTTAAATACCATTACTTATAGTCTTATACAGTACTATATATTAGTGGGAAAAAGTAACTGTGCTTCTGATAAAATAGTGTAAATGTTATGTTATTGCCAACACCAACGCAATATTTGGTCATATGTCTGATTAATATAATACTCAACAACAAGTCTTCCTGTGACACCAATATTTTAGTGTATTTTTCAAACAAGTAAAGTTTGTTTTTCAATACTGTAATAGATGTATGGAATCAAGTCACAAAAACGCAACTGCTACAGAAAAGCATGCATTCCATGCAAAAGTTGACTTTTATGCAAGACCCATGCATTTCAATGCCCAAGTATGGGTATAAAAACATGTGCGTTAACGGGATTCCATATGCATTGTTTAGCATCGTGCTGACAACAACCACTCAGAAAAACAACAAAATTACGCAATTAGTTATTATTACGAAATGCCACGCCTGTCCGAAAATGAGCGTCTGCGAGCCATTGGTATGCTTGAAGCAGGATCGAGTCAACGTGATGCTGCAAGACATTTTAACGTCCACAGAAACACTATTTGGTGTTTATGGCAACGTTCGCAATGGACGAATGCAGTCAGAGACCATCCTCGGAGTGGCGGGCCACGCGTAACCAATAATCGACAAGACAACTGGATTCGAACAACACACCTACACAATCGATTCCAGCCAGCAACAGTGACTGCAAGAAGCATCCCTGGCCTTCGACGAATATCGTCACAAACCGTACGTCGTCGCCTCAGATGTGCAGGGATTTTCGCCAGAAGACCCGCCAGACGCCCCATTTTGACAGGAAACCAGCGTCAAGCACGTCTACAGTGGTGCAGACAACGTCTACGCTAGACGGCCATGCAGTGGGGACAAGTTCTATTCACTGATGAATCTCGTTTTCACCTCAGCAACAGCGATGGACGGATTCGAGTGTAGCGACGTCGAGGTGAACGTTGCGTCAATCATTGCGTCATGGAAGAAGATCGGTTCGGGGGCGGCAGCGTTATGGTATTGGGTGGGATAATAGCAAGACAGAAGACCCGTTTCAGAGAGATAGAGGAAAATCTCAATGGACAGCGCTCCCGCGACGAAAACATCGGCCCTGTTGTTCTACCGTTTTTGCGTCGTCATGGCCCAGGCATTACCTTTCAACATGACAATGCCCGGCCTCATATTGCTCGAATCGTTCAGGATTCTCTTCAACAAAACACCGTGAATGTCATCCTCTGGCCGGCTAGCTCCCCTGATCTCTCACCAATCGAGCACATGTAGGATGAGATGGATCGGCGCCTCCGACGTCAACCGTGTGTTCCAAAGACACTCCAGTAACTTCGAAACATGCTCCAGGAGGTATGGACAGATATCCCACAGGACTTTGTGAAACGCCTAGTCCATTCCATGAGACGAAGATGTGTTGCTTGCATCGCAACCAGAGGTGGACACAAACGCTATCGATATGTAAATTGACATTTTGGCGTGTTCATGTTTTTTTTATGAAATCACGCATTTTCTGAAGTCAATATAGCAAATTAAACCATTTGAACACTTACATGAGTCCTTTATCTTTTGCAAACCGAAATTGTTTCAGATTTGGTAAAAAACTTAACTTTGCATTAAATCTTATTCAACGTGACAGGAACTTTTGTTGTTCAGTATATTTTCATAAATTTTCATTGACAAAATCAATACGTTGTAAAACGACCAACAAACGTGGGAGGGTGTATAAAGTCAGTTATTAAGATCAATATCAGGTGTGAACACTAATTGTTTTGATACAGGCGAGGTAGCTGCGGCTTATTGGAGACACCATTTGATTGAAAACAACCTGGGGATGTTGTTCCAAATGTCAACTTGTCGTAGATGTCGATTTGTCTCACCTCAGACATGTTCTATGAGGGAGAGGTCTGGGGAAACGTCCGGCCGTTACAGTACAGCATGTTTATGCTGTCCCAAAGTCATATGTTCCAACACGTGCCACATCTTTGTCGGCATTATACTGCTGCAACATGACGTTATATCTCTGCATTTGCAGGAAGGGTAGAACATGATCTCGAACATGTCGTCCAGGTAGCTTACGCCAGTCAAATTGCCACCATCAATGACGAATTATGTTCTCCCATGCGTTGTGATGTCATCCCGTACCATTACACTTCCATCATGGATAACGCAAGCGTTGCAAACATCTTCTTCTGGACACCTGTAGACCCATGCACGACCATCGGAGCTGTCCAGATGAAACCTGAACTTATCAGTATACTGAACCAGGCGTGTCTCCTGAACGTCAGATGTTGTCTACGCCGAGCTGGGCAAGCCTCACGGAAGCAAAATTGCGTGCGGTTCTGCCACTAATCAGTCTTAACCCAAGAATTGTCCGAGCTCTTAAAGTGGGAAGTTTGGTGTCGTTTCCGTAGAGGCACCGACCGAATGTAGTAGATTTGTTAAAAATACGTTACACGACTGGCCCTTAAGAGACTTGCGTGTTGGGCTGCTGTAGATAGCCTCTCCATATTCGATTTGATGAATATTAAAGTACCTGTCAACTTCTGTTTACAGCATACCCACAGCAAAGGCATTATGACATTTCATAAGCGATATTTATGGTTAAACAAAAGGGTTGTATGAGTTCCTAATAGCTAAACAATCATGGTGTGTTTGTCACATTAAAACCCGGATGTGTGAGTATCATGTTACAAAGAGCATCCAAATTGTGCGCCGCGAATTAACATGCACGTGCATACAATGGTTGGCCCCCAATCTGTGAAGGTTCATACTGCAATGAACTCACACAAAGTGAAAGTCAATTTTTTACCACAGTTTTTGCCTCAAAGGAGGTAAGCCTAGATCTATACACAGTTTCATTTAAGATGTGTGACTTCATGTTAACACAGGTAGCCATACAACAAGCCACTGAAACGAGGAACAAATTATTTCCTC
This sequence comes from Haliotis rufescens, assembly GCF_023055435.1. NCBI lineage: Eukaryota > Metazoa > Mollusca > Gastropoda > Lepetellida > Haliotidae > Haliotis > Haliotis rufescens. The sequence goes on from NW_025964354.1 coordinate 1,931,195, forward strand.
AATAATAGCGTATGTTTGCGCAACTTTCTCTTCCGAAACATCTAACAAAACGCATGTATTCAAATATCACCATCAGATGACAAAGATCTGTTGAGAAGTCAGTCACAATGAAGGCGTGTCGTAATTCATTTACATCAAGTACGAAACGATAAACAAGACAGGACAGATTTCGGAAGTTGTAGTGAGGTAATTCATAAACGATCTCACGGTCAAACTCTCTGACGTTTCCCAAACTATACTAACACGCCTTGTTCAAGATTAAAGGGTCTATATGATCAGAAAGAACGCTTTTGTGTGTATTCGTGCTAGGGAACAACAATACCCATTGTCTCATGATATCAACCACTGGGTAGTGTAGACTGGACTTCATTGTTTGAAAGTGTAATGTAGCTAAGTTATTAAACATTGTGGCATTAAACATTATGTCAAACAAGGTTTTTTTAAATATATTTATCACATACATATGTGCAAATCTAAAACATTAATAACATGACAGTAATATTCTCCTGAATGAAAAATGAAATCAGGACTCGACAATCTAGATGCCCAAAGTTTTAACATTGAACCGAGAGTAACACTCATATTTAGATGCTTCATACAAATTCTGTAAAATGTTTAATCACTAATGGGTGCTATGTTTTTTTATGTCAGCATTAGATTTTTCATCCTAAAACGTGTAAAGTCAAAAGGGACATAGATGAATGCGAGCGTCTGATTTACACACTTAAACACTTAAGCCCATCAGGCTCAAAATCAGGTCCCAAGTTTCGTGTGCCTGTAAAAAGCTGATTTAATCGTGGTTTTGTTGGTCACGTTGGCTGTTCGCATATCAACATCGCGTGATTCGCTTATATTTGTTTCAGTATCACATTTGATTCGTACATAAATTATTTTTACCAGCTCTCATTTTAATACAGGGAGCTGAATCATTGCTGGCAGCAGCGTTACACTTCGCCTCACATAAGTGAACTGACGAGCTAACGAGATAAAGATTAAACATTTTATCATGGGTAGGGGAGAAGTGGTAGAAATTCAGTTTTGAACCCATGCTACAGTCCCAGCTTACCTAACTGATCCTCTAAATATGAATGTAAAATATACTAATATCAAGTGAGAAGTGTCACCTCACCTTGTTCTTCCTCTTACCAAGCTATCACTTCAGTGGCTCACCCTCACTTTCCTTACGACTACAGCCTTGAGTCTGTCACTCCAGAGAGTTGTCTTCTTCTAGTGACTGACTAGGTGCCCAACCCATGTATCGTATCCAAGGGAGGTCACTCGAGTGAGCATTTTATCTCTCAACATTGTGTGGTTGGTGAATTAATGTAACACTGTGAATGTTTCCTCATTCAGGTATGGCTCATGACTGTGTTGCGACACACATGAACAGTCATATATTATAATTATAGCAGAAGGGAGGGAACTCATCAGACAATATATATTATTGACGTTTTATTTTTTTCCGATTTACTGCTAACTAGAAAGATGAGAGATGTCAGTGTTGTATCAACGAATCATTGAGCCATGCCCTGTCCCCTTCATACAACAAACCACTCAGACCTTGAATGAACACAACAACACAACACACCCAGCATCGTTCATTAGCCATGGCCAGCTCGATCCCACTGGGACCACACTGGTCGTCATTTTAGGACGCAACCTGAGGAACCTGCAAACACGTCGAGTGCGGGCGTGTTTTTGACATGTGCAAAACTGACTACAAGCTCAACAATGTGTTGCCAGTGACAGGATTGTTTGTTGTCAGTATCATTGCTGTATATTTGTGGATGTGATTACATTTAGAATACACCACCTACTTTTTTCATATATTTTTGTGTGAAGCCTTATATATAGTTTGGTATACATAGTTTTACTCATCAGTGCCTATCAAGGCACGAACGGTATGATGTAGCTTTTGTGTGAATTTCCTTTCTGATAAGATGAGTCATGGGTGAGGGTCAACAATAAAACCAACAAAACCCTTTCCATAATCATAAGAAATTCATTGTGCAATTCAGACTGTTTCATAAGCATATGTTTATGAATCATTATCAAATAGTGAAGACGACAGGTGTTCGTATCAGTCATAAACCCATGGCAAGGATAGAGAATAACCAGTCTCGAGTATCCACTTAAACAGTTTACATTTGAGGTGAAAGGTAATATAGCGGTAAAAATTATATGAATGGATCACTGAAACTGGTGTTCGCGAAAACAGTATAAATGTCCTGCCCAAACTGTCTCACCTGCCACTCACTAAACTTGTATAAAAAGTGTTTTTTGTCTGACGCCGTAGAACACTTCTTCTTCCATGCGACGGGGGACAGCTGAGACAATCAAGTCATTGACCTTTGAAAATCTTAAAAGTGAAACGATAGCCCATTTACTGATTTTGTTGAGAGTTATAATTTCATGTTGAATTACACCTGCAGTGTACAAAAGCAGTTATACCACTGCTTAGAAGTAAACGATAAATATGGTGTAAGCAATTCTAATGTACTGGTCTCAACATTTCGTTTGTTGTTGATTTGACATATTATCAATAAATTACTCCTTCCACCAGCAGAAACAAAGAGCAGTCGAAACCCGTTGGATCGATTCATATTGTGTTCGAAATGCAGAATGAAAACATGTTCTTGACCATAAATACATGATGCTGATATTCAAAATGACACCAACAATTCCTTGTACCACGCCTTGAATTAGACTGACACGTATTTTGTCACCATGTAGTTTCTGTTTCTGCTTGTTTGCATTTTCACTTAAACGGAAGCTGATTTGATGAAGGGCGTTTCGTCCGGTGTTTCCTTACTTACTTTGGCCTTACTTTCTGGCGCATCCGATCTTAATTCACATCAAACAGCTTCATGCGTGCGTTCCGTGAGTGGCAAATAACAAGCAGAATAGATACATTCAGTTTAATGTGACATTCAAAGGTCAACTCAAATGTCATATTGTATGTTTGAAATGCATTATTTATATCTCGGGAGTTGACAGTTGTACGACCTTTCAAAGTTTAGGGAATTAACTTTTTCGAAGGTACTTTAGTCAGTTTCTTGTTCATGCAAAGAACAGTAACTTAATCTAGATGAATAAAACCACATTTTAACAATGCGTGAGATTCTAAATTTGAATACTCTGAAACACTTAATTTTTTCAGTCATCCTTTCGCGGCATATACGTTATGTTTGTATTAAGTTTCACCAGCAATTAAAATTATGACAAGGCTTTTAAATTGATTGGTGAATTGCCTGTTTGCACGCAGAGCCGCAATGCCATTACTTTAGACTAATACACAAGTAAGTCATCAGTATAGAAATACTACTGGCAGTAGCAAAGATCCACCACATTTGACCCCGACGTAGACACCATAGGCTGGTTGGCGACAATACACAGTGATAAGTATACGTGTGTCTTTGTGTTGGTCGATTCATGTTTTGTTTACAATTACCATACTTTGTTTTCCTTTTAAAATTCACGTTCGTTTATCCATAACTTTCTGACGTCGAACCATATGTGTGTCTTGGTCTTATTGATAGATAAATTCGCTAACTTTTATAATAAATGTACCATGGCTCGCCTGCACCCATCCTGTTGATAACATTTGTACCGATCAATTCACTTTGTGCATAATACCCTTACGGTTGTATGGCAAAAATATTATCACTCTCATGTCCCTTATGAACTTCAGCCAAACGCAATACGGAGATGGGTGTCATACTGTGGGGACATGTGTATGCAGCATTATCAGCACATTTCATTTTCTTTGGGGCTTCGGACGCCCTCACGAGATCACCGTTTGGTATCAGGATGTGTCAAAGGCTGTGCACGAACGTTGTAGGATGTTCCACGTACTTGTATTCAAGTACTAAACATCTCTGTCGTCTGAAGGCTTCTGTAAATGACAAACCTTCCCCTGATGAAGTGGCTTATAATGTTAACATCACACAGGTAAGCAACAATGTGTATTGGTATACCTCTCTTAAGAATATTTGAATTGCATTGGTTAATCTATCTCATGTGACTCAACAATACATTTCAATGCTGACATAACAATAGAAAACTGCGCCGAACAGCTTTGGTTAAATCACGATACTGACACTGACCTCAAATATGGACTCATCACGTAATCACTATTGGTCTTCGGTGGTCTGAGGTCCGATCTGACAACCGTAGGGGTCGAGTACTCGGGGAATCATTATTTACATCACACACTGATATTCTGGGTATTTTCATTTAACAGATATATCATAGGCTAATATAATGTTAAAAAATACATGCTTATGGTATAAATGTTTTTTGTACCGGAAAAGGTACGTTTTGCCATATATGCACTATATTTTGCGGACCCGTGACAATCCGGTGTTGAATTGGTCTTGCGCAAATCATGCTTGCTGTGAAATGCGACTATGCTTGTCGTAAGAGGCGACCAACGGGATTGGGTAGTCAGGGTCGCTGACTTGGTGATGCATGCATGTCATCGTATCCCAATTGCGTGGATCGAAGTTCATGATGTCAATCACTGGGTTGTCTGGGGGAGAGAGAGAGGAGCGGGAGTCGAAACATGATCAAAGGTTCCGGGCGTGTCCAAGGAACAGAGCAACAAAGATTTTGAGAAAAAAAGTAACATCAAGTAACAAATCCACAGCGGACTCAGAACGACATTCTAAATATGGATCCTATGCCTAACAGACAAATATATAATAGTATAACTGTGTTTCACTTATTCTATGTTTAGCACAGAAACACGAGCATGTGTCCACACTTTGCGAAGAGTTTGTATGATCGAAAACACCACTGGCATTGTGAGACAATGCAAAAAGAAGGTAAACACTGTAGTTTGATAAACCCTTTAGATTCGGTCAGAAAACAATCAAACATTTCGAACTTACATGCTAATAACAAAATTGCCAGACATGTTATCAACTAGATACCCAGGCAACTATTCCATTTTTACAGCCGAATCACTGGCCATTTTAACATATATAGCATATATAATTTTGATTTAATTCTTGTTTTTCGAAAAGGAATTGATTGATATGTTTTGTATAAAATAAAGTACTTTTTGGTAATTGGTACAGTAAATGTGATATCTGAGAATGTTAATGGCTGTACCCTCGAAGGGGTTAAGCGATGTACAATGATTGTCCCTCGGAGAGGCGATGTAAGACCACATCATTCAAGGTAGTGTTATTTCTACCACGAGCTTAATAGAAGAATATGTGTTATTATTAGTGTTTTGCTAAATCTGTCAATAATCGGCAACACTTGAAGGGCCGATGTAGATCCTTAATATATATATTAATGTATAATGTTTTCAAGTCACGGTGTATAATTACCAATTATCTTTAGCAAATAAAAATATCAAATCATGGGCCCTAGATGTGAAAATGCTGCTATACATCTATGGTTTTGGAACTGTTTGGGAGGCTCAGAATATTGGAAATGTAAATCAGTTTTTGGCTTCATTTAAACAAAGATGTATCGATATTGATCAACAAAAATTGTTGTCAACTCTTCAAACATTCTCCAAGCTAGATCTGTAAAGATCATTGAAATCTCATATTGTATTTGAAAGTTATTTATACGATGTTAATATAAAAGCTTATCGTATTGCAATTTGTTCACTTAGGTGCTCCAGCCATCAGTTATGCACTGTAAACAATTTTATATAAAGTAATCGGTTGGGACAAACCCCTTTGGACAAGAAATGATCTTTTTAGTATGATCTGCTCTATCTGTTTACCATTGTTAGTTTTATATACATGTACTCTGTTATCATCTGGCGCTCCCTCGTTACAATGGATAATGATTAATGAACAATGTATAATGGTCCGGTGACCCCCTTACGAAATAAAGTCATTCATTCATTCAGTCACGATATGGATGTAATTTTGCCGATGTGACTATACTTGTTTACTTACACTTAAGATACAAATCATGGTCTGCAAACATTTTATCATTCTGTTTTTCAGTTGATGCCATCAATGGAAAGCAGGAACTCTTCAACAATAAGACAAGACTTTTAATATCGCATTTTCATAATGAGGGAAAAACTGTTCAGGTTAATTTACAAAACATGTCGGTTCAGAAGGAACCTTATCTGACCATAGGGTGTATGTACGCCATGGCATATGATTCTCGTCTAAAAACAGTTCTGGTTGCCACACAAAGTCAGATCCTATCATATCCTTTAGACACGGATGTTGGTACCGTTTTATTCACAGGCATTGACGTCCGTGCGATGGCAGTAGATGAAGGTAGACAGCTGATATTTGCTTCAACTCGAAATCGTACAGTGGTAGTGATGACAACAAAGGGCAAACAATTCCATGTTATTCTGCATAGGCAGCATATTAAACGGGTTCGTAGTTCCATAGCGGTGGATCCTGAGAGGACAATGATGTATGTAAATTGTCGAAAGTATATTGTTCTCAGTACATATAAAGCAGAAAATGTGACAAAGTTGCAAGCTATTTCTGCAGTTTCTGCTTTAAGTTACGACAACAAGAGACACGTCGTATACGCCCTAGACGGTCAGGCGGTCATGCGGATTACCAATTCGCTAAAATATGAAACAGTTATCGAGTTATCAAATCGACCATGCAGTGTGTCGTATCACAGTGACAGAATCTATGTAATCGGTGTTTCGGGTACGGATGTGTATGCCATGAAAGGAGAGGAAGTTTATCCTTATAAAAATATTTCAATGGAACTTCGTTGTAAACGTTTAGTCGTTTGCTTTGTGTGGTAATCTTGGTTCAAAATATGTGTGTACTGTCGATGTATGCTGTATTGCTACACGACAACTTATGGGTAAAACATATGTGTCAAGGGTTGAGGAATGTTCAAGAACTTCTGAGTTGATACACTATGGAGACTTTCTCCAAATGAACACACATATATTATATTGCTATTGTTATATGCAGAAATAAAGACGTATTCTTATTTAATGTTTCCTATATAATTGATAAAAATACAGATGTGGGTACCATATCAGATACCACGAGTGAGTTAGTGAGTTAAACTGCCTTGGTAGTGATTTCAGTGATATAAGTTGTCAGCGCAACTTAGAAGGAGAGCCGACAGTAGACAGATCTCACTTTCAGGTAGATCAAGACACATGAGTATGGCTCTGTCGGACACAGGATCATAATCTCTTTCCTGATACCCTATACACATACACTTCTTTCGTAATTATACTCTGCAAAAAAGAAACGCAACTAGGAAAATCGTAAATATCTGACAGAGCGTTGTTAATAGCCATACACAATTAAAAACAGAACAATTCAACATGATTATGATTAATGTTTGTTGAGAATGAGAATGAGTTAGTGCAGAAAGTTGGTGAAAAGAAAAAAAACGCAACCATGTTAGAGCCTGGCGCCGAAACACACTAACATGACATACACGTGCAACATCTCTGTTTGGGCTATAAAAACCTTGTGTTTACATTTGCATACCATCACAATCTTACAGCAAGTGAACAGAGAAAACATGCCTTCCTGACGGAAGCCCAACGCATCAACGCCATCCAGGTAAATGATATTCGGCCGTAGCCAGGTTTTTCCAAGAACCATTACAAGACTGTGGGATCGTTATCAGACACACGGGACAATCTGTGACATTCACAGATCCGGTCAACCACGTATCACTGCCATGGCACAGGACAGATTCATACGGCTACATAACTCATGTGAACAAAACACGACGTCCATTTCTACAGATATAACCATACCAGGATTGTATAGGATATCAGCCCAGATAGTGAGGAACCGTTTACGCGCAAAAGGTATTCGCTTTAGATGGCCATTTCGAAGTGTTATTTTGACGGACCTGCACCGTCGGCTGCGAAGTCGATGGGTTCAGGGCAACAGCGTATCGTCAAAGCAGCGAAGAAGGCAAGTTTGGTTTTGTGATGAGTCATGTTTTATACTTCGTCGAGGGGAATGTTATGCATGAAACTGCATAAAGGAAGTGGACAGATTTGGGGGTGTCAGCGTGATGATGTTGACAGCCATCTCCTACACTGGTAAAACAGACTTGGTGCAAGTTCTGGGGAACAATTTCTTTTCTCCTTCCCCTTATGCAACAAGCAAACGATGTTTACAACTCTGATGGCACGCCTGAACTCTGACGGCACGACTGACAACAGCCTTTTTGATGAACCACAATATCCTTCAGCTGCCATGGCCCTCCGGGTTTGTTTGTTTGTTAAGCAATAATCGAGCTATATGAAGGCGGTCTGTAAATATTCGAGTCCGGACCAGACCATTCAGTTATTGATGTCATCAGCATCTATCCACGCAATTGAGATACGATGCCATGCATCAACCAAGTCAGAGAGCCTGACCACCCGATCACATTAGTCACCTCTTAAGACAATCATAGTTGCCTTTTACGGCAAGTGTGGTTTGCTGAAGACCGGGCCTCCAGATTTAAACCAAATCAAACATTTATGGGATGAACTTCATCACGTTTGAGACTACGTCAGCAACAACCACAGAACACACGCAGTTGCCATTGCCGCAACAACTGCAGGAAGCGTGGGTGAACATTCCCCAGGCTACAATCCACAGTCTGATTGTTTTCATGGGATGACGATGCTTGTCAGTTTTGGAATCGAGTTGTGGCCATACAAGATATTGAGCACACATCAAATTCATCTTGAAAATCGACTGTTCTATGTGTGCCACATAGAACCTCGGTCAATGAAAATGGTGTGTGCCAATTTCGAACAATCGATTGTCATCTGTTCATTATCTATGTTATATCAATTAAAAATGGAAAAATAATTTTTGCGGTGTTTTGGGGGCCAGAGTATAATTTCAGTGACATCAGTAGATTGTAGACACATATCACTTCAAGGTAGAACCTAGAGGGCCATGGCAGCACAACTCTCATTTTTAACGTAATATGCACTTGTGCCAGTAAACCTTTTTTTCTCAATACCAACAAACCTACTGGAAATGTTAATTTCAACTGAGGATGGATTTGGAAGATTCACAGGCAGTGATAGGCGCATTCGATTCAGCTTGTTACGACATGTGGTCTTTGTGTATACGATGCAAGATACAAAACATTCGGTAAGATTATGTGAAGGGACTTTGGCTCGTAATCGAAAAAGTAAGTTCATTCTATTGGCTTGAGAGGAGCGTATAGTTTTAAAACGAACACTGTTCAATTCGTCCTGAAACGGTTTGATCGAAATCAAAATGTTTCATTACTTTCGTAAAAGGTATCGACATTCTATCTTCTTTGTCTATTTTATTGAGTTCGAGGAACTCGTACCTTTCTCCCCTCGTCTCCTGCTATAGAAATTTATATGTTATTCATATTTTATTTTTCGTAATGCATTGTAAGTATTGTCCGGAAAATGTTAGAATTCAATACTACTGCATGGTGACTATAAATCCAAGATGTAGATACATCTAAATTGCTGTCATGTATACACGATTTAAGCTTAGGGGTTATCCAGTGATGCTTGTGTGTACTGTGTCTCGGGATCCTTCACTTCTCATTTTTCCTTACTGTAACAAAACCAGCATCTCTGTACTACATCTCGACCTCCGCGATTCTTTTCACATTTGTTTCTATTGTGATGTGTTTTTGTCAGATGAATATTCAGTCTAGATTGCCGTGCAGTAGCGTAGCGTTCATTTAGCTTCGTCACAAAACGGTTACATTTAACACAACTTCATGTACACTGTATTTTAAGCATAGTTTCTAGGAGACTTACATGTACATAGTAAGGATAATAATTTATGGATGAACTACTTCTTTATTACAATTAAGAGCGACGTTTCGGTGTAGGTTCTAACACTGTTATCAAGCAAGTGATATACAGAGAGTAGAGTAGATGTCAGATGTAGTTACACTGGAGTGGAGAAGCCTGTTATGTACACACAAGGGTAGTCAACTCATCAAAGACCCCAATCAGTCATAATCCTGTTGTTTATATTAGTGGCTTCATCCTTTGTTAATGTCACTGATGATTATCATAACACGCGAGCGGTCAAGCTATTGCTGTCCCGGACCGATTCAAAATAACTGACCAAATGTCATTGCCGCAAAAAGTTCATTCTACTGCAACAATATGTGTTTTATTTCAAATTAAATGTTATTTAGAATACTTACATGTAGCTGAATTAGAGTGTCATATGAAAGCTCGCAATCACGCATTTCGTGTTTTTATGCATGGAATTCTTTCCTGCGGCTTTTTAAAGAAATTGCGACAAGACGTTATTGGAATCATACCCAACACATGTTTCGACAGGAATACTCTTATATCTCCAGCTAAAGTTCTATAATATTCCTCTTTCACAGTGAACTCTTAATGTCTTAATCATCATGTTTTTATTCACCCTTTAGATTTAATTATTTATTTTCATCTACTACTTTAGTCAGTAAACAATAAGCACATAACCTGTTCAGTTGATATTTAAACATAGAACCAAAAGTACGAATGACCCTTCATCCTGAGATCAATTCTTTTACATAATGATGATCTGTATGTCTCCGATTTACTGACATGTTCGTGTTTTCCAATTCCTGCATACCTAACATATAATTCACTAACTCACCATTGTATCACTGTATTGTGTACTCTCTGCAACATTTCTTCAGTGTAACCACATGGCAGTGTAACAATGCTTAATTGTATGACATCATTGTCGTCACGGAGGAGAAGGGTTGGCAACACAACTCTTGATTAACTTGCTGCATTTCCATGTGTCCTAAGGCGTATTTCAATGTCAGCACAAAACTAATGAGAAAAGGGGGAAATATCGAAGGACCTTTTTTCAAGTTTCCCTTATATTATATTTGTGTCATGTTTCATAAAAAACTCATACTTGCGTTCGTCCTAAAGTAAGCCTTTATATTATGTTTCATATCTAAAATAAATCAACAATAGCAAAATCAAAATTGTACCTGCCGCAACACTCAGACAACGCAGACAGAGAGACAAACAACATTTATTCGTTTAAGAGGCAATGACGCCAATAGTACAATGTTTATGCAATGCACGAACAGAGGCTTAGTGAATGCCATTTGTTCTATGCTTCAAAACTTTCTCTATAAACAGAGATACATTTCACGAGATGTTTTCCTCGTTTGAAGTACCTAAATTTACAAATATTCAATGATTTGGACAGATATAATAACAGAGTGGAATATATTTAACCTTAACATTTAAACATTAAATGTTCATAAATGAGACACTTTTGTCGAGTCCTATTGTGTTTTGTCAAGAAAATATGCTCAAACTAAGTTGGTCACGAATGTAAAACAAGACAGCAACAGGTATATTTGTTGGTTAACGACTAACACAGCTACATTCAAACTATGTGTCGGTCAGAGAGTCCAGTGATTAACACTATGAGCGTTTATTTTACACTGTGGAACGATGACATACAATCAAACCTTATCAGCATGCCTGACCACCCGATCCGTTTAGTTACCTCCACCTCGTCACTCCAGCGTCAAAACGGTGTAAGAAAAATGTAAATGTTTAACACATGATTACTGACCTTGCTGATATACATTAAATCGTGAAATGTATGCGAGTGCAAATTCATATGTGTGTGTGTGTGTGTGTTTATTTTGCATATGTATAACGAAGGTCATAAGTGGGCTCATCTTGTTTACACACGTTGATCAAGCTGTTATGACAGTTACCAACCGTGTATGATGGCGTCTTATTTTTAGGCAATCATCTATCTATGGTCGTGGTAAATCATAAGGTATTTCTCTTTGACCACCCTCCTTATAATGGTTCATTAACCGAGGAGACGTTTACCTACACTTTTACTTAACACTGAAAACGTTAAGACTAGATCAGCCTTAAACCACTTGACACAGAACCTGCCCGGAAAGCGGAAGGCCCGGGGTTCGATACTCGGCCGCGCCATATCAAAATACATTATAAGAAAGTACTTGTTGTTACCCTGTCTGGCGTTAGGCATTAAGAGGATAGAACAAGGACTGGTCTGCTCTACTGTGTCTTAGTAGGGTATTCATGTTGAAAGGGGTATGGTGTATCAGTGGGCATGCACTATCAAACCGACATTAGTCCGGGCTAGTACAAGCAGCCATCCGACCACACATGCATGCATGTGGCAATATAAGGACAATACGTTTGGACGCGACGTTAAACCCCATTTCACCTCACCTCACCATGGTGCACGATGAGCAGAGTAGCATACACACGCTTAGACTTGTAAAGATTATTTAGATTTAAGCAATTAAGTCGTTTGAATATCAGAGACAGACATAGAAGGGACTGAGTGTACGTACATATGCAGATGAAGAAGTATTGCCCCGACGATGATCAACACAATAATTATGATACAAGTCACTGCCCCCGCCACCACTGGAGTTGATGTGTCAGGTGCTGCACCTGAAATGATGTTAACAGATTCACAGACTCATTGTAAACATAACACGCCTGCACTAGGTGTTTGTTTGTTTGTTTAATATTCAACAATATTCCAGCTATATGCTGGCGGTCTGTACAATATCGAGTCTGGACCAGACAATCCAGTGATTGACATCATGAGCATCGGATCCATGCAATTGGGAAACGGTGACTTGCATCAACCAAGTCATGGAGCCTGACCAACAGAACCCGTTAATCGCCTCTTACCGCTGGCACGAGACTTCACCTCATCAATATCCAACATATTTATATACTAGCACATGCTTCAATGTAAGATACTTGTAGTAGCTGTAAGCATCAACATAAAAGAATAGTTTCGATGTAAAGGCATTAAAGCCTACATCAAAAGCAGGATAAACAGCAGTGAGATAGCTGTGGTTAGTGTCTGAGTATTCGTGCAATACTGAAGAGACTTGCCCCTCACAATGAAACCATGCAACACTTATATCAAACAAAGAGTATTTCCCTATGGTTGTTGCGCATCGTACAGTCAAAGGCTTAAATTGGTTTTACAAACATACAAGCTTGAGGGCTATTTTTAAAAGCCGATATGAAGATCGTATTAATTATGTCATCTCGTGACCACTAAATGTGGGCACAATAGATATTATTATTGCATTAGAAACCAGGACAAGCGGTTTCTTGCATGACTAAAGGACGCGTACGCCTCTGGATATTGGCAATGGCTCTAACGCTTACACCAATTTTCACATAAGGAACATGCACTGAATTCGAAAGCGACTTTACCATTGTCATCATCAAAGGTTACCATAACTACAGCGAGGTAAAGAAGTGGTTGCCTGCATAAGAAACGATTCACTTCGTCGGTGCACGTGAGTACACATTGAGGTAGGTCACATCTTCTCACCAGACATTGATGCAACACCACAGCAATATGAAATAGTTGGGTTTCAAAATATTCATTCGAATTGAAGAAATCCATGTTTGAACCTCGGGGATTTGCCCCATGAGTGAGTGAGTATGGTTTTACGCCGCTTTCAGCAATATTCCAGCATCATCACGGCTGGGGACACCAGAAATGGGCTTCACACATTGTACCCATGTCGGGAATCGAACCCGGGTCTTCAACGTGACGAACGAACGCTTTAACCAGTAGGCTACCCGACTGCTCGACACGGTGCAGTGTGACTTAATCTAGATGTCCAAAGTTTGAACATTGAACCGAGAGTTACACTTATATTTTTGATACTCCATAAAAATAAAATCACTTATGGGTGCTATGTTTTTAAGGTTAGCATGGGGTTTTTCATCCTCAAACGTGTTAAGTCAAAAGGAACATAGATGAATGCGAGCGTCTGATTTACACACTTAATCACTTAAGCCCATCAGGTTCAAAATCAGGTCCCAAGTTTCGTGTGCTTGTAAAAAGCCGATTTAATCGTGGTTTTGATGGTCAGGTGGGCTGTCCGCATATTAACATCGCGTGAATCAGTATATTTGTTTCAGTATCACTTTGGATTCGTACAGAAATTATTTTTACCAGCCCTGATTTTAATACAGGGAGCTGAATCATTGCTGGCAGCAGCGTTACACTTCGCCTCACATACGGTCGAACGAATAAGTCAACTGACGAACTAACGAGATAAAGATTTAGACACTTTAGCATGGGTGGAAGAGAAGTGGTAGAAATTCAGTTCTGAAGCCATGCTACAGTCCCAGCTTATCTAACCGATCCTCTAAATATGAATGTAAAATACACTGATTTCAAGTGAGAAGTGTCCCTCTTACCAAGCTATCACTTCAGTGGCTCACCCTGCTTTCAACCCTGTCTGGTGTTCTGTTGTCTCAAACTTTCTTTACGACTCTCCAGAGAGTTGTCATCTCCCAGTGACTGACTAGGTGTCCGACCCATGTATCATATCCAAGAGAGGTCACTCGAGTGAGCATTTTATCCCTCAACATTGTGTGGTTGGTGCATTAATATAACACTGTGAATGTTTCCTCATTCAGGTATGGCTCATGACTGTGTTGCCACATCCATGAACAGTGAGATATTATCATTATAGCGGAAGGGAGGGAACTCATCAGACAATATATATTATTGACGTTTCATGTTTTTCCGATTTACTACTACGTCAGTTGCATAACTAGAAAGATGAGAGATGACAGTGTTGTATCAACCAATCATTGCGCCATGCCCTGTTCCCTTCATACAACAAATCACCCAGACCTTGAATGAACACAACAACACAACACACCCAACATCGTTCATTACTTTCGGCAACATTTTGTCATTGCCAGCTCGATCTCACTGGGACCACACTGGTCGTCATTTTAGAACGCAACCTAAAGAACCTGCAAACACGTCGAGTGCGGGCGTGTTTTTGAAGCCAAAGGTTGACATATGCAAAACTGACTACAGGCTCAACAATGTGTTGCCAGTGACAGCATTGTTTGTTGTCAGTATTTAGAATACATCACCTACTTTTTTAATATATTTTTGTCTGAAGCCTTACATAGTTTGGTATACATAGTTTTGCTCATCAGTGCCTATCAAGGCACGAACGGTATGATGTATACGTAGCTTTTGTGTGAATTTCCTTTCTGATAAGATGAGTCATGGGTGAGGGTCAACAATAAAACCAACAAAACCCTTATATATTTTGAATTACAACTGCTCTGTACAAGAGCAGTAATCCCACTGCTTAGAAGAAAACGATGAATGTGGTGTAAGCAATTTTAATGTACTGGTCCCAAAATTTATTTTGTTGTTGACTTGACATATTATCAATACATTACTCCTTCCACCAGCAGAAACAAAGAGCAGTCGAAACCAATTGGAATGTATTCATATTGTGTTCGAAATGCAGAATGAAAAAATGTTCTTGACCATAAATACATGATGCTGATATTCAAAATGACACCAACAATTCCTTGTCCCACGCCTTGAATTAGACTGACACGTATTTTGTCACCATGTAGTTTTTGTTTCTGCTTGTTTGCATTTTCACTTAAACGGAAGCTGATTTGATGACGGGCGTTTCGTCCGGTGTTTCCTTACCTACTTTGGCCTTACTTTCTGGCGCATCCGATCTTAATTCACATCAAACAGCTTCATGCGTGCGTTCAGTGAGTGGCAAATAACAAGCAGAATAGATACATTCAGTTTAATGTGACATTCAAAGGTCAACTCAAATGTCATACTGTATGTTTGAAATGCATTATTTATATCTCGGGAGTTGACAGTTGTACGACCTTTCAAAGTTTAGGGAATTAACTTTTTCGAAGGTACTTTAGTCAGTTTCTTGTTCATTCAAAGAACAGTAACTTAATCTAGATGAATAAAACCACATTTTAACAATGCATGAAATTCTAAATTTGAATACTCTGAAACTTTTTCAGTCATCCTTTCGCGGCATATACGTTATGTTTGTATTAAGTTTCACCAGCAATAAAAATTATGACAAGGCTTTTAAATTGATTGGTGAATTGCCTGTTTGCACGCAGAGCCGCAATGCCATTACTTTAGACTAATACACAAGTAAGTCATCAGTATAGAAATACTACTGGCAGTAGCAAAGATCCACCACATTTGACCCCGACGTAGACATCAGTGGCTGGTTGGCGACAATACACAGTGATAAGTATACGTGTGTCTTTGTGTTGGTCGAATCATGTTTTGTTTACAATTACTATACTTTTTTTTCCTTTTAAAATTCACGTTCGTTTATCCATAACTTTCTGACGTCGAACCAGATGTGTGTCTTGGTCTTATTGATAGATAAATTCGCTGACTTTTATAATAAATGTACCATGGCTCAACTGCACCCATCCTGTTGATAACATTTGTACTGATCAATTCAGTTTGTGCATAATACCCTTACGGTTGTATGGCAAAGAAAATTCTCACTCTCATGTCCCTGATGCACTTCAGCCAAACGCAATACGGAGATGGGTGTCATACTGTGGGGACATGTGTATGCAGCATTATCAGCACATTTCATTTTCTTTGGGGCTTCGGACACCCTCACGAGGTCACCGTTTGGTATCAGGATGTGTCAAAGGCTGTGCACGAACGTTGTAGGATGTTCCACGTACTTGTATTCAAGTACTAAACTTCTCTGTCGTCTGAAGGCTTCTGTAAATGACAAACCTTCCCCTGATGAAGTGGCTTATAATGTTAACATCACACAGGTAAGCAACAATGTGTATTGTTATACCTCTCTTAAGAATATTTGAATTGCATTGGTTAATCTATCTCATGTGACTCAAAAATACATTTCAATGCTGACATAACAATAGAAAACTGCGCCGAACAGCTTTGGTTAAATCACGATACTGACACTGACCTCAAATATGGACTCATCTCGTAATCACTATTGGTCTTCAGTGGTCTGAGGTCCGATCTGACAACCGTAGAGGTCGATTACTCGGGGAATCATTATTTACATAACACACTGACATTCTGGGTATTTTCATTTAACAGATATATCATAGGCTAATATAATGTTAAAAAATACATGCTTATTTGGTATATATATTTTTTTGTCCCGGAAAAGGTACCTTTTGCCATATATGCATTATATTTTGCGGACCCGTGACAATCCGGTATTGAATTGGTCTTGCGCAAATCATGCTTGTTGTAAAATGCGACTATGCTTGTCGTAAGAGGCGACCAACGGGATCGGGTAGTCAGGGTCGCTGACTTGGTGATGCATGCATGTCATCGTATCCCAATTGCGTGGCTCGAAGCTCAGGATGTCAATCACTGGATTATCTGGGGGGCGGGGGGGCGGGGGTGGGGGGGGGGGGGGGGGGGGGGGGGGGGAAGAGAGGAGCGGGAGTCGTAACATGATCAAAGGTTTCTGACGTGTCCTAGGAACACAACTCAGCCAGAGCAACAAGCATTTTGAGAAAAAAAGTCACATATCAAAATAAATTTGATCTGCGGACTCAAGTAACAAATCCACAGCCGACAAAGAACGACATTCTAAATATGGATCCTATGCCTAACAGACAAATATATAATAGTATAACTGTATTTCACTTATTCTATGTTTAGGACAGAAACACAAACATGTGTCCACACTTTGCGAAGAGTTTGTATGATCGAAAACACCACTGGCATTGTGAGACAATGCAAAAAGAAGGTAAACACTGTAGTTTGATAAACCCTTTAAATTCGGTCAGAAAACAATATAACATTTCGAACTTACATGCTAATAACAAAATTGCCAGACATGTTATCAACTGGATTACCAGGCAACTCTTCCATTTTTACAGCCGAATCACTGGCCATTTTAACAGTTATAGCATATATAATTTTGATTTAATTCTTGTTTTTCGAAAAGGAATTGATTGATATTTTTTGTATAAAATAAAGTACTTTTTGGTAATTGGTACAGTAAATGTGATAACTGAGAATGTTAATGGCTGTACCCTCGAAGGAGGTAAAGCGGTGTACAATGATTGTCCCTCGGAGAGGCGATGTAAGACCACATCATTCAAGGTAGTGTTATTTCTACCACGAGCTTAATAGAAGAATATGTGTTATTATTAGTCAATGCTAAATCTGTCAATAATCGGCAACACTTGAAGGGCTGTTGTAGATCCTTAATATAGATATTAATGTATAATGTTTTCAAGTCACGGTGTATAATTATCAATTATCTTTAGCAAATAAAAATATCAAATCATGGGCCCTAGATGTGAAAATGCTGCTATACAACTATGGTTTTGGAACTGTTTGGGAGGCTCAGAATATTGGAAATGTAAATCAGTTTTTGGCTTCATTTAAACAAAGATGTATCGATATTGATCAACAAAAATTGTTGTCAAATCTTCAAAAATTCTCCAAGCTAGATCTGTACAGATCATTGAAATCTCATATCTCATAAAGTTATTTATACGATGTTAATATAAAAGCTTATCGTATTGCAATTTGTTCACTTAGGTGCTCCAGCAATCAGTTGATGACTGAGGCAGGCAGAAAGCTGGGTTTGACGAGACATAAACGTCTCTGTCCTTTTTGTGTTATTCCCACCGTAGAAACAGAGTTTCATTTTTGTCTTGAATGTAACTTCGATTCGGATTTAAGACAGTCACTTATTCCTTGTTATTTTCACCGCTGTCCTACAGAGCAAAAGCTTCATAGTTTACTTGTATCTTGTAACACCACAATGTTAAACAGCATAGGAAAATTTATTTTTCTTGCATTTAAGAAAAGGGAAAAGTTCTTAACCAATGATTAATATGAACATGTATTAAGAGGAAACCACATGTATTTGGGTTGATACTCACTACATATTACAATAATTCAGTCCCCAGTGGTCGAGTTAAATAGACGCTTTGTAAACAAGAACTGATGCTTCTTGCAGGATTTACTTTTCTGCTTTACTTTTCAAACTTTATTGCTCATATATACACTGTAAACAAAATTTATGTACTTATCTACTGTGACAAACTCTTTTGTAAATAAGTACTGATACTTTCCAAAGCTTCATTTTTTATCTATGCACTGTAAACAATTTTATATAAAGTAATCGGTTGGGACAAACCCCTGTGGACAAGAAATGATCTTTTTAGTATGATCTGCTCTATTTTTTTTACCATTGTTAGTTTTATATACATGTACTCTGTTATCATCTGGCGCTCCCTCGTTACAATGGATACCGATTAATGAACACTGTATAATGGTCCGGTGACCCCCTTACGAAATAAAGTCCTTCATTCATTCAGTCACGATATGGATGCAATTTTGTCGATGTGACTATAATTGTTTACTTACACTTAAGATACAAATCATGGTCTGCAAACATTTTATCATTCTGTTTTTCAGTTGATGCCATCAATGGAAAGCAGGAACTCTTCAACAATAAGACAAGACTTTTAATATGGCATGTTTATAATGAGGGAAAAATTGTTCAGGTTAATTTACAAAACATGTCGGTTCAGAAGGAACCTTTTCTGACCATAAGGTTTATGTACGCCATGGCATATGATTCTCGTCTAAAAACAGTTCTTGTTGCCAAACAACATCAGATCCTATCATATCCTTTAGACACGGATGTTGGTACCGTTTTATTCACAGGCATTAACGTCTGGGGGCTAGCGGTAGATGAAGGTAGACAGCTGATATTTGCTTCAACTCGAAATCGTACAGTGGTAGTGATGACAACAAAGGGCAAACAATTCCATGTTATTCTGCCTAGGCAGCATTTTAAACGGTTTCCTGTGTCCATAGCGTTGGATCCTGAGAGGACAATGATGTATGTAAATTGTCACAAGTATATTGTTTTCAGTACATATAAAGCAGAAAATGTGACAAAGTTGCAAGCTAATAGTGTAGTTTTTGCTTTAAGTTACGACAACATGAGACACGTCGTATACGCCCTAGACGGTCAGGCGGTCATGCGGATTTCCAATTCGCTAAAATATGAAACAGTTATCAAGTTATCAAATCGACCATGCAGTGTGTCGTATCACAGTGACAGAATCTATGTAATCGGTGTTTCGGGTACGGATGTGTATGCAATGAAAGGAGAGGAAGTTTATCCTTATAAAAATATATCAATGGAACTTCGTTGTAGACGTTTAGTCGTTTGCTTTGTGTGGTAATCTTGGTTCAAAATATGTGTGTACTGTCGACGTATGCCGTATTGCTACACGACAACTTATGGGTAAAACATATGTGTCAAGGGTTGAGGAATGTTCAAGAACTTCTGAGTTGATACACTATGGAGACTTTCTCTAAATGAACACACATATATTATATTGCTATTGTTATAGGCAGAAATAAAGACGTATTCTTATTTAATGTTTCCTATATAATTGATAAAAAATACAGATGTGGTTACCATATCAGATACCACGAGTGAGTTAGTGAGGTAAACTGCCTTGGTAGTGATTTCAGTGATATAAGTTGTCAGCGCAACGTAGAAGGAGAGCCGACAGTAGACAGATCTCACTTTCAGGTAGATCAAGACACATGAGTATGGCTCTGTCGGACACAGGATCATAATCTCTTTCCTGATACCCTATACACATACACTTCTTTCGTAATTATACTCTGCAAAAAGGAAACGCAACTAGGAAAATCGTAAATATCTGACAGAGCGTTGTCGATAGCCATACACAATTAAAAACAGAACAATTCAGCATGATTATGATTAATGTTTGTTGAGAATGAGAATGAGGTAGTGCAGAAAGTTGGTGAAAAGAAAAAAAAACACAACCATGTGAGAGCCTGGCGCCGAAACACACTAACATGACATGCACGTGCAACATCACTGTTTGGGCTATAAAAATCTTGTGTTTACATTTGCATACCATCACAATCTTACCGCAAGTGAACAACGAAAACATGCCATGCCTGACGGAAGCCCAACGCATCAACGCCATCAAGGTAAATGATATTCGGCCGTAGCCAGGTTTTTCCAAGAACCATTAAAAGACTGTGGGATCGTTATCAGACACACGGGACAATCTGTGACATTCACAGATCCGGTCAACCACGTATCACTGCCATGGCACAGGACATATTCATACGGCTACATAACTCATGTGAACAAAACACGACGTCCATTTCTACAGATATAACCATACCAGGATTGTATAGGATATCAGCCCAGATAGTGAGGAACCGTTTACGCGCAAAAGGTATTCGCTTTAGATGGCCATTTCGAAGTGCCATTTTGACGGACCTGCACCGTCAGCTGCGAAGTCGATGGGTTCAGGGCAACAGGGTATGGCCACAGCAGCGAAGAAGGCAAGTTTGGTTTTGTGATGAGTCATGTTTTATACTTCGTCGAGGGGAACGTTATGCATGAAACTGCATAAGGGAAGTGGACAGATTTTGGGGTGTCAGCGTGATGATGTTGACAGCAATCTCCTACACTGGTCAAACAGACTGGTGCAAGTTCTGGGGAACAATTACTTTTCTCCTTCCCCTTATGCAACAAGCAAACGATGTTTACAACTCTGATGTCACGCCTGAACTCTGATGGCACGACCGACAACAGCCTTTTTGATGAACCACAATATCCTTGTGCTGCCATGGCCCTCCGGGTTTGTTTGTTTGTTAAGCAATAATCCAGCTATATGAAGGCGGTCTGTAAATAATCGAGTTCGGACCAGACCATTCAGTTATTCATGTCATCAGCATCTATCCACGCAATTGAGATACGATGCCATGCATCAACCAAGTCAGAGAGCCTCACCACCCGATCACATTAGTCACCTCTTAAGACAATCATAGTTGCCTTTTACGGCAAGTGTGGTTTGCTGAAGACCGGGCCTCCAGATTTAAACCAAATCAAACATTTATGGGATAAACTTGATCAACGTTTGAGACTACGTCAGCAACAACCACAGAACACACGCAGTTGCCATTGCTGCAACAACTGCAGGAAGCGTGGGTGAACATTCCCCAGGCTGCAATCCACAGTCTGATTGTTTTCATGGGATGACGATGCTTGTCAGTTTTGGAATCGAGTTGTGGCCATACAAGATATTGAGCACACATCACATTCATCTTGAAAATCTACTGTTCTACGTGTGCCACATAGAACTTTCGTCAATGAAACTGGTGTGTGCCAATTTCGAACAATCGATTACCATCTGTTCATTATTTATGTTATATCAATTAAACATGGAAAAATCATTTTTGAGGTGTTTTTGGGGGCAGAGTATATTTCAGTGGCATCAGTAGATTTGAGACATATATCACTTCAAGATAGAACCTAGAGGGCCATGGCAGCACAAGGATATTGTGGTCACAGAGGAGTACAGGATCCACAGACTGGTCAGATTACAACCGCAAAGGGACCTGCCACACAACTGTCATCACCAGCCAGACTGCCAGAGAGATTCTAACTCTCATTGTTAACGTAATATGCACTTGTGCCAGTAAACCTTTTTTTTCTCAATGCCAACAAACCTACTGGAAATGTTAATTTCAACTGAGGATGGATTTGGACGATTCACAGGCAGTGATAGGCGCCTTCGATTCAGCTTGTTACGACACGTGGTCTTTGTGTATACGATGCAAGATACAAAACATTCGGTAAGATTATGTGAAGGGACTTTTGCTCGTAATCGAAAAAGTAAGTTCATTCTATTGGCTTGAGAGGAACGTATAGTTTTAAAATGAACACTGTTCAATTCGTCCTGAAATGGTTTGATCGAAATCAAAATGTTTCATTACTTTTGTAAAAGGCATCGACATTCTATCTTCTTTGTCTATTTTATTCAGTTCGAGGAACTCGTACCTTTCTCCCCTCGTCTCCTGCTATAGAAATTTATATGTTATTCATATTTTATTTTTCGTAATGCATTGTAAGTATTGTCCAGAAAATGTTAGAATTCAATACTACTGCATGGTGACTATAAATCCAAGTTGTAGATAGATCTAAATTGCTGCTATGTATACACTATTTAAACTTAGGGGTTATCCAGTGATCCTCGTGTGTACTGTGTCTCGGGCTCCTTCACTTCTCATTTTTCCTTACTGTAACAAAACCAGCATCTCTGTACTACATCTCGACCTCCGCGATTCTTTTCACATTTGTTTCTATTGTGATGTGTTTTTTTCGTGTCAGATGAATATTCAGTCTAGATTGCCGTGCAGTAGCGTAGCGTTCATTTAGCTTCGTCACAAAACGGTTACATTTAACACAACTTCATGTACACTGTATTTTAAGCATAGTTTCTAGGAGACTTACATGTACATAGTAAGGATAATAATTTATGGATGAACTACTTCTTTATTACAATTAAGAGCGACGTTTCGGTGTAGGTTCTAACACCGTTATCAAGCAAGTGATATACAGAGAGTAGAGTAGATGTCAGATGTAGTTATACTGGAGTGGAGAAGCCTGTTATGTACACACAAGGGTAGTCAACTCATCAAAGACCCCAATCAGTCATAATCGTGTTGTTTATATTAGTGGCTTCATCCTTTGTTAATGTCACTGATGATTATCATAACACGCGAGCGGTCAAGCTATTGCTGTCCCGAACCGATACTGTAAGTTGAAAATAACTGACCAAATGTCATTGCCGCAAAAAGTTCATTCTACTGCAACAATATGTGTTTTATTTCAAATTAAATGTTATTTAGAATACTTACATGTAGCTGAATTAGAGTGTCATATGAAAGCTCGCAATCACGCATTTCGTGTTTTTATGCATGGAATTATTTCCTGCGGCTTTTTAAAGAAATTGCGACAAGACGTTATTGGGATCATACCCGACACATGTTTCGACGGGAATACACATATCTCCAGCTCAAGTTCTGTAAGCTTCCTCTTTCACAGTGAACTCTTAATGTCTTAATCATCATGTTTTTATTCACACTTGAGATTGAATGATTTATTTTCATCTACTACTTTAGTCAGTAAACAATAAGCACATAACCTGTTCAGTTGATCGTTAAACATAGAACCAAAAGTACGAATGACCCTTCATCCTGAGATCAATTCTTTGAAATAATGTTGATCTGTATGTCTCCGATTTACTGACATGTTCGTGTTTTCCGATTCCTGCGTACCTAACATATAGTTCACTAACTCACCATTGTATCACTGTATTGTGTACTCTCTGCAACATTTCTTAAGTGTAACCACATGGCAGTGTAACAATGCTGAATTGTATGACATCATTGTTGTCACGGAAGAGAAGGGTTGGCAACACAACTCTTGATTAACTTGCTGCATTTCCATGTGTCCTAAGGTGTATTTCAATGTCAGCACAAAGTTAATGAGAAAAGGGGGAAATATCGAAGGACATTTTTTCAAGTTTCCCTTATATTATATTTGTGTCATGTTTCATATGAATTCATACTTGCTTCGTCCTAAAGTAAGCCTTTATATTATGTTTCATATCTAAAATAAATCAACAATAGCAAAATCAAAATTGTACCTGCCACAACACTCAGACAACGCAGACAGACAGACAAACAACCTTTATTCGTATAAGAGGCAATGACGCCAATAGTACAATGTTTATGCAATGCACGAACAAAGGCTTAGTGAATGCCATTTGTTCTATGCTTCAAATCTTTCTCTATAAACAGAGACACATTTTACTATATGTTTTCCTCGTTTGAAGTACATAAATTTACAAATGTTCAATGATTTGGACAAATATAATAACATAGTGGAATATATTGAACTTTAACATTCAAACATTAAATGTTCATAAATTAGACACTTTTGTCCAGTCCTATTGTGTTTTGTCACGAAAATATGTTCAAACTAAGTTGGTCACGAATGTAAAACAAGACAACAACAGGTCTGAATAACCACCACAATCTTCGTTTTGTTTTTCATCCAAAAGTTTGCGTGTTTCATTGCAGAATTGTAACATATAGGAAACATTCTTCTGGGAAGCATAATTTAGAGACAATGGCAGATCATCCAAATTAAGAACAACTTGAGTTCTCAAAGGTCGAAATTTCTATTCCATTAGTGCTTCTGTTGGAACATTGCTCATCATCGGTCACTTTACCTCGTGGACGGCGTTTCCTGAAGCAGAGTAATGAATCGTAATATAATTGTATATTTGTTGTTTAACGACTAACTCAGCTACATTCAAACTATGTGACGGTCAGAGAGTCCAGTGATTAACACTGTGAGCCTTTATTTTACACTGTGGAACGATGACATAAAATCAAACCTTATGAGCATACCTGACCAACCGATCCGTTCAGTTACCTCTACCTGGTCACTCTAGCGTGAAAACGGTGTAAGAAAACTGTAAATGTTTAAAGCATGATTACTAACCTTGCTGATATACATTTAATCGTGAAATGTATGCGAGTACGAATTAATATGTACAAAATGCGAACGATACATTTCTAACTGGCCATATTGGAGTATACTGTTATTTGCAGGTTCTCTGCAAATTGGCTGGCACAATGATATTTACACACACACACACACATACATATATACCGGTCAAATTAAAAACTTCACATTTTAAAAAGTAATCCCATACATGATATACAACGGACAAATGTATCAGAGAAGGTAATTTTTAATCATTAATGTCCAAAGAAGGATTTTAATTAACGGTGGTAACCATAATTTGTTCCAAGCACCTACGGTATTCGGTAATAACATCAACAGTGTAAATTGTAAGACCAAAGCACGAGAATCTGATAGCACTCAAGTTCAGTAGCGTGTATGGCCACCATGTGCGTTGACAACCGCCACACAACGCCTCCGCAACGACCTTGTGATGCTTGTGAACACATGATTGGGAAGACGACGCCATTGTTGCTGCAAAATGGTGCCAAGATCTTGCAAATTCTGTGGTTGGTTCTGGAGAGTGCTCAGACTTCTGCCAAGAGCATCCCAAACCGGGTCCATGTGCTGCCATAAAAGGCAGAAGTTCTGGTGCCAGTACCTGCTCGCGGTAAGCAGCAGCTTTGAGGTTGCCACGGAAGACAAGAAGCCTGGAACGTGCATTGCCACAGAAAGCACCCCACACCATGACACTTCCGCCTCGAAATCTGTCAACATCTTGTACACAACACTTGGCGTAACGTTCATGAAGGCGCCTCCACACCCTCGCCCTACCATCAGCAAATCGAAGATTAAATCGGGATAAATCACTGAAGACGACTTGATTCCAATTCCTCTGTGTCCATCGTAAGTGTCGCTGTGCCCACAAATGACGCTGACGTCTGTGTAATTGAGTCAGAATCGGCCCGCAGTATGGCCGTCGTGCTTGAAGGTGAGCAGTTCTCAGACAATTTCGAACAGTTTGAGCACTGTCTACCCCTAAACAGTTCATTTCTGGTTGATGTAGCCGTCAAAAATCGGTTACGGAGGTGACGTAAGACAATAAGACGCGTCTGTAAATCATAAACAGTCCGTCGACTACAACCCATCGACCTTGCGACTTCAGCTACAGACGTTGCCGTCTGCAACATGCCGATGGTACGTTCACGTTGCACATTTGAAAGGCGTGGCGTGACAAATGGCCGTAAAGACTTGTTTTCTTGTGTTTTTCTTTTTTTGTTAATGACTGCTAACAAGTATGGCTGAAAACACGTGCGGTATTGTGGCCACGTGAAAAAACACTTTTGCCACTATAGTGCTCTGCACATAATTTTCATCGATTCACCTGCACAAAAACGGGTGTTATCTGAAGACAATATGTGGCCATTACTGTTTAAAAACACAATAAGGGCCCACAATGATAACTGGTCAAAATGTTAAAATTTTAGGATTCTGAAGTTTTTAATTTGGTTCAGTATATTATGCATATATATAACGAAGGGCATAAGTGGGTTCATCTTGTTTACACACGTTGATCAAGCTGTTATGACAGTTACCAACCGTGTATGATGGCGTCTTTTTAGGCAGTCAAATCACTGCTCATCCAGGTCGCGAACATGTACAGCCTAGCAACAACATTAAACTGTGGTATCTTCCAACAATGTAAGTAGTGTTACGTTTCAGCTCTTCTGTGGCGATAATGGCCAATCATTGACACGCTGGTGGGCTTATCAAAATATGTACGACTCTGACATGTCCATTTGGAAGTTGGGACAGCAGGTGTTTGTCTTTCTGATCCGTCAAAAGTATTGAATATGGATTTAGGTGGTAATATAAAATACCAACAAAAACATCAAATAGCAACATGTTGCCTGTGTCAGCATGCATAATGTAATAACCTCCCTGTACTCAACACACGCCATCATAAGAGGTGTCAAGCATAGGCGAAAAGGTCGTTAACCGCTATTAGATCATAGGAAGATACATCTATGGCCCAATGTACCGAGTATCACTAGTTTTTTCCTGGGGCGGTATTTCAGTGAGTGACTGAGTATGGTTTTTCGCCGCTTTTAGCAATATTCCAGCAATATCACGGCGGGGGACACCAGAAGCCGGCTTCACACATTGTACTCATGCTGGGAATCGAACACGGGTCTTCGGCGTGACGAGCGAACGCTTTAACCACTAGGCTACCCGGCCGCTTCGGTATTTCAAGACAATGGACATACTGCAAAACCGTTAAGCAGTCCTCAGTTAGAATCAGGAATTTATGATTTGTGATAAAATGTATATTTTTTAATAGATTCATAAAAATCTGTTCATTTTCATTCATCAATGGTCAGTCTTGGTAGACGACTTTATATCTATGGTCGTGGTAAATCATAAGGTATTTCATTAACCAGGGAGACGTTGACCTACACTTTTACTTAACACTGAAAACTGAAGACTAGATCAGCCTTAAACCACTATACACAGAACCTGCCCGGAAAGCGAAGGCCCGGGGTTCGATGCCCGACCGCGACATACCCCAAAACGTTAAAAGAAAGTACTTGTTGTTACCCTGTCTGGCGTTAGGCAGTAAGGGGCTAGAACAAAGACTGGTCGGCTCGGTGTCGCTATGCTGTGTCTGAGTGGGGTATTCATGTTAAAAAGTGGCATGGTGTATCAGTAGGCAAGCACTATAAAACCGACATTAGTCCGGGCTAGAACAAGCAGCCAGACACCCACACATGCATGCACGTCGCAATATAAGGACAAAACGTTTGGACGCGACGTTAAACCCCATTTCACCTCACCACGGTACACGATGGGCAGAGTAGCATGCACAGTTTGAAACACGGTTAGACTTGTAAAGATTATTTAGATTTAAGCAATTAATTCGTTTGAATATCAGAGAAGGGACTGAGTGTACGCACATGTGCAGATGAAGAAGTATTGCCCCGACGATGATTAACACAATAATTATAATACCAGTCACTGCCCCCGCCACCACTGGAGTTGATGTGTCAGGTGCTGTAGCTGAAATGATGTTAACAGATTCACAGATTCATTGTTAACAAAACACGCCTACATTAGGTTGATGTGTTTAAAAGCCGATATGAAGAGCGTATTAATTATGTCCTCTCGTGACCACTAAATGTTGGCACAGCAGATATTATTATTGTATTATAAACCAGGACAAGCGGTTTCTTGCATGGCTAAAGGACGCGTACGCCTATAGAAATTGGCAATGGCTCTAACGCTTACACCACTTTTCACATAAGGAACATGCACTGAATTCGAAAGCGACTTTACCCTTGTCATCATCAAAGGTTACCATAACTACAG
Organism: Haliotis rufescens; assembly: GCF_023055435.1. Lineage (NCBI taxonomy): Eukaryota > Metazoa > Mollusca > Gastropoda > Lepetellida > Haliotidae > Haliotis > Haliotis rufescens. The sequence continues at coordinate 1,959,707 of NW_025964354.1, forward strand.
CGAGGTAAAGAAGTGGTTGCCTGCATAAGAAACGATTCACTACGTCGGTGCACGTGAGTACACATTGAGGTAGGTCACATCTTCTCACCAGACATTGATGCAACACCACAGCAACATGAAATAGTTGGGTTTCAAAATATTCATTCGAATTGAAGAAATCCATTTTTGAACCTCGGGGATTTGCCCCATGAGTGAGTGAGTATGGTTTTACGCCGCTTTCAGCAATATTCCAGCATTATCACGGCTGGGGACACAAGAAATGGGCTTCACACATTGTACCCATGTTGGGAATCGAACCCGGGTCTTCAACGTGACGAGCGAACGCTTTAACCAGTAGGCTACCCGACCGCTCCGATTGCCCACGTGAATCAACTCCTGTTCACATATTTCCTACCACAAGACGCTCTCATTATCCTGGTTGGGACAGGTATCTCGGTCGAATGAGTGACTATGTCAAGGGCTGACCCACTGGGTAGACTGGACTTCATTGTTTGAAGGTGTAATGTAGCTAAGTCACACTGCACCGTGTCGAGTCCTGATTTCATTGTTTTATTGTGGAGAATATTACTGTCATGTTATTAATGTTTTAGATTTGCACATAGGTATGTGATAAATCTATTAGAAACAAAAACGTGTTTAACCTAATGTTTAATTGTCTAGATGTACAAAGTTTGAACATTGAACCGAGAGTTACACTTATATTTTTGATACTCCATAAAAATAAAATCACTTATGGGTGCTATGTTTTTTAGGTTAGCATGGGGTTTTTCATCCTCAAACGTGTTAAGTCAAAAGGGACATAGATGAATGCGAGCGTCTGATTTACACACTTAATCACTTAAGCCCATCAGGTTCAAAATCAGGTCCCAAGTTTCGTGTGCTTGTAAAAAGCCGATTTAATCATGGTTTTGATGGTCAGGTGGGCTGTCCGCATATTAACATCGCGTGAATCAGTATATTTGTTTCAGTAATACTTTGGATTCGTACAGAAATTATTTTTACCAGTTCTGATTTTAATACAGGGAGCTGAATCATTGCTGGAAGCAGCGTTACACTTCGCCTCACATACGGTCGAACGAATAAATGAACTAACGAGATAAAGATTTAGACATTTTAGCATGGGTAGAGGAGAAGTGGTAGAAATTCAGTTTTGAAGCAAAGCTACAGTCCCAGCTTATCTAACCGATCCTCTAAATATGAATGTAAAATACACTGATTTCAAGTGAGAAGTGTCCCTCTTACCAAGCCATCACTTCAGTGGGTCACCCTGCTTTCAACCCTGTCTGGTGTTCTGTTGTCTCAAACTTTCTTTACGATCTCACTGGGACCACACTGGTCGTCATTTTAGGACGCAACCTGAGGAACCTGCAAACACGTCGAGTGCGGGCGTGTGTTTGAAGCCAAAGGTTGACATATGCAAAACTGACTACAAGCTCAACAATGTGTTGCCAGTGACAGCATTGTTTGTTGTCAGTATTTAGAATACATCACCTACTTTTTTAATATATTTTTGTGTGAAGCCTTATATAGTTTGGTATACATAGTTTTACTCATCAGTGCCTATCAAGGCACGAACGGTATGATGTAGCTTTTGTGTGAATTTCCTTTCTGATAAGATGAGTCATGGGTGAGGGTCAACAATAAAACCAACAAAACCCTTTCCATAATCATAAGAAATCCATTGTGCAATTCAGACTGTTTCATAAGCATATGTTTATGAATCATTATCAAATAGTGATGACGACAGGTGTTCGTATCAGTCATAAACCCATGGCAAGGATAGAGAATAACCAGTCTCGAGTATCCACTGAAACAGTTTACATTTGAGGTGAAAGGTAATATAGCGATGAAAATTATATGAATGGATCACTGAAACTGGTGTTCGCGAAAACAGTATAAATGTCCTGCCCAACCTGTCGCACCTGCCACTCACTAAACTTGTATAAAAAGTTGTTTTTATCTGACGCCATAGAGCACGTCTCCTTCCATGCGACGGAGGACAGCTGAGACAATCAAGTCATTGACCTTTGAAAATCTTAAAAGTGACACGATAGCCTATTTACTGATTTTGTTGAGAGTTATATTTCCATTTTGAATTACACCTGCAATGTACAAAAGCAGTTATGCCACTGCTTAGAAGTAAATGATAAATATGGTGTAAGCAATTCTAATGTACTGGTCCCAACATTTATTTTGTTGTTGATTTGACATATTATCAATAAATTACTCCTTCCACCAGCAGAAACAAAGTGCAGTGGAAACCCGTTGGAATGTATTCATATTGTGTTCGAAATGCAGAATGAAAAAATGTTCTTGACCATAAATACATGATGCTGATATTCAAAGTCACACCAACAATTCCTTGTACCACGCCTTGAATTAGACTGACACGTATTTTGTCACCATGTAGTTTCTGTTTCTGCTTTTTTACATTTTTACTTCAACGGAAGCTGATTTGTTTCCTTACTTACTTTGGCCTTACTTTCTTGCGCATCCGATCTTAATTCACATCAAACAGCTTCGTGCGTGCGTTCAGTGAGTGGCAAATAACAAGCAGAATAGATACGTTCAGTTTAATGTGACATTCAAAGGTCAACTCAAATGTCATATTGTATGTTTGAAATGCATTATTTATATCTCGGGAGTTGACAGTTGAACGACCTTTCAAAGTTTAGGGAATTAACTTTTTCGAAGGTACTTTAGTCAATTTATTGTTCATTCAAAGAACAAAAACTTAATCTAGATGAATAAAACCACATTTTAACAATGCATGAGATTTTAAATTTGAATACTCCGAAACACTTAACTTTTTCAGTCATATACGTTATGTTTGTATTAAGTTTCACCAGCAATAAAAATTTTGACAAGGCTTTTAAATTGATTGGTGAATTGCCTGTTTGCACGCAGAGCCGCAATGCCATTGCTTTAGACTAATACAGAAGTAAGTCATCAGTATAGAAATACTACTGGCAGTAGCAAAGATCCACCACATTAGAACAACGACGGAGACATCAGTGGCTGGTTGGCGACAATACACAGTGATAAGTATACGTGTGTCTTTGTGTTGTTCGAATCATGTTTTGTTTACAATTACTATACTTTTTTTTCATTTTAAAATTCAACATCGTTTATCCATAACTTTCTGACGTCGAACCATATGTGTGTCTTGGTCTTATTGATAGATATATTCGCTGACTTTTATAATAAATGTACCATGGCTCAACTGCACCCATCCTGTTGATAACATTTGTACTGATCAATTCAGTTTGTGCATAATACCCTTACGGTTGTATGGCAAAGAAAATTCTCACTCTCATGTCCCGGATGCACTTCAGCCAAACGCAATACGGAGATGGGTGTCATACTGTGGAGACATGTGTATGCAGCATTATCAGCACATTTCATTTTCTTTGGGGCTTCGGACACTCTCACGAGGTCACCGTTTGGTATCAGGATGTGTCAAAGGCTGTGCTCGAACGTTGTAGGATGTTCCACGTACTTGTATTCAAGTACTAAACATCTCTGTCGTCTGAAGGCTTCTGTAAATGACAATCCTTCCCCTGATGAAGTGGCTTATAATGTTAACATCACACAGGTAAGCAACAATGTGTATTGGTATACCTCTCTTAAGAATATTTGAATTGCATTGGTTAATCTATCTCATGTGACTCAACAATACATTTCAATGCTGACATAACAATAGAAAACTGCGCCGAACAGCTTTGGTTAAATCACGATACTGACACTGACCTCAAATATGGACTCATCACGTAATCAGTATTGATCTTCGGTGGTCTGGGGTTCGATCTGACAACCGTAGGGGTCGAGTACTCGGGGAATCATTATTTGCATAACACACTCACATTCTGGGTATTTTCATTTAACAGATATATCATAGGCTAATATAATGTTAAAAAATACATGCTTATCTGGTATATATGTTTTTTGTCCCGGAAAAGGTACGTTTCGCCATATATGCATTATATTTTGCGGACCCGTGACGATCCGGTGTTGAATTGGTCTTGCGCAAATCATGCTTGCTGTGAAATGCGACTATGCTTGTCGTAAGAGGCGACCAACGGGATCGGGTAGTCAGGGTCGCTGACTTGGTGATGCATGCATGTCATCGTATCCCAATTGCGTGGATCGATGCTCATGACGTCAATCACTGGGTTGTCTGGGGGAGAGAGAGAGGAGCGGGAGTCGAAACATGATCAAAGGTTTTTGGCGTGTCCATGGAACACAACTCAGCGAGAGCAACAAGGATTTTGAGAAAAAAAGACACATATCAAAATGAATTTGATTTGTGGACTCAAGTAACAAACCACAGCCGACTCAGAACGACATTCTAAATATGGATCATATGCCTAACAGACAAATATATAATAGTGTAACTGTGTTTCACTTATTCTATGTTTAGGACAGAAACACGAGCATGTGTCCACACTTTGCGAAGAGTTTGTATGATCGAAAACACTACTGGCATTGTGAGACAATGCAAAAAGAAGGTAAACACTGTAGTTTGATAAACCCTCTAGATTCGGTCAGAAAACAATAAAACATTTCGAACTTACATGCTAATAACAAAATTGCCAGACATGTTATCAACTAGATACCCAGGCAACTCTTCCATTGTTACAGCCGAATCACTGGCCATTTTAACATATATAGCATATATAATTTTGATTTAATTCTTGTTTTGATTGATATGTTTTGCATAAAATAAAGTACTTTTTGGTAATTGGTACAGTAAATGTGATAACTGAGAATGTTAATGGCTGTACCCTCGAAGGGGGTAAAGCGATGTACAATGGTTGTCCCTCGGAGAACAGAGTTTCATTTTTGTCTTGAATGTAACTTCGATTCGGATTTAAGACAGAGCAAAAGCTTCATAGTTTACTTGTATCTTCTAACATCACAATGTTAAACAGCATAGGAACATTTATTTTTCTTGCATTTAAGAAAAGGGAAAAGTTCTAAACCAATGATTAATATGAACATGAATTTAGAGGAAACCACATGTATTTGGGTTGATACTCACTACATATCTAATAATGGCTTTCAATAAATCAGTCCCCAGTGGTCGAGTGAAATAGACGCTTTGTAAACAAGAACTGATGCTTCTTGTAGGATTTACTTTTCTGCTTTACTTTTCAAACTTTATTGCTCATATATACACTGTAAACAAAATTTATGTACTTATCTACTGTGACAAACTCTTTTGTAAATAAGTACTGATACTTTCCAAAGCTTCATTTTTTATCTATGCACTGTAAACAATTTTACATAAAGTAATCGTTTGGGACAAACCCCTGTGGACAAGAAATGATCTTTTTAGTATGATCTGCTCTATTTTTGTACCATTGTTAGTTTTATATACATGTACTCTGTTATCATCTGGCGCTCCCTCGTAACAATGGATACCGATTAATGAACAATGTATAATGGTCCGGTGACCCCCTTACGAAATAAAGTCATTCATTCAGTCAGTCACGATATGGATGCAATTTTGTCGATGTGACTATAATTGTTTACTTACACTTAAGATACAAATCATGGTCTGCAAACATTTTATCATTCTGTTTTTCAGTTGATGCCATCAATGGAAAGCAGGAACTCTTCAACAATAAGACAAGACTTTTAATATGGCATGTTTATAATGAGGGAAAAATTGTTCAGGTTAATTTACAAAACATGTCGGTTCAGAAGGAACCTTATCTGACCATAGGGTTTATGTACGCCATGGCATATGATTCTCGACTAAAAACAGTTCTTGTTGCAAAACAACATCAGATCCTATCATATCCTTTAGACACGGATGTTGGTACCGTTTTATTCACAGGCATTAAAGTCTTGGGGATGGCGGTAGATGAAGGTAGACAACTGATATTTGCTTCAACTCGAAATCGTACAGTGGTAGTGATGACAACAAAGGGCAAACATTTCCATGTTATTCTGCATAGGCAGCATATTAAACGGGTTCCTAGTTCCATAGCGGTGGATCCTGAAAGGACAATGATGTATGTAAATTGTCGAAAGTATATTGTTTTCAGTACATATAAAGCAGAAAATGTGACAAAGTTGCAAGCTAATAGTGTAGTTTTTGCTTTAAGTTACGACAACAAGAGACACGTCGTATACGCCCTAGACGGTCAGGCGGTCATGCGGATTTCCAATTCGCTAAAATATGAAACAGTTATCAAGTTATCAAATCGACCATGCAGTGTGTCGTATCACAGTGACAGAATCTATGTAATCGGTGTTTCGGGTACGGATGTGTATGCAATGAAAGGAGAGGAAGTTTATCCTTATAAAAATATATCAATGGAACTTCGTTGTAGACGTTTAGTCGTTTGCTTTGTGTGGTAATCTTGGTTCAAAATATGTGTGTACTGTCGATGTATGCCGTATTGCTACACGACAACTTATGGGTAAAACATATGTGTCAAGGGTTGAGGAATGTTCAAGAACTTCTGAGTTGATACACTATGGAGACTTTCTCCAAATGAACACACATATATTATATTGCTATTGTTATATGCAGAAATAAAGACGTATTCTTATTTAATGTTTCCTATATAATTGATAAAAAATACAGATGTGGGTACCATATCAGATACCACGAGTGAGTTAGTGAGTTAAACTGCCTTGGTAGTGATTTCAGTGATATAAGTTGTCAGCGCAACGTAGAAGGAGAGCCGACAGTAGACAGATCTTACTTGCAGGTAGATCAAGACACATGAGTATGGCTCTGTCGGACACAGGATCATAATCTCTTTCCTGATACCCTATACACATACACTTCTTTCGTAATTATACTCTGCAAAAAAGAAACGCAACTAGGAAAATCGTAAATATCTGACAGAGCGTTGTCGATAGTCATACACAATTAAAAACAGAACAATTCAGCATGATTATGATTAATGTTTGTTGAGAATGAGAATGAGGTAGTGCAGAAAGTTGGTGAAAAGAACAAAAAACACAACCATGTGAGAGCCTGGCGCCGAAACACACTAACATGACATGCACGTGCAACATCTCTGTTTGGGCTATAAAAACCTTGTGTTTACATTTGCATACCATCACAATCTTACAGCAAGTGAACAGCGAAAACATGCCATGCCTGACGGAAGCCCAACGCATCAACGCAATCCAGGTAAATGATATTCGGCCATAGCCAGGTTTTTCCAAGAACCATTACAAGACTGTGGGATCGTTATCAGACACACGGGACAATCTGTGACATTCACAGATCCGGTCAACCACGTATCACTGCCATGGCACAGGACAGATTCATACGGCTACATAACTCATGTGAACAAAACACGACGTCCATTTCTACAGATATAACCATACCAGGATTGTATAGGATATCAGCCCAGATAGTGAGGAACCGTTTACGCGCAAAAGGTATTCGCTTTAGATGGCCATTTCGAAGTGTCATTTTGACGGACCTGCAACGTCGGCTGCGAAGTCGATGGGTTCAGGGCAACAGGGTATGGCCACAGCAGCGAAGAAGGCAAGTTTGGTTTTGTGATGAGTCATGTTTTATCTCGACCTCCACGATTCTTTTCACATTTGTTTCTATTGTGATGTGTTTTTTTCGTGTCAGATGAATATTCAGTCTAGATTGCCGTGCAGTAGCGTAGCGTTCATTTAGCTTCGTCACAAAAAGTAGAGAAGATATCAGATGTAGTTACACTGGAGTGGAGAAGCCTTTTATGCACACACAAGGGTAGTCAACTCATCAAAGACCCCAATCAGTCATAAACCTGTGGTTTATATTAGTGACTTCATCCTTTGTTCATGTCACTGATGATTATTATTACACGCGAGCGGTCAAGCTATTGCTGTCCCGAACCGATACTGTAAGTTCAAAAAAAATAACTGACCAAATGTCATTGCCGCAAAAAGTTCATTCTAATGCAACAATATGTGTTTTATTTCAAATTAAACGTTATTTAGAATACTTACATGTAGCTGAATTAGAGTGTCAAATGAAAGCTCGCAATCACGCATTTTGTGTTTTGATGCATGGAATTATTTCCTGCGGCTTTTTAAAGAAATTGCGACAAGACGTTATTGGGATCATACCCGACACATGTTTCGACAGGAATACGCTTATATCTCCAGCTAAAGTTCTATAATCTTCCTCTTTCACAGTGAACTTTTAATGTCTTAATCATCCTGTTTTTATTCACACTTTATAATTAATGAATTATTTTCATCTACTACTTTAGTCAGTAAACAATAAGCACATAAACTGTTCAATTGATTGTTAAACATCGATAAATAATGTTGATCTGTATGTCTCCGATTTACTGACATGTTCGTGTTTTCCAATTCCTGCATACCTAACATATAATTCACTAACTCACCATTGTATCACTGTATTGTGTAATCTCTGCAACATTTCTTAAGTGTAACCACATGGCAGTGTAACAATGCTTAATTGTATGACATCATTGTCGTCACAGAGGATAAGGGTTGGCAACACAACTCTTGATTAAATGCTGCATTTCCATGTGTCCTAAGGCGTATTTCAATGTCAGCATAAAGTTAATGAGAAAAGGGGGAAATATCGAAGGACATTTTTTCAAGTTTCCCTTATATTATATTTGTGTCATGTTTCATATAAATTCATACTTGCGTTCGTCCTAAAGTAAGCCTTTATATTATGTTTCATATCTAAAATAAATCAACAATAGCAAAATCAAAATTGTACCTGCCGCAACACTCAGACAACACAGACAAACTGTTATTCATATAAGAGGCAATGAGGCCAATCGTACAATGTTTATGCAACACACGCACAAATATTATAACAGAGTGGAATATATTGAACTTTAACATTCAAATATTAAATGTACACAAATGAGAGACTTTTGTCCAGTCCTATTGTGTTTTGTCACGAAAATATGTTCAAACTAAGTTGGTCACGAATGTAAAACAAGACAGCAACAGGTCTGAATAACCACCACAATCTTCTTTTTGTTTTACATGCAAAAGTTTGTGTGTTTCATTGCAGAGTTGTGGCATATAGGAAACAGTCTTCTGGGAAGCATAATTTAGAGAGAATGGCAGATCATCTAAATTAAGAACAACTTGAGTTCTCAAAGGTCGGATTTTGTATTCCATTAGTGCTTCTGTTGGAACATTGCTCATCATCGGTCACTTTACCTCTAGGACGGCGTTTCCTGAAGCAGAGTAATGAATCGTAATATAATATAATTGTATATTTGTTGGTTAACGACTAACACAGCTACATTTAAACTATGTGACGGTCAGAGAGTCCAGTGATTAACACTATGACCGTTTATTTTACACTGTGGAACGATGACATACAATCAAACCTTATCAGCATGCCTGACCACCCGATCCGTTTAGTTACCTCCACCTGGTCACTCCAGCGTCAAAACGGTGTAAGAAAAATGTAAATGTTTAACACATGATTACTGACCTTGCTGATATACATTAAATCGTGAAATGTATGCGAGTGCAAATTAATATGAACAAAATGCGAACGTTGCTTTTGTAATTTGACATATTAGAGTATACTGCTATTTGCAGGTTCTCTGCAAATTGGCGGGACCAATGATATATATATATATATATATATATATATATGTATGTATGTATGTATGTATGTATGTATGTATGTATGTATGTATGTATGTATGTATGTATGTATGTATGTATGTATGTACACACACACACAAATACATATATTTTGCATATGTATAACGAAGGTCATAAGTGGGCTCATCTTGTTTACACACGTTGATCAAGCTGTTATGACAGTTACCAACCGTGTATGATGGCGTCTTATTTGTAGGCAATCAAACCACTGCTCATCCAGGTCGCGAACATGTACAGCCTAGCAACAACATTAAACTGTGGTATCTTCCAACAATGGATTTAGGTGGTAATATAAAATACAAATAAAAACATCAAATAGCAAAATGTTGCCTGTTTCATAATTTAATACCTTCCTGTACTCAACACACGCCATCATAAGAGGTGTCAAGCATAGGCTAAAGGGTCGTTAACCGCTATTAGATCACTGGAAGAAACATCTATGGCCCAATGTACCGAGTATCACTAGTTTTTCCTGGGGCGGTATTTCAAGACAATGGACAGACGGCAAAACTTTTAAGTAGTCCTCAGTTAGTAACTGGAATTTTTTATTTGTGATCAAATGTATATTTTTAATGGATTTAGATTCAGCGACATTTGTTCATTTTCATTCATCAATGGCCAGTCTTGGTAGACGACTATACATCTATGGTCGTGGTAAATCATAAGGTATTTCTCTTTGACCACCCTCCTTATAATGGTTCATTAACCAAGGAGACGTTTACCTACATTTCTACTTAACACTCAAAACGTTAAGACTAGATCAGCCTTAAACCACTATACACAGAACCCGCCCGGAAAGCGGAAGGCCCGGGGTTCGATACTCGGCCGCGCCATATCAAAAGACATTACAAGAAAGTACTTGTTGTTACCCTGTCTGGCGTTAGGCATTAAGAGGCTAGAACAAGGACTGGTCTGCTCGGAGTCGCTCTGCTGTGTCTTAGTAGGGTATTCATGTTGAAAGGGGTATGGTGTATCAGCGGGCACGCACTGTAAAACCGACATTAGTCCGGGCTAGTACAAGTAGCCACCCACCCACACATGCATGCACGTCGCAATATAAGGGCAATACGTTTGACGCGACGTTAAACGCCATTTCACCTCACCTCACCATGGTGCACGATGAGCAGAGTAGCATACACACGCTTAGACTTGTAAAGATTATTTAGATTTAAGCAATTAAGTCGTTTGAATATCAGAGACAGACATAGAAGGGACTGAGTGTACGTACATATGCAGATGAAGAAGTATTGCCCCGACGATGATCAACACAATAATAATAATACCAGTCACTGCCCCCGCCACCACTGGAGTTGATGTGTCAGGTGCTGCACCTGAAATGATGTTAACAGATTCACAGACTCATTGTAAACATAACACGCCTGCACGAGGTTGATGTGTCAGGTGCTGCACCTGAAATGATGTTAACAGATTCACAGACTCATTGTAAACATAACACGCCTGCACTAGGTTGATGTGTCAGGTGCTGTAGCTGAAATGATGTTAACAGATTCACAGACTCATTGTAAACATAACACGCCTGCACTAGGTTGATGTGTCAGGTGCTGTAGCTGAAATGATGTTAACAGATTCACAGACTCATTGTAAACATAACACGCCTGCACTAGGTTGATGTGTCAGGTGCTGTAGCTGAAATGATGTTAACAGATTCACAGACTCATTGTAAACATAACACGCCTGCACTAGGTTGATGTGTCAGGTGCTGTAGCTGAAATGATGTTAACAGATTCACAGACTCATTGTAAACATAACACGCCTGCACTAGGTTGATGTGTCAGGTGCTGTAGCTGAAATGATGTTAACAGATTCACAGACTCATTGTAAACATAACACGCCTGCACTAGGTGTTTGTGTGTTTGTTTAATGTTCAGCAATATTCCAGCTATATGATGGTGGTCTGTAAATAATCGAATCTGGACCAGACAATCCAGTGATTGACATCATGAGCATCGGATCCACACAATTGGGAAACGGTAACATGCATCAACCAAGTCAGAGAGCCTGACCACCCGATTCCGTTAATCGCCTCTTACCGCGTTCACTAGAATTCACCTCATCAATATCCAACATTTTTATATACTAGCACATGCATTATGTGAGGTACTTGAAGTAGCTGTAAGCATCAACATAAAGACTTACTATCGCAATAAAACCATGCAACAGTTCATGTCACACAAAGAGAATTACCCTATGGTTGTTGCGCATCGTATAGTCAAAGGCTTTAATTGGTTTTACAAACACACAAGCTTGAGGGCTATTTTTAAAAGCCGATATGAAGATCGTATTAATTATGTCATCTCGTGACCACTAAATGTGGGCACAATAGATATTATTATTGCATTAGAAACCAGGACAAGCGGTTTCTTGCATGGCTAAAGGACGCGTACGCCTATGGATATTGGCAATGGCTCTAACGCTTACACCAATTTTCACATTAGGAACATGCACTGAATTCGAAAGTGACTTTACCCTTGTCATCATCAAAGGTTACCATTACCACAGCGAGGTAAAGAAGTGGTTGCCTGCATAAGAAACGATTCACTACGTCGGTGCACGTGAGTACACATTGAGGTAGGTCACATCTTCTCACCAGACATTGATGCAACACCACAGCAATATGAAATAGTTTGGTTGCAAAATATTCATTCGAATTGAAGAAATCCATGTTTGAACCTCGGGAATTTGTCCCATGAGTGAGTGAGTATGGTTTTACGCCGCTTTCAAAATAATCCAGCATTATCACAAAAATGGGTTTCACACATTATACCCATGTCGGGAATCGAACCCAGGTCTTCAACGTGGCGAGAGAACGCTTTAACCACTAGGCTACCCGACCGCCCCGATTGGCTACGTGAATCAACTTGTGTTCATATATTTCCTACCACAAGACGCTCTCATTATCCTGGGTGGGACAGGTATCTCGGTCGAATGAGTGACTATGTTAAGGGCTGACCACAAGACACTCTCATTATCCTGGTTGGGACAGGCAGGTCGGTCGAATGAGTGACTATGTTAAGGGCTGACCACAAGACGCTCTCATTATCCTGGGTGGGACAGGTAGGTCGGTCGAATGAGTGACTATGTTAAGGGCTGACCACAAGACGCTCTCATTATCCTGGGTGGGACAGGCAGGTCGGTCGAATGAGTGACTATGTTAAGGGCTGACCACAAGACGCTCTCATTATCCTGGGTGGGACAGGTAGGTCGGTCGAATGAATGACTATGTTAAGGGCTGACCACAAGACGCTCTCATTATCCTGGGTGGGACAGGTATCTCGGTCGAATGAATGACTATGTTAAGGGCTGACCACAAGACGCTCTCATTATCCTGGGTGGGACAGGTAGGTCGGTCGAATGAATGACTATGTTAAGGGCTGACCACAAGACGCTCTCATTATCCTGGGTGGGACAGGTGGGTCGGTCGAATGAGTGACTATGTTAAGGGCTGACCACAAGACGCTCTCATTATCCTGGGTGGGACAGGTAGGTCGGTCGAATGAGTGACTATGTTAAGGGCTGACCACAAGACGCTCTCATTATCCTGGGTGGGACAGGTAGGTCGGTCGAATAAGTGACTATGTTAAGGGCTGACAATGAGCGCGAACTTGGTGCCAGGTTTCTCAAAGTGTTACCTGCTGTGGCTGAAGACAGACACACCAGCGGGTTGCCATAGGGATTCCATTGCCCGGTGCTGCTGCAGGTCAGTGTGATGGTCGACAGTGCGTGGTATCCTTCATCACAGGTCAGTGTGCAGCGAGTGCCGGGTAGAAGGTCGGATCCGACGCAGAGACGTGGGAGAATGTTGCCATGACTTGGATTTACCAGGGAATGACACGAACTATCTGTAAAAGAGACCTTTGGTTATATTTTGATTAACACATTCATTTCCATCGCATCTCGACAGATAGGAAGGTTTAGACTCTGGAACGCCTGGCCCTTTTTCGACACAAAAGTCAGTTTTTTACCTTGAGTTCGTTTCGAGAAATCGGAGCCTGGTGATATATGTGTTTTGTACAGAAAAAAGGTCCAGCTTGTCTCTTGTAATTGAAGAGTTGCAAGACACCTGGCCATATTATTTGCCAACCCTAGTGAGTTGTCGTGCGTTTGCGTCACAGGTTTAAAGACTTTAGTATCACCAACATAATAAACCTTACATTGGTTTCTGAGTGAAAATGTCAAGTGAGTGATCGAGTTGGGTTTAACGCCGCTTTTAACAGCATTCCAGTAATATCGCGGCGTGTGAGCTTTATGTGGGAGGAAAGCCCGAAGTGATGCAGGTCTCAGACGTTTGCCACTTCGGTCAAACCCACGAGCGCGGGTAAGGTGTTGACAATCCTTAAAACATCCTTGAATTAACCGTGTTTGTGTTTATATTCAAGTTGGTGTTTCCGCTGTCTAAAGAGTGCTGTGAGGCCATCTTAATGTCATTTTGGAGACATAAAGTTTCATTAAGGCGAAAAAAGACCACTCGCGTTTTTCGCATTTAAGTCGCGTATATATGTATCATATTATCTAATATTGTTCATATATTAAAACAGCTGCCTATACACACACATCTACCGGTTAAATACATAAACGATACCTGTGTTTTAGTATACATGTATGTGGGAAGTAAGGGCCTTCAATAATGATTGCGATAAAATCGACATAAACTTACGACGTGTTACAATGCTGGTGTCATTTGGTTTGGCGCAAACAAGCTGTTGTCCTGACCAGCTGCCTTCTTCGCAACGCCTGATCGTCGTACCACTGATAGGCGTGTAGCCATCTTGACAAGACTGTTCACATAGCTCCTGATAACTGTATGGCGTTTCACAGCTCAGCAATCTGCCGTGGATCGGAGACTCTGGTGCCGGGCAGATGATAGCTGTGAGAAGTTGTTTTCCATGTCAATAAAGTATATAATATGGAGGAAAGTACTCCAAGTCTCGGACTAGATATTGTGTGGGAGACAAACGAATTTTATGATTTTTTTATGACTGTAAGCAACAAGTGGTGTTGCAATTCTGAACGAAAAACTTGACTTTCATCAGAAATATTTGTATGAACAAAACATAAACGATTCAATGAAACTGATGATATAGAGAATCTCACCCAAATGTCTTTTGATATCAAATATATCGTGCAGAGGAGTTTTTCCACTTTTATCAACGAGTGTTGATATATTTGATATCAAAAGACACAAGGGTGAGATTTAATTATCAACCATCATTCTTCAAACTTTTTTTAGTTTGTAGACAGTAACCAGCTGTGTCTTAGGTGTAAACAGTACTGCTAACAGCTGCAGTAGAAGAGCCATTAGTGGTGCTATTTGATTGTGACGTCATGGTAACCAATGACGTCACAATGGTCTGCAAAGTATTGTGATGCAATTTCATCACAGCGATATCTAAAATGTAGTTATTGCTTGATCTCACCCAAGCGATATCTCTTGTGGGAGCTTGTTTGGGATGATAAATTATCTTCAATATATGTATGAGATAAGTGAATCGCCTTTTACCATCATCAGAACAACATCTTCGTTATATTGCAACATCCGTGCTGAGAAATAGTCTCAGTAGTTGTTTGTTTTTAGGATTTCAAGACATTTTATTTTTCAGAATATTTCATTGATTCTCCCATTAAAAACGTTACGGACCTACACACGTGGTTGGTGTACCAGTTGTCCAGCGAGCTTCCCCAGCAGTGTTGATGTCACATGTTATGTCACGTGGACCAGACAGAGTGTAGCCTAGGCGACAGTTAATGTGACAAGTAGACCCATAGAAAGACCGACAGCTGGTTGAATCGATATATCCATTCGGAGGAGGGCTGAGGTCGGCGCATGTCAACACTGCAAACAAAACACTAGGAAAAATGTTCGTCAGTGTAACATCATTCAATGGGACCTTTTTGTTATGTGATGTAGGGGAACATTATGAAACCGTGGTTGACCATATGGGTGAGGGGCGGTCGTGAAGCTGAAGACCTGGTACAATATTGTCAAGCCCATTTCCGGTGTCTCACGCCGTGATATTGTTGAAATATATTGGTAAAAGCGGCGTAAAACCATATTCACTCTCTCACCCCTTCCCCAACAGTGGGTGGCAGGCTACGAACACCTGTGTTATTTACCTCTCACTGGTGACCTTGAAGAAAAGCGTCATTGTATTACACTAAATATCCACTGCTCTCACCTGTGAGTGAGTTAGTATGGTTTTACGCCGCTTTTAACACTATTCCAGCAATATCACGGCGAGGGACACCAGAAATGGGCTTCACACGTTGTACCCTTGATGGAAATCGAACCCGGGTCTTCGGCGTGATGAGCCAGCGTTTTATCCACTAGGCTACCCCACCGCCCCTCTCTCACCTGTGACTGATATCTTGAAGACACAAGTAGTGGTAATGCCGGATACATCCGCTGCTCCCACTGTAACAGTGTATACTCCCTCAGCTAGGTTAATCGGTGACGTCAGACTCTGATATATGGTCACTTCCTCGCCAGTGTTATCGGATGCTGTGGGTTGTGTCCAGTTGACTATTGCTGTTTCATGTCCTTTAGGTGCTTTCACATCTAGATTATCTGGGCAGGTGATGTTGGGACCTTGTGTGTCTGATAACAACAACGCGCCATGACATGTGAAACTTGTTGATGCAATTTACTGTTGGCGAAATGATATCATGTCCATATGCAGAAAAGTGAAGTTAATAACTTTAAACAAGTATCAATTATTTAAATACAAGAAGTATAATATTATCTTCAGTGAGAACTCTGATATCCGGCTAAAGAAGACCGATATGAGTCGTAAGCGTGCCTTATAACAATACCTTACACTCTGACACTCAAATTGTTGAACACATCTATCATATATCGTATGAATATCAAATTATTTCAAACATCTACTTCTGACACTTAAATACCTAATCACATTTATCTCCGACTATCAAAGCATAGATCACTTCTAATTTCTGATGCTCAAAATTTGAAGACATTTATGGCTGGTGCTCCATTTATTGAACACATCTCTTCCTGAGACAATCAAACTTTTGAACACTTTTATCTCTGGCGCTTAAATTATAGGACACATCTACACAAACATGCACGCTCTATCTGGCACCAGTGGCTATTGAATGTCCATTTGAGTGTCTTACCCTGACATAAAAGCGGAGCTCCCAAGTTGTTCCACTGCCCATTGCTCATGCATTGTAGATTTGTCTGGCCAAGAAGAGAGAAGCCTGGCGTGCAGGTGGCCGTGCAGTACGTCCCAGCCGTAGCTTCTAACTCTGTACAGTTGTGTGGGGATACGGAGCCATACTTCGGAGGAAACAGTGCCGGACATGGCTTAGCTGTGCAAAGTACAATGTGCGTGATATCCTTCATTGATGAACACATGGTTAACCAAGTAGGTTGTATGAAAAGTAGTGTTGAAATACGAAACGTGCTTATCTTTCATAAAATACATTACTTAATTACTTATAGAGTTAACGCTCTCTTCTTGAAGTATCAATATGACGCTAAATATGTTGGAACCAAAATTGCCCTGGTGGATGTATGGTATGAGACTGGACGCCGTTAACTACCCCTTTTGTAGATACCAGATAATACTGATGTATTATGAGAGATCACACGTAATATAGGAATTATTGGTTGGTTGTCAGAACAATATCCGTGCTCGTGGTTTTCGTAAAAGTGGTAAAGGTCTATGAACTGTAATACTATAAGGGAGATAACATATGGATGTCAACTTATTTATTATGAGGAACACAACGAGTATATTATGCTTACTCCTTCATCAGGTTAATTCATTCATGAAGGAGGAAGCATATACTCCGAAACGTCCCTCATAATGACGAAATTGGCATCCATATATTCTCTTCCTTATGTACATCACTTCTAAATACCTTTCAAAGACCTGTAATACTATGTGTTTTCTTCCAAAATAAAACTGACATCCCGTCGTATAACTAAAAAACTAATACTCACACACCAAACTGTCAACATAACGCAACCCATACAAGTCATATGCGAAGTTAGACCGCCTCCATGGTCTAGCATCCGCACGGAGAGCAGAAGGTCGGAGCACGATCCCTGGCCGCGTCATATCAAAAGACATAATAATGCTATTTGTTGCTACCTTGTCTGGTGCTCAGCATCAAGGGGCTAGAACAAGGACTGATCGGCTCGCAGTCAGTAATTTGTCTGAGTGGATATTTATAGTTTATATTTGGTTTATAGCTCAGTGAACTAGCTCTTAAAATGGGCATTACTTCGGACTAGTAGAAGCATCCACACACATACACGTATATGAAGTGCAAATATAAATGCAATAATCTTGAACGCGATGTTCACCTAACCTTATGCGATGCTAGATTGTATTATCCCGCATCATATATTTGTATTTCTGAACATAAGGACTTAAATCGGTCTGGTATTGTATACATTGGTGCATCACTACAACTGCCTTCACTACGAACAGACCCCTGAAGATCCGGTGTAGAATAGGTCTTCAGCAACCCAAGCTTGCCGTAAAAGGCGCCTATGCTTGTCGTAAGAGGCAACTAACGGGATCGGGTGGTCAGGCTCGCTGACTTGGTTGAAACATGTCATCGTATCCCAATTGCGTTGATCAATTCTCATGATGTTAATCACTGGATTGTCTGGTCCTGACTCAATTATTTACAGACCGCCGTCACACAGCTGGAATACTACCGAGTGCGGCGTAAAACAACAAACAATCAAACACTAGGAACAACTCACTGATGCCACAGGTGAGTCCGTCTGGATGAAGTGTAAGACCGTCAGGACAAATACAAAAGAAACCGTTGCCAGGGTTGGGCAAACAGATATGGCTGCATCCACCACGCCCGTTGCTACACGCATTAGTACCTGAAGTAGAGCAAAATACAAAATTGCTAGTAAAAAGATAATCCTTATCGTGACACATCTCCCGCAGGTCACTGTCACAACCTCATTGTTCACCTTGTAGAAAAGTGTAGAAAAGGCAAAATACAAGCGACAAAACATTTTCCATATTCATCAGAAATCGCTTCCAAAAGCAAAGTCGATTGTAAGATTCAGACTTTACCATGAGCATGTGTTTATGAATCGCTCTCAAATAGTGATGATACCAGGTTTTCGCGAAAAGGTGAACGGATCCCACCTTTCACATATGGTACAAGTCAAAATAGAGAATTGCATCGGACACCATTTTAGTCATCGATGCCTCAAATTTTCAAGTGTCCCTGA
Source organism: Haliotis rufescens (assembly GCF_023055435.1). Taxonomy (NCBI): domain Eukaryota; kingdom Metazoa; phylum Mollusca; class Gastropoda; order Lepetellida; family Haliotidae; genus Haliotis; species Haliotis rufescens. Next base: position 1,978,593 of record NW_025964354.1, read on the forward strand.
TTAAACAACTCTTGAGTGGTTTCATCTTCTCTGCAGTCTCCGTGGACACCTGATGCTGGATCTGTTGGAATATTGCTGACATAAACTGAAAGTTGACTGTTGGGAAGATCAAGTGGACCCTTTTGTCATCCCGGTGTGAGGAAAGTGTTTTGTCACTCTGAATCTTTATGCAGGGTTCTATATAGGAAACCAGAGAGGGGGTCTCACTGGTCTCCTTTTTCAAGTTCAGTGGAAGGGAAGAGGGTGATTGATGGTTTTTGAATGATATCAGATCATCGATTTATACCTGGAGCCTAAGGGGGGCACGGGTGGCCCAGTCGTCTAAGGCGCCGCGACTCGCTGTGTAGAGCTGCAGCCCTTGGGCAAGCCCGAAATCTATGACATCCGTGATATAACTGGAATACTGTTAAAAGCGGCGTTAAACACAACTCACTCACGCACTTACTCATATGCTTATAGGGAACGGACATTTATAATAGTAAGAAAAATGGAAAAAAGGTGGAACCTGTATGTCACGATTCTACCAAAATAACTTTCGACCGTACAAAGGACTTTGCATTCAACAGAGACTTCCTGTGATTATGGAAATGGTCAACATTACAGAACATCAACTGTCTGGACGCTGACCATGGGTGCTGAAAACAGCTTCAACCAGTCCTCCGTACGAGTTTTAAACAATTTCCTAAACATTTGAACACAAACCCAGCTCCAGGGATGATATTTATTTGACACTGTGTATCATTAAGGTACGTTGTCACAATGTGTCATTCCGCTGAGAATGTAAGTCTACACTGAGATGTGTATGAGATTGTCCCATTACTGGTAATTGACAGACGGTTCTGCATATGATAATAATCAGCTTCACGCCCATTCTACTGATAGCTCCTGAGGATAAATGGAAAATGTATCATTTATTTCTGGCTTTGTTTTCGATCTTTCTTTTTTAGACACTAATCTGCCGTTATATGATTGACAATAATGTAACCAACAAAATCGTATTCCAGTTAAGGCATTGTTGTATGAGTGGATGACGTTGTCTGCGCGTTGTGAGGTAGATATCAATCGTAAATTAGTCATATACCGGTGACATGGATATGTTCATGGGTTATAACGAATGTAGTCACATACCTGATGGACCCCAGCCATCTCTGTGGTAGTGGATGTCGTTGAGACGCCCAAACCCACCTGGCCCCACCGTCGTCAGTCCAGTGCCGTCATCATACATCCGAAATACAGTTCTACATATTCAAATTCAAATTATATAGTGAAAGTTAAAAGAAGCCTTAATACTGTTTTTGCTGTTAATCGTTTTCAATGTGGCCTGTCACTAAAATTAAGACTATGAAACAATGAAATAGGTACTCAGCCATGTTATCCAAATAGGATTACTGTATAAATGATGTACATGTTAGATATACTTACACCTAACTGAATAGTAGTTGAATCATCATCAAATTAGACAAAGTCAGTTATGGAAATACTTCAGTGTTGATTTATGTGAGAACTGTATAAGCCATATTAGTACACTGGATCTCATTAAAACTTTGGTGGTACTTCAACGTCAACTTACAGATATATAACAAAACAGTTCAGTTCTTGTTGATTGCGACTCAAGAGATTGCTGTAATACTAGTAAGCCGTGTAGCTACAGTCATTGGATACTAGCTGAAATGTACTAAAGGGTCAGTGCCATTCACAAGATGTACCCCCTAACTGGAGACTGCTGGTACCTACTGCAGGGACAGGAGGTGACTGACAAGTGTTTACTGAAGCACTGCTGGCACCTACTGCAGGGACAGGAAGGTGACTGACAAGTGTTTACTGAAGCACTGCTGGCACCTATAGCAGGGACAGGAAGATGACTGACAAGTGTTTACTGAAGCACTGCTGGCACCTACTGCAGGGACAGGAAGATGACTGACAAGTGTTTACTGAAGCACTGCTGGCACCTACTGCAGGGACAGGAAGGTCACTGACAAGTGTTTACTGAAGCACTGCTGGTACCTACTGCAGGGACAGGAAGATGACTGACAAGTGTTTACTGAAACACTGCTGGCACCTACTGCAGGGACAGGAAGGTCACTGACAAGTGTTTACTGAAGCACTGCTGGTACCTGCTGCAGGGACAGGAAGGTGACTGACAAGTGTTTACTGAAGCACTGCTGGTACCTGCTGCAGGGACAGGAAGGTGACTGACAAGTGTTTACTGAAGCACTGCTGGCACCTATAGCAGGGACAGGAAGGTGACTGACAAGTGTTTACTGAAACACTGCTTGTACCTACTGCAGGGACAGGAAGGTGACTTACAAGTGCTTATTGAAGCACTGCTGGTACCTACTGCAGGGACAGGAAGGTGACTGACAAGTGTTTACTGAAGCACTGCTGGCACCTACTGCAGGGACAGGAAGGTGACTGACAAGTGTTTACTGAAGCACTGCTGGCACCTATAGCAGGGACAGGAAGGTCACTGACAAGTGTTTACTGAAGCACTGCTGGTACCTGCTGCAGGGACAGGAAGATGACTGACAAGTGTTTACTGAAGCACTGCTGGTACCTGCTGCAGGGACAGGAAGGTGACTGACAAGTGTTTACTGAAGCACTGCTGGTACCTGCTGCAGGGACAGGAAGATGACTGACAAGTGTTTACTGAAGCACTGCTGGTACCTGCTGCAGGGACAGGAAGGTGACTGACAAGTGTTTACTGAAGCACTGCTGGCACCTATAGCAGGGACAGGAAGGTGACTGACAAGTGTTTACTGAAACACTGCTTGTACCTACTGCAGGGACAGGAAGGTGACTTACAAGTGCTTATTGAAGCACTGCTGGTACCTACTGCAGGGACAGGAAGGTGACTGACAAGTGTTTACTGAAGCACTGCTGGTACCTACTGCAGGGACAGGAAAGTGACTGACAAGTGGTTACTGAAACACTGCTGGTACCTACTGCAGGGACAGGAAGGTGACTGACAAGTGTTTACTGAAGCACTGCTGGCACCTATAGCAAGGACAGGAAGATGACTGACAAGTGTTTACTGAAGCACTGCTGGCACCTACTGCAGGGACAGGAAGGTGACTGACAAGTGTTTACTGAAGCACTGCTGGTACCTGCTGCAGGGAGAGGAAGGTGACTGACAAGTGTTTACTGAAGCACTGCTGGCACCTACTGCAGGGACAGGAAGGTCACTGACAAGTGTTTACTGAAGCACTGCTGGTACCTGCTGCAGGGACAGGAAGGTGACTGACAAGTGTTTACTGAAGCACTGCTGGTACCTGCTGCAGGGACAGGAAGATGACTGACAAGTGTTTACTGAAGCACTGCTGGCACCTATAGCAGGGACAGGAAGGTGACTGACAAGTGTTTACTGAAGCACTGCTGGTACCTACTGCAGGGACAGGAAGATGACTGACAAGTGTTTACTGAAGCACTGCTGGTACCTGCTGCAGGGACAGGAAGGTGACTGACAAGTGTTTACTGAAGCACTGCTGGCACCTATAGCAGGGACAGGAAGGTGACTGACAAGTGTTTACTGAAACACTGCTTGTACCTACTGCAGGGACAGGAAGGTGACTTACAAGTGCTTATTGAAGCACTGCTGGTACCTACTGCAGGGACAGGAAGGTGACTGACAAGTGTTTACTGAAGCACTGCTGGCACCTACTGCAGGGACAGGAAGGTGACTGACAAGTGTTTACTGAAGCACTGCTGGCACCTACTGCAGGGACAGGAAGGTCACTGACAAGTGTTTACTGAAGCACTGCTGGTACCTGCTGCAGGGACAGGAAGATGACTGACAAGTGTTTACTGAAGCACTGCTGGTACCTGCTGCAGGGACAGGAAGGTGACTGACAAGTGTTTACTGAAGCACTGCTGGCACCTATAGCAGGGACAGGAAGGTGACTGACAAGTGTTTACTGAAACACTGCTTGTACCTACTGCAGGGACAGGAAGGTGACTTACAAGTGCTTATTGAAGCACTGCTGGTACCTACTGCAGGGACAGGAAGGTGACTGACAAGTGTTTACTGAAGCACTGCTGGTACCTACTGCAGGGACAGGAAAGTGACTGACAAGTGGTTACTGAAACACTGCTGGTACCTACTGCAGGGAGAGGAAGGTGACTGACAAGTCCTTACTGAAGCACTGTTGGCACCTACTGCAGGGACAGGAAGGTGACTGATAAGTGTTTACTGAAGCAATGGGTCTACCTACTTTTGGGACCAGTCGGTGAAGAAGAGATAGTCACTAAAATATATAATGCCGAAATACTGAGACCCCACGCTGGAAGACAGAACGACACGGTTGCGTCCGTCAAGCCGAGATTTTTCAATTTTACCAGAACCCTCATCACACCAGAAAAGCTCATTACCTGCAACAGAAGAACACAAGATTACCTGTCTCCAGAATCCAAACCAACAGATTCCAAACCAGTGTCTGCCCAAACCGATCAGTACATCCACTTCAACACCAACCGTCCCCTTACAACTAAGACTGGCATCATCATTATCCTCACCAACCAAGCCATCAACCTCTCTTCTGCTGACCCCAAACCTTAGATTGAACACCTCCGCCATGTTTTCACTAACCTCAACAATTATCCTCCGAAACTTGTTTTCTGTACTCCATCCCACATCCAGATCTGCGACCCCTAAACCTGAATCAGCGCCCTTCTGCATCGCCCTCCCATTCATGGGAGAAGCCTCCCACAACATCAGCAGCTTTCTCAAACAGCAAGCCAATATTGACCTACTTCACCAGTTCCACCTCCCTCCATACCCTTCTAAGAGCCAGCAGGAGAAACATAACCAAACGCCAAGAACCTAATGGTGTAGTTTATAAAACTGACCTCAACTGTGGACAATCAAACGAAGGTGAAACATCCCGCCCACGGCAGAATCAAAGATCACAAAACTTCAACAATCAAATCAGACTGTAAATCAGCCATCTCGGACCATATCAACCTCTACCCCAATCACAACATCAACTGGGAAAACATCCAAATCCTCTCAAACAACCTCCATGACTTCACTAAAGGAAAACTAACAAAAGCAGTCTACATTCCCCCGACAAGCATCAATCAACAGTGATCAAGACTATTTCATCCCATCCGCCTACTATGAATTCATTTCAGCAATAATCACCCACCTATGAATACTTTTCCTGTATACTTGGCTTCATGGCCCAATCATGTGTTCTCTGTCAATGTTCTACAGTATTATCCTTCAGTTGTCATTGTTCAAACCTTCTCATGGTAATCTCCCTTATGTTTGCAATTGTTGTTACTGGTAGTCCTCTAACGTTAATCCTGCACCTACTGTATATATTCTGTGCCATGTTGATCATTCAGCTTCGTGAGTCAGTTATGCCTCAGTGGTTCATTATACTATACGTGGCCAAAGTGGGTATGTGTGTGCCTGATACACCAAACAACACAATCAAATATATCATGGTAAAACTTAACTTGTTGACGACACTGGCGGCCAATTATTTGTACAACAAGCGGTTCAAAGTCCCTTCACTGGTACAGTTATCACCTGCAGGTCCAGAGCTGGTCACAGTCTCGTTAATCACAGAATTACAACATGAGACCTGTCATGTTTGTTCTTTTAAATTCATCAATCCGACAACAATTAGAGACAGGGAACAGTTACCGTCTGGGTTGATGGCAATGCCTGTTGGTCGAATCAGTTGCGTTGTTACAAGAGGAGTTCTCATCGACCCGTCATATGACGCTCTCTCGATCTTGGGACTGTGCCCATAGTCACACCAGTAAACGAGCCTACAGAATACAAGAACAAAACTTGCTATCCTACCCTTGAGAATCTACTGCTTCCATGGAAACGTTACTAATGCAGGCACTTTTTTATCTTTGAAAGAATCAAGACGGATTCTTTAGTAATAATCATGACATGGTTTAGCACGCTCCGTATGCTAGTAGATATACAGACAAAATTATCAGATCAATGTTTCATCCATTCATGCCCATTCTGGCAAAAGAACTGTTACATTCAGAAATAATTTACATATTGGGCTTAAAATGATACATTTTGCTATCACCAACTTTGATAAAGATTCTAATAAAGTAATACGAAATGAGCTTGCTGTATGATGTAACCCTAGCAATATAAAATAAAGGATACATGTACCCCGACACTTATAATAGCAACAGCAATGTCACTGTTGCACTGTAACTGATACATGTGACCTAAAAGCGGCGTTAAACCCAACTCACTCACTCACTCACTCACTCACTCACTCACTCACTCACTGATGCATGTGAACGATTTACAGCAGAACAATATGGTATGTGTCCCATAATAACAGTTAATACTGTTCCAGGCTGATGGGTGAGTGATTGAGTGAGTATGTTTTTTTACGCCGCTTTTAGCAATATTCCAGCAATATCACGACGAGGGACACCAGAAATGGGCTTCACACATTGTACCATTGTCGAACCCGGGTCTTCGGCATGACGGGCGAACGCTTTAACCACTAGGCTACCCAAACGACCCTCTTGGCTGATGAAGTAAACTATTGACACTATGTTAGAAAAACACAGAGAGAAGATGTCATGTGTCACTCTGTCCCTAGACATGTGTATCTTCACATAAATAGTAAAACGCCTTGATACCTATGTGTTGTGATGCGTTGCAACTATGAAGGAATGGATGATAGCATTGTCTGTCAAATCTCGGCCGATGAGCAGAGCTTCAAAATGTTTTCTTGTTTTCTTCATCTTTAGTGTTGCCACTCACAATAATTCATCAAAAATATCAAAAATAAAAAAAATCATTATACGATTCAGGGCGTATCGACCTAATAGTAACTTATGACTATCGCCATATCAATCCGGTAATTGTACATGAGAGATACATTGTTGAAAACACTGACAAGATGTTCGTGTACACCCACCCTGTGGACGGGTCCGACACGATGGCCCTGGGTTCATCCAGTTCTTCCTTGATGATAGCCAGGTGAGCAAAGCCGTCAATCGTCATCAGTCCAATGATGTCGTTGCCAGTGTCTGTGTAGAAGATCAGGCGTGTCACCGGGTCGACGGAGATTCCATTGGGCACAGCCGCTGACAAGGAATGAAAGGATAGCAGTTTAGTGTCGGCTGTCTACACATGTGCAGAAAAATACCCGGTACACCATGAGGACTGGTTGGTGAAATGTGTCAACTGGTTGATTGTGACGGCATGCCCTGATGGTTTGATGAGATCACGGGCGACCAGCCAATAGTTGAAATCAGCCTATACAAGGTGTGTCATCAACGTTCTCTATAGAAGCAAACAGACAGCATGTATGTGGCCTAGGACTTTTTGAACATTATAGTCAACTCTCGAGCACTGACATACTTCAGTTTATCACGAATACCCAACTCAGAGTATACCTACTCCAACCAAAGCAGGACGAGCGCCTGCTAGGGTCACAACAAGACCCATCCTTTAACGTTTTATGGTACAGGCGGCCGTGGATCGAACCGCTGCTTTCCGCTCTCTGGGCAGACGTCTACCCACTTGACCACGGAGATGGTCCAGAGCTTCGTGGAAATGAGTGAGCAAGATTAATGTGTGACACTGAAAGACATTTTTTGTGTTCTTAGTGGCGTTCAATGCTGACTTCATTCCGTGTGAATACTAACCAATATTCTCAGTTTAGGGATGATGCGTGTGCGTGCATAAAGTCCAGCTAAGAGGCAGAGTTGGTTCAGTAGCCATACACAATACTTTCACATTTATTCAAATATTATAGAGCTTCACAAAATCATGTAAAGCCAAACAAGATAAATTATTCATCTTTGCCAACACAGTTAAGGTATATTCTATGTGACATATGTCTGGTATGATTTTGTAGGTTTGTAAACTTTAAAGGTTCTAACCTCTGTCTAGCCAGTCATTTCCCTGGTTTATGTATTTGTTAACATATACAAATTGTTTTTACTGGAGTGACGTCCATGTGCTCACTAGCCGATCTTGAATCCCTATAGTAACTGAGAAGGGTGGCAGAAGCAGGCAGGACACAGGAATTAAAGGGGACAGGCAATAGAATGCCAGCAACTTACAGTATGGTATCGAGGATGGAATGGACAAGAGGTTCTCAAGGTGAAAGTGTGAAAATTGAAGGTGTGTGTGTGTGTGTGTGTGGGGGGGGGGGGGGGGGGATTTTAATACCGAAATTCAGAGTTGACGCAGGCAACCAAATGTAGTAGCCATGATGGGCGAAGCATGATAAGACATCCGACCTGGCAGCCTCCGAGTTGACAGTGGCATGGCGGCAACAACAGAGGCATGCAACAACAAAATCAAAAGCAAGAAAAGGAATATGATAGACTTAATTTGCTGAGAGTCACTAGATTGTGAAAGTGACTGTGTCGAGTTTAGGTGAGGGCTTATGTAAGAACAAGTTGTCTAAATAATCACAGGAAATGTGGATCTATGCCAGTGTAGGCATTTTGAAGGACACCCTAAAGATGCAGACATACCAGGCATACATGATTATCAAAAGTATGTCCAGGATATTTGCATCCAAGTATGTGTCTGGTATTTTTTTATGGTCTGAGTAAAGCAAAATCACGCACACAAGCTCCTCACCAATCTCAACAACAAAATTGTGAAAGTGTGCAGCGTGGGAGACTCCTGCCTACTTTAATCCGAAGCGGAGGTGGAGAATGTCTACAAGCATACAAAAATCACATGGTTGCTAAAGGAATGTGACTGAAAAGCAAATAAGGCAAGAAAGTATGTTAGGCAATTAAGTCATCACAGGGATGAAACCAAAGTTGGTTAGCCCTTAAGGGGCCACACCAAATTCAGTGGGCTAAATTTCAAGGGAGACGGTGATGCCACCTATTTATTTGACTGCAAATTGCTCATTGGTGCAATGAGAGCATCAATGAGTCCAAAAGTATTTCCACGTCTCACCTCAAATCAAAGTATAATGTAACAGTAAGTTCTTGTGGCACTATCAGGCAGTAAACTGAAGGCATTTCAAGAAGGAATAGATGACTTTGCTTCCAGAATATGTGCAACTGAACATCAACTGGAAACCCTCATTTATAAACTAAGTTAAGCAGGGATGGTAGAACAAGGATGTTTAACCTTTCTGTGGCGACTGTCGAAGACAAGGAACTCACTTCTAGATAACAGTGGCAAGGTGTTGTTGGATGAGGAATTAAATACATGGTGGCAGGATTTCCTTAAAACTTTCAAAGGCTTGAAACAGTTCTTAGATAGGAGACCCATGACACAATTCAGACCAGAGAGAGGAACCTGCTTTTATGCTGAATTGGTGAATATCAAGTGGTTATGTGATATGTCAGAAGTGTATGACATGCACATAAACGTGAAGGAGGCACTTGCAATTGTGTTTGGAGTATTGAGATGGTCAACTGCATTGACTGACAAGCAGAGGCCAAGATTAATAAGGGGACAAGTAAAGGACCCTTGGCATTTGTCTCCCTCAGCATTCTGTTTTGGTGTCAGGCAAGCTATAATAAACAGGAACATGAATATCAGGAAAGGTTGTGGACAGTTACCTGTATTGAGCTGCCAAATAACCTTCTCCGTTGTGCCAGCCAGTGTCACACTGCGGATTTGTTTGGAGCCAACATCTGTCCAAATGATTCGCCCATCAACGAAGTCATAATCAATTGCCACTGGGGTATCTGCTGAGGACACTGGTATGTCGACGTAACTGTAGGTGCGGCCATCCATACGGTAGATCTTCTTATCTGCCGAATCTGTTATCAGCAGGAAGTTGTTGGGTAGCTGTGCTGAAAGTGATGAAGGTATATGCTTTTTATTCCTATGTCTAACAAATTAGTTTAAATGTATATCATTTTGGGTAGCTTGATGTCACGCTGAAGACCAGCGTTCCATTCTCCGAATAGGCACAACATGTGAAACTCATACAATGTGTTCCGAACCCTGGTAGCACCGAAATATTGCTAAAATATACATATAACGATGCTTTCTCACCAAGTGTACAACCCGTCTGTATGCCATTTGTAAATATGTGAAATGGTTTGATCTGTTTTCGTTCCTTCTTTGTTGATAACTGCGAAAAAGGGGTATCAGTGGTTTGATCTCATATAACTCGTTAGATTCGTGGCATTAAACATCAACCGAGCGATTTGGGAAAATTGTGTTTTTTTTGTCTTGTTTTTTTGTTGTATCATCTGCACTAGAACCCCAAGGCAGCTCGTAACATGTGATTTGTGTTATTGTGTTATTACGTGGTGGCTTTAACAAGTTATCACTTATCTTCTATCCGATAGTGCTCAACATAAGTAAAAGCTTGTTTCTGATGCGGCCATGGATCAATACTTTATCAAACTGCCATTTGATCGACTTCTCAAAATGGGTTGCTCGTTTACATTTGATTTACTTGACTTAATTCATTACTTTTATGCTCAGGAGGATGTCAACTGATACACAAACTTCTTTGATTTAAAAGTTTGAGTACTAAGTAAGGATGATATTTATGGACGAACAACTTCTTTATTACAATTAAGGTAGGAGGCATTTGATATCTACTCCACTGTACAAACATTGCCTCCTACTTGTATAAATACTTGTCAACCACACTCTGTATATCACTTGCTTGATAACGGTGTTAGCAACTACACCGAAACGTCGCTCTCAATTGTAATAAAGACATTGTTCATCCATGAATATTATCCTTACTTGATTCACAAACTTTGAGGCCGTCGACGGCCATGACGTTAATTAATAGAATTTTACGAGACAGCTGATGACCGACCTGATGAGCACGTGACTCCAGCGTCGTGGTTGTGGCCACAATCATCTGCTCTCCATCCTCCGAGTGGACACTGTGTGATGGTCGCCTCTGACCCTAGACATGTCAGGTTATTCAGCCATATCGGACCTGTGCCTTCGCCAAAAGCCGCCTGGCGCTGGATAGAACCTCCAGATCTGACGACAACGATGTATAGTCTATTCAAAACTAAATGAAACTAATTATCCTTCGCACAACATACCTGAACTAAATTGTAGCACTAATGACGTATCGTTTTACATCATACCACAGCTAAGAGTAGATGGCAATTGTGTACCATCTCACCAGACAACACAACAAATTCTTGACAACAATGGCCTATCATCTTACAACACAGAAATGATACGACGAAATGGCGAAATAATCATTGTAGGTAATAAGTTAAAATATACCATCAACATTGTCGTGAATGTACAATACATGTACGACAGTCCAGAACTGAGGATGCTTATATAGATAGGATGGCACATATCGTTAAGGACACAACAGTGAAGCATTGTACCTATACAATACAATACAATGTATACAATACATGAGTTTCATGTACACAGCTTTGGTATGTGAAGAAGTTAAGTGATTGTTGTATATGGGACAATTCCGAAATCGCATGTTTATTGGAATCATACCAAAATATTTCATATTCATGAAGAACTGATTGGATGGATGACTTGTGTTGAACAGGTTACATTAAAGCTTACTCATTATTTTAACATGAGCACTTCGGTCAAGGAAAGTAGAGACATGCGATCGCATTTCTACCGACCTGTCATTAAGGTGGATCTAGAATTCATCAATATCCAAAATGTCTTGAAATGGAATTGTATGAAGGTGACGCTAAATATCCCCGAATAATATCGTATGTCCTAGTCATTGATATGAACAAGGTGTAATTTTATTTTATTGTAATTTGTCGAAATGTGTTAATTCTGACAGTCGTTCATATCATGCGATTGCCTCACTATATAACTGTATTGCTGGACCTATTTTATTGGTATCAGAGCACCGTTGCATCTGTTGTCAAATACTTTAGGTTAAAAGTCGTAGGCTTACATTGGCCATACAATCTGTAAAGTGAAATGATGCCATTGTCAGGACGGGGAGTCTCGGTTGTATTTTGTTTCGACTGAACACATGTAACCGCCCATACGGCATTCAGGTTGCAAAGATGATTGAAGGCTGTGTTCATTGTGAATTGTTTAAGAAGTTGACGGATGACAAAGTAGACACAATTTATGGATCTTTTGGATTGATGGATTAAGGATCTATACCGAGACGTCGCCTTTACAGTAAAAAAGAAGTTATCATTGTCTTTACATTGTCTATATTTATTCGCCAACGACCCATGGTACATATAATGGTCCACAGAAAATAACACAGATTCACGATAATTAAATAGTAGTTATTAATAAATTGTGTCTACTATGATTTCATTGTGGTTGATCCCGTCCACAAAATAGATCATCGTGCACATGCATCCATGTTAAAGTGAATACGTACACCTCGGTTCGTCCCTGGCATCATCAGAATAAAGAACATGTGTGATGATAAAGGGGAGCATAAAGGACGAGGTGTCATGCATGGTTTCTGCTATAGACACAAACACATACATGCAGGCATTGTGTGATAGAATAAAGAATTACTACTGACGTGAAGTCGGAGTATCCCAGCATGGAACAAATGACGGCAGCATCTTTGACGTCCCAGGTCGTGTCACAGACTGTTCCCCACGATCCAAACGCATACACTTCGACCCGGCCCTGATTGGCAGTAGACCCACCAACAAGGCGTACAAATGTCTCGGCTGGATTTGGCGTTGACATAGGTAAAGGAGACATTCCATCAGTAGTTAGCTGTAATACTATTCAAAAATATATTTGTTGACACAGAAACTGTTCAATAATTAACAGATAATCAAATGCAGATGCGTGTTTTACAATGAATAAACATTGGTAAGTTCAAGTTTAGTAGTATTACCAAGTTGGGGATTGTCAGTCATCTGGAAGATGACCTTAACATTGAGTTCGGTAATTAATGGTCCCATACATTCCTCCATGTGTTTTGAACTTCCACGCTACCCTGTTCCTGCCCAACACGTTTCACAGAAGCTGTAGTTGTTTTCCCCAAATGAAAATGGTTAATTTTGTGAATGTTAACTTAAGAAGATGTCTGCATAACGTTCTTTTTTTCAGTGCTGAACGTCTCAAGGCAGTTTGTGGACACGCATGAACACTGGTCTACTGTGCTGACAAACAAGAATTCCTTGTCAAAAATTGACATCAGAAATTATAACCCCACAACTGTATTTTGTAACGTACGATCAATCTACCCTAGTTGAGTGTGATTTCCTTATGTGTGATGTTTCTGACTTTTGTAAAGAAGAAGACGAGATCTGTTTTGATATCTAAACCCTGGCGATTCAGTAGACATATATTATATTTATGCGAGGGTTGATTGATAATTTCAACGCCTCATATAGACGGTATTGCGAAAGAGTTAAGTATCCTGTAATTTATATGTCATGGGAGTATTTCCACACAAGTTTGAGAATATTGTTTCGCCATGACAAGTCAGAACAATATGCAGCGATATGTGCCATTTTTTGACAAAAATTCAGGAATGTGCAGAGGTCAAGTACTTGCAGAAAAAGGACTTAGCATCAAAACACAAACCTTCAAGGCCTGAACACATTCTCGATCATCTGCCGAAACAGTCGCCACTGCTCCTAAAAGGCAGGCAAGTGGTCAAAACCACACGAACGGACTCTTATAACATAGTGGGAGTATTTGACACCACCACAAAATAAGGCACACACTGTCCAATGACCTGGATAGGCTATGTCCTCATGGTCTGGGATGCAGATGTTTGACCATCATCCAGACGACCAGTAAATGTGCCAGACAGTGGAGGGCCAATATTATGCCATCCTTTGAGGGTGAAACAGGAAACAGCGTTCCCTTCAAGCTTTGATCTCACTCCGCACCACCGGCTTTTTTTCTCCTGTTTCCAAACATGACGAAATCTCTCGCCTGACTTATTCTGACTCGATGACGTCACAGCTGAGGTGGACAACATTCGTGGACAGCCAGGAGAAGATCTTCTCCGAAACTCGCCCCGACAAATATGTGGGGGTGGCCCAGTCGTCTAAGGCGCTGCGATTCGCAGAGTTGCGTCCCTTGGAAACGCCAGAAACCTATGAGTGTGGGCTCGAATCCCAGTTCGCCCCAATAATGTTTCTAGATTTGATACCCTTGTTCATGGGTTTCACCGACGTGGTAAACGTCTTAGACCTGCATCACTTCGGGCTTTCCTCCCATATTAAGCTGACACGCCACGATATTACTGGAATACTGTTAAAAGTGGCGTTAAACCCAACTCACTCACTCATTGCGACAAATGTGTATCAATAGAAGGGAACCATATTGAACAATACATGTGTTTAATGTCTTACGGTCAGGCCTTCTGTGTGTGGCTCAGAACAAATCAATCAGCCCTCTCTGTTATTTGCCAGATACCGTGATGGTGATCTACAAAAATTTTACATCACAATGACACGGCACGTTATCTAGCTGACGACAGGCTGGTTGGACTGTTCTGTAGCTGCTAATCTGATACAAACTATACGCATTGTGTTGTGTTACATTTGAACTGGGAAACATACCTTGTGTGGGACGCCACAACAGTAACAGCACTGTGAGTGGTGACCAACATCTGTGGTATGGCATACTCAGTAGATGGGTACAACTTAGAGATGCACATCAATGAACAATTCTGTTTGTGGGAATCAGCAACCGATGTTGTCACATATCAAAGACAAAAATAGCCGGTGATAACCAGATCAAGATACCATATCTCTCAACTATGTGATACTGCTGAGTTCCAGAACGCGACCTCGCATTAATCAGTGATATTATTTTTTTTTATAATGACATGACTTGTGATAGGAAGACGACTGTTATATATTTTGACTTTACACTAGCTCGTAGTTTAACGGTTAGACGGTTCGCCACGATTATGTTTCTAGGTTTGTCAGCACCATACCCGTGCTCGTGGGTTTCACCGAAGTGGTAAACGTCTGAGACCTGAGTCACTTCGGGCTTTCCCCCACATTAAGCTCACAAGCCGTGATATAACGGGAATGATGTTATAAAGGGCGTTAAACCCAACTCACTCACTGTGATAAGAAGACGACTGTTATCTTATTTTGGCTTTACACTAGCTCGTAGTTTAACGATTAGACAGCCTACAATGTACACATTTGACGTGGCACAACCTAGTTATGTGATATTTTAGTTCTGATTCATGCGGTCTTTTAGGGATGGGAAACTCGTAAGTTTCGCTTTCATTACGTGCATGTTCAACGCCCTGTGACAACATGAACATAGACATCTGCATGTGCCAAACACGCGTCACACAGGCCTCTACATCCGTGGTCCCGCTTTCATTACGTGCATGTTAAACGCCCTGTGACAACATGAACATACACATCTGCATGCACCAACCACGCGTCACACAGGCCTCTACATCCGTGGTCCCGCTTTCATTACGTGCATGTTCAACGCCGTGTGACAACATGAACATACACATCTGCATGCACCAACCACGCGTCACACAGGCCTCTACACCTGTGGTCCCGTTAAATAAAGAAGAATATAATTACTTGTAAATATTATTCATACGTGGAAGCAAATCATTCATGCCTAACCGTCTTTCTTTTAAAGATACGCGTCTGAGACCTGCACAACTTCAGGCCTTCCTCCCCACAATCCAGTGACTGACATCATGAGCATCTTATTTCAAGCATCAATTCATACACGGAATCAAGCATATGTCCTAAAGGCAAAATGCGTAAACAAATATTAGCTTGAGGGAGTAAAACACTTCGTAGTCTTACTAACATTCATTATGAGGTCTCACTGATATAATTTTGCCCATTGTGCAACTGGAGTTCTGTTCAAAGCTGCGTTAAACCCAATGCACTCACCCACAAGTGTGTTAGTTAAGATATATAGTCACATCGGCAGTATTTAACACATATCGTGACTATCAAGAGTTGTGCATAAGATATACATTTAGCAATAAAAGCCTGTCAACAACGGACAGCAAAATAACTAGCCATATCACAGATTTATGTTTAAAATAAGCATGGAACCATTACAATACATTACTATAGATACCAATACATTATTAAAACGGACTATAGATTGCAAGCAACTGAAGGTAGATCACCATGCTAGGGTCCATGGAGACTTACAGTTCGTGTCAGCCTAATGTGGGAGGGAAGCTCGAAGTCATCCCGGTTC
Source organism: Haliotis rufescens (assembly GCF_023055435.1). Taxonomy (NCBI): domain Eukaryota; kingdom Metazoa; phylum Mollusca; class Gastropoda; order Lepetellida; family Haliotidae; genus Haliotis; species Haliotis rufescens. The sequence continues at coordinate 1,994,689 of NW_025964354.1, forward strand.
GCCCCGATTATGTTTCTAGGTTTGGCAGCACCATACCGTGTTCGTGGGTTTCACCGAAGTGGTAAACGTCTGAGACCTGCATCACTTCAGGCTTTCCTCCCACATTAAGCTGACACGCCGTGATATAACTGGAATATTGTTAAAATCGGCGTTAAACCGAACTCACTCATTCCAGGTGGGTTGATTTGTCTTTATAGAAACTAGTTTTATAATAAGAGGTCTGGTACCTAATTTGGAAAAAAGATGATGGGCCCCTCTATTTTTGCATCATCTGCAGAATCGCGATCCACTGAAACCCTCATAAAATCTATAACACACATTTCACTTTCTTCACGTGTATCTCTCATCTAACCTTGAGGCCCATGGATTCTTAACACCCATGCAGTATCACTGAAAAGGTATATGTACTTTTCCAAATGTGGATTGACACGCTCATGCTATATGTAGTGCCGTATTGTGCACCTGCACTATCACTTCAAACGCATATGGGGGCTGTCGGGTAGCCTAGTGGTTAAAGCGTTGGCTCGTCACGCCGAAGACCCGGGTTCGATTCCCGACATGGGTACAATGTGTGAAGCCCATTTCTGGTGTCCCCCGCCGTGATATTGCTGGAATATTGCTAAAAGCGGCGTAAAACCATACTCACTCACTCACTCACTCAAACGTATATGTACTTGTCCGGGTGAAGATTAACACTCATGAAGTATCACTGCAGATGTATATATCCTTGTCCAAATGTGGATTGACACACTCATGCTATCTGTAGTGCCACGGGGATATATTTTACACATCCAGTTTCACTATCGCGGTATATTTATTTCTCCTTATTTTGGTATTAATTCCTTTCTCACAACTTCTGTCGATGCGTGTTTGCCGCCATTATAGTCACGTGATTATACTTGTTATACAGAACAAGGAAACACGGCAATGATATAGAAACCTACCGTGATGTGAGAACACTGTAACAGTATGCGGAGCGGTATATACACTGTGTCATCTGTTACATGTCTGTTATGTTGTGTTAAAGGATAGCAGTATTTTTTCGTGTTGAAAACGTCCAACTTTAGCACTTTCACGTACCTTACACAAGGATATCTATAACGCAAGCCTACCCTGCACTAACATGAAGTTTCTCCGTATTCCCAATCTTGCCACTTTGGTTTCATATCCACTGTGCTGACAATAACCGCATTGCCCCCAAAAGGGATTCGGGATTAAAATACGTCTCATCAATCTATGCTGGTTTGACGTAGCGACTGATTAGATCGGGTCGTCGGGCTCAGTGACTTGGTTGATCGTACCCCGATGGCATGGATCGTTGCTCATGATACCATTCATTGAACTGTCTGGTCCAGATGCGATTATTTACATTCTGTAGGAGAAGGAACAATTTGAGAAACACTGAGTAGACTTGACTGAACTGCAGCCATGTTGTGATCCCAGGTTACTGTACGTCATTTCCCAAGCGCACGCGTTACTTACTTACAGGTCAAGACCTTTCAGCAGTACTGTTTGTATTATGACGATTTCAAACTATTCAACATGATAAATATTATAATATCTTAACATTGCCGCAATGCGCTGTGCAGATGTATGTCCCATAGATCCTAGGGTCGCAGTGATTGTTTCTAGGATTGTTTCTGGGAGTGGCCTCACTGGATATAACTGGAATACTGTTCAAAGCGGCGTTAAACCCAACCCACTCAATCACTACATGCCAACCTCTTGAAATCAAGAAGTGTTTCGTAAAGAAAGACCGAGTCTGTTCCACATTATCATTTGAAACATGTCCCATACATACACGCTACTCACTGAGACATGGCGAGGCGTCATGCATAGTTTTATACCACATCTTTACTGTGATTCACTTTGATTATTTATGAATCCGATACATCTTTCATTCCAGTAATAGTTTTACATCTATTGAAACATGGAAAATATTTCCGTTGAAAACTGAGTGAGTGAGTATGGTTTTCGCCGCTATTAGCAATAGTGAGTAAGTGAGTGAGTGAGTTGGGTTTAACGCCGCTTTTAACAGTTTTCCAGTTATATCACGGCGTGTCAGCTTAATGTGGGAGGAAAGCCCGAAGTGATGCAGGTCTCAGACGTTTACCACTTCGGTGAAACCCACGAGCATGGGTATGGTGCTGACAAACCTAGAAACAGAATCGGGGCGAACCGGGATTCGAACCCACAATCATAGGTTTCTGGCGTGCCCAAGGGACGCAACTCTGCATAGCGAATCGCGGCGCCTTAGACGACTGGGCCACCCGTGCCCCCCTATTAGCAATATCACGGCGGGGGACACAAGAAATGTGCTTTACTCATTTTACCCATGTGGGGAATCGAACCCGGGTCTTCTGCGTAACGAGTAAACGCTTTAACTACTAGGCTCCCTCATCGTGAGGCAACTTACTTTCGCTTAATTTTCTAAGATAAAACACTTTGTTATTTGTTATCGCTGCTGTAAAAAAATATATATAATTGAAATTTCATCTACATTCCTTCTGCTGCTGTTTACTCTGGATCTGAATTCTGGACATTAAAGGAAATATTAATGCCGAAAACAAACACTACTGTCATATTTTCAAGGTGCCTTTTATTGCGTCCATTGATAATACAAGGGTCACAAGTGGTTTCGCCTCCTGTTTATAAGCGCAATATACTAATTAAGGAAATGATTTATTTTGAAAATTAAAACGTAAGCGCCTGAGAAGAACCAGTCTCGATTAATGCTGCAACATATTCCACTGGTTATAAAAGGTATCGTTGAAAATCAGTGATGACGCTAGGTGTTCGCGATAAGGGTAATCATGTCCTGCCCTTCATCAAATTACTGTAGAAAATAGTATTGACAGACTCGTTCATAGCTAAATAGAAAACAGTTCCGTGGGATCGAGAAAAGTTGCGAATCAATTTAAACATTCCACGAAAAGAAACTCATACCTTAAATGCGAATCATTTGTTATAATCGGAGTTCTATAGGATATCATCCCACTTCACTATCATCGGATAAGACTGTAATATTGCCAATGTGACTTTACCAATGTTTATCTCACCCCTTCTTTACTAACCAAAAACAAAAATGTTTACTTTGCTTAATAAACAAATTGTTACCCCTCGATGAATCATTTCATAATAATAAATAAATAGGTTCAACACCTGAGCGTGACATGCTCAATAAGTGCTCGTTCGATTGCAGTTTTAAGTCCCCAAGGAGTATACACTCTGCCCATTATTTCTGTATTCACATTACTCATCTCAAACTACCGGGTGCCCATTCGCTGCTGAGGCAAGTTCACATGTTATGTGAGTGGGCAGCACCGAAGCCATAGAAAATCTCAGGGGTCAATCCTGACAAGGGCAATCACCCATCAACCTACTCTCCGCAGCCGGGGCTGCTTGATGTCGCCTGATTTATGGACCTGTCCACCACGCACGATCCAGTGCTTGGGCAATTTTCCCTTCAGCAAAATACGTCATTTCTCGTGCACTTACTATGTTCCCTGGTTGTATCAAACAACACCATCACGAAGTATATTTCTCTCACTTGATGACAATACATTCATATACATAGATAGATATATTGCAATCCAGTTTTATTTGGAACCTCTCTGGTGACAAATAATTCAACACAAAACAGGAAGAAGACTCTCATCTCATACTTGTGTGCAAGAACGGTGAAGATCCGGGGAGGAGTAGGTCTTCAGCAACCCACGCTTGCTGTATAAAGCGACTCAGCTTGTTGTAAGAGGCGACTAAAGGGATCGTGATGTCAGGTTCGCTGACTTGGTTGATGCATGTCATTGGACCCAATTGCGTGGATCGTTTCTCATGATGTCAATCACTGGATTGTCTGGACCAGTCTCGATTATTTACAGAACACAGTCATATTCCTGGACTATTGCTGAGTGCGGCGTTAAACAAAAACCAAAAACTTGTGTAAAATCTGTCAACTTCCTAATTGTGTCTGTGAGTATCAAAGCTCATTTGTTTGATATTAAGACACACAGTGATAAATATTCATCTATGCATATAGTTAGGGTCATATCAACTGTGGCTGAAATTGGAACCATCATAATCAAGATAATATACGACAAAATGACAGTTTCCTTATTTCAAAACACACAGAAATCAACACACAAATAACCAGGCAGAAAACTCTACATTTTAAGAAGCAGATATTATACAGGTAAAACAAAACATGTTTACTCGTAGTTTCAATATTGTTTATTTGTACAGAGGCATGCACCGTCCTGCAATTGTGAGGATGACCAGACTTATCTCAATTCGTTTCTGTTGACGTAGATGCTTAAAGGTTTAAATGAAAAGTTTTCAATTAAGGACATATCCCTTCACAAGTTAAACCAAAGTTATGTTGACATTAGCAATCAACTGAGTCCTCAAATGTTTGGGTCAGACAACATAAGTTGACTAATCTCAACAATCGTGCAGGTTGTATGGCTACAGGTGGTATGAGTGCAGGTGGTATGCGTGCATTTAGTATGGGTGCAGGTGTATGTGCAGGTGGCATGGCTGCAGGTGGTATGGGTGCAGGTGGCATGGCTGCAGGTGGTATGAGTGCAGGTGGTATGGGTGCAGGTGATATGACCAGTTGGTAAGAGTGCAGGTGGTATGAGTGCAGATGGTATTATTGCATGTGGTGTGGGTGCAGGTGGTATGGGTGCAGCTGATATGAGCAGTTGGCATCAGTGCAGGTGGTATTGGTGCAGGTGGTATGAGCGGAGATGGAACGGGAGCAGGTGGTATGGCTGCAGGTGGTGTGAGTGCAGGTGGTATGAGTGCAGGTGGTACGAGTGCAGGTGATGTGAGTGTAGGTGGTGTGAGTGCAGGTGGTATGAGTGCAGGTGGTATGAGTGCAGGTGGTACGAGTGCAGGTGATGTGAGTGTAGGTGGTGTGAGTGCAGGTGGTATGAGTGCAGGTGGTATGAGTGCTGGTGATGTGAGTGCAGGTGATATGGGTGCAGGTGGTATGAGTGCAGGTGGTGTGAGTGCAGGTGGTATGGTAGTCTGTCTTACAGATCCTGGTACAAATATATATCAAATATAGCCAATGCAAGTCTATAATGTTTGGCAAGTCTAGATTACTGCAGTATCAGAAGAGAGTCACGGATATGTTCATTTCAGAGACTAGATGTTAGTCTAGTGGTATGGGTGCAAGTGCTATGAGTGTAGGTGGTGTAGGTGTAGACGATATGGGTGCAGGTGGTGTGGACGCAGGTGGTGTAGGTGCAGGTGGTGTGGACGCAGGTGGTGTGGGTGCAGGTGGTATAGGTGCAGGTGGTATGGATGCAGGTGGTATGGGTGCAGGTGGTATAGGTGCAGGTGGTGTGGACGCAGGTGGTGTGGGTGCAGGTGGTGTAGATGCAGGTGGTATAGGGGTAGGTGGTGTGAGTGCAGGTGATATGGGTGCAGGTGGTGTGGGTGCAGGTGGTGTGGGTGCAGGTGGTATGGATGCAGGTGGTGTGAGTGCAGGTGATATGGGTGCAGGTGGTGTGGGTGCAGGTGGTGTGGGTGCAGGTGGTATGGGTGCAGGTGGTGTAGGTGCAGGTGGTGTGGATGCAGGTGGTATGGATGCAGGTGGTATGGGTGCAGGTGGTATGGGTGCAGGTGATATAGGTCCAGGTGGTATGGGTGCAGGTGGTATGGGTGCAGGTGGTATGGGTGCAGGTGGTATGGGTCCAGGTGGTATGGGTGCAGGTGGTATGGGTGCAGGTGGTATGGATGCAGGTGGTATGGGTGGAGGTGGTATGGGTCCAGGTGGTATGGGTGCAGGTGGTATGGGTGCAGGTGGGATGGGTGCAGGTGGTATGGATGCAGGTGGTATAGGTGCAGGTGGTATGGGTGCAGGTGGTATGGGTGCAGGTGGTATGGGTGCAGGTGGTATGGATGCAGGTGGTATGGATGCAGGTGTTATGGATGCAGGTGGTATGGGTGCAGGTGGTATGGGTGCAGGTGGTGTAGGTGCAGGTGGTGTGGACGCAGGTGGTGTAGGTGCAGGTGGTATTGGTGCAGGTGGTATTGGTGCAGGTGGTATGGGTGCAGGTGGTATGGGTGCAGGTGGTGTAGGTGCAGGTGGTGTGGGTGCAGGTGGTATTGGTGCAGGTGGTATGGGTGCAGGTGGTATGGACGCAGGTGGTGTAGGTGCAGGTGGTGTGGGTGCAGGTGGTATTGGTGCAGGTGGTATGGGTGCAGGTGGTATGGGTGCAGGTGGTGTAGGTGCAGGTGGTGTAGGTGCAGGTGGTATGGGTGCAGGTGGTATGGATGCAGGTGGTGTAGGTGCAGGTGGTGTGGGTGCAGGTGGTATGGGTGCAGGTGGTATGGGTGCAGGTGGTGTAGGTGCAGGTGGTGTAGGTGCAGGTGGTATGGGTGCAGGTGGTATGGGTGCAGGTGGTGTAGGTGCAGGTGGTGTGGGTGCAGGTGGTATGGGTGCAGGTGGTATGGGTGCAGGTGGTATGGGTGCAGGTGGTATGGATGCAGGTGGTATGGGTGCAGGTGGTATGGGTGCAGGTGATATGGGTGCAGGTGGTGTAGGTGCAGGTGGTGTGGGTGCAGATGGTGTAGGTGCAGGTGGTGTGGGTGCAGGTGGTATGGGTGCAGGTGGTATGGGTGCAGGTGGTATGGATGCAGGTGGTATGGGTGCAGGTGGTATGGATGCAGGTGATATGGGTGCAGGTGGTATGGGTGCAGGTGGTATGGGTGCAGGTGATATGGGTGTAGGTGGTATGGGTGCAGGTGATATGGGTGCAGGTGGTATGGATGCAGGTGATATGGGTGCAGGTGGTATGGATGCAGGTGATATGGGTGCAGGTGGTATGGGATGTAGGTGGTATGGGTGCAGGTGGTATGGGTGCAGGTGGTATGGGTGCAGGTGGTATGGGTGCAGGTGATATGGGTGCAGGTGGTATGGGATGCAGGTGATATGGGTGTAGGTGGTATGGGTGCAGGTGATATGGGTGTAGGTGGTATGGGTGCAGGTGGTATGGGTGCAGGTGGTATGGGTGCAGGTGATATGGGTGCAGGTGGTGTAGGTGCAGGTGGTGTGGGTGCAGGTGGTATGGGTGCAGGTGGTATGGGTGCAGGTGGTATTGGTGCAGGTGGTGTAGGTGCAAGTGGTGTGGGTGCAAGTGGTATGGGTGCAGGTGGTATAGGTGCAGGTGGTGTAGGTGCAGGTGGTGTGGGTGCTGGTGGTATGGGTGCAGGTGGTGTAGGTGCAGGTGATGTAGGTGCAGGTGGTATGGGTGCAGGTGGTATGAGTGCAGGTGGTATGGTTGCAGGTGGTTTAGGCGTAGGAAGTAAGAGTGCAGATAATATGAGTAGTTGGTATGAGTGCAGGTGATATGAGAAGTTGGTATGGGTGCAGGTGGTATGGATGCAGGTGGTGTTGGTTTAGGTGGTATGGGTGCAGGTGGTATGGATGCAGGTGATATGAGTGCAGGTGGTGTAGGTGCAAGTGGTGTGGGTGCAAGTGGTATGGGTGCAGGTGATATGAGTGCAGGTGGTGTAGGTGCATGTGGTGTAGGTGTAGGTTGTTTGAGGGCAGGTGGTGTAGATGCAGGTGGTATAGGGGTAGGTGGTGTGAGTGCAGGTGGTATGGGTGCAGGTGGTATGGGTGCAGGTGGTATGGGTGCAGGTGGTGTGGGTGCAGGTGGTATGGGTGCAGGTGGTATGGGTGCAGGTGGTGTGGGTGCAGGTGGTATAGGTGTAGGGTGTGTGAGTGCAAGTGATATGAGCAGTTGGTATGAGTGCAGGTGATATGAGAAGATGGTATGAGTGCAGGTGATATGAGCAGTTGGTATGAGTGCAGGTGATATGAGAAGATGGTATGAGTGCAGGTGATATGAGAAGTTGGTATGGTTGCAGGTGATATGAGAAGATGGTATGAGTGCAGGTGATATGAGAAGATGGTATGAGTGCACGTGATATGAGAAGTTGGTATGGGTGCAGGTGATATGAGAAGATGGTATGGGTGCAGGTGATATGAGAAGATGGTATGAGTGCAGGTGATATGAGAAGTTGGTATGGGTGCAGGTGATATGAGAAGATGGTATGGGTGCAGGTGATATGAGAAGATGGTATTTGTGCAGGTGGTGTAGATGCAGGTGGTATAGGTGTAGGGTGTGTGAGTGAAGGTGGTATGGGGTCAGGTGGTGTTGGGGCAAGTGGTATGAGTGCAGGTGGTATGGGTACAGATGGTATGAGTGCAAGTGGTATGGGTGCAGGTGGTATGAGTGCAGGTTATATGAGTGCAGCTGCTCTAGGTGTAGGTGCAGATGGTATGGGTGTAGGTGGTATTGGTGCAGATGTTATAGGTGTAGGTGGAGGTGGTATGGGTGTAGGTGCAGGTGGTATGGGTGTAGGTGGTAAAAGTGCAAGTGATATGAGCAGGTGGCATGGGTACAGGTGCAGGTGACATAGTTGCATGTGGATTTAGTCTTGCAATTGTAGTTCATTTGAAGTTCTCCCACACATATCACCATCTCCAGATGCTTCGTCTGATATGCCTGGAGTAGGTACCGGTTGCAAGGCACAAGCAGTTTTCCTTAAATCAGAAACAGTGCATGATAATCGTAGCTACCGCCTTTCTGGAGACAGAAAAACACCGCATATTCCACATGAACTACACTAGGAGACATGATTTCACAAGGACTGTAAGCCTTTTTAGAGCAAAGTTTTGATTTAACCTATGAACTGTCGAACCCTATCTCGACTGACACAACTGTTAGTGTCGACGGTCCTGACTGATTTTCAACATACATAGCTCCTGAAATATAAGAGGTACATGGGTTGATGTGGTGGTTGGTCGTCATTCTTGTGTTATGAAGAGGTCCACTGATTGTGGATTTGACTCAACTATTATCATTTGTCGGAGCTTGTGCGTCTACCGGACGGTGGCACACGTCTATATATCCTGCATCACATTGGGGGTTTCTCAAGCTGACACGCTGCGGTACAACGGTACCACGGGTCTAAATGTGCTCACCTTTATTTTGACAATCAGAATATCACTGTCAGCACCACCAGGACAAAAACCGCAGCAAATCCAGACAAGATCCCTCCATGATTCCAAGACTGTGCCGTAGAATTAGGTGTGTTTTCCAAAACTGGAACGGAAACATACTATATTTATCATTGTTCTTTGTGCGTCTATTGAATGTCCAATACTATATCATGGCTGCCATATGGTTAGTATTTGGATACAAAATGTTTGAAAGATTTGCATATGACGTTCAAAAACATTGGTGACATATGTTTCTTACGATATGAGACACCAACCGGTAATTGTACATAGATGTCAAACTGGTTAATTGACATTTATCATAAGTATTCTTGTTGGAAGCATCAGTGAAATAATAATGGCAATTATTGCAACATTATTTTATATGAAGTCGTGTCAAGATAGGGCACACAATACAGTTGCATGTTATAAGCGTATCAATGTAGCTCATCTACTTCACATCTAGATCTATGCATAAAAGGTATGACAAAGAAGATGACTTCAACTTTCCAATGGTCAACGTTCCTTTCATGTCGTGCAATATTCAAGCAGCTCCAGTCTTTGGTGTCTACATTAGAGAACGACTCTTGCTCAAAAGTTGGTTGATCAAAGTTACATCATTAAAGGCCTTGGTAAAGCATTCCGATAGTATCATGGCAGACGCGTGGATGACCTATCCAAATATGACGCATCAGTGAGAAAATACAATGTTAGATGCATTTCCCTAGCTTCACTTGTACCATATGTTCTTGTGTTTTTCAGATGAACAATTGATTTGCCTTTGCGTGTTTTTGTGATACGTGCCACCGGCGGGACAGGATACGCTCATCGTCTCGCGAATCACTATGTGATAGTGATTCATAAATACATGATTGTCATAAAGTAGACCAGAAAATCCCATTCGTATGCTTTTTTAAAAAAGTTAGATTTTGTCTGTATTATTTTACATTACATTCTTTGTAAGCAGGTTATATATACACAGTAATCTGTGGCGGCACAACACACTTCTGACGGACATGCCGTGATCATCAAACAACAGTAAAGTAATTGCTAAAACGATCGATGTGGATGCGCCTTTCTTGATTCACAGGAATTATGGAAGAATGTTACCAAGGATAAGTTAGATCACGAGGGAGGTACTTTGAACAGCGTCATGACGTCCGCCTATTATGACTTACTCCAAAAGTCGACCCCTTTAATTATTTAGCAGAGCATTTCAGAGTTGTTTTTTTTCCTATGATGGATGAATTAATATCAGAATTAGACCCCATGGTCTATGTGGTATATATGTCATCAGTTGTGTTGGAATAAATATATTTGTCGTAAAACATTTATTCTGTTAGAAACATCAAATTCAGATTTGCCATTGCATATTATTCCAATACCCTTGAGCCCTAACTCAAGTTGAATATACATAATATATCTTAAATATCATCTTTGGTTGTTGCAAGCCATCAAGTTAATTGTCATGTTTGAATACGGATTATGATGTTGTTGCACATTATCATTTCCATAATATATGAATGGTCATTGAAAATGTGTTATAATAATTAATAGACATTAAAATAACACACTACCCTGGTCGAAGATATAGGTACATATACATTTATGGCATGTAGATGTATGACATGTAGATGTATGACATGTAGATGTATGGCATGTAGATGTATGACATGTAGATGTATGGCATGTAGATGTATGACATGTAGATGTATGGCATGTAGATGTATGGCATGTAGATGTATGACATGTAGATGTATGGCATGTAGATGTATGGCATGTAGATGTATGACATGTAGATGTATGACATGTAGATGTATGGCATGTAGATGTATGACATGTAGATGTATGACATGTAGATGTATGGCATGTAGATGTATGACATGTAGATGTATGACATGTAGATGTATGGCATGTAGATGTATGACATGTAGATGTATGACATGTAGATGTATGACATGTAGATGTATGACATGTAGATGTATGACATGTAGATGTATGACAGCAAGACAGCCTTGGAGTCCAACAGGTACACGTGCCACTATTTTCAGAATGTGATTTGGTGGATCAAACGTCTTCCCGGGAGCGGGAGGTCGGTGGTTCGATCCTCTGGCCGCGTCACACCAAAATACGTTTTAAGATGATACTTGTTGTTACCGTGCCTGACATTCGGTATTAAAGGGACAAAACAAACTTAACATACAGAAGGGTGATGGTAATATCGCTTGACCCTTTAGTAGTTTTAAGCAGTACTGGAAACCGATCATAACAAACCATGTTGGTCATAAAATGAAACAACTACTCACATTCCCTTCCCAGAACATACTCCTGGCTCCAGTTTGACAGGAAGCTATTTCCTAACTTTATCCTGCACGTGTATTCATCACCATCATGCTCCCCATCACCGATGGGCAAGGTACTGGTGTAGTTGCGGACAAAGTTGCACCGACTCGCCCTCGCTGTCGTATAGTTACAGCTGTCTCGGGCGTCTAGCTGGACGCCATTCTTCCTCCAGATGAAGGACACGTTCACAGGCGGGATGCCAGGGCAGAACCTAATGGTAGCTTGACATACCAAGTTGCTATTCGCATTGGCTTTGTCTGGGGCAGTGATGTTAAGGTCCTCAATACCTTTGGCAGAAATGAACAAAATACCAGAATTCACTATTAAAATGGTATTCAAAGTTAACATCGATAAACGTACAGGTACAACAATAATGCTGAGGCTGTGAAGCCATGATGTCAATCCTAATTTAAAAGATGTTCTCATTGACTGAAGTGTACTTTGTGTGGTTACACGAGACCAAGGACATCATCTGGTGTTCAGGTAATTGATGTACGTGTTTTACAGTCAGCACAAACAAAATGCATGTCTCGACAAAGTTTGTATTCATTTCTGATTCCTCAATTTATTTTGTGTCTTTTTTAAACAAAAATCGATATAAAAGTATGTTGATGCAGATTTAGGCGAACATTCCGATTTTACTTTTACATAACAAATAAGTACTTACATGTTGTAAATACAAGGGATATATAAGTACCATTGACTCTGGGAAGATCTGGGGTAGAATAGGTCTTCAGCAACCGATGTTTGCCGTAAGAGGCGACTAACAGGATCGGGCAGTCAGGCTCGCTGAATTGGTTGATGCATGTCATCGTATCCCAATCGCTAGGGTCGATGTTCATGATGTCAATTACTGGATTGTCTGGTCCAGACTCGATTATTTACAGACCGCCGTCATATAGCTGGAATATTGCTGAATGCGGCGTTAAACACCAAACAAACAAACAAACAAACAAATATGAGCCCCACTATTGTCAGACACTCACCTATGACAACAACAGTCTTCACACAGCCTTCAATAAGGCTTCCTCTCAAATCTTGCGAACCTGTGTAGCAGCTGTAGTCGCCACCGTCAGACCAATCTACACCAGACAGTAGAAAACTGAGACCCCCGTCGCCTTGTGAGTCTATCAGTCCAGTGAATTGTGTTCTCGACTTGTATGTCTCATTGACACTCACGGTGTTGTAGTCAGTGACATGGAGCAGGGGTTGTATTATGTCATGTCTCACAGTCATCTCCCGGACTCCAGGCTGTGGCAATGTTAACGACAGGTTGACAGCGCCTCCATGTTGGACATAAACAGTTCCTTCATGACCAGCTGAAGCAGAACAAAAATATTTAGAATTTCATACAATATATTTAAGTTAGAAATAGTGGTAAAGGCGGAATATTAATTTAATTATTGGTATTAATTAATATTGTTTTAGGGCTATTTCAAAGGAAATGCAACTGAGGTGAGCTGTGTCCTGGTAAAGACCATATGTCTCCAAATCTCTCTCACATATTGGCAATCTTGGAAAGCGGGAATCTCAAATCCTAGTAAATGCCCCTCATATCGTATTTTATAATCGAAACTTGAAACATATTTAATAAACATTCCTCTCCAATAATCCTTCAAATTGCTATTCTTTAGGACATCTTGTCATCGTCTACCTATAGAAACCGGAAGATTGAATAAAACTCCATTTAATGAACGTTCAAGACAGTTGTGCATAGTTTTGACACTGGAGATGAATTTCTCTTCATCTTCAAATGGAACTCAGACACAGTAAACTGACTCCGAATCGACAAGTCATTGTTATGTTCCCTTAAGGACGAGCGTCAGGCGGGGTAACAAAAAATGTCATATTTTGGTAAGACTCGGCCAGGGATCGAACCACCAACCTTCTGCTTTCTTAGCAGACGCTCTATCAATTAGACCATGGCAGCGGTGTAATTGTAGCAGGTTAGTAGGTAGATGAATGCTCTCTGTTAATGGCTGGTTTGTTTCTTTAAGCCTCTGGCCATACAGAGTTTTAACTGACGTGACCGCCTTCGTGGTCTAGTGGTAGAGCCTCGCCCGGAGAGCGGAAAGTCCGGGTCGGATCCCCGTCCACGTCATACCGAAAGACGTTAAAAGATGGTACTTGGTGATACCCTGTCTGGCGCTCAGGTCTAAAACAAAGACTGATCGGCTCGGAGTAAGTTCACAGTGTTTGAGTAGGGTATTCATGTCAAACGGGGACATGGTATCTCAGTGGGCTAGCACTATAAAATCGGCATGCATGTCGCTATATAAATGCAATAATCTAGGACGTGACGTTCAACCCCATTCTCTCCTCACCTCACGTTATAATGACGGTCGGTTCAAAAATATCTTCCTCCTAAGTTAAATGTGTTTACGCAAGAATCGGATATACCTACCCAACATGAAATATATTTTTGAAAGTTTGAACAAATGTTACCGTCAACTGAGCAAAATCCGGTTATGAAGTAAGCCACAAAGATACAAAACAGCTGAATCGATGACGGCCCCATCCAAGTGTTCAGCAGGAGTTTTCTTGTGTAAATGACGAGGAAACCTATGAAAATATGAAAATGAGATATAGATTGTGTGTGCGATTCCGTAGGATCTATCTGATCAGGAGTGCTGTCCAAACCGGACTTAGCTCCCCTTCAAACCCTTTCATGTCAATTTAGGCAGATTCCATTGTGTTCAAACACTATATCGTCGGGGGAGGCACAATGTACCCATGTGGGAATCGAAAACGGACCTTCAGTGCGACAGGCGACGCTTTGACAAGGACGCTACCGAACCTTCCCATACTGCTTTAGACCCGTGAAGGGCCCAGGGTAGAAATGGTCTTCGGCAACCCATGCGGTTATTCTTTGTCGTAAGAGGAATCGGGTGGTCAGGCTCGCTGACTTTGTTGATCCATGTCATTTTATGCCAAATGAGTTGGTCGATGTTCATGATGTCGATTATATGATTGGCTTGACCAGTCTCGATGATTTACATACCGCCGGCATACAACTGACATTTTGCTGAGTGTGGCGTTAAACTAACAACAACAAAAACATACTGCATTATCACTGCACTAACTCTACGATGGAAGTACGTACGAGGATGATCATAACGCCATATTTTGCGACTCCAATTTACATAAGTCCCTCGCCAGGATCCGGTGACGATAGTTTCGATTCTCTGATTCGATCTGATTATTATCCTTGATTTGCAGAGAAACACCCTCGCTCATTGGTTTCAGCAGTGTATATGTCATTGGGGCCTTTCCTCATCATTTAGCTGATATTCCAAAACTTCAAGGCGAGCGAAAATACCACTCACTCACTCACTAACAATGTAAATGGAGGCAACGGGTGGCCCAGTCGTCTTAGGCGCCGCCATTCGCTGTGCAGCGTTGCGTGCCTTGGTCAGATCGGAAAACTATGATTTTGGGTTCGAACCCACGAGCACACGTATATTTTGTCAACACACGTGCTCGTGGGTTTCACCGAAGTGGTAAACGTCAGAGACCTCATCAATTCGGGCTTTCCTCTCACATTAAGTTGACACGCCGTGATGTAACTGGAATGCTATTAACACGACGTTAAACCCAACTCACTCACCCACTCACAATGGAAATTTCCATGGGTGCTTGTTCAGCATGCCTCTAGAAATTTATATTTACTAAACTTTAATTACATGTTAACAACGACATACCTTGACAGTTTGTTAATCACTCAGTCCAGTTAGTGTACAGGAAAATACAGACGCGCATACATGTACTCACCCAACACCCGCCTGCAACACGATATAGATTTTATCGTGTGAGATGTAGGAGGAAAAAGATACCCCAGTATAAGTTGTTTCACATATCAAATTGAAAGCGGTGCATGACACAACAGCCACACTTTTGAAATACAAACTTCCCCGTATGAATACTTGAACAATTGTCTGGTCCAGGCTCGATTATTTTCAGACCACCGTCATATGGCTGGAATATTGCTGAGTGCGGCGTTAAACAACAAACAAACAACGGATGCTTGAACAGTTAAGTCAGCTATTGGCATGTGCTGTTGAATACCTTTAATGTTAACAGCTGCGTACAGCTGCCAATCTGTCTTCCGGCTGTTCGTGATACCGTGATACAGAATGATCATGTCATCAGAGAGCGTGCTCATAAATTGTATGTACGTTTGTGTTCATGAAACTCTGCTCTTGTAACTGTTGAAAAACATTCAGCTTTACTTATTTGTGGATGGTCGTTTACAATGTAACTTATTTTGTTATTTGATTCATGGCAGCCACGGGATATACGGACGATAACAGAAAACCGAAAGTCAACTCATGCAATAAAAAGAATAATTTATTCTGAAAGGGGAACTTGACTAATATCAACTACCTTATTTTATACGCAACATGTGTATATGGACATGAATCTAAAAACAAGGAAATTGTTACAGCAAAAACGTTAATATCACATGTCAGACTAGTGCACTGTTTAAAATTTCCTGATACCTCCTTAGTCTAGTTGATAAAGCGTCCGTCCGAAGAGCCAAAGTTCTGGGGCTCGATCCCGGGTCGCGTCATACCAAAAGCCGCTCAAAATTGGTACTTGTTGTGACCCTGTCTGGCGCTCGGCATTAATGGGCTAAAACAAGAACTGGTCGGCTCGGAGTCAGTGTACAGTGTCTGAGTGGGGTATTATTCATGTTAAACTGTGTCATTTTTTCTCGGTGGGCAGGCGCTATAAATCGGCATTTGTCGGGACTTAAAAGCAGCCACACACATACACGCACACGTGCATGCACGTCGCTATGTAAGTGCAATAATCGTTCGCGCGAGTTTAACCCCATTTCACCCCACATAAAGTTTATGTACGTTTCTGTTCATGAAGCTGTTGAGAAACATTCAGCTTTACTGTTTGTGGATGGTGGTTTTAATGTAAATTGTTTTGTGATGTGATTCATGACAGGGACGAGATACACGGACGTAATACATAAAACCGAAAGTCTTTTCGTGCAATAAAAAACTTTATTTTAAAAAGGGAAACGAGTAATATCAACAATGAAATTTAATACACAAGACCATCACATGAAACATTCCTGAAACAAGGGCATCATTACAGCAAAAACATCCATACCGCCGTCAAATGCATGTCCCACTAATGCGATGTTCAACATGTAACTAAAGACCCTGTGGTCTTGTTGGTGGAGCGTCTGCGCGGAGAGAGGTCGGGGGCTCGATACCCGGCCGCGTCATACCAAAAGATGTTATCGGATGATACTTTTTGTTACCCTGCCTTGTGTTCGGCATTATGGGGATAAAAATAAGGACTGGTCGACTCGCAGTCAGTAAACTGTGTGAGATATTCATGTTAAGCTGCGTCATGGTATCTCAGTGGGCTAGCACTATACAACTGGCATTATTCCGGACTAGTACAAGCGGCTTCACGCACGCACACACGCAAACAAACACACACACATACACACACACAAACAAAAACATATACACACACATACACACACACATACACAAACACACAAACAAACACACACTCAAACATATACACAAACATGCGCGCGTGCATGCATATAATTGTGAAAGTGAAATAGTATACTTTAACCCCATTTAACATTAACCCCATTTTACTTCACCAAAACATGTTTGTTGTTTTTTTATTTGATGTCTTTGCCTGTCTAATATTAACAGCTGTTTTACCACAATTCGAAATTACGGACATTATTCAAGGCAAAATATTCAGTTAAAAATATTTTTTTTAAAGTTAGTTTTCATTGTCATTAATTTCCTTGTGACACACATAAAAAATAACTTTTCTCGAGAAAATGACACGGAAGAAAGTCTATTGAAACACTTGACTCGTAATAGTCTATTCAAGTGAACTGTACACTCTCAATCCACTGAAGTTTGAATAACTACAGCGACAAAATCCTATCCACATTTATATAATTATATACGACAAAACCCTTTGCATATTCATAATAAATATCTGCCAAAAGCAGAGTCAATAGTACAATTCAGACCACACCATGAGCATGCGCCAATGAATCACTGTTAAAAATGTGAGTGTATCCTGCCCCACCAGTGTCACCCGTCACAAACACACCAAAAGCGAGCATATGTTACAAGTCAAATTAGGGAATTGGATCGGACATCATTTGTGTCACAGATACGTCAAATTTGGAATTGTCATGCACATGTCTTCCATAAAAAAAATTAAAATATTATCTGAGGCCTTGAATGTTGTAATCTTGATTTGGCAACTTCTCATCAAGAGTCGTATGACGCTCTGTGAAGTCTTGGCAGAAAGAGCATGTTCGATTGTATCTCAAAAGTTGTAAAATGTAAAAACCAAAGGCTGGGGCTGCAGGAATATTGCTCGACATGAAGGGAAAGGTGACTATTTGAAAGTTGAAGTCATCCCTCTTACAATCGGTCTTGTGTAAAATGTTTTGTCACTCTGAATCTGTATGCATAGATTGAAACAGACGAGGCTGCCTCACTTGTATTCTTTTTTCTAGTTCAGGTGGGTAAATAAGTGAAAGGGAATTGCCTTCTTGGTGGTTATTGAACAACATCAGATATAGGTGAAGTAATGGAGAAACCATGACACCTCAGGAATGGTATGATTGTATAACCGGATAGGCGCAGGCTTTTCTGTGCCTACCCGGTTATTCAATCATACCATTCCTGAGGTGGAATGGTTTGTCTAACTTATAAACCGCTATCCATTAATCTATGTCATTTTTGGAGCTTATATTTACGCGGTATACGGGTCGCAAATAAGCGCGGTATAACGAGACACGCTTTATAACAGTTGTTATCGCGGGCCGCTGCGCGGACTGCACGTGCAGAAGAGGGCTGTACGTGCAGAAAGAACCGCGTGCGTCGTACCACATGGCATTGTGTCGTTGACTGTTCACAAGAGAGGATGTCTGACGATGACGATATTTTCCTTACTCAAAGTAAGTTAATTGATGAAAATTCTAATTGCTCCCCTGGTTTTACTATTGCAATTGTAAAACCTGGGGAGCAATTGTAAAACCCGAGGAGCAATTGGAAAACCTGCTGAGTGGTCTTACTACAAAAGAAAGGTCGTCTTGGAGATGGTTACAACACCATGATAGGTTTATAAGCTGAGTTAAACCTCTTGTCCAAAGTTATATTTGACCAATCCGAGCAGTAATTTCGTTTCACGTGCATGAAGAAACGGATCAGCAAGAAGGGAGGACAATCGGTGTCCATGGGATGCCTATACCTAAATGTCATACCCCCAAATGTTACATAGATATTATCATTTCTCATAGTGTTTTCTCAGTAAACTTCAGATGGTATTTGCTTTCATTTTTGGCAAATTGTCCTGAACCTCTGAAGATGGATGGATAACCATATCTACGGTCACCACGTTTAGTAACATGTGCCCAATGATCAAGGAATGAAGTATTTCCTAAAGAGTGTTATGTAAAAGGTGTAACACACAAGGAGGTCGATTGTACGATTCCGTGAGCACTTGTCCATGACTCACCGTCCAATCAAATAGTGATGATACCAGATCTTCACGAAACGTTTGAGCGTATCCTGCCCCACTTCTTATTTTCCTAGATCCGTTAGGTAGGAGGTTTCATAGTTTTTTCCTCGCTGCGTACCCAGGTTCGATCAACAACATATTGTGAAGTCTATACCTGGTGTTCCCCACCGTTGCATTGCTCTGATATTGCGAAAGTGGCGTTTGACCCTACACACTTAAAAAAAAAATCCATCCTTTAGAAAATACATCGTTAATATATCAGCGTTTGACTCTGGAATTGTTCAGGAACCTAACTTCTTTGAGTGGCATTTAGAAGTTGGAATGGTAACTGATGATCATTTGCTTGATAACGGTGTTAGAATCTACACCGAAACGTCGCTCAATTGTAATAAAGAAGTTGCTCATCCATAACAATTTTGTCTTAGTTCAGGAACCTAGTTACAGCAAAGTTTCTATTTATATCCTTTTACCCTCCTTTTGATATTTGAAGTGGTGTTATTCATCATTTTGCGTTCGAGATGTGCTGTGCTACAACAGTTATATCTCCATATATTGTTTCATAGTTTTCACGTGACTGGTAAGTATCTCCACATTGGTATTTTGTGTTCACTGCGTCAGTAGGCTCTGTCGGCGAACTTATAACATGGATCTCTACACCTGCAGATGCATTAGGTCCTGCTGTAGCAGTGCATACACGCAGTGGCACAACGGATGTAACTCTACCAATTTCAGAATTATTGCTTGGTAAGCTGTCCTTTGTGTAATGAACGTGTTCACATTCTGACGTCCTGCACAGATCACATAACGCTGTCCTGAAAAAGAATATAATACAATGGTGATTAAATTTAATATAACAATATTAAAAGAGCAGCAGCCTTAAACTGTTCTTTGTCGTTATTGTTTTTGTTTGTTGTTCAACGTCGCACTCAGCAATATTCCAGCTATATGATGGCAGTCTGTAAATAATCGAGTCTGGATCAGATAATCCAGTCATTGACATCATGAGCATCGATTGGGATCGGAGACATGCATCAACGAGCCTCATCGCCCGATCCCGTTAAACGCCTCTTACGAGTTGCTGAAGACCTATTCTACATCTTATCTTTACGGGTCGTTATTTGTGTTGAGGGTTATTAACCAAAAGCTGTATGCGAGAGAGGCTTAAAACCACTTTGAACAACATATGCGTTGTATCATGGGGTGTGGAAGGAAAGCTGGAGATGATGTGTAACAATAAACGCATCTAAAGTGATGATTTGGAGTAATGTGAAAATTGTGACATTTGTCCTTCTGTCTGCGGTCAGTCGTAATTGTGACATGGTTTGAAAAATGTGTTTATCAGCTGCGGTTGTTGAATACATGACTGCGTACAGAAATATTGCCTTAAATTTCATTCCCTACAACAGTGTGGAAGGAAAGCTGGAGATGGTGCGTTGTAATGTTCTGAATAACAATAAACGCATCTAAAGTGTATATAACATGAACTTACTTTAAGAACTAACAAATAAGTTTTCGTATATCTATTAATTCAAGAATTTCCGACGAACAGAATATTATCACTACACACAATATATATTATCACTGAACATAATGTGCACAGCACTTATGTACAAATTGTATTAGACATGATCCATATGAACACATGCTGATAGTTGTTCTCTTGTTCAGAGACACGGATTATTGCCTATGCAGAAAAAAAAGAACAAACTGGTAATTTGCCACAATATGTTTTACCTGTTGTAAATAGTGAAGATGACTACCAGAAAAAGAGCACCTAGAAATGTAGCATATCCTAGATGCAATATCCACCCTTTTCTATCGGTCGCTGCGGTGGTCATTGATGGTGCACCGGTTGTTGCTACAAATGAAACAGCACGCTCTAGTATAAATATCCACTCTTAAAAGAAATAACTGTATATGCTTTTACAGGTAAACCGTTATTGGGTGCAGATGCCATTCACTTCATATGGGAATCAAACAATAGGTGTGTTCAAATGTCATAAAAATGATCACTCGCGAAGGCATGCTCCAAATAGTTTCACATGCTTTTGTTGATAAGATAATAATGTTGATGAAATAATAATGTTGATAAACTAATGATTTTGATAAACTAATATTGTTGGTAAGATAATAATGTTGATAAAATAATAATGTCGATAAACTAATGATGTTGATAAACAAATAAAGTTGGTAAGATAATAATATTGATAAGATAATAATGATGATAGACTAATGATGTTGGTAAAATAATTATGTTGATAAGATAATAATGTTGATAAACTAATGATGTTGATAAACTAATGAAGTTGGAAAGATAATAATATTGATAAGATAATAATGATGATAAACTAATGATTTTGGTAAAATAATAATGTTGATAAAATTATAATTTTGATAAGATAATAATGCTGATAAAATAATAGTGCTCATAAAATGATAATGTGTATGAGATAATAATGTTGATAAGATAATAATGTTGATAAGATAATAATGTTGATAAACTATATAAAAGCTACAACACCATTACCATAATCATAAGAACTCTGCCAAAAGCAGAGATCATTATACGATTCTGACTGTACCCCAGATAGTGGTTATATCTATGTTTTCTTGCTTACGCGTATGATCCTTCTCGGTCGTTGATTCGTCTGCACACGGAATGGTGGTGATACTGGCTGTAATGTAAGGATATATATTACTGTATCAAACAGCAATCCACATTCCATTGATTCTTTAATAATCAATTAACATCGCACCACCATCAAATAAAAAGTAATGATGACTCGCAAATGAAAGATGACACATCGCGTGCGTAAATCATGGGCGTCAATGCAGTAAAATCTCAAATTTAGGCATTATACAATCAAATATGATAATTGATTCTTAAAAAGCAAATTCGGGAGACATTTTGCATTCTGTTACAAACATTTCAAACTGCAACTATGTGTTAACATTACACAATTATGAAACAGACATTACATCCTGCTACCATGTGTTAACATTACACAATTACGAATCAGACATTACATCCTGCTACCATGTGTTAACATTACACAATTACGAAACAGACATTACATCCTGCTACTATGTGTTCTTTTACACAATTACGAAACAGACATTACATCCCGCTACTATGTCTTCATATTACACAATTATGAAACAGACATTACATCCTGCTACCATGTGTTCACATTACACAATTACGAAACAGATATTACATCCTGCTACCATGTCTTCACAGTACACAATTACGAAACAGACATTACATCCTGCTACCATGTGTTCATATTACACAATTACGAAACAGACATTACATCCTGCTACCATGTGTTAACATTACACAATTACGAAACAGACATTACATCCTGCTACTATGTGTTCATATTACACAATTACGAAACAGACATTACATCCCACTACTATGTCTTCATATTACACAATTATGAAACAGACATTACATCCTGCTACTCTGTGTTCACATTACACAATTATGAAACAGACATTACATCCTGCTACCATGTGTTCATATTACACAATTACGAAACAGACATTACATCCTGCTACCATGTGTTCATATTAGACAATTACGAAACAGATATTACATCCTGCTATTATGTCTTCACATTACACAATTACAAAACAGACATTACATCCTGCTACCATGTGTTCATATTACACAATTACGAAACAGACATTACATCCTGCTACCATGTGTTAACATTACATAATTACGAAACAGACATTACATCCTGCTACTATGTGTTCATATTACACAATTACGAAACAGACATTACATCCCGCTACTATGTCTTCATATTACACAATTATGAAACAGACATTACATCCTGCTACCATGTGTTCACATTACACAATTATGAAACAGACATTACATCCTGCTACCATGTCTTCACATTACACAATTACGAAACAGACATTACATCCTGCTACTCTGTGTTCACATTACACAATTACGAAACAAATATTACATCCCGCTACTATGTGTTCACATTACACAATTACGAAACAAATATTATATCCTGTAGCAATTCCATAGATCAGTGATCCGAGCTTGACGCTTAACAGCACTGTCTGGAAACCAGTGATAACAAACCATCTTTGAAACATCTACTCACCCTCTCTTTCCAGAACATACTCCTGACTCCAGTTAGACAGGAAGCTCTTCCCCAATTGTATCCGGCACATGTATTCATCACCATCATTTCCAACATCACCGATGGGCAATGTACTGGTGTAGAGTCGAATGTACCGTCTCACACTATAGGCTATAACGTTACAGCTTTCAGGAGTATGTAACTGGACGCCATTCTTCCTCCAGATGAAGGACACGTTCACAGGGGGGTAGCCGGGGTATCTCCTGATGGTACCACGGCATGTTAGGCTGCTGCTCGTCTTGGTTTTGTCTGGGGCAGTGATGTTTAGGTCCTCAACACCTTTTGCGGAAATTGACAAACAGTCTGAATTTATTGTTAAAATGAATGATATCCAAAGTTTCACCTGCACCTGCACCTACACCTACACCTACACCTACACCTGCATCTACACCTACACCTGCACCTGCACCTACACCTGAAACCTGCACCTACACCTGAAACCTGCACCTACACCTGAAACCTGCACCTACACCTGAAACCTGCACCTACACCTGAAACCTGCACCTGTATCTGCACCTGCACCTGCACCTACACCTGCACCTGCACATTCACCTGCACATTCACCTACATTACACCTACATCTACACATACACTACACCTGCTCCTGCACCTGCACCTGCACCTGCACCTGCACCTGCACCTACACCTGCATCTGCACATTCACCTACATTACACCTACACCTACACCTACACCTGCACCTGCACCTGCACCTACACCTGCATCTGCACATTCACCTACATTACACCTACACCTACACCTACACCTACACCTGCACCTGCTCCTGCACCTGCACCTACACCTGCATCTGCACATTCACCTACATTACACCTACATCTACACATACACTACACCTACACCTACACCTACACCTACACTTACACCTGCTCCTGCACCTGCACCTACATTACACCTACATCTACACATACACTACACCTGCACCTGCTCCTGCACCTGCACCTACATTACACCTACATCTACACATACACTACACCTGCACCTGCTCCTGCACCTGCACCTGCACCTACATTACACCTACATCTACACATACACTACACCTGCACCTGCTCCTGCACCTACATTACCCCTACATCTACACATACACTACACCTGCACCTGCTCCCGCACCTGCACCTCCACCTGCACCTGTACCTGCACTACACCTACAGCTACACTTACACTTACACCTACACCTACACCTACACCTACACCTGCTCCTGCACCTGCACCTACACCTACTCCTGCTCCTACACCTTCACCTGCACCTACATTACACCTACATCTACACATACACTACACCTGCACCTGCTCCTGCACCTGCACCTACATTACACCTACATCTACACATACACTACACCTGCACCTGCTCCTGCACCTACATTACCCCTACATCTACACATACACTACACCTGCACCTGCTCCCGCACCTGCACCTCCACCTGCACCTGTACCTGCACTACACCTACAGCTACACTTACACTTACACCTACACCTACACCTACACCTGCACCTGCTCCTGCACCTGCACCTACACCTGCATCTGCACATTCACCTACATTACACCTACATCTACACATACACTACACCTACACCTACACCTACACCTACACCTACATTACACCTACATCTACACATACACTACGCCTGCACCTGCTCCTGCACCTGCACCTACATTACACCTACATCTACACATACACTACACCTGCACCTGCTCCTGCACCTGCACCTACATTACACCTACATCTACACATACACTACACCTGCACCTGCTCCTGCACCTGCACCTACATTACACCTACATCTACACATACACTACACCTGCACCTGCTCCTGCACCTGCACCTACATTACACCTACATCTACACATACACTACACCTGCACCTGCTCCTGCACCTACATTACCCCTACATCTACACATACACTACACCTGCACCTGCTCCCGCACCTGCACCTCCACCTGCACCTGTACCTGCACTACACCTACAGCTACACTTACACTTACACCTACACCTACACCTACACCTACACCTGCTCCTGCACCTGCACCTACATTACACCTACATCTACACATACACTACACCTGCACCTTTCTTGCACCTGCACCTACATTACACCTACATCTACACATACACTACACCTGCACCTGCTCCCGCTCCTGCACCTACATTACACCTACATCTACACATACACTACACCTGCACCTGCACCTGCTCCTGCACCTACATTACACCTACATCTACACATACACTACACCTGCACCTGCACCTGCTCCTGCACCTACATTACACCTACATCTACACATACACTACACCTGAACCTGCACCTGCTCCTGCACCTACATTACCCCTACATCTACACATACACTACACCTGCACCTGCACCTGCTCCTGCACCTACATTACACCTACATCTACACATACACTACACCTGCACCTGCACCTGCTCCTGCACCTACATTACACCTACATCTACACATACACTACACCTGAACCTGCTCCTGCACCTACATTACACCTTCATCTACACATACACTACACCTGCACCTGCTCCTGCTCCTACACCTACACCTACACCTACACCTACACCTGCACCTACATCTACACATACACTACACCTGCACCTGCCCCTGCACCTGCAGCTGCACTTACATTACACCTGCACCTACACCTACACCTAGACCTGAAACATGCCCCTGCATCTGCACCTGCACCTGCACCTGAAACCTGCACCTGCACCTGCACCTGCACCTACACTACACCTACACCTACACCTACACCTACACCTACACCTACACCTGCACGTACGGGTATAACACTTCTATAATGATGCTGAGAATCTGGTATGTCAATCCGAGTTTCAACTGACGTTATCGGGTGCGTATGGAACAGTATCACATTGGTTTCAATCAGCAAATAAATGTATTGACAGAGGTTTATATATATTTATCATCCACCAATTTAAATGGCATTTGAAGATGTATGGTTGGACCTGAGACTCTGTCTCAACAGAATATTAATTTTATTTAGAGGTGTAAACATACAACGATGATATACATAGATACCACTGTCATCGGATAACCCGGACACTCACCTATGACAACAACAGTCTTCACACAGCCTTCAATAAAGCGTCCTCTCAATTCTGGCGAACCTGTATAGCATCTGTAGTCCCCACCGTCAGACCAATATACACCAGACAGTAGAAAACTGAGACGCCCCTGGCCTTGTGAGTCTATCAGTCCAGTGAATTTTGTTCTCGACTTGTATGTGTCAGTGACACTCACGGTGCTGTAGTTAGTGACATGGATCAGGGGTAGAGTACGATCAAGTATCACAGTCATTTCCCGGACTCCAGGCTGTGGCAATGTTAACGTCATGTTGACAGCACCTCCATGTTGAACATAAACACTTCCTTCATACCCAGCTGAAGCAGAAACAAAACGTTTAGAACCTGATACAACATATTTGAAAAGCAAAATGCCACAAGAATCAAGATTCATGAGATCAACACGCGTGCACCTTCATGTGTGTTAGTCCGGACTAATGCAGGTTTTGTAGTGCTAGCCACACTGAGATACCACCCGCAGTTTGACATGATTACCCAACTCACACACAATATACTGATTCCAAATCGACCAGATCTATTTTTATCCCCTGAATGCCAGGCTCTAGGCAGGGAAACAACGTGAACCATGCCAGGCTCTAGGCAGGGAAACATCAAGTACCATCCTTGAACGTGTTTTGGTAGGATACAAGCAGGTGATCGAACCACCGGCCTCAGCTCTCAAGGCAGACCCTCGATCCACTAGACCTCGACGGCGGTCCTATTCTAGTTGGCAGATGAATGATAGTGTCTCGTTTCATTGAATAAAGAGTTTATATAATTCAAACATTTCTTCTTCTTTTTGGTTAAATGTGTTTACCCAGGAATAGGTGATAGCTACCCCAAGTTGAACGACAAACCTACGTTGGACAACTAACATCGCGTAATGGGAAAATATTTGAAAGAATGCGCAAAAGACGTGAAACCCCATTTCACCTCACCTTATAATGATGGTCGGCTCAAACATATCTACATCCTTAGTTAAATTTGTTTACACAAGAATCGGATTTACCTACCCAAACTGAATCGATATGAGAGACAAACCTATGTTGGACCACTAATATAGCTAAATGGATAAATCATTGTTTGAAAGTTTAAACAAATGTTACCGTCAACTGAGTTAAATCCGGTTATAAAGTAACCCACACAGACACAAAACTGCCCCATCCACCTGTTCAGCAGGACCATTCTCGGGGAAATGACGAAGGCAACCTATGAAACTGAGATTTGTATAGAGACAAAATACTGCATAACAAGCTATCGCCACCTTCCGTGCTTAGTTCACTGATATTATATCACCTTATGAAAATATTTATGACCCGAGTTTCTTTAGTGAGTGTGTGAGCAACATCATTGAAGCATGGACCGAAGCCGGACACCGGTAATGGGCTTCACACAGTGTACCATGGGGACTCGAAACCGGACCGTCATCGTGATAAGCGACCTTTGAACATGAGGCTACTCCACGCATCCCACATTGCATTACCGCTGAACGGATGCATTAATTACACACGATTAGTGAGCGAGTGAGGTTTTACGCCGTTTTAAGCAATATTCCAGCAATATCACGACAGGTGACACTACAAATGGATTTCACACATTGTACCCTTGTCGGGAATCGAACCCAGGTCTTCAGCTTGACGAGCGAATGCTTTAACCACTAGGCTACACGAGCGCCCCTACGCACGATGAATGTTGGAATGTTTTATGAAATACTGGACACAGGTTCGATTCTCAGCTTGTTTTAGAGAAAAAAAATACTCATTGCTTTCAAAAGAATCGTATATGTCATTTGGTTTTCCTCCCTCAGCTGATATTCCATAACATGTACCCTTCAAGGCGCCGTTAAACACAACCCATCAACTCACTCACTCACAATGTAAATGTACATTTCGTTCAGTGATGAAAATGGACACATATTCAACAAGTGTTTAGGAATTAATGTTTACCTAACTTTGATTACATATTAACACGACAGACACACAGCATACTGTGTCAGTTTGTTAATCAGTCAGTCCAGTTCGTGTCAAGGACAATACAAGCAGACACTCAAACTTCACCATCACACGACTGTACCGCGAAACAAACTTTAGCAGGAACAAAATGAAACAGGAAAAAGGCCAACCAGTATAGGCTGTTTCACACTAACAAACTGAAACCGCTGTACTCTTCTCTGTAGAATGACTCACAACAGTGACAATTATGAAATATGAACTTCCCTGTATAAACACTTGACCTGATAATCCAGCTATTGTTATTAGTTGTGCAATAGTTAAAGTTAACAGACTTTATTCTGCTCTATCCTAGAAAGGGAGAGGTTGTGATACTGATTCACTGTGTCATCAAAAATCATGCACATAAATAAAAATTGAGTACGATTCTGTTGATGAGGCTCTGCACTCATTTAACGTTTTAAAGTTATTTATTTAACTGTGTTTTTATTTTAATCAACTCTACTTTGTTGTAGATAGTCGGCTCCAATGTAAGTTATTTTGTTAGTTGATTCATGGGAACATTGGGATATACGGATGATAAAAATTAAATCATTTTGTTTAAAAAAACATCTCTTTCAACAAAAAGAATTAATTGTCTTGGTCACCTGCCTTGGTCGCCTATCTTGGTCACCTGTCTTGGTCACCTGCCTTGGTTGCCTATCTTGGTCACCTGCCTTGGTCACATGCCTTGGTCACCTGTCTTGGTCACCTGCCCTGGTCACCTGTCTTTGTCACCTATTTTGGTCACCTATCTTGGTCACCTGCCTCGGTCACTTGTCTTGGTCACCTGTCACAGACATCTATCATGGTCACCTGCCTTGTCCATCTGTTCTGATCACCTATCTTGGTCACCTGCCTTGGTCACCTGCCTTGGTCGCCTATCTTGGTCACCTGTCTTGGTCACCTGCCTTGGTTGCCTATCTTGGTCACCTGCCTTGGTCACATGCCTTGGTCACCTATCATGGTCACCTGCCTTGTCCATCTGTTTTGGTCACCGGTCTTGCTCACCTTTATGTGTATCGTGTCTTGGTCACATGTGTTGGTCACTTGTCTTGGTCACTTGTCTCGTCCATCTGTTTTGGTCACATACCTTGGTCACCTGTATAGGTATCCTATCTTGGTCACCTTTATAGGTCAACAATCTAGGTCACTAGTCTTGGACGCCTAATTTGGTCACGTGTTTAGGTCAACTGTCTTGATAACCTGTTATGGTCACATGTCTTGGTCATTTGTCTTGGTCACTTGTCCCGTTCATATGTTTTGGCCACATGCCTTGGTCACCTACCTTCGTCACCTGTCTTGATTACCTGTCTTGGTCACCTGTCTAGGTCTCCTACTTTGGTCACCTGTTTTTGTTACCTATCGTGTCACTTAAATTGTAATTTGAGCAACCACTTTGTGCATCTCTCTTGTTCACCTATCTTAGTCACTTAATGTGATCACCTATATATATATATATATATATATATATATATATATATATATATATATATATATATATATATTGATCGCTAAACATTTTTTTTAAACACTTTTGACAAATTCATATTATTTATGTTCAAAGAGTGTAAGCGGTATCATGTTATAACACTGTACTAACGTTGTGTTATGTTATTCTTCTTAATGACCCGGTACTTTCCGTGTAATGAGGGGGCATTTGTGGCCCTGTCGTCTTAGGCGCCGTGATTCCCTGTACAGAGTTGCGTCCCTTGGACACGCCAGAAGCCTATGATTGTGGGTTCGCCCCGATTATGTTTCTAGGTTTGTCGGCACCATACCCCTTATCGTGGGTTTCTCCGAAGTGGTAAACGTCTTAGACCTCTTCGGGCTTTCCTCCCACATTAAGCTGACACGCCGTGATATAACTGGAATACTGTTAAAAGCGATATTAAACCAAATTCAGTATAAGTCAAACTCCTCACACATATGTAATTTACTTTTGCGACATCGCAGGACAAAAACATCCATCACTTAGCCAGTCACATACCAAGCCGGAAACTTCTAGCTGATTAGGAAACTGACATGACTGTCACGTGATCATTGCTATACTGTGCAGTAAGGTCCAGTGACAGTGGCACATAAGACAGATGATCCTCCACAAACGTTTCGTATCATGTACAATGATTGTAACATCAAAGGATGACTAACGTTCAACCGACAAGAGTGTTCGTTTAGGGTTATGTGATACCAATACCGAGTGTTTGTTTGATTGTTTGTGTGTTTGTTTGTTGTTTAACGCCGCACTCAGCAATAATCCAGCTATATAACGACGGTCTATAAATAATCGAGTCTCGACCAGACAATCCAGTCATTGGCATCATAAGCATCGTTCTACGCAGTTGGGATACGATGACATGCATCAACCAAGTCAGCGAGCCTGTTATATCACTGTAATCTGTGTGTATCCGGACCACATGTGAGAAACACTTAACACTTTCCTGTTTGTATTGCGCAACAGTTATAGGCATTTATCTGTTCAGGATAATATGTAAATGTATGTGGAACAGAGACCTCGAGCATGGCTTTAAACGATCGCGATGTACGCGTCAAGACATGCGTAGCGTGAACCACCAATTGCCATAGCTATTCACTGTTACATCATGTAAAGAAATGCAGCATTCCCCTGGTTACGCATCAGTTGTACAGCGAAGCAGCTAAACCATCAGTTGACGCTTACCCAGTCAAAAGTGACTTCAGACATACTTATTCCCAATTAATGTTTGCCTGGAGGGTCCACTTTCATCGGACTCCTCAGTCCGGTTTCACTGGACTACTGAAAACAGCACCTGGGATGGTATTGTGAAAAAGCACCAGACACCTACTCCCAACTTATACCAACAGAACAGACGCCGCCTTCAAAATGTAATGTCCCGCCAACAACAAAAATCCTTCTTTCCTTCACAAAACAAACCATGACATAAATATATTACAAAGGCACTGTATTGAAGTAGTGTGTCAGATGTAACTCTTGTACGTCCCTTAAGCTTGGGCACGCCAGAAACCTATGATTGTGGGTTCGAAACCCGGTTCGCCCCGATTATGTTTCTAAGTTTGTCGGCACCATTCCCGTGCTCGTTGGTTTCACCGAAGTGGTAAACGTCTGAAACCTGTATCACTTTGGGCCTTCCTCCCACACTGAGCTAACACGCGGCGATATTACTGGAATAAATGTTAAAAGCGGCGTTAAACAAAACTCACTCAGTCACGCATGTGTTAAACTGTTTCGAATTAAGTAGGAGGTATGTAGAAAATAATACCTATCTAACACTGGGCTCAGGTATGTCATTAAGGTAAGTTACCCACACCCTCGACCAGAAGCTACATTTTGCATGATTGCATGCCTCAGAAACACTACATGGAGAGGCGTGAGACAACCTGTTTTACATAACCGTTATTTCGGAAGTGATAATCTAACAAGAACACCGCGCTTGTGTGAAGCCAAATACATATTCTTCAACATCGTGTTCGGTTCATTACATTGCAATGAACTCTGTGAGGTTCATTATGCGTGTAGACATTAGAGGTTTTGTCAGCAACTTTTTAGATATTTTTTTTTTAATGAAAGAAGCATTTCAATATTCAGTTCTCAACCGCACACTACAAAGTCACCAACTGCTAAATGTGTAATAGATATGATGACAGAGTCTTGGACTTTCGCCAAACTTGTATTTCCCGACATACTGTGAATGTCCTCGTTTCTGTGACTTAAGGATTTGTAATCGACAATAATATTATCAATCGAGGAAACACACTTTCCTATGAAGCCCTCAACGGAAAGTGATGGGATGTGACGTCAGATTTGTGCATGTGATTAGTATTTGCTCAAAAGGCATAAAAGTCTATTTAAATTTAATTTAGTCAAAGGAAAGCATTACAATAAATAAAACCCTTACCACATCCAATAGAAATCTCTGCATAAAGCAGAGTCGATTGCACGATTCCGACTACATCATGAGCATGTGTTTATGAATCACTATCAAATAGTTATGATATCAGGTGTTCGCGAAAACGCGAGCCTATCCTGCTCCACAAGAAGCACCCGAAACAAACACATGCAAAGGCAAGTCAATTATTCACTTGAAAAAAAACACACGGGAACATATGGCACAAGTCAAAACAACTGCATACCATTTCAATATAGCTAATTCTAAATTCATAACGATTAAGCTTTCAGATTTGCGACAGTACTACCAATATAGTAACATGATCGTAAAACGGGACTTCGTACGTTCCCTCATCGCCTCCACACCCACAGGAGGCTAACACAAATTCAGGTTATAAGTATCTTCCGCTTCTTTCGAAGTCAAGTCAACCCCTGAAACTTGTTAATGCTGAAGCTTCCATTTTTCAAAAAAACCTTAAAATTATTTGGTAAAACTTAGATTTGACTCAAGTGTTGTAATAAAATAACTAAGCGTATGTGTTGTCCACAAGAAACACTCGGGAATTATCTTGATAGAAAGTATCTGTACAATGCAAACACGGATACAGGACAATGTAAGTCTCTTCACCCTGACTCATCTCTATTGTCTTCTCGTCTGTAACACTTGAAATCTTGAAATATTTTTACATTTTCGGATATACATAGTTGAGTGTCAGTGAACTGTCTATCGAGTTGTCGCGAAACTATCATTTGAGTAATTGTTTAAAATATCCACGTGGCGTCTTCATGATATATACATGACGTGTTTTCTAAATGTGGCAGTCATCTCGATGAATATTGTTAATGTCGTTTGTCATGTGAACAAGAATACAACCCGCTCATATGAGAATCGTGGTTCTAATCTTAGCATAGGATACGGAAATATTATGGTCAGTACGCAGAAATGACTGTTGACATTATTAGACAAGTGCACTGACCCCGTATCTACTTACAGCAATAATACAAGACGATACTACTTTTATAAATGACTTGTCAATTGAAAATAGTAGTCATCATCGCCATCGCCTATTCCATAGAATTTTGTATTTATAATTTTCCATGACTCCCTCTACATATTCCGGGTCGTACCATGGATGGACTTCTGTGTCAAAACCACAAGCATGGCGAAGACGGTAATAAAAGGATCGAGCCACGCCATCATATAGATTAAGATACTGTGTTTGTGCCAAAGCTGGGCATCCACTGACAATGTTTTGGACAGTCTCATTGCATTCATTGCATAATCTACATTTACTTTTTGATGCAAAATCACACATTGACGGTTTTGAGTGGGAAGTGACTGGTCCTGAGCAGCAATCAGAAAGCCTTCTGTTTCACTTTTCAGGCCAGCTGACTTCATCCAACAGAGGGACTCTACAGGGTTTCCTACCCTCTCAAGACACTGGACATGAACTCGATGCAGGGGTCGTTCAGAAAGCCTCTCCTTGGGTCTGGGCCGATTTGATATGACACTTCGCTTGGTTGACACACAAGTCTGTACGGTCCAGCAGTACCGAACCATCTACAAAATCAAAATTGACATTGAGATTATATCCCGTATCCTTTACACGAGGATCATCAGACAAATATATGTGTACACAAATGCACAATACAATTCTATCATGAAGAGCATCCACGTCAATCAAACCACGCCCTCCCATTATAATTAGTAAATATAGTGAATGAGTTAGTGAAGAGCGAGGGTGGTGGGATCTATTGTCTGACATGATTTTTCGTGTGAGTTTGTCAAAACCCTGAATTTTTTGTTTCGTCCAATCAACAACACCAAAAGAATATGAAAGAACGCGGACATCACAAGTAATTTTGTTTTATATATGATTATGATTATGATTATGATTATGATGATTATTATTATTATTATTATTATTATTATTATTTTATAATTATTATTATTTTATTATTTTTTTTATATTTTTTTTATTTATATATATTTTTTTTTTTTCAAACAATTACTACCATGCTAGGGTTCATGTGCACGTGACACATGACAGTTCTAGGAAGATGTCAAGTGCACTTTCCCAAGAGATCACACTCAATACACCGTTTATTATATCCAGCCGGGCACGGGCCTTTCATTCCAGACACTATTCAGATAGTGCATTAATGTGTTTCTGAAGCAACACTTCATACAGACAGGATGGTTAACTGGTTGTGAATAGTGTGTTATGTTCTGATCAGTGGGATTCATCAAACAAGAGGGGAATGTTTTATCTCCAACACATTAATTGCTTTATGTGTGTGTGTGTTCTTATAAGACTCTCTTCATTAATGATGAACTCATGTGCACAGATGACATGTTTCAAAACTATTTTGATGGCCGTAAAGACTTTTGTTTTCTTGTGTTTTTCTTTTTTTGTTAATGACTGCTAACAAGTATGGCTGAAAACATGTGCGGTATTATGGCCACGTGACCAGTTACACGTGAAAAACCACTTTTGCCACTATAGTGCTGTGCATATGATTTTGATCGATCCACCTGCACAAAAACTGGTGTTATCTGAAGACAATACGTGGCCATTACTGTTTAAATACACAATAAGGGCCCACAATGATAACTGGTCAAAATGTTAAAATTTTAGGATTGTGAAGGTTTTAATTTCGTTTAGTATACATATTTTTTATTTTTTTAGTTCTAATACAGTTACAAGTAATATTCTGTTTAAGATGTACCGGCTATATCTGGCGTACAGTGTGAGTTATCCCATGCTGAACTAAAACTGGTAGACAAGCCAATGTACTATATTTTGCGGAAGCTGTCTCATCCACGTTTATGTTTCCTTTTATCAGTATGATACCACTTTTGTTAAAATGATTGCACAGGGAATTGTTTTGGTCATGGACAGAAAGTGAAAGAAAGTAAGTGTCAATAATAACACGCTTCAAAAATACTGAAATACTGGGCTTCCCTGGAGGTGAAATAAATGTCACAATAATACATTATGGCAGCAATATCCTATGGCTGTGAAATATAACAGCATTACTATATTACAGCAGTAATATCTTACATCAGTAGCAGTTATACCTTGTAGCAGCAATGCATTATGGCTATGAAATATAACAGCAGCATTATGTAATAACAGTAATTTCTTAATCTTACATCAGTAGCAGTAACACAGTATTGCAGTGATATTCCTGGGTTGTAAAATATAATAGTTGTACTGTGTTGCAGCAGTTATATTATACAAAAGTAATATGTTATGGCAGTAATACATTTTGGAAGAGATATCAGTGATGGCTGTGAAATAGTATAATAGTACTATATTATAGCAGTAATATCTTATAACAGTAATGCACAATGACAGTAATATATTATCATAACCATAATATCTTACAGCAGTAATGCATTATGGCAGTAATATCTTATAACAGTAACATCTCATAGCAGTAAAACATTATGGCAGTAATATATTATAACAGTAATATCATATAGCAGTAATGCATTATGGCAGTAATATCTTATACCAGTGACATCTCATAGCAGTAATACATTATGGCAGTAAAATCTTATAGCAGAAATGCGTTATGGCAGTAATATATTATAACAGTAATATACTATAGCCTATATTTATCACAATTATAATTACATCAATTGAATCACAAGTTCTAACATATTAGTATGTATAGTAGTGTGTGAGTGTGGAATATACCATGTCAGAACATAAATTGTGATAAATGCTTGAAAACTATAGGTTGTAGCTTTATTAACACAACTATGACATCTCAACAACAACTCAAATAATATGTAAGTTTGTTCTGAATGTATGGAGTTGTGGAATGGAGACCGTCATTGGTCTGTATGTAGCGGCCATTAAATTTCCGTGATGGGATTCGAACTCGGACCTTCTGATCAGAGGTCGAACGCCTTGTCCACATGACCAAAGAGGTTAGCCCCGTCAGCAAGCTGACAAGGTAAGGATGTGTCATCTGTGGGATGACTCCGCGCCCTGCTACATAACCCCCCCCCCCCCCCCTAACACACACGCACACATGTACAATGTGGGTGTTTAACTGACTCAAAGCTCACACCTTCGTTAAACATGCCACCACAGAACATACATTATCATACCTCCATGTCAGAATGATGTGATCGGATTGGTCCACATAATCTTGATAAAATACCATGTATCCAGCCTTGGAGGGAAATAAATTTCTCAGCGGGGAATAAATCCCGTATACCCCACCACGCGCAAGACAGGTTGAACGTGGATTTCTGAGAGGCAGAATAAATCCCCTATACCCACTTCAAAGCAAAATAACGCACGCTTTTTACGTGTCAATGTAAGTCACAAGCACAAGCTAACCTCCACTCAATAGAACAGCTGTTTTATATCAATGTAGACTTGTGTGTATTCTTTTACAACGTTTGCTTCTAAAACTTATAATAATTCATATATTGTGTAATAATATTCAATTTAATGTCAACAGATGCACCATCTCTATCTGGCTTCCCGTCTTCCTACCAAGTGGTTGAAGACAGTGATCTCTGGATCAACTGTAGGAAATATACTTCACCCGGCAAACCCTAGAACAAGCAACTACACATGGAGCTATGAGGGATATGTTTTCAACACCATGTCTGTTCTTCCCGACAGTAACACTAACAGGACAACAAGCGGCCTATATACCTGCACAGTAAACAACGAAGTCGGTTCAGATTCAGCCACAGTCAGTGTCATTGTACAGTGTGAGTTGTGATACTAATGATTATACAACAAGCACAGTGTAGGCTTTATGTTCAACCCTCAGGTAATCATGTATGATCCTGATCGCAGGATTCGTTTTGTTTGTTTTCTCTTTACCGCCGCGCTCAGCAATGTTTTAAATGCTCGAATCTGGCACCATGATCATCGATCTAGGCAAATGCTATGCATCAACCATGTCAGCGACCCTGTCCACCCGATCCCATTAGTCACCTCTAACGACAAGCACGGATCTACATGGGGTCAGAATCATAAATACCATAAAATGGCATCAATAAAGTTATTTTCTAAAACATCCATAAGAAACATATTAAAATTTGTTTTTGAAAAAAAAACCCATTAAATAAACCCATGTGATTATACATTAGGTACAATTTAGCGCAATAGACAATCGAAACAGGTCATTATATATTTGAACATTTGTTTACCTGAGCAAGCTACAATAATCATCATTCTACCATGAATTTAGAAATATTTTGAAATACATTTAATATTGTTTGACTGGTTTAGGCCCACATAATTTAATTTCTAAACTAAGCAGTGCAGAGCCAAAGCTTGTACCAGAGAGCATGAGTAGGAACAAGAGTGGACTGTACACCTGTACAGCCAGCAACATGCTCAGACCAAGTGGAGGCAGGCTACAACTGGGGACAGCAAGCGAACCTGTTAGTGTGGATGTGCAGTGTGAGTTTGGAAGAAGATATTTTTGCAATTAATATTTATTCATTTCGTATTGCCACAATATTCAATACTCCAACTGATATCATTACTCCCTGTGATTATCCAGAACCTGTTAGTGTGGATGTGCAGGGTGAGTTTGGAATAACGTATCATTGTATTGTATATTTCTTCAATATATCAGTCTTATCTGTTGAAGCAGATTCATTGGGCATATATCAAAACAATGATGACATATTATATGGAAATATCACGGAAAAGAAGTTATCTTATCCTCACAAGTTTCGTCCATCTTGGTTTATTTTTGTACCAAAATATTTTCATTCTTCTGTTAAGATGGCCAAGGGGATTGTATAGCCATCACACGATGCTATGTGTCGTTGGATTGTGTTGAACATCAGTGGATAGTCTGGTCAAGATCAGAATGTTTAAATGCCACGCTTTTTCTGTATCTTATTTTTAACTATTTAATTTCTCTTTCATCTTAGCTGATTCTTGTACTAAACAATGCTCATTCTTCCTTTAAGATGGTCCCGGGAATAGTGTAACTATTACACCATCAGGATCACTGAGTATGGTTGAGGGAACCGGTGCTTTCACTGCCACCTGCACTGCCGAGTGTAACCCGAGCTGCACTATAACATGGAGGAAAGACAACATCCCCTTGGCAGGCCAGATGAGTCTCAGCAATGTGTCCAGAACAGACCAGGGGGACTACACCTGTCAGGCACAAAACGGCATTGGTGACTCTCAGGAAAAGAAAATCAGACTCACTGTATACTGTACGTTATTCTTACAAGACAATCAATGTAAAACAACTCTTTATATAAAAACTTTCTTGTATCAGTAAACACGCTATTGTGTCACTGGATAGTCTGATCAAGACGTTCCCAGGTCGTCGTTGCATTGCCAGAGTACTGTTGTGTGGCGTCAGGCAACAAACACTTATATACTTTTGATGCTCCCCTTTATACAATCACCTGGTGTCATCTCTGATTTTTACTGACAAACACTGACGACTGATACATCTGTGTGATCTTTATTTCAGCTCCACCCTCTGTACCCACAGACTTCCAGGTGGCTTCTGTGACTGATACATCCGTGTCATCTTTATTTCAGCCCCGCCCTCTGTACCCACAGACTTCCAGGTGGCTTCTGTGACTGATACATCTGTGTCTCTACAGTGGACCTCCAGCTTCGATGGTGGGGCTGACCAGACATTCACTCTCCTGTACAAGTCGGAATTAGAGTCTTATTGGTTGACATGGAACGACAACATAGCCGATCCAGGAAGTAGTCATCAAGTCGGTGTGCACATCCCAGGACTGACACCTGCCTTGACGTACCACTTCAAGTTGCATGCTACTAATGTGTATGGTGAAGGAGAGATAACAGTGTTAAATGCAACAACCACAATATGTAAGTGACACTTTGTATGTTGCTTTACGCTGCACTCAGCAATATTCCAGCTCTATGACGGCGGTCTGTAAAAAATCGAGCCTCGATGAGACAATCATGAGGATTAATCTATGCAATTGAGATACGATGACATGCATCAACCAAGTCAGAGAGTATGACCACCCAATCCAAATCTCCTACAATAAACATAGTTGCCTGTTATGGCAAGCATGGACGTTCACGGGTCGTTAGCGATACTAAGAACCCTGGCACACCAATACTTTTTTTTGGGTCTGATCCAACAAACAATATCGTGTTTATTTAACATTGTCGATTTATCACTAACAGAAAAGTAGTGATATATTTTCATTATTCTTTCCAAAGACATCACTCTTTACCTTCATCCAGAGCCAACTTGTTGTTAAACCAGGTCTGCTGTGAACATTATCTATTATTTCTAGGCCAAGCATCAGCCAGGAGCAAACATGGAATTACAATCGGCCTTGCAGCTGGACTCGGTATCCTGGTGGTGGTTGTCCTCATCATCCTCTCGGTGGTTGCCCTCATCATCCTCTCGGTGGTTGCCCTCATCATCCTCTCGGTGGTTGTCTGTCGGAGACGGACCTAATACACTTTGGGTATGTAGTTGGGAACGTTTAGGTCTGACGAGTCTTTTTAATCAAATTAGGTTGGGAGTTATACTGATAAATTTACAAAAGGTTTTTATTTTATGCAATTTGTTTATGGTGATGGTGACTCATTTCTTGTCTGTGGATTGAAAACTTTAACACCCAACACACTTCTTTTGGTATTTATATGACTATATTTAGGCATGATATTTGGCTACGGATTTGCGGCCTAAAAATGAGGTCGGTGGGTCGATTCTATAAAAAATCCAATGTAAACTATTTGGTTGTATTTCCTCGGTTACGTAGGTAGAAATTTCTTCTTCTTTTTTTATATTTTACGTAGGGGCGGGAGTTTGTATGATATATTTGAACAGGCTTATTATACTCTTTTGAATAGTTAATTAGCGGCAGTATATGATGTGTTTTTAACATGTTACTTATTTATAGACTATTTTACAGACGCTGCTTTTTCATTTTCTTTTTCACATTTCACCATTTTAGAGTAGGCTGATTTGTATTATTGTAACCCTGACCCTTACCCTAATACCTGACCCACCTACCCCAGCCCACCCCCACCACACCCGAACAGAATTTTGTTTTGCCATACCTATCTATACCTTACTACGGAAGTGCTATAAATGGCTGTAGTTTAACATACCCTTATATTCATTTTGGCATATTGTAAATTTGTAGGTGGAGAGGAACCTACCAACCTTCCAATGTAAGTATCATATAGCGCTTTCTAAAAGCTGTTAGGGCTTGTAAAAATCTGGTTTGGGTTAAACAAATCTGGTTTGGCTTATATACAAAAACTAATTGCAAACTACGTAGATGAAAATAGTGATGAAACCCAACTTGTGTTTGAATTGGAATACCATAAAAAGATTGGGTATAAAGCTGATAACAATTTCCCTTGCAATCTAAACTCGTTGCGTCATCCAAACATACTCAACAGTAACCGTGGTCAGGCATATTTTTTTTAATACTGAGCAGAAAATGTTGTCTTTATTGATAAACATTCTACATGTGTACAGCTCAGTAATGGACAGTCTCGCTGCCCTGATTGATGCATGTCATTGCATCCAAATTGTGTAAATTGATGCTCATGATGTCCATCACTTGGTTGTCTGGTAAATATGTATAAACCGCCGTCATATAGCGTATTAAATATCAAACAAATAAATCTAGTCGTATACACAACAAACAACTTGTAAAGACAGCCCAGGGCAGCTTGTAACAATGATTTTACCTGCTCTGTTGTACATCTCCAGTCGGACAGGAAGATGACCAGATATTTCATCAGAATTTAATGAACACAAACCTTGCAAGGCAGATTTCTAATGTCATATGAAATTTATGTCCTTTTGAACAGATTCTAAATTCAATGTTTTGAAAACCGCCAGAACAATTATATAATTATATTGTCAAACACAAAGAGAGGAACGTTGAGTTCTGTGCCTAAAAGGTCGCGAATTGATAACAATAACACGATTCCGGTTACCTGTAAGTTTTATTATATTCATGACTTACTCTTTCACATACAAATAAGCATCTGGAACTCCTTTCAACGCCAGTAAGGGGAATCCCCTTTGTGGCGGATTTTTCCTTTTGGTTACGATTTCGCTTGTCGTTTTTTTCTCGACTGTTTTACACTATTCCGTTTTCCAGTTTGATTTCAATCCAGCATTTGTAACATAGTATTACCCAAAGTATTAAAATCTACGAAGTTGCTATGTTGACTTTATTTGCCCTTTAAGTGTCAATACGATATATGAATAGCTGGGTAAAGTTTAATAGGTCCATTGACATACAGACATTTTCTTTCTCGTATGTTTCATATTGCTATTTTCGATAACCAGTAATACCTGTGATTTCTTTCTTTCCAACATCCAGGAATCCGTTCATGCCTTGGTCCCAGCCAATCCAACAGGGTAAGTACAAACAATGCCACGTTAATACCTCGGTCCCAGCCAATCCATTACGGTAATACCATATATGTTGGTTAATGTATGAAGACTTAATCATTTTTAAGAGATATTAGATTTGTTCGATGTACAAACGACACACTGGTATGTTGTGCGAACTGATGCTCATGAACATATCACATGTGACGTCATAGATCCTTGACTCGTGATGCACCACTTGTCTCGTGCAGGATTATCGTTCCGTTTGGAAATCACGTGCAGCATATCGCGAAAAGAATAAAGATACACTCTGTGGAAACACTTCACCGATTGTTTTTTTATAGTCATTAAGTGGTACACATTGGAACCATCTCTTCTTAACGTACTAAATTCTCCTTATGTTTCTATGGTTCAGATTTCCTTTGGTGGTGAGTAATCTTTAAAGTAAATTTAGCAGCGAAATATATCAAATGAATGTACAAAAACGTACATAACGCATCTCATCTCGGTGAAAAATGGACCTCTATTAGCAATAGAAGGTGTACACAATGTTTTCGTGGACAACTGAATAATTACCATACTGTGAAAGCATGCATGTAGGTTCAAAATTTTGATTCATGATTCAGATTCAGGTCCCTTTGATGAAACTCTTTCTCTCTTGAAATATGCACAGATGCACCTGATGCACTAATCACTGCAGATGAAGATCACAGCACGCCTGCATCGGATGGAGATGTAGGTGAGCGAAGACACACAGATCTTCAGGACCAAGACATAACGGAGGTCTCCCCCACACAGGGTATGGCGTCCTAACTGGGTGATGGTGTAAACAGCACTATAATCAAATTTCCCATCCCTAAACGGCCTCTCTTCGGCGAAAACAGATCGAGTTATCGAACGTATATTGTATTTAACAAAACGTGTTGGTATGAAATTATCTACGGAAGTGCTTCAAATACATGGTTTGTTTCGAGAGGTGTGGTTACCACTGCCGGACTTATCGTCATTCAAAAATGTCATGGTGTAGAATTCATTTAATTTAGACAATAGGGTTGTTCCACTATTTAACAATACATTGTATTTCAGTGTTTGTTTGTTCTGCCTGCATTTAAATGTGATCAATGCATCAATAGATATATGTGACATCGCATGGCCACAACAGTATGATTTAGCAAATACATAATCATGAAGTTCTTTCCGAGTTCGTGTTTTATAGTTTACGGTGCCACTGCCATTAGTGGGGCATTTTGCCAGCAACACAGCCCGTTGTGACTTGAGCCGTTTTGACTTGGACCGTTTCTGAAGACCTATTCAACCCCGGATCGTCACGTGTCAGCAGTCCTGTAAAGTATAGAGCCCGTTGAATTATTTGGGAAATCAAAGCTAATGACAATTTTTTCACTACATAATCACTATTTATTTCCTGTTTGTGATATACACATATCTG
The DNA here is from genome assembly GCF_023055435.1 of Haliotis rufescens. Taxonomy (NCBI): domain Eukaryota; kingdom Metazoa; phylum Mollusca; class Gastropoda; order Lepetellida; family Haliotidae; genus Haliotis; species Haliotis rufescens. The sequence continues at coordinate 2,037,547 of NW_025964354.1, forward strand.
GCGTTGACGTAAAATATTTATGAAACCGGAAGTTAGTTGTCCAAACTGAGTGCACTTATATCTTCGTTACAAAAGGAGCGAGAACCCAATCGAAATTTCAAATAAAAACCGCAACAGAGAGTAACCTTATTTCCTCTGGCTTCACACAGAGTACAGTAGGTCAGTACTCATCTATATTGGATTTGTACACACAGATTATCTAATACCTGATTAATTCCCTTTGTTCGTCCATTTTCCGAAGCCGGGGATCGAACAACCGACCTTCCTCCCCTAAAAATGAATGCAGGAACTGTATATAAATCATGCCAAAACTTCGATTGGGCAAAGAAGGACTTAATCCTGTGAATGTGCGCGAGTGAGTTGGGTTTAACGCCGCTTTAAACAGTATTCCAGTTATATCAGGGCGTATCAGCTTAATGTTGGAGGTAGGCCCGAAGTGATGCAGGTCTCAGACGTTTACCACTTCGGCAAAACCCACGAGCCCGAGTATGGTGCTGACAAACCTAGAAACATAACCTGGGTGAACCAGGACTCGAACCCACTATCATTGGCTTCTGGCGTGTCCAAGGGACGCAACTCTGCAAAGCGAATCGCGGCGGCTTTGACGACTGGGCCAGCCGTGTCCCCTAACCCTGGTCGAACTTGGATACAAGAGATACACAATTGTCTGAACATTAGTTAATGAATCTACATGTACTTACAATGGACGGTGACTGTCACATGAGCCTGTCCCGGTGGCGATATGCCATTATCTGCCGTGCATCTGTACTGCCCCTGACTGGATCTCGTCACACGGTCAAGGGTGGAGATCAACACGACATCTCCGTGGTACCAAGTGAAGGTGCTGGGTGCAGGGTTAGCTTCCTTGACAGTGCAGTAGAGATCAACACTGGATTGCTTCACCGGGGGCCCGTTCCTCAAAGCGATCTTAACACTAAGGTGATCGTAAGTCCCATACTTAAACATAGGCTTATGATCATCGTAGCGCTAAGATCGCTTTGAGGATCTGGGCCCCGGAAGGTAAATCTAAGGCATGGCTTCACGGCGTGTATTGCAACTGTTGGTGGATTTGCAATAATGTGTCATTCTATATAAGTCAGGAAATGGATGCGATGGACAGGGACAGGGAAAGTACATGTAAACCCATGGAATGGTTCACAGGTGATATTTGTATGTGATATTTGCATGGAAAATGAAAAGTAAGTTATGGAATGGCTTCATAGGAGATATATTTACCTTAGAGATCTACAATAATGTTTAATTCTATATATGGATTTTACACAAATATAAATAAAATAGGATACAGCTGCGTTCAAATTTTAACAGTTGGATTGTAACCACCTGATCAAAACACAATGATGATGCTCACAGGTAGAAATGTGAATATTTCTTGAAAAGTGCTCTTTGCCATTTTTGTAATTACAGTAAGCTATATACCTTATCGCGGGCATGATTCGTGTTCACTTTATAAGTATAAACACACAAACAACTATCTTTGTTAATTACTAATCGCACATTTCCGTGATTCTGTTTCAAGTGGGATTTCTTCTGACGTCTCGATGAGTGAGTGAGTTGGGTTTAACGCCGCTTGTAACAGTATTCCAGTTATATCACGGCGTGTCAGCTTAATGTGAGAGGAAAGCCCGAAGTGAGTCAGGTCTCAGACGTCCATCACTGTGTAGGGAAGAAGTCACGTGGAATTATTTAAAGACATTTTAGTTACACCAAGGCGAATAGTTAATCCGTTTAATCGTGTCGCTAGACAGTGCTGTGGACTCTTCTAAAGAGTTTTACCTGATAGATTCCTGATTCGGAACCTACCGCACGAACAACCCTGCCTTAATGTACATGAATTGTACTCCCATAAACATTCGCTTCTCGGTCATGCAACCATCTATGTTATAAAGGGCGGATCCAGCATTTTTTTTAAATGAAGGATCCCATAACAGAATCCCTGGGGATCCCTGGGTGCCGTTTCACGAAAGCCTACGACCTCTTAACTGCTGCGAGTCCTATCCCTGAATATTCGCTCTCGCCAAATGTTTCTCCTGTTCAAAATTTCTTTAATTCTCAATAGTGTCGCCATTTCAGACGCTAACTTAGAATGTCGTAAACTAGGATAGGATAAGTTTTATTCCATACTGAAAGGCCTCAGGCCCATAGTACAATTCTGTTTTCGAGAGTGGTTACAGATCCGTTTAACAGGTCATATTCTAATTAACATAGCATGAATGAATAGAATGAATAGATATATTTTTTAGAGTATCTTTATCAGTTGTTGACATGATCGATATAAATTTGTGTTGAGTGGGGTGTACATAAAAAGGCAGATCAATATATTTTCTTCTTAGATGGTCGTATTTAGGACAAAGTAACAGAAAATGAAACTCATCTTCAATCACATTTAAACCACATTTCTCACATATTCTCCATTCTCTAGCTATATTTCTGTGTCTGCCTACTTCTATCCAAAGTCTATGAGAGCTGCATCTAAATTGTGCTAAACTTATTCTAAACATCAAACAAATAGTACTCTTGGGAAATAGTTGTCTTAAAAAGCTTGTAATGATTGCATTTTTCTGAACTTAAAACATGCAAAGACCATTTTTGTAAGTATATATCCTTAAGTCTTTGGCGTATAGGTACTAAAAGCGAATTGGTAATGCCAAACTTACCCATAGCCTCATTCATTTAATAACGCGCGCCTTTACATCATATACCCAATTGCGGATTCCATGTTTTTCATACAATAACATCATGTTGTAACATTTTCTAGGTAATCTATCAATAGGCATTTTAAGAATTTCGAACCAATACTTGAGAATTCTAACATGTTGAAATATGTTAAGTGATACACGTCCACATTCACCATATACCATAACACTCGATGTTCAGTTTGTGTACGCCAAGGAATCGTTTACAAGCAAGATCAGTTCAATAGTTCTGTATTCAGTATGACCCCTCTGCTCCTACACATTCATTATGCACAATGATAAATAAACATATACATGTACACATTCTCCAGTTTATCATATAATGGGTAAGTTTTTCGGCAGGATAAAGCCAACGGATAAAAACGATATCCGTTGGGGTCATATGCGGATAGAGATGCAAATATCAAAGGTCAAATAGTGACTACTTTCACTGTTTATAAACAAACATGGCGTCGCCCTCGTCATTCGGCGATCGAGTCAGAAATAATCATCGGGAATCTGGATAAACTACAGGGATAATTGCTATCGTTATCAAAAGAACAGTCTAATATACTGAAAATCAGTGTCTAACTGTGACGTAGATAAGGCATTTTATATGTTTTGGCAACTTTGGAGAATAAAATTTCGAAACAATTTTGCAAGGGCACGAGGCCTAGCCAAGCGGGATCAGTAGCCATATCTGTGCTTGTAGACCTCTGCGACTTGAAACCTTCTCCACAAATCAAAATAGTTGGATTTGGCCGAAATATGAATGAATTGTTACCTTGTTTCGTTTTGTCGCTGTGTGTTCACTTGACTACTCTTCTTAACGTTATGACAGGACAGACCGACTGTCAACAACGTCTGACCGTGGCCGTGACGTCTCATAGTCTAGGGTTAGAGTAGCTTCCCTTTGACAAAGGGCAGTTACTCTAGCGGACAGACCGATGGATTGCCGCGAAAGGCAATTAAAACAGTTCTTGTTTTGCGTATATGTTGGAAGTATGTTTCATTTTGAACTATATTGGCTACTGTCACTGTCCGACTGACACATCACTTACCCTGTGACGTAATGAATATTAATGCGCGCATTCCAGGAAAACTCGCAAAGTTACGGTAATGTTTGTGAGAGAAAATACAATGTTTATTCCTAATGCAGGATATTTACCATCCCCAAACACACACGCCTGATAACCTCTATATCCTTACATAACATCCCCCCAAAGCTGGAAACACAAAGGATCTCACCGAAGTGTCTTTATATCAAATATATCAACACGATCTTTTCAAGAGAAAAACTTCCAAGGCTTGAAGACAGGTGATATTTATCATCCAAAATCATTCTTCCAACTTTTACATTTTGTAAACAGTAATAACTAGTGTCTTGAGTGTTAAAATTACAGCTAACCATCTTCAGTGGCAGTGGCTTAGTGATGTCATTTGATTGTGATGTCCATGTAACTGAAGACTTTATAATTGCTCATAGTAAAGAAATACTTCTTGAAAACCTCCTAAATATGCATTTTCTTACTTTAAACATTTTAACTTAATACTGCATTTAGTTCTTTTTTAAGTCCCAAACATGCATATGTTAAAATTAAATGAACAAAGTTTAATAATATTGTGGTAATATTCATGGTGATGTTTAAATGTTTTCCTGATATTTCATATTATGACTATCCTTTGTCTAGAAAGGACAGTTATCCTACCTTATGATTCCATGGCCAAGGTTATTGTGTGAATGAAGTCGAATTTTTAAGTGACCCAGTCAATCAAGGCAATGTATAGAGTTGCGTCCCATAGTCGTCACAGGATCTCCTATCCTCACTGATTATGATCATTGGTCTGTCAGCACAACACCCTTCCTCGCTGGTTTCACAACAATCGACCTGTGTCACGTTGCTTTCTCCCACATCAAGCTGACACACCCTTATATAACCTGGATACTACGTAAAGCGGCGTTAAACCAACTCACTCACACATTGCACAGGCGCAGTGATGTACACAACTAACGCCTCAATATGACATAGATATTCATGCGTGGTTGACGGATATATATGTGGTGTTGCTTTGTGTCAAACTCGGAAGTTGAAAAGGCTCACATGAAGTAGATACTCCCGACAACCAACATCTGTTTATGTTAGTAGAGCAGTGTTTACAAAATATAAGTCTGTGCAAAATCGATTATGGAGATCCAAATACGTCATTTGTGGATTATTATCCTGATCTCACGTGGTGCTAGATGTAAGTATATGTGAATTATTAACATAAAGATAGAACAGTTGAACTGCTTCACTGCACACAACCCAGCAGAACGTATATGATCGTGTATGCTGTACAGTAGAGTGTATATGTTTGTGTATGCTGTACAGTAGAATGTATATGCTTGTGTATGCTGTACAGTAGAATGTATATGCTCGTGTATGTTGTTCAGTAGAATGTATATGCTCGTGTATGCTGTACAGTAGAATGTATATGATTGTGTATGCTGTACAGTAGAATGTATATACTTGTGTATGCTGTACAGTAGAATGTATATGCTTATGTATGCTGTAAAGTAGAATGTATATGCTCGTGTATGCTGTACAGCAGAATTTATATGCTTGTGTGTGCTGTACAGTAGAATGTAAATGCTCGTGTATGCTGTACATTAGAATGTATATGCTCAGGTATGCTGTACAGTAGAATGTATATGCTCATGTATGTTGTACAGTAGAATGTATGTGCTCGTGTATGCTCTACACTAGAATGTATGTGCTCGTGTATGCTTTACATTAGAATGTATATGCTCGTGTATGCTGTACAGTAGAATGTATATGCTCGTATATACTGTACAGTAGAACGTATATGCTCGTGTATGCTGTACAGTAGGATGTATCTGCTTATGTATGCTGTAAAGTAGAATGTATATGATTGTGTATGCTGTGCGGTACAATGTATATGCTTGTGTATGCTGTACATTAGCATGTATATGCTCGTGTATGCTATACAGTAGAATGTATATGCTTGTGTATGCTGTACAGTAGAATGTATATGCTCGTGTATGCTGTACAGTACAATGTATATGCTCGTGTATGCTGTACAGTAGAATGTATATGCTTATGTATGCTGTACAGAAGAACGCATATGCTCGTGTATGTTGTACAGTAGAATGTATGTGCTTGTGTATGATGTAGAGTAGAATGTATATGCTTGTGTATGATGTACAGTAGAATGTATATGCTTGTGTATGCTGTACATTAGAATGTATATGCTCGTGTATGCAGTACAGTAGAATGGATATGCATGTGTATGCTGTACAGAAGGATGTATATGCTTGCGTAAGCTGTACAGTAGAATGTATATGCTCGTGTATGCTGTACAGTAGAATAGATATGCTTGTGTGTGATGTACAGTAGAATGTATATGCTTGTGTATGATGTACAGTAGAACGTATATGCTTGTGTATGCTGTACAGTAGAATGTATATGCTTGTGTATGCTGTATAGTAGAATGTATATGCTTGTGTATGCTTTTATAGTAGAATGTATATGCTCGTGTATGCTGTACAGTAGGATGTATATGGTCGTGTATGCTGTGCAGTAGAATGTATATGCTCGTGTATACTGTACAGTAAAACGTATATGCTCGTGTATACTGTACAGTAGAATGTATACGCTCATGTATGTTGTACAGTAGAATGTATATGCTCGTGTATGCTGTACATTAGAATGTATATGCTCGTGTATGTTGTTCAGTAGAATGTATATGCTTGTGTATGCTGTACAGTAGAATGTATATGCTTGTGTATGCTGTTAAAGTAGCATGTATATGCTCGTGTATGCTGTACAGTAGGATGTATATGCTAATGTATACTGTAAAGTAGAATGTATATGATTGTGTATGCTGTACAGTAGAATGTATATGCTTGTGTATGTTGTACATTAGCATGTATATGCTCCTGTATGCTGTACAGTAGAATGTATATCCTTGTGTATGCTGTACAGTACAATGTATATGCTTGTGTATGCTGTACTGTAGAATGGATATGCTTGTATATGCTGTACAGAAGGATGTATATGCTTGTGTATGCTGTACAGTAGAATGTATATGCTTGTGTATGATGTACAGTAGAATGTATATGCTTGTGTATGCTGTACAGTAGAATGTATATTCTCGTATATGCTGTACAGAAGGAAATATATACTTGTGTATGCTGTACAGTAGAATGTATATGCTTGTGTATGATGTAGAGTAGAATGTATATGCTTGTGTATGATGTACAGTAGAATGTATATGCTTGTGTATGCTGTACAGTAGAATGTATATCCTCTTGTATGCTGTACATTAGAGTGTATATGCTTGTGTATGCTGTACAGAAGGATGTATATGCTTGTGTATGCTGTACAGTAGAATGTATATGCTTGTGTATGATGTAGAGTAGAATGTATATGCTTGTGAATGATGTACAGTAGAATGTATATGCTTGTGTATGCTGTACAGTAGAATGTATATGCTCGTGTATGCTGTACAGTAGAATGGATATGCTTGTGTATGCTGTACAGAAGGATGTATATGCTTGTGTATGCTGTACAGTAGAATGTATATGCTTGTGTATGATGTACAGTAGAATGTATATGCTTGTGTATGATGTACAGTAGAATGTATATGCTCGTATATGCTGTACAGAAGGATGTATATACTTGTGTATGCTGTACAGTAGAATGTATATGCTTGTGTATGATGTACAGTAGAATGTATATGCTCGTATATGCTGTACAGTAGAATGTATATGCTTGTGTATGATGTACAGTAGAATGTATATGCTCGTGTATGATGTACAGTAGAATGTATATGCTTGTGTATGTTGTACAGTAGAATGTATATGCTTGTGTATGATGTACAGTAGAATGTATATGCTCGTGTATGCTGTACAGTAGAATGGATATGCTTGTGTATGATGTACAGAAGGATGTATATGCTTGTGTATGCTGTACAGAAGGATGTATATGCTTGTGTTTGCTGTACAGTAGAATGTATATGCTCGTGTATGCTGTACAGAAGGATGTATATGCTTGTGTATGATGTACAGTAGAATGTATATGCTCGTGTATGCTGTACAGTAGAATGGATATGCTTGTGTATGATGTACAGAAGGATGTATATGCTTGTGTATGCTGTACAGAAGGATGTATATGCCTGTGTTTGCTGTACAGTAGAATGTATATGCTTGTGTATGATGTAGAGTAGAATGTATATGCTTGTGTATGATGTAGAGTAGAATGTATATGCTTGTGTATGCTGTACAGTAGAATGTATATCCTCTTGTATGCTGTACAGTAGAACGTATATGCTCGTGTATGCTGTACACAAGGATGTATATGCTTGTGTATGCTGTACAGTAGAATGTATATGCTTGTGTATGCTGTACAGAAGAACGCATATGCTCATGTATGTTGTACAGTAGAATGTATTTGCTTGTGTATGCTGTACATTAGACTGTATGTGCTCGTGTATGCTGTACAGTAGAATGTATATGTTTGTGTATGCTGTACAGTAGAATGTATATGCTCATGTATGTTGTACAGTAGAATGTATGTGCTCGTGTATGCTGTACAGTAGAATGTATCTGCTCGTGTATGCTGTACATTAGAACGTATATGCTCGTGTATGCTGTACAGTGGAATGTATCTGCTAATGTATGCTGTAAAGTACAATGTATATGCTTGTGTATGCTTTACATTAGCATGTATATGCTTGTGTATGCTGTACAGAAGGATGTATATGCTTGTGTTTGCTGTACAGTAGAATGTATATGCTTGTGTATGATGTACAGTATATGCTTGTGTATGCTGTACAGTAGAATATATATGCTCGTGTATGCTGTACAGTAGAATGGATATGCTTGTGTATGATGTACAGAAGGATGTATATGCTTGTGTATGCTGTACAGTAGAATGTATATGCTTGTGTATGCTGTACAGTAGAATGTATATGCTTGTGTATGATGTACAGTAGAATGTATATGCTTGTGTATGCTGTACAGTAGAATGTATATTCTCGTATATGCTGTACAGAAGGATGTATATACTTGTGTATGCTGTACAGTAGAATGTATATGCTTGTGTATGATGTAGAGTAGAATGTATATGCTTGTGTATGATGTACAGTAGAATGTATATGCTTGTGTATGCTGTACAGTAGAATGTATATCCTCTTGTATGCTGTACAGTAGAACGTATATGCTTGTGTATGCTGTGCAGTACAATGTATATGCTTGTGTATGCTGTACATTAGAGTGTATATGCTTGTGTATGCTGTACAGAAGGATGTATATGCTTGTGTATGCTGTACAGTAGAATGTATATGCTTGTGTATGATGTAGAGTAGAATGTATATGCTTGTGTATGATGTACAGTAGAATGTATATGCTTGTGTATGCTGTACAGTAGAATGTATATCCTCTTGTATGCTGTACAGTAGAACGTATATGCTCGTGTATGCTGTACAGAAGGATGTATATGCTTGTGTATGCTGTACAGTAGAATGTATATGCTTGTGTATGCTGTACAGAAGAACGCATATGCTCATGTATGTTGTACAGTAGAATGTATTTGCTTGTGTATGCTGTACATTAGACTGTATGTGCTCGTGTATGCTGTACAGTAGAATGTATATGTTTGTGTATGCTGTACAGTAGAATGTATATGCTCATGTATGTTGTACAGTAGAATGTATGTGCTCGTGTATGCTGTACAGTAGAATGTATCTGCTCGTGTATGCTGTACATTAGAACGTATATGCTCGTGTATGCTGTACAGTGGAATGTATCTGCTAATGTATGCTGTAAAGTACAATTTTTATGCTTGTGTATGCTTTACATTAGCATGTATATGCTTGTGTATGCTGTACAGAAGGATGTATATGCTTGTGTTTGCTGTACAGTAGAATGTATATGCTTGTGTATGATGTACAGTATATGCTTGTGTATGCTGTACAGTAGAATATATATGCTCGTGTATGCTGTACAGTAGAATGGATATGCTTGTGTATGATGTACAGAAGGATGTATATGCTTGTGTATGCTGTACAGTAGAATGTATATGCTTGTGTATGCTGTACAGTAGAATGTATATGCTTGTGTATGATGTACAGTAGAATGTATATGCTTGTGTATGCTGTACAGTAGAATGTATATTCTCGTATATGCTGTACAGAAGGATGTATATACTTGTGTATGCTGTACAGTAGAATGTATATGCTTGTGTATGATGTACAGTAGAATGTATATGCTTGTGTATGATGTACAGTAGAATGTATATGCTTGTGTATGCTGTACAGTAGAATGTATATCCTCTTGTATGCTGTACAGTAGAACGTATATGCTTGTGTATGCTGTGCAGTACAATGTATATGCTTGTGTATGCTGTACATTAGAGTGTATATGCTTGTGTATGCTGTACAGAAGGATGTATATGCTTGTGTATGCTGTACAGTAGAATGTATATGCTTGTGTATGATGTAGAGTAGAATGTATATGCTTGTGTATGATGTACAGTAGAATGTATATGCTTGTGTATGCTGTACAGTAGAATGTATATCCTCTTGTATGCTGTACAGTAGAACGTATATGCTTGTGTATGCTGTACAGTAGAACGTATATGCTCGTGTATGCTGTACACAAGGATGTATATGCTTGTGTATGCTGTACAGTAGAATGTATATGCTTGTGTATGCTGTACAGAAGAACGCATATGCTCATGTATGTTGTACAGTAGAATGTATTTGCTTGTGTATGCTGTACATTAGACTGTATGTGCTCGTGTATGCTGTACAGTAGAATGTATATGTTTGTGTATGCTGTACAGTAGAATGTATATGCTCATGTATGTTGTACAGTAGACTGTATGTGCTCGGGTATGCTGTACAGTAGAATGTATCTGCTCGTGTATGCTGTACATTAGAATGTATATGCTCGTGTATGCTGTACAGTAGAATGTATATGCTCGTATAAACTGTACAGTAGAACGTATATGCTCGTGTATGCTGTACAGTAGGATGTATCTGCTAATGTATGCTGTAAAGTAGAATGTATATGCTTGTGTATGCTGTGCAGTACAATGTATATGCTTGTGTATGCTTTACATTAGCATGTATATGCTTGTGTATGCTGTACAGAAGGATGTATATGCTTGTGTTTGCTGTACAGTAGAATGTATATGCTTGTGTATGATGTACAGTAGAATGTATATGCTTGTGTATGCTGTACAGTAGAATGTATATGCTCGTGTATGCTGTACAGTAGAATGGATATGCTTGTGTATGATGTACAGAAGGATGTATATGCTTGTGTATGCTGTACAGTAGAATGTATATGCTTGTGTATGATGTACAGTAGAATGTATATGCTTGTGTATGATGTACAGTAGAATGTATATGCTCGTATATGCTGTACAGAAGGATGTATATACTTGTGTATGCTGTACAGTAGAATGTATATGCTTGTGTATGATGTACAGTAGAATGTATATGCTTGTGTATTCTGTACAGTAGATTGTATATCCTCTTGTATGCTGTACAGTAGAACGTATATGCTTGTGTATGCTGTACAGTAGAACGTATATGCTTGTGTATGCTGTACAGTATAACGTATATGCTAGTGTATGCTGTACAGAAGGATGTATATGCTTGTGTATGCTGTACAGAAGAACGCATATGCTCATGTATGTTGTACAGTAGAATGTATGTGCTTGTGTATGCTGTACATTAGAATGTATGTGCTCGTGTATGCTGTACAGTAGAATGTATATGTTTGTGTATGCTGTACAGTAGAATGTATATGCTCATGTATGTTGTACAGTAGAATGTATGTGCTCGTGTATGCTGTACAGTAGAATGTATCTGCTCGTGTATGCTGTACATTAGAATGTATATGCTCGTGTATGCTGTACAGTAGAATGTATATGCTCGTATAAACTGTACAGTAGAACGTATATGCTCGTGTATGCTGTACATTAGCATGTATATGCTTGTGTATGCTGTACAGAAGGATGTATATGCTTGTGTTTGCTGTACAGTAAAATGTATATGCTTGTGTATGATGTAGCGTAGAATGTATATGCTTGTGTATAATGAACAGTAGAATGTATATGCTTGTGTATGCTGTACAGTAGAATGTATATCCTCTTGAATGCTGGACAGTAGAATGTATATGCTTGTGTATGCTGTACAGTAGAACGTATATGCTTGTGTATGCTGTACAGAAGGATGTATATGCTCGTGTATGCTGTACAGTAGAATGTATATGCTTGTGTATGCTGTACAGAAGAACGCATATGCTCGTGTATGTTGTACAGTAGAATGTATGTGCTTGTGTATGCTGTACATTAGAATGGATGTGCTCGTGTATGCTGTAGAGTAGAATGTATATGCTTGTGTATGCTGTACAGTAGAATGTATATGCTTGTGTATGCTGTTAAAGTAGCATGTATATGCTCGTGTATGCTGTACAGTAGGATGTATATGCTAATGTATACTGTAAAGTAGAATGTATATGATTGTGTATGCTGTACAGTAGAATGTATATGCTTGTGTATGTTGTACATTAGCATGTATATGCTCCTGTATGCTGTACAGTAGAATGTATATCCTTGTGTATGCTGTACAGTACAATGTATATGCTCGTGTATGCTGTACTGTTGAATGGATATGCTTGTATATGCTGTACAGAAGGATGTATATGCTTGTGTATGCTGTACAGTAGAATGTATATGCTTGTGTATGATGTACAGTAGAATGTATATGCTTGTGTATGCTGTACAGTAGAATGTATATTATCGTATATGCTGTACAGAAGGATGTATATACTTGTGTATGCTGTACAGTAGAATGTATATGCTTGTGTATGATGTAGAGTAGGATGTATATGCTTGTGTATAATGTACAGTAGAATGTATATGCTTGTGTATGCTGTACAGTAGAATGTATATCCTCTTGTATGCTGTACAGTAGAACGTATATGCTCGTGTATGCTGTACAGAAGGATGTATATGCTTGTGTATGCTGTACAGTAGAATGTATATGCTTGTGTATGCTGTACAGAAGAACGCATATGCTCATGTATGTTGTACAGTAGAATGTATTTGCTTGTGTATGCTGTACATTAGACTGTATGTGCTCGTGTATGCTGTACAGTAGAATGTATATGTTTGTGTATGCTGTACAGTAGAATGTATATGCTCATGTATGTTGTACAGTAGAATGTATGTGCTCGTGTATGCTGTACAGTAGAATGTATCTGCTCGTGTATGCTGTACATTAGAACGTATATGCTCGTGTATGCTGTACAGTAGAATGTATCTGCTAATGTATGCTGTAAAGTACAATGTATATGCTTGTGTATGCTTTACATTAGCATGTATATGCTTGTGTATGCTGTACAGAAGGATGTATATGCTTGTGTTTGCTGTACAGTAGAATGTATATGCTTGTGTATGATGTACAGTATATGCTTGTGTATGCTGTACAGTAGAATATATATGCTCGTGTATGCTGTACAGTAGAATGGATATGCTTGTGTATGATGTACAGAAGGATGTATATGCTTGTGTATGCTGTACAGTTGAATGTATATGCTTGTGTATGCTGTACAGTAGAATGTATATGCTTGTGTATGATGTACAGTAGAATGTATATGCTTGTGTATGCTGTACAGTAGAATGTATATTCTCGTATATGCTGTACAGAAGGATGTATATACTTGCGTATGCTGTACAGTAGAATGTATATGCTTGTGTATGATGTAGAGTAGAATGTATATGCTTGTGTATGATGTACAGTAGAATGTATATGCTTGTGTATGCTGTACAGTAGAATGTATATCCTCTTGTATGCTGTACAGTAGAACGTATATGCTTGTGTATGCTGTGCAGTACAATGTATATGCTTGTGTATGCTGTACATTAGAGTGTATATGCTTGTGTATGCTGTACAGAAGGATGTATATGCTTGTGTATGCTGTACAGTAGAATGTATATGCTTGTGTATGATGTAGAGTAGAATGTATATGCTTGTGTATGATGTACAGTAGAATGTATATGCTTGTGTATGCTGTACAGTAGAATGTATATCCTCTTGTATGCTGTACAGTAGAACGTATATGCTTGTGTATGCTGTACAGTAGAACGTATATGCTCGTGTATGCTGTACACAAGGATGTATATGCTTGTGTATGCTGTACAGTAGAATGTATATGCTTGTGTATGCTGTACAGAAGAACGCATATGCTCATGTATGTTGTACAGTAGAATGTATTTGCTTGTGTATGCTGTACATTAGACTGTATGTGCTCGTGTATGCTGTACAGTAGAATGTATATGTTTGTGTATGCTGTACAGTAGAATGTATATGCTCATGTATGTTGTACAGTAGACTGTATGTGCTCGGGTATGCTGTACAGTAGAATGTATCTGCTCGTGTATGCTGTACATTAGAATGTATATGCTCGTGTATGCTGTACAGTAGAATGTATATGCTCGTATAAACTGTACAGTAGAACGTATATGCTCGTGTATGCTGTACAGTAGGATGTATCTGCTAATGTATGCTGTAAAGTAGAATGTATATGCTTGTGTATGCTGTGCAGTACAATGTATATGCTTGTGTATGCTTTACATTAGCATGTATATGCTTGTGTATGCTGTACAGAAGGATGTATATGCTTGTGTTTGCTGTACAGTAGAATGTATATGCTTGTGTATGATGTACAGTAGAATGTATATGCTTGTGTATGCTGTACAGTAGAATGTATATGCTCGTGTATGCTGTACAGTAGAATGGATATGCTTGTGTATGATGTACAGAAGGATGTATATGCTTGTGTATGCTGTACAGTAGAATGTATATGCTTGTGTATGATGTACAGTAGAATGTATATGCTTGTGTATGATGTACAGTAGAATGTATATGCTCGTATATGCTGTACAGAAGGATGTATATACTTGTGTATGCTGTACAGTAGAATGTATATGCTTGTGTATGATGTACAGTAGAATGTATATGCTTGTGTATTCTGTACAGTAGATTGTATATCCTCTTGTATGCTGTACAGTAGAACGTATATGCTTGTGTATGCTGTACAGTAGAACGTATATGCTTGTGTATGCTGTACAGTAGAACGTATATGCTAGTGTATGCTGTACAGAAGGATGTATATGCTTGTGTATGCTGTACAGAAGAACGCATATGCTCATGTATGTTGTACAGTAGAATGTATGTGCTTGTGTATGCTGTACATTAGAATGTATGTGCTCGTGTATGCTGTACAGTAGAATGTATATGTTTGTGTATGCTGTACAGTAGAATGTATATGCTCATGTATGTTGTACAGTAGAATGTATGTGCTCGTGTATGCTGTACAGTAGAATGTATCTGCTCGTGTATGCTGTACATTAGAATGTATATGCTCGTGTATGCTGTACAGTAGAATGTATATGCTCGTATAAACTGTACAGTAGAACGTATATGCTCGTGTATGCTGTACATTAGCATGTATATGCTTGTGTATGCTGTACAGAAGGATGTATATGCTTGTGTTTGCTGTACAGTAAAATGTATATGCTTGTGTATGATGTAGCGTAGAATGTATATGCTTGTGTATAATGAACAGTAGAATGTATATGCTTGTGTATGCTGTACAGTAGAATGTATATCCTCTTGAATGCTGGACAGTAGAACGTATATGCTTGTGTATGCTGTACAGTAGAACGTATATGCTTGTGTATGCTGTACAGAAGGATGTATATGCTCGTGTATGCTGTACAGTAGAATGTATATGCTTGTGTATGCTGTACAGAAGAACGCATATGCTCGTGTATGTTGTACAGTAGAATGTATGTGCTTGTGTATGCTGTACATTAGAATGGATGTGCTCGTGTATGCTGTAGAGTAGAATGTATATGTTTGTGTATGCTGTACAGTAGAATGTATCTGCTTATGTATGCTGTACAGTAGAATGTATATGCTTGTGTATGCTGTGCAGTACAATGTATATGCTTGTGTATGCTGTACATTAGCATGTATATGCTTGTGTATGCTGTACAGAAGGATGTATATGCTTGTGTATGATGTACGGTAGAATGTATATGCTTGTGTATGCTGTACAGTAGAATGTATATGCTTGTGTATGCTTTACATTAGCATGTATATGCTTGTGTATGCTGTACAAAAGGATGTATATGCTTGTGTTTGCTGTACAGTAGAATGTATATGCTTGTGTATGATGTACGGTAGAATGTATATGCTTGTGTATGCTTTACAGTAGAATGTATATGCTTGTGTATGCTTTACATTAGCATGTATATGCTTGTGTATGCTGTAGAGAAGGATGTATATGCTTGTGTTTGCTGTACAGTAGAATGTATATGCTTGTGTATGATGTACAGTAGAATGTATATGCTTGTGTATGCTGTACAGTAGAATGTATATGCTCGTGTATGCTGTACAGTAGAATGGATATGCTTGTGTATGATGTACAGAAGGATGTATATGCTTGTGTATGCTGTACAGAAGGATGTATATGCTTGTGTATGCTGTACAGTAGAATGTATATGCTTGTGTATGATGTACAGTAGAATGTATATGCTTGTGTATGATGTACAGTAGAATGTATATTCTCGTATATGCTGTACAGAAGGATGTATATACTTGTGTATGCTGTACAGTAGAATGTATATGCTTGTGTATGATGTACAGTAGAATGTATATGCTTGTCTATGATGTACAGTAGAATGTATATGCTAGTGTATGCTGTACAGTAGAATGTATATCCTCTTGTATGCTGTACATTAGAACGTATATGCTTGTGTATGCTGTGCAGTACAATGTATATGCTTGTGTATGCTGTACATTAGAGTGTATATGCTTGTGTATGCTGTACAGAAGGATGTATATGCTTGTGTATGCTGTACAGTAGAATGTATATGCTTGTGTATGATGTAGAGTAGAATGTATATGCTTGTGTATGATGTAGAGTAGAATGTATATGCTTGTGTATGATGTACAGTAGAATGTATATGCTTGTGTATGCTGTACAGTAGAATGTATATGCTCGTGTATGCTGTACAGTAGAATGGATATGCTTGTGTATGCTGTACAGAAGGATGTATATGCTTGTGTATGCTGTACAGTAGAATGTATATGCTTGTGTATGATGTAGAGTAGAATGTATATGCTTGTGTATGATGTACAGTAGAATGTATATGCTTGTGTATGCTGTACAGTAGAATGTATATCCTCTTGTATGCTGTACAGTAGAACGTATATGCTTGTGTATGCTGTACAGTAGAACGTATATGCTCGTGTATGCTGTACAGAAGGATGTATATGCTTGTGTATGCTGTACAGTAGAACGTATATGCTCGTGTATGCTGTACAATAGAATGTATATGCTTGTGTATGCTGTACAGAAGGATGTATATGCTTGTGTTTGCTGTACAGTAGAATGTATATGCTTGTGTATGCTTTACATTAGCATGTATATGCTTGTGTATGCTGTACAGAAGGATGTATATTCTTGTGTTTGCTGTACAGTAGAATGTATATGCTTGTGTATTCTGTACAGTAGAATGTATATGCTTGTGTATGATGTACAGTAGAATGTATATGCTTGTGTATGCTGTACAGTAGAATGTATATGCTCGTGTATGCTGTACAGTAGAATGGATATGCTTGTGTATGATGTACAGAAGGATGTATATGCTTGTGTATGCTGTACAGTAGAATGTATATGCTTGTGTATGATGTACAGTAGAATGTATATGCTTGTGTATGATGTACAGTAGAATGTATATGCTCGTACATGCTGTACAGAAGGATGTATATACTTGTGTTTGCTGTACAGTAGAATGTATATGCTTGTGTTTGATGTAGAGTAGAATGTATATGCTTGTGTATGATGTACAGTAGAATGTATATGCTTGTGTATTCTGTACAGTAGATTGTATATCCTCTTGTATGCTGTACAGTAGAACGTATATGCTTGTGTATGCTGTACAGTAGAACGTATATGCTAGTGTATGCTGTACAGAAGGATGTATATGCTTGTGTATGCTGTACAGAAGAACGCATATGCTCATGTATGTTGTACAGTAGAATGTATGTGCTTGTGTATGCTGTACATTAGAATGTATGTGCTCGTGTATGCTGTACAGTAGAATGTATATGTTTGTGTATGCTGTACAGTAGAATGTATATGCTCATGTATGTTGTACAGTAGAATGTATGTGCTCGTGTATGCTGTACAGTAGAATGTATCTGCTCGTGTATGCTGTACATTAGAATGTATATGCTCGTGTATGCTGTACAGTAGAATGTATATGCTCGTATAAACTGTACAGTAGAACGTATATGCTCGTGTATGCTGTACAGTAGGATGTATCTGCTTATGTATGCTGTAAAGTAGAATGTATATGCTTGTGTATGCTGTGCAGTACAATGTATATGCTTGTGTATGCTGTACATTAGCATGTATATGCTTGTGTATGCTGTACAGAAGGATGTATATGCTTGTATTTGCTGTACAGTAGAATGTATATGCTTGTGTATGATGTACGGTAGAATGTATATGCTTGTGTATGATGTACAGTAGAATGTATATGCTCGTGTATGCTGTACAGTAGAATGTATATGCTCGTGTATGCTGTACAGTAGAATGGATATGCTTGTGTATGCTGTACAGAAGGATGTATATGCTTGTGTATGCTGTACAGTAGAATGTATATGTTTGTGTATGATGTACAGTAGAATGTATATGCTTGTGTATGATGTACAGTAGAATGTATATGCTTGTGTATGATGAACAGTGGAATGTATATGCTCGTATATGCTGTACAGAAGGATGTATATGCTTGTGTATGATGTACAGTAGAATGTATATGCTTGTGTATGATGTAGAGTAGAATGTATATGCTTGTCTATGATGTACAGTAGAATGTATATGCTAGTGTATGCTGTACAGTAGAATGTATATCCTCTTGTATGCTGTACAGTAGAACGTATATGCTTGTGTATGCTGTACAGTAGAACGTATATGCTTGTGTATGCTATTCTTTGGATGAAAACGATTCGGAAAGATCCTTCATTAAAGAGATTATTTTAGTCTTGTGATCGTTTAACTCTAGCAATAACAACTTAACGAACGTAATTATATACGCTGTGCACAGGACTTAACGACAAGCAGGCCTCGACACGTTAACCCTCTAACGTGCAGTACGTGATGTCCTCAGACTACATGCTTAATTATACATGTCGCTGTTCACAAGGGTTTTGTTTTTAACGATTGGACGATGTGTACATATAACATGTAAGTCATCGGAGGTGTTGACGTTCCTTTGTCCCGTATTCACCAGTGTTAATACCGGCCTATACAACTCAATGTGCGATCACTGGTGGAATAACGCACCCATTGTATGTGTAATTCAAGGCATGTAAAGATGCATAGAAATGTGAGGAAGTTAATCCCCGGGAACCAACAGATTTTCATCATATTTCGATTCGGTGCATATTTACACGTCTTTTGATGAAGTATTAGAAAAGTCGAAGAAGAATACCCTGTGAACATAATAATATTGAATTTATCACATTTAGAAATAACACTGTATAGCACATGCCACAGTGGTACCACAGATTAAATGCAAAACAAAGGGAGATAACCGATATCAAACTTGTTACATTTAAGAGGAAATACATAGTATTACATTGATGACAACCACTTTCACATATTCAAGAGACGTTTTTGGCTAGAACTTTAGTTCAAATGTAAAACTATCCATTCTACGCCATAATAACATTGGACTTTCTACAAAAAAATTATATGCTAATCTCATGGAAGTAGATGACCCAATCAGCAAATCAAATTCCAAAATATCATAAATAACAACTCAACTAATATGAAACGCATGTGCTAATCATTAACCTGGCCTAAACGAAGAACAGGTAAGAGAGAATACCATGAATAATACCGTTGTCAACTAAACTGTATAACACAAACAAGAAACGGTTTTGTGCATTAATTATTGAATATTTATATATAATAAAATACAACTTGAAAACATCCATAAGTTCCTCAATGTTGCAGATAAACAGTGTTTGCATGTATAGCAGGACCCACCTGCACAAAGCATGCTTAGCAGGCTAACTGACCATATGTTAAAGTGGTCGTTGAGATTTGCAGGCTCGTCCGTGATATTTCACATTCTCAAATTGCACTTACCCGGGTTTTATACGTATTTAAAACGTTAGGGTATTTGTGTTTAATATGTTGAAAAGTCGAGTTTTTCTAGTCACAGATGGTGAGAGTGTCATCGTTAGAGAGACGGGCACGGCCAGATTCAGGTGGCAGCTGCCACGAGGGGCAACTGTCTTTGCAATACATGTGCTAAACCCAAATGGAACTGGCGTCCTCCTCATTTACGGACCAAGCCGACACCTTGTTCTTTCTCTATATGAAGCCCGTGTCAACTACACTGGGGACCTGTCGGCGGGGCTTGTGTCCTTTGATATGAGCAATGTAAGCAGGTCTGACGCTGGGACTTACACGTGTGGTAACGGAAGAATGACTGATATCATTCCGAACTGTGGACAGACGCTCATTGTACTAGGTGAGTGTATATCAATGCAATTCGATTTTTAGACCCATATTTTCATCAGCCGCTGAGAGTCAGACTACAACCATCGCCTCCTCTGGTGATAACAGCACAATCAGCTTCATCATCCCACAAGGTGGTCTTGGGATAGGAACTTCATTCTACTTTGTTACACCAAATGGGATAACAGCCTTTATTCTTACAGCATCGGACGTATTCCTAGCCACAGATCAATATAAAGAAAGAGTAGTTTTTGAAGGCAGCTATTCCTCGAGGAACATCACATTTGTGCTGAAGAATATTACAAGATCAGATGCAGGACATTATTATTGTAGCAAAGCAGGTTCTAGCAATCAGATACTGATGTGGCTTGAAGCTTATAGTATGTTGTTTACATTTGATAAATCAATACATGTTGATATTCATAATCCATGATAGCTAGCGAGGTAAAGTTAGATCCTGTTTCCACAACCATGTGCATACACATAGAACAGCTGTGGGATATGAATTTGTATCTGTAGCACGAGAATTGTGTGTCACCCTCACCTGATTGTTTGGATTATTGGGCTGATGTCAATTGTTAATAAACAGGAAACTGTTATAAAGTTCGAGTGTAGTGCACTAAGGTATAGTAACAACATCAAATTACAATGTGTGTGATTTAGAGTCTTCATGGACACTAAGGTGTTGGATGCAAGCAGTATTCTGGACACTAGCTTCTGTATTATACACACACATCGTTTCAGGGCTCCTTTGTGACAGTAATAACGTTATACAATTAAGAAGGAATTGAGGGACATAGCAATGATGCGTACAAGCCATCATGACAGATTAAACGACCTATCACAGTAGATTGTATACTAGATTGTACATTCCTTGTCATACGGTGTGTGTGTTTCTTGTAAAAGAGTGTCAACAATCATTCCAGGTGAGCCGACCAAGCCAGTCATATCACTTCAATCTACTCCCGTGGTTGGCAGGAACGTCACAATGACGTGCTCATCTACATCTACAACACTACCTGCAGATCATGGACTGACCTTCACCTACACCTGGAAGATAGATGGTCTCAACATTACCTCGTCAGATGGCGCTAGTCTTACAGTTCCGGTTGAGAGTCATGGCCCACAAGGTATCACCTGTCACGTGACAGAGGATAAGGGCCTGGGAAGAGACAGTGACGTTCTGATGTTAACTCCTGACTGTAAGTATATAACTATAGATTACCAGATACTCATCTGTATGTGGTGGTAGTACTTGTTGTTAGACAGTGTAAACGCTGTGTAATGCCAAGGCCATGACGTCATATATTGTCACATATATTGTTGAAGAGACGGATTATGGAGTGTATTATGTAAACGTCACAAACACACTTGGAAGGTTCCGAATTCAATTTCAACTTGGAAAGAAAGGTGGGTTTGAATGAAATAATTGAACTAAAATTTTACGTAAAGTCGTTTTACGGAAACACAACTTATTTAGGTATGTTATTATTTGTGTCCATGTTTTAAAAAATAATAACTGAAACAAAACACATAGACACACCATTATAGTGATTTTTTTCATGTGATCAAATCTCCACGTCGGTTCCTTATTCAATCCATGATATGTTCCTCATCACATACAGCACCGCTTTCTGTACCGGAGAACTTCCAGTGTCAAAACAAAGCCGGCAGCTACATCCTTCAGTGGACACCGGGTGGTGATGATGAGACAAGAGGTGTAGGGTTCCTGGTGGAACAAAGACTGCCACAGGCTAACTGGACCACAGTCTCCGCCACTGTTGAAAGTGATGGTATGATGAGACAGGTGCAGCTACCTTAAACTGGAGACAGGACCGCCTTCTTCAGGCTCTATGCTACAGAGGGTGCTGCAAGGACGTCCCCAGTGACAGCGTCATGTACAGCATTCACTGTTGCAGTCGACAATGGTATGTCAGACCGATACTATATTTCACTGTTCATTGTATGAATATTTTTGTGCTCACTTTTATAATCTTTCCAATAAAAGTATCCTTAATTTTTCGACGATCGTAAAAAGATGATCATCAAACTTCATTATGCTTTAATCATTGTTGAAGTTTTCATTTCCTTCCATGGTTTGAGTATACAATGACGTAGGTAAAATATGATGCAAGTAAACATCAGATAGACAAAGTGAAAATATTTCATTGCTCTTACCTGGACGTTCGACATTCAATTTCCTCTGTGTGTAATTCAAATACTATTACTTACGATAGGCTCCGATATCATGCTTCTACCCTTTGACTATCCAAACTAACATCTCTTTCTCCGTGTTCAGGTGAGCTATCGTTCGGTGCAGGAGTGGGCGTTGGCCTTGTTGTTGCAGTAGCTGCTGCAGCAGTGTGCCTGGCTGTAGTTTGTGTCTGCAGGAAGAAGCGACTGTCACTGAAGAATGGTATGTATATATGGCTCATCATGATCAGGATAGGAGATACACGTTTCCCTGAGACAAAGCACTAGCTCAGTTTATATTGCCACATGATATGGATGACAGTTCACTCAGACGACTCTCGAAATATGAGAGAACACACAACATGAACAAAACTATGTTGCTGATGTTGCTTAACAATCCAGTTGAAAGTTGTCTGAGGAAGCGGATCAGTAATGTTCGTGGCAAGTTCATTCTACAGCTGTACATAATGTGAACATTCGTCTAAATCTACCACATCAACACTAAAGCTATAAACGATGTCATGGTAATAGAAGGGTAGGAACATAAGACTTTATAACATATAACTTTAACTGAGAAAGAGATACCAGTTGGACATAGTCAGGCACCTAATCCTGATACCATGTTTAACATGTTTGTGATATTTCAAATAGGATACCAGGGTACCAGCCTGTCGGCTTGTCAATATGACATAACACTTGCATTATCAGACATGTATGGATAGTGAGTGAGTGGTCAGTTTCTTTAAGACGCTTCAGCAATATTCAAGCTATTCGCGACAAAGTATGGACAGTAAGTGGACCACTTCGTATACAGTTCAACCCATTTCATCACTCCCCTAACTGCAGCCATGTGGTGTTCAAGACGTACAAACTGAAAAGGAATGTACTACACCAGAAAATGTGTGATGGACTTCAGTGAGTGTTACATTGGAACAGTACCTTGTGAACAAGACTACACCATGACAGGATGTACACCATAAGAGGACTTTTGTAAGAATCCGTTACACGGATTTATACAGTTTGCACAACGGGTTTTCGATTCATACCTCAATGAACCGGAGAAAATACAGAAAAAAGTACACAGTCCATCCATAAATGCACACGAGATATCGAACTATCAGAAGCGTACTTTTATACTGCCAGCCAAGAATATTCTTCAAAATCTATGAACCAACAAAAACTTAGGATGGGATGGTCAACTGAACACAAGATCTCTTTGGAGAAATAGCTGGAAGGTGATCAGGAAGAGGATGGAAGATGTCTGAAGCTGTGACGTTGGGAAATGATATTTTCAGGCAGCTTCATGTGTTCTTGGATGCAAGTATTCACTTGACTGTTGGTGCATCCTTGTGGTGAAGATAACGTCCATACAGCATTTCTCAGTACAATCAGTCATCGCGTAGAGTTAACAACTGTGTCTGCACACATTGGACAACTCATGTAGAAACAACTTGACACCAATCCTGATAGTGTCGCTTGGGTTTCTATCCATGTAATAATGGGTCACCATATGCTCGTCTAGTTTCCCTGACGTGGGTTTGGTTTGATGGGATATTTCATTGAAACAAATTATTATACTTGTGTTAAATTGAATGCACATTATTGTAATATAATGTCGGATCGAAATGAAAAATATGTCAGTTGAGGACAAGTTCATTCTTTTATTTAACAAAATAAGCATTGTACACATACAATACTAGTTTTGTTGCTGACCAGTTGAAATGCACATATACATGTATCTAAGTCTGTATTTCATCACTCAAACGATTACTTTATAATGTACTAATTATACCTGTATTTTGAGCAGGCCTATATATTTAATTCTTTTGTAAGGAGTGGTTAGAATGATATGAAGCAGAAAATGTAAACATGTACTGCACCACACTGTTGATACATTATTGATGACTGGGGGGGATTTGATCACACAATAATAGTTAAGAACATGACACGGGTACAAGCTGTTATAATGTGTGAGATCTGTTTTCAGATCCGTCGAGGCAGAAAGAAGAGGAGTCTGTGTAAGTACTTGTGGCTCTTGCTATACTTAAATAAGTGAGAACTGAAACATGTTATCACTGAATTGAAAGCGGAACAGATGTGTAGATCCTTGTACTCTGTTATTAATGTATTTCAGTATAGACTATATCACTTGTGATAAAACGTAATTCGCAGAGGAAAGTTAATTCATGTTATGTGGACACACGAAATAGAATATCCTGCAATGTGACCCTACTGTTTCTGTACAGATATCATGAAGTAGCTGCGTCTACCGTGACAACCCAGCACAGTCGTCAGCAACATCCTCAGTCAGGTACAACAAGGATTGTAGACTTTATATAAGTTAAATATCTGTTTATTGGACCTGAATAAAACAATATTGACCATGGAAGAAGTCCGCTGTTGATGTTATTTTGTTCGGGTCCAAAAAAAACGCAGTGGCCACAGATACATTCTATAATTATTTATTTAACAAAGGCACAAAGGCACATTCACAATTTGCTTGGAGTCATTCGCAATGACACGTGCCCGCTCCTTGACCAATATGGCGATAAATTTCATGTGTTTAAAAAAAAAAGATACATATCCAATCCTCGTCAAACAAGGGTGTATTGTTGTACTGTATAATTTGAAATTCACAAACGGAGAAAGATGTAAAAAGTACATTTCATTATTATTATTTTTTGCATTCGTAAGGCATATCTTCATTGGTTTCTGATAATGTTAGCATATCTGTTTACAAGTAAGGGCGCGTCCACAAGCTCTAGTAACCATAGTGAACTTGGTTAGACTGTCAAAGATACATAACAGAGAAATTATTCATGTAAGGTTTCAGATACAAGTAGCTGTTGAGAACGTGAATGTTTCCACCTGATTATCGTCGATCGTTTCAGTTATATGCATGACGTATGTCCTTGTTTTATATAATATCGAGGCAACTTAAATACGAAGAGTTTTAAGACTGATACCCACTCTTAGCGTTCATTGCAAGCTTAATCTTGTCACATATAGGTTTACTGAAGAGTGCATGGTTCGACTCGAAGTGACCACAGGATGATGTGTAATAATACCATTTCAGGCGCGGGGACATCTGGCAGCACTTACGATGCCCTCACATCTGACA
This sequence comes from Haliotis rufescens, assembly GCF_023055435.1. Taxonomy (NCBI): domain Eukaryota; kingdom Metazoa; phylum Mollusca; class Gastropoda; order Lepetellida; family Haliotidae; genus Haliotis; species Haliotis rufescens. The sequence goes on from NW_025964354.1 coordinate 2,063,177, forward strand.
GGGACACGCCAACAGAAGCACCAGCTTACGAGAAACTAGAGAAACAGTACGTGAACATGGCGGTGTCTGCTGATGATGAGACCTAAGTGCAATCATCAAAACAGTGTACAGTGTACGAAGGACAAAGCAGCACATTCACAAGACACACAAGGCCTCATTGTACGTCTTCCATGAGGTCTTGGCTTACATCAGTCGCTTCACTCTCTCTTTCCAATTGAAAGCGTCTGAAGCGCCATCATTCGAAGTGCAGAGCTGCACCACTTTGGCGTGCAAGGAACCCGTGATCGTGTGTCTCTCAGATTCGTTGTGGTTACCTTTCGTAGCTTTTCAGCACCATACCAGTGCTCACGGGTTTCATCAAATCAGTTTTCCTCCTACACCAAGCTTTAACGCCATATATATATAACTGAACAATTCTTACACAGCTGCGTTAAACTCATTACCCAATAAGAGCTACAATCGCTAAGCAACCAAACTGCAACTACATTGTTTTTTCTTAAACTATATTTGATTTCCGAGACGTACATTGTTTCACCAAACCAATCTTATTTTCAGAAACTTATACATATTTAAATGTATATACATATACATATCTTTAAAGACAGCTTAAGAGAGATTATGTATTCTCTGAGGATGGTTAGATATAGCTGCAGTCACTAAAGCGCTGTGCAGTAGGGAACAATACGGCAGGTTTCACAAACACACATGCCACGACATAGTATACACATGAAGCCTCATAGTTGACTTGACGTTCGTATGAAGCGTTAACTTATTTTCCAATCTCGTGTGCGGAATTATCGTTATGGTTGAGGGGCAACATTACCCAATCGTCACCAAGTTCTCGATGTAAATCTGCATTTCTTGGACGTACCAGAAAACTACGACCTTCGGTTCGAATACCAGATTCGCCGTCTTTATAATTCTAGGTTCATCAGCACCATACCCATGCTCGTGAGTTTCACCAAAGTTGACTAGCCCTGATAATAATAGTCACCAAAGCACGGTTAGCTAACTCACTTCTTTCATTTGGAGCCTCTTGATATCCGTTACCTGTTGCAACAAGAAGATTATGATAATACCTGACACAAGCTGTGACGATCAACTCACAGAGCCTATGACACGATCCGAATGTTTCCCACTATTAGAAACATCATTGCTTCCAGTTTTTTCCTAAAATGCAATAAGCATTGAGTGTATCTTGTTTCCGTGATTGCCTGCGTGGTCAAACGGAATGTCAGTGGTTTCAGAAGACATGACATGATGGTACTTGTTGTTACCCTGCCTGGCACTCGGCAATAAGGAGATACAGTACAATATGCCTGAGTATCTCTTCACACCAGCACTATATAACTGGCATAAGTCTAGATTCGTACATGCAGCGACACATACACATACGTGTACGTCGCTATGCAGTGCAATGATCATGAAAGTCTTTTTAAACCCCATTTCCCCTCCCCTCTGTTTCCAGACACTAAGTTCAGGATGATTCTCCTTCCCGTTTATTATGTTGGTGTTTGGCAACGATCACAGTTTTAACAGCTGGTTATTCATCATATTTTCTTCTCGAGGTTTGACAAGACAGACCATAAGAAAATCTCTGTTATAAATCTACAACATTACTATATAAACTATGTACTTTAATAAATATGTCAATTGTCAAGCAGACTGAGTTGTTTGTTCCCCACCTTCTGCAGTGTTAAATTCGCACGTACAACACAAGGTTCATGTGAACGTGACGGCCTTGAAGCTACTTTGTTCTTCAGTGAAAATGAGTGAGTATGTTTTTATATCATTTTTAGCTATATTCCATCAATGGTACGGCGGGGGACACCAGGAATGGGCTTCACACATTGTACCCATGTACAGATTTTATCACATTCTAAATTATTCACCCACCGATTATGCACAATGATAAATAACTTATACATGTACAAATTCTCCAGTATCCTTACATAACATTCCCCCAAAGCTTGAAACACAGAGAATCTCACCGAAGTGTCTTTTGATATGAAATATATCAACACGATTCTTACAAGAGAAAAACTTCCAAGGCTTGAGCGATGATAAAGACAGGCGAGTGTTTATCATCCAAAATCACAGTCATGGTATGCGACAACAGATCCATTGAGTTCATTATGTTCATTATGAAAAACACACAGAAGATATTAACTAGAGTTCAATATATTTAATTTAAATATTATTTACAGGTTTCCAGATCATCTATGCACAGAACAGAATCAGAATTTATCACATTATTAACCATTCACCCAGTGATTATACACAATGATAATAACATATCCATGTATATGTACAAATATTACATATATTCTCCAGTATCCTTACATAACATTCCCCCAAGGCTGGAAACACAAAGAATCTCACCTGAGCGTCTTTTGACGTCAAAAATATAAACACGGGTCTTAAATGTGTAAAATTCCAAGGCTTGAGCGATGGTCAAGACAGTTGGGTGAGATTTTATTTATCATCCAAAATCATTCTTCCAACTTTTACATTTTGTAAACAGTAATAACTAGTGTCTTGAGTGTAACAAATACAGCTAACCATCTTCAGTAGCAGAGAGTATTGATGTCATTTGATTGTGATGTCCATGTAACTGAAGATTTTACAATAGTGTGTTTGGATATATGTACATAAAAGAACAAATATTCACTCAACTCTCCCTGGTTAAACAATCATTTGATCAACATAAAAACAAACTAATGTGTCATGATTTATGTTTATTTGAGTCGTATCAAGACACTTTTGCTGAACAATAACTATTTCAGTCAACATTGTCATACAATGAAGCAAATATATTCAACTGTGAGTATTGAACTTTCAACAATAATGTTTGCGCTAGTCGAAAGAGAGGATCAAGTGTATATAAAACCAAACTAAAAATGCATTGTCGGTCATACGACGTTTGCTAACTGGGTCAGATGACTTTCATGGTAGACAACATAGTTTTTAGCTATAGGTTCTGTTCATACAGCAATGTTTGATCTGTTAGTTTGGCGAAATGAGATACATGTGTGTTTGATATACAATATTTATACTCGTACGTGCCCAGGAACTCTTCATACGGCTACGTCATTTGCAGCCAGCTGTACAGCAACATCCTCTACAACATCAGCGATTCCAGTTGTGAAAGTGAGGGGAAACGGCAGTACCGACCTTGTCCGAGATGCATCCACTGCTGAATATCACCGCTCGTAGTCACCGGCTGATATGAAGTTACTCCACTGTCACAAAAAACGGCTGCAATTGGAACATATCACATGTTGTCAAGCCTCGCTAAACACAATGTTTCTTCCTAATACCGGATATTACAATCTCAAAAGTACACGGCATCGCCTCTATTCACGTGCACTACAACTACCTATATCAATACTATCAAGTATAACTAATAAGACCAACGCCGCGGTTGGAGGATTTAAGTGTGCATAGTTGTGTGCGTCTTCACGCGGATTTTTATTCAAAACTTTATCAAAGTGTTGTTGTTTATAGCATTAATGATTGACGTCCATTCATTTCACCTTGTAGCAGACTTTATAAATTATATTTGTCAAAAGAAGGCAATATGACATGGTACATATCCTTTCTTCTAGGTTCAAGGTTTGGACTTCTGGCATGATCAAATACTAGTATTCAAGTATGGATAGTATGAGCAAAAACAACTTTTTCAGTATCTAAGTATGAGAAAGGTCGTGATCCAAGTTAGCCTTTTTATCATAGTTTTGTGCCTTTATGTTCTACATCTTTCATAAAGGTCTTGCTCATAGTAAAGAAATACTTCTTGAAAACCTCCTAAATATGCATTGTGTTACTTTAAACATTTTAGCCTTAATAATGTATTAAGTGCCAAACACGCTTTTGTTGAAATGAAATGAACAAAGTTTAATTCACAACAATATTAACACATCTGGTAACATTCATGATGATGTTTAAATGTTTTCCTGATATTTCATATTATGCCTATCCTTTGTCCAGAAAGGATAGTTATCCTACTTTATGCGTATATTCCATGGCCCAGAATATTGTGATAATGAAGTCGAATGTTCAAGTGGCCAAGTCAATCAAGGCAATGTGTAGGGTTGCGTCCCACAGTCGTCCCAGGATCTCCTATTCTCATTGATTATGATCATTGGTCTGTCAGCAAAACACCCTTCCTCGCTGGTTTCACTAAAATCGATCTGTGTCACGTTGCTTTCTCCCACATCAAGATGACACGCCGTACTATAACCTGAATTCTGCGTAAAGCGGCGTTAAACCAACTCACTCACACATTGCACAGGCGGTGAGGTGTGGTGAAATGGGGTTTAACGTCGCGTCCAAGATTATTGTACTTATATAGCGACGTGCATGTATGTGTGTGTTTGTGTGGCTGCTCGTACTAGTCCGGACTGATGCCGATTTATAGTGCTAGCTCACAGAGATACCATGCCGCAGTTTAACATGAATACCTCACTCAGACACAGTTTTCTTACCAGTCCTTGTTTAAGCCCCTAAATGAAAGTGCCAGACAGGGTAACAACAAGTACCATCTTTTTACGTCTTTTGGTATGACGCGGTCGGGGATCAAACCCCGGACCTTCCACTCTCCGGGCGGACGCTCTACCACTAGACGACGGAGGCGATCGATGTACACAACGACCGCCTCAATATGACATAGATATTCATGCGTGGTTGACGGGTATATATGTGGTGTTGCTTTGTGTCAAACCCGGAAGTTGAAATGCTTACCCGAAGTACGTACTCCCGACTACCAACATTTGTGTATGTTAGTAGAGCAGTGTTTACAAAATATAAGTCTGTGCAAAATAGTTCATGGAGATCCAAATACGTCATTTGTGGATTATTATCCTGATCTCATGTGGTGCTAGATGTAAGTATTTGTGAATTATTAACATAAAGATAGTACAGTTGAACTGCTTCACTGCACACAACCCAGTAGAATGTATATACTTGTGTATGCTGTACAGTAGAATGTACATTCTCCTGAATCCTATTCTTTGGAATGGAAAAGATTACAACCAATCCTTCATTAAAGAGATTATTTTAGTCTTGTGATCGTTAAACTCTAACAAACTTACTAAGGTAATTATATACGCTGTGCACAGGACTTTACAACAAGCAGACCTCCACGCATTAACCCTCTAACGTGCAGTACGTGATGTCCTCAGGTTACATGCTTAATTATACAAATCGCTGTTCACAAGGGATTTGTTCTAAACGGTTGGACGATGTGTACATATAACATGTAGGTAATCGGAGGTGTCGACGTTCCTCTGTCCCGTATTCACCAGTGTTAATACCTGCATATACAACTCACTGTGCAATAACGCACTCATTGTATGTATAATTGAATGCTAAGCCATGTATGTAAAGATGCATAGAAATGAGAGGAAGTTAATCCCCGGGCAGTGACACCATATCAGCCCCTCTGTGTACAGGTGATATCGCTTTAATATTATTTGTCCAGCAATAATTCACCAGTTATGTGTATAATTATGGCATTCACAGGAGCACAATGCGGACACCACGGGGTTTTTGACAGCAATGTAGGTCACAGGTACAAGCGACGTTCTGACTATTTCCAACCACTAACCCTGAAACACACCACCAACCCTTTTACATGCATGTGTGTGTGGGCGTGTGTGTGTGTATGTGTGTGTGTGAGAGCGTGTGGGCGTGTGTGTGTGTACGTGCGTGTGTGTGTGTGTGTGTGTGCTTACGTGTGTGTGTGTGTGTTTGTGTGTGTGTGTTTGTGTGTTTGTGTGTGTGTGTGTGTGTGTGTGTGTGTGTGTGTGTGTACGTGTGTGTGTGTGTGTGTACGTGTGTGTGTGTGTGTGTACGTGTTAGCGCGTGCGTTCGCGTGTTTGTGCGCGTGTATATGTACGTGTGTGTGTGTGTGTGTGTGTGTGTGTGTGTGTGTGTGTGATGGGTTGGGTGGGCAGGAGTGGTGGCGTATTTGTGAGGTCACGCTCTTGTTGCTGCAGTTAATTGTGCGCCAGCAATATACTAGCCAAACTGAACGTGCATTTTAAGCAAGTAAAACTCACGTTACTATAGGTCATAATGCAAAGCATAGAGAAATTAATATCAACCATAACATAGTTTAAGTCACAGAAGTCACTCGAATCTGGTGATTCCGTCCGAAAGAAGAATCAACTGCCCCTTTTCACTTTCCAGAATCATGATATTTCGATTCCGTAGCATATTTAAACGCCTTTTCACATGACGCTGTGACAAAGAGAATTTGAATGGATGTGACAGCTAAAACACCAAGATTTCGCAAAAACTGCATGAATTTATCACATTTAGGAATAACAAAGTATAGAACATGTTACAGTGGTATCACACATTCAGTACAAAACAAAGGGAGATAACCGATACCTATCTCGTCACATTAACAAGAAATAAGTAGTATTACATTGATGACAACCACTTTCGCATGTTCAATTGACGTTTTTGGCTGGAACTTTAGCTCACATATAATACTAACCAATCTATGCAATAATGACATTGGATCTTTCTACAAACAATATACATGCTAATCTCATGACCACTCTCTTAAGTACAACCCCTCATCATCAGCTCTCAAAACGCAATGGAAGCCGTACGACACCACGAGGTACATTCTCATTGAAGCATATGTTCCAGTCAGCAAAGCAATCCTCAATATCATAAATAAGATTCCCACTAACATGGAATACATGTGCTATTCATTAACCCGGCCTAAACGAAGAACAGGTAAGAGAGAATACCACGAATACTACCATTGTTAACAAAACTGTATAACACAAACAGGAAACAGTTTTGTGCAAATTCTATTGAATTTTTATATAAAATTTAAAACAACTTGAAAACATTCATAAATTCCTCACTGTTGCAGATAAACAGTGTGGCAGGACCCACCTGAACAGAGCATGCTTAGCAGGCTTACTGACTTTATGTTAAAGTTGTCGTTGAGATTGCACGGACTCCTTCGCGATATTTCACATTCTCAAATTGCACTTACACAGGTTTTATACATGTTTGAAATGTTTAGGTATTTGTGTTTAATATGTTGAAAAGTCGACTTTTTCTAGTCACAGATGGTGAGAGTGTTATCGTTAGAGAGGCGGAGACGGCCAGATTCAGGTGGCAGTTACCCGAAGGGGCATCGGTCAGTCTAATGTATGTGCTAAACCCCAATGGAACTGGCATCCTCCTCGCTAACAGATTAAACCGGCACCAGATTCTTCCTTCATATGAAGCCCGTGTCAACTTCAGTGGGAACTTGTCGGCAGGGCTTGTGTCCTTTGATATGAGCAATGTCGGCAGATCTGACGCTGGGACGTACGCGTGTGGTAGAGGAGGAGTGACTGATATCATTCCGAACTGTGGACAGACGCTCATTGTTCTAGGTGAGTGTATAGCAATGCAATTCCACTTTTAGCCCAATATTTCCATCCTCAGGTGCTGAGAGTCAGACTACAGCCATCACCTCCCCTGGAGATAACAGTACAATCAGCTTCATCATCCCACAAAGTGGTCTTGGGACAGGATCGTCATTCTTATTTGTTACACCAAGTGGTGTGATAGCCTTTATTGTATTATCATCGGGAACATTTGTCGCCACAAATCCTTACAAAGATAGAATAGTGTTTGAAGGCAGCTATTCCTCTGGGAACATCACATTTGTCCTGCAGAATATATCAAGATCGGATGCTGGACAGTACACCTGTGGCAATGGGGCTGCTTCTGATTTGATACAGGGCTGTGGCTTGAAACTTATTGTCATTGGTATGTTCTTTAAAATCTGATAAGTGAATAATTTCGTTTGATTAATCCATTAATCCATGTTCATCAGCGAGGTAAAGGGCAAATGCACAGGCACAATTCCAAACACAACATCCATCTGACAGCATCAAATCATATAAAGTTATTCAGAGAGTATTATCATAAAGAGTCTAATTCTTGACAAAAGCCGCAAAATGAAATGAGGATTAACCTTCATCACGTGTGGCATGGCTCATTATATTTAATCACCTGATGGCTTGACTACAACTGGCTTGCCGGACCCAGATTCGAGTATTCACTTGATATAGCTTGAAACAACATTCACTCAGTCATTCACATATTCACATTGCATTTCTCTTTTAAAAATTAGAGCACCGACAACCATTCAAAGTCGCCGTGTGCAAGATTGTTGAAGCAGCGTTTGGCAATATTCTCTCATCATTCCAGGTGAGCCGACCAAGCCAGTCATATCACTTCAATCTACTCCCGTGGTTGACAGGACCGTCACAATGACGTGCTCGTCTACATCTACAACAGTGCCTGCAGATCATGGACTGACCTTCACCTACACCTGGAAGATAGATGGTCTCAACATTACCTTCCCAGTTGGCGCTAGTCTAACAGTTCCGGTTGACAGTCATAACCCACCTGGTGTCACCTGTCACGTGACAGAGGATCGGGGTTTGGGAAGAGACAGTGACGTTCTGATGTTTACTCCTGACTGTAAGTATATAACTATAGATTGACAGATACGCATCTGTATGTGGTGGTGGTACTTGTTGTTAGACAGTGTAACCACAGTGGAATGTCTTCAGTGTCAGGTTACCGTCACTCTGAACAATATTCAGATTCAATTAAGCTGAACAAAGATGGATTATACTGTTCCTAACTTGCCTGTACAGCACAAAGTGGAAGGTTTATAGTGTATATATTAATACTCAATAGTGAAAAATTACTTGCTGAACAAAAGTCATAAATACCCTGTAATCATGAATATGCTATTTTTGAAGGCACGTGTCAAGTTACTTTTATAAATAGACTACTGTACATGTCTGAAAGTGTTGCTTGGTTTGTAATATATCTAAAACAAGGCTTTGAGTTTGAATTGATTATAGTGTAACACTATATATATTCTTATTCTAAAACGACACATTTGTTTCTCCTTGACGATACAAGAAGGTATTCAGTATTGAGTTTTATTTCTAATTATTTGACTTTACAATCGAATTGCAATAACTTTCGTTTATGTAACTAAAAACCAAGTTTTTGCGTTTGAATTGATTCGTAGCACTGATCTTACAGATCCTCCGTACAATGTCAGCATCTCGCCAACATCTGTACAAGTCAGGGAGGCTGACGTCGTACCCCAGGTGACGTGTGTCAGCACGTGTCGACCTGCATGCTCATATTCCTGGAAACAAGGATCTCAGAGAGTCGTGACTGGACAGGTCCTCAGTCTTGGAGCAGCAAACAGGACCATGGCTGGCAGCTACGTGTGCACGGCGACTAACGTATATGGCACAATACAGAGTCCTGCTGTTTCACTTGATGTCCAATGTATGTATGGCTGTATTTCTTGTTAGAGAAAACCATGCTTGTGATAAGAGGCGAAGAACGGGATCTGGCCCTCTGACTTGCGTAGATCGATGCTCATGATTTCAATCACTGGATTGTCTGGTCCAGAAACGATTCAACAACAACTGGCGTTAAACAACAAACAAATCATGTATAATAAAATAGAGTCTGGATCAGACAATACAGTAATTGACATCATGAGCATCATGAGTGATAACATGACAAACAACCAAAGATCACGACGTCTGATCACCCAATCCCTCTGGTCGCCTTTTACGATCCATTGTAAACTTCACGACGTGCTGAGAATGATTATTAAAGTGAATGAAGCATGATGACATGCTGGAACTAGTTTGTATGAAATATGGAATATAAACCACAGTTGGTCAAATTTACTTGAGTGAGTGATAATGGTTTTACGCCGCTTTGAGCAATATTCCAGCAATATCACGGCGGGGGACAGCAGAAATGGGCTTCACACATTGTACCCATGTGGGGAATCGAACCCGGGTCTTCGGCGTAACGAGCGAACGCTTTAACCACTAGGCTACCCCACCAACCCCAAACTTCACTGTTGTATTGTCATATTTTATCCTAAATGAAGTGAAGATACATATCACAATGTTTCTTAGTTCGCATAATTTAGACGAGTCGCATTACAACTAAGACGGACGGAGAAAGTAAAGGTATAATTTAAATCCTCCTTTCACTCTTCAGATAAACCATCTGCAGTTTTAATGGCTAATGGTCAGTCCAATGCAGCTGGAGTTGACGAAAGAGGCTCTGTGGTTCTGTCATGCGCAGTAGACAGTAATCCTTTCTCCAGCATCTCCATCATGAACGGCACTATTCGACTGAACCACGTGACAGAGGCAGCCACCGCCAGTTTCAACTGGACTGGAGCGGATTGTCTTGACGGCAGCGTCTACACGTGTCTTGCAAGGAACATAGTTGGTGAAACAACAGCATCAGTAACAGTAAATATAAAATGTAGGTACCTTGATGAGACTCTAAACGTATCTGGTTTAATAACCAAGATATTCACACATCTATTGATATATTCTACAGCCACGTATGCCACCTGGAAGTAGTATGTCCAATATTGAGCGTAAATTTTATGGGAAATTAGAAGGTGATATGTTGACTCATATCCTCATACTGACTTGTCAAGAAGCAATGTATTTGACAAGAAGGACGACTTTTCGATAAAGAAACTGCATTGATGTATAAAACTATAAAGTCACTGTCATTGCAATAAAATACTTGACAAAGAAATATTTTCAAAAAGGGAGAAACACGTGAAAAGAATTACTTTATACATTGAAGGTTCCCCGCGGCTCAATTTCCAATACCCCACAGGAAGGGACGTGTATGTTGATATAGGACAGCCAATCAGATTACAGGTGTACATCCTGGCCTTTCCACAACCGACCTTCACCTGGTTTAAACAGAATGGAGGTAGTGCAGAACCTGTCGACCTGTCAAAATGGCGCCAGTATGACGAGGCCATGACGTCTTATATTGTCACAGATATTGTTGAAGAGACGGATTATGGAGTGTATTATGTAAACGTCACAAACACACTTGGAAGATTCCGAATGCAATTTCAACTTGGAAAGAAAGGTAGGTTTGAATGAAATAATTGAACTTGCCTTTTACTTGTAATGTAAGTAATTTTACTGAAACACTATTATAGGACACTTATTAAGGTATGTTATTGTTTGTGTCCATGTTTGCAAAGGACAACTGTAACAAATTATATTTTGACTCATAACACACACATATACACACCCTTAGAGTGATTGTTTTCTTGTGATCATATCATGAAACTCCTTGTTCAGTCTATACTTTGTTCCTCATCACATACAGCACCGCTTTCTGTACCGGAGAACTTCCAGTGTCAAAACAAAGCCGGCAGCTACATCCTTCAGTGGACACCGGGTGGTGATGATGAGACAAGAGGCGTAGGGTTCTTGGTGGAACAAAGCCTGCCACAGGCTAACTGGACCACAGTCTCCGCCACTGTTGCAAGTGATGGTATGATGAGACAGGTGGAGCTACCAGAGTCTGGAGACAGGACCGTCTTCTTCAGGCTCTATGCTACAGAGGGTGCTGCAGGGACGTCACCAGTGACGGCATCATGTACAACAGTCACTGCTGCAGCCGACAATGGTATCTCAAACCGATAATGATTTTAGCTGTTGATCGTTTGAGTTTTTTTGTGCTGACGTTTATAACGTCTCCAATAAACGTATTCATAATTAGAATAAGGAAAGATGATCATTAAACTTGAAGTTTTCACAACCCTTCCATGGTTGGAGAATACAATGAAGCAGGTTAAATGTGATGCACTTCAAGACAGACCAAAGGTCTTAGCAAAAATATATAATTTCTCTAACGTGGGCGTTCGGATATCATATTTCTACTCGATGACTTTGTTTTGATAGATGAAGTTATCCAAACTAACATCTCTTTCTCTGTGTTCAGGTGAGCTATCGTTCGGAGCAGGAGTAGGCGTTGGCCTTGTTGTTGCAGTAGCTGTTGTAGCAGTGTCCCTGGCTGTTGTTTGCATCTGCAGGAAGAAGTGCCTGTCATTGAAGAATGGTATGAAAACACAATGTGCATGGATAGGAGATGTTCGTCTCCCCTTAGACAAATCACTAGCTCATTTTATATTGACACATGATATGAATAACGCTCAGACGTTTCTCGGAAATAAGCACCTCCATTATAAACATGAAAATATTTGCAAAATAGCTGTCGACCTGCATTTTTAGTAGGCCTATGTATTTAATTCTTTTGTAAGGAGTAGTTAGAATGATATGAAACAGAAAATATAAACATGAGCTGCACCACACTGTTAATACACTATTGGTGACTGGGAGGATTTGATCACATAATAATAGTTACGAACATGACACGGGTACAAGCTGTTATAGTGTGTGAGATCTGTGTTTTCAGATCCGTCGAGGCAGAAAGAAGAGGAGTCTGTGTAAGTACTTGTGGCTCTTGCTAAACCTGAATAATTGGGTATTGAAACATGTTGATGCTGAAATGAAAGCGGAACAGATGTGTAGTTCATTGTACTCTGTTATTACTGTATTTCAGTATAGACTATATCATTTGTGATAAAAAATTCGCAGATGAAAGTCAGTTCATGTTATGTGGACACACGAAATAGAATATCCTGCAATGTGACCCTACTGTTTCTGTACAGATATCATGAAGTAGCTGCATCTTCCGTGACAACCCAGCACAGTCGCCAGCAACATCGTCAGTCAGGTAAAACAAGGATTATAGACTGGACATTAGTCACATTCCTGTTTACTGGACCCGAAAAAAAAAATATTGACTGTGGAAGAAGACGATCGTTTCAGTTATATGCATGTCGTATGTCCTAGTTTCATAAAATATTGAGGTCACAAGGAGGATTAAGATTGATTTCCCACCATTAGTGTTTATTGCGAGCTCAATCTTGTCACAAATAGGTTTACTGTGCATGGTTTGTACTGGGGGCGACCACAGTCTGATGTGTAATAATACCATTACAGGCGCGGGGACATCTGTCAACACTTACGACGCCCTCACATCAGACAGGGACACGCCAACTGAAGCACCAGCTTACGAGAAACTAGAGAAACAGTATGTGAACATGGCGGTGTCTGCTGATGATGAGACCTAACTGCAAAGACCAAAAAGTGTACAATGTACGAAGGACAAAGCAGCACATTCGCAAGACACACAAGGCCTCATTTTACTCTTCCATGAGGTCTTGGCTTACATCAGTCGCCTGACTGTCTCTTTCCAATTGAAAGCGTCTGAGGCGCCATCATTCGAAGTGCAGAGCTGCACCACTTTAGCGTGCCATGGCCAGAAACCCGTGATCGTGTGTCTCTCAGATTCGTTGTGGTAACCTTATAGCTTTTATAGCACCATTCAAGTGCTCACGGGTTTCATCAAATCAGTTTTCCTCCCACACCAAGCTTGAACGCCATATATATATAACTGAACAATTCTTGCACAGCTGCGTTAAACTCCTTACCCAATAAGAGCTACAATCGCTAAGCAACCAAACTGCAACTTCATTGCTTTTTCTTAAACTATATTTGATGTCAGAGATGTACATTGTTTCACCAAAGCAATCTTATTTTCAGAAACTTATACATATTTACATATATATACATATACACATTTTTTAAGACAGCTTAAGAGAGATTATTTATTCTCTGAGAATGGTTAGATATAGCTGCAGTCACTAAAGCGCTGTGCAGTATGGAACAATACGGCGGGCTTCACAAACACACATGCCACGACATAGTATACACATAAAGCCTCATAGTAGACTTGACGTACGTATGAAGCGTTAACTTATTTTATAATCTCGTGTGCGGAAATATCGTTATGATATTGAGGGGCAGCACTACCCAATCGTCACCCAGTTCTCCATGTACATCTGCATTTCTTGGACGTACCAGAAAACTGCGAGCTTCGGTTCGAATACCAGATTCGCCCTCTTTATAATTCTAGGTTTGTCAGCATTATACCAATGCTCGTGAGTTTCACCAAAGTTGACACACCCTGATAATAATACTCACTAAAGTAGGGTTAGCTAACTCACTCAGCTAAACAATTGTTCAACAAACTGTATACGCACAAAATATAAATATGATTTTGAAAATGTACATTATTATCAGTCTTACTTCTTTCATTTGGAGCCTCTTGACATCGTTTATCTATTGCGCCAAGAAGATTATGATAATACCTGACACCAGCTGTGACAATCAACTCACAGACCATAAGAAAAAAAGTGTTAATCTGTGTTATGAATCGACAACGTTTCTATATATAAACTATGTACTTTAATAAATATGTCAATTGTCATGCAGACTGAGTTGTTTGTTCCCCACCTTCAGCAGTGTTAAATTAGCACGTGCAACACAAGGTTCATGTGAACGTGACGGCCTTGTCGCTACTTTTTTCTTCAGTGAAGAGAGAGTGAGTAGGGTTTTATGCCACTATTAGCTATATTCCAGCAACAGTAAGGCAGGGAACACCAGGAATGGGCTTCGAGCATTGTACCCATGTACAGATTTTATCACATTCTAAATCATTCAACCATCGATTATGGACAATGATAAATAACTTATACATGTACAAATTATCCAGTATCCAAAGCTGGAAACACAAAGAACCTCACAGAAGTTACTTTGGATATCAAATATATCAACACGATTCTTACAAGAGACAAACTTCCAAGCCTTGAGCGATGATAAAGACGGGCGGTATTTATCATCCAAAATTATTCTTCAAACTTTTACATTTTGTCAATAGTAATAACCAGTGTCTTGAGTGTAAAAAGTACAGCTAACTCTTTCAGTCACGATTGTCATACATTGAAGCAAATATATTCAATTGTGAGTACTGAACTCAAGACAATAATGTTTGAGCTAGTCGAAAGAGAGAATCCAGTGTATATAACACCAAATTAAAAATGCATTGTCTGCCATACGGTGTTTGCTACCTGCGTCATATTACTTTATAGGTAGACAACACAGTTTTTAGGTATAGGTTCTGTTCATACAGCAATGGTTGATCAGTTAGTGTGGCGACATGTGTGTATGATATACAATATTCATACTCGTACGTGCCTACGGCTACGTCATTTGCAGCCAGCTGTATAGCAACATCCTCTACAACATCAGCGATTCCAGTTGTGAAAGTGAGGGAAAATGGGAGTGCCGACCTTGTCCCAGATGCATCCACTGCTGAATATCACTGCTCGTAGTCACTGGCATATATGACGTTACTCCACTGTCACAAAAGCAGGCTTCAATTGGAACATATCACACGTTGTCAAGCCTCGCTAAACACAATGTTTCTTCCTAATACAGGATATTACAATCCCAAAAGTACACGTGATCGTCTCTATTCACGTGCACGACAACGACCTTTATCAATACTATCAAGTACAACTAATAAGACCAACACCGCGTGTTGAGGATTTAAGTGTGCATAGTTGTGTGCGTCTGCACGCGGCTTGTTATTCAATACTTTATCAAAGTGTTGTTATTAATAACATTAATGATTGACGTCCAATGATTTCACCTTGCAGCTGACTTTATAAATTACATTTGCCAAAAGAAGGCAATATGACAGGGTACATATCCTCTCTACTAGGTTCAAGGTTTGGACTTCTGGCATGATCAAATACTAGTATTCAAGTATGGAAAGTATAAGCAAAAACTTTTATCATATATTTGTGCCGTTATGTTCTACATCTCTCATGAAGGACTTGCTCATAGTAAAGAAACACTTCTTCAAAACCTCCTAAATACACATTTTGTTATTTTAAACATTTTAACATTAATAATCCATTAAGTGCTTTTTATAAGTCCCAAACAATTGTTGAATGGGAATGAACATAGATAAATTCGCATTAATATTAACACATCTGGTAACATTCATGGTGATGTTTAAATGTTTTCCTGATATTTCATATTATGCCTATCCTTTGTCCAGAAAGTACAGTTATCCTACCTTATGCGTTGATTCCATGGCCCAGATTATTGTGATAATGAAGTCCAGTCAAGGCAATGTGTAGAGTTGCGGCCCATAGTCACTGATTATGATCATTGGTCCGTCAGCGCAACACCCTTCCTCGCTGGTGTCACTACATTCGATCTGTGTCACGTTGCTTACTCCCACATCAAGCTGACACGCCGTAATATAACCCAAATACTGCGTAAAGGGGCGTTAAACCAACTCACTCACACATTGCACAGGCACAGTGATGTACACAACGACCGCCTCAATATGACATAGATATTCATGCGTGGTTGACGGGTATATATGTGGTGTTGCTTTGTGTCAAACCCGGAAGTTGAAAGGCTCACCCGAAGTACATACTCCCGACTAGCAACATGGGTGTATGTTACTAGAGCAGTGTTTACAAAATATTAGTCTGTGCAAAATCGTTCATGGAGATCCAAATACGTCATTTGTGGATTATTATCCTGATCACTTGTGGTGCTAGATGTAAGTATTTGTGAATTATTAACATAAAGATAGTACAGTTGAACTGCTTCACTGCACACAACCCAGTAGAATGGATATGCTTGTGTATGCTATTCTTTGGAATGAAAAAGATTCCGACCAATCCTTCATTAAAGAGATTATTTTAGTCTTGTTATCGTTAAACTCTAGCAATAACAACCTGACTAATGTAATTATATACGCTGTGCACGGGACTTAACAACAAGCAGGCCTCCACACGTTAACCCTCTTACGTGCAGTACGTGATGTCCTCAGATTACATGCTTAATTATACATGTCGCTGTTCACAAGGGATTTGTTTTAAACGATTAGTCCATGTGTACATATAAAATGTAAGTCATCGGAGGTGTCGACGTTCCTCTGTGTTATCACCGGCCTATGCAACTCACTGTGCGATCACTGGTGGAATAATGCACACATTGTATGTGTAACTCAAGGCAAGGCCATAGGAATGGGAGGTAGTTAATCCTGGGCAGTGACACCACATCAGCCCCTCTGTGTACAGGTGATATCGATTTAGTATTATTTGTCCAGCAATAATTCACCAGTGATGTATATATGGCATTCACACGAGCACAATGACGCCACCACGGGGTCTTTGACAGCAATATAGCTTGAAACAACATTCACTCAGTCATTCACATATTCACATTGTATTTCTCTTTTAAAAATTAGAGCACCGACAACCATTCAAAGTCGCCGTGAATACCTGCAAGATTGTTGAAGCGGCGTTTGGCAATATTCTCTCATCATTCCAGGTGAGCCGACCAAGCCAGTCATATCACTTCAATCAACTCCCGTGGTTGGCAGGAACGTCACAATGACGTGCTCGTCTACATCTACAACACTGCCTGCAGATCATGGACTGACCTTCACCTACACCTGGAAGATAGATGGTCTAAACCTTACATCGCAAAGGGCGCTCGTCTGACAGTTCCAGTTGTGAATCATACCCCGACAGGTGTCACCTGTCACATGACAGAGGATCGGGGTTTGGGAAGAGACAGTGACGTTCTGATGTTAACTCCTGACTGTAAGTGTATAACTATAGATTAACATATGCGCATCTGTATGTGGTGGTGGTACTTGTTGAGTGAGTGAGTGAGTTGGGTTTAACGCCGCTTTTAACAGTATTCCAGTTATACAGGTGTACACCCTGGCCTTTCCACAACCGACCTTCACCTGGTTTAAACAGAATGGAGGTAATGCAGAACCTGTCGACCTGTCAAAATGGCGCCAGTATGACGAGGCCGTGACGTCATATATTGTCACAGATATTGTTGAAGAGACGGATTATGGAGTGTATTATGTAAACGTCACAAACACACTTGGAAGATTCCGAATGCAATTTCAACTTGGAAAGAAAGGTGGGTTTGAACTAAATAATTGAACTAACTGAAACAAAATATATCTTTGACTGAAATAACACAAACACGCACCATTATAGTAATTCATTATCATGTGATCATGTTTCCTTATTGAATCTATGGTATTTTCTTTATCTTTACATACAGCACCACTTTCTGTACCGGAGAACTTCCAGTGTCAAAACAAAGCCGGCAGCTACATCCTTCAGTGGACACCGGGTGTTGATGATGAGACAAGAGGCGTAGGGTTCCTGGTTGAACAAAGACTGCCACAGGCTAACTGGACCACAGTCTCCGCCACTGTTGCAAGTGATGGTATGATGAGACAGGTGCAGCTACCTGAGTCTGGAGACAGGACAGTCTTCTTCAGGCTCTATGCTGCAGAGGGCGCTGCAAGGACGTCACCAGTGACAGCGTCATGTACAGCATTCACTGCTGCAGTCGACAATGGTATGTCAGACCGATACTATATTTCACTGTTCATTGTATGAATATGTTTGTGCTCACTTTTATAACTTTTTAACTTTTTTTTCAATAAACATATCCTTAATGTTTCAGAGATCGTAGAAAGATGATTATCAAACTTCATTACGCATTAATCGTTGTTGAAGTTTTCATTTCCTTCCATGGTTTGATGATACAATGACGCAGGTACAATATGATGCACGTCAAGATCAGATAGACAAAGTGAAAATATTTTATTGCTCTTACCTGGACGTTCACCATTCAATTTCCTCTGTGTGTAATTCACACTATTACTATTACTTACGATAGGCATGGATGCTTCTAAAATTTGACCTTGTTTCGAAAGATGAAGCTATCTAAACTAACATCCCTTTCTCTGTGTTCAGGTGAGCTATCGTTCGGGGCAGGTGTGGGCGTTGGCCTTGCTGTTTCAGTAGCTGCTGCAGCAGTGTGCCTGGCCGTAGTTTGTATCTGCAGAAAGAAGCGACTGTCACTAAGGAATGGTATGTATACATGGCTTATCAGGATAGGAGATACACGTTTCCCTGAGACAAAGCACTAGCTCAGTTTATATTGCCACATGATACGAATGACAGTTCACTCAGACGACTCTCGAAATATGAGCAAACACACAACATGAACAAAACTATGTTGCTGATGTTGCTTAACAATGCTGTTGAAGGTTGTCTGAGGAAGCGCATCAGTAGTGTTCGTGGCAAGTTCATTCTACAGCTGTACATAATGTGAGCATTCGTCTAAATCTACCACATCAACACTAAAGCTATAAACGATGCATGGTAATAGGAGGGTAAGAACCTAAGACGTGGATGATGATGAAAGTGAAGCCCAACTCCAAAGAACTTTAACTGAGAAAGAGATACCAGTTTGACAAAGTCAGAGACCTAATCCTGATACCATGTTTAACATGTTTGTGATATTTGAAAATGGATACTAGGGTACCAGCCTGATATTGGTATCGGCTTGTCATTATGACATAACTCTTGCATTATTAGTGAGTGAGTGGACAGGTTCTTTAAGACGCATCAGCAATATACCAGGTATTTGCGACAAAGTATGGACAATAAGTGGACCACTTCGTATAAAGTTCAACCAATTTCATCACTCCCCTAACTGCAGTCATGTGGTGTTCAAGACGTACAAACTGAAAAGGAATGTACTACACCAGAAAATGTGTGAGATGGACTTTACCATAACAGGATGTACACCATGACAGGACACAGATTTATACAGTTTGTACATCGGTTTTTTGATTCATACCTCAATGAACCGGAAAAAATACAGTCAATGTTTGAATGCACACAAGATACCGAACTATCGGCTCACATTACTTTTATACTGCCAACCAAGAATATTCTTCAAGATCTAGCACCAACAACAAATGAGGATGGGATGGTCAACTGAACACAAGATCTCTTTGGAGAAATAGCTGGAAGGTGATCAGGAAGAGGATGGAAGATGTCTGAAGCTGTGACGTTGGGGAATGTTTTTTCAGGCAACTTCTGTGGTTAAGATAACATCCATACAGCATTTCTCATGGGCGAGACTTGCAGTAAAATCAGTCCTCGCTTAGAGTTAATAACTGTGTCTGCACACATTTGGCAACTCATGTAGAAACAACTTGACACCAATAGTGATAGTGTCGCTTGGGTTTCTATCCATGTAATAATTGGTCACCATATGCTCATCTAATTTCACTGACGTGGTTTGATGGGATATTCCATTAAAACAATTATTTACTTGTGTTAAATTAAATGCACCTTATTGTAATATAATGTTGGATCGAAATGAAATTTGTCAGTTAAGGACAAGTTCATTCTTTTATTTGACAAAATAAGCATTGTACACATACAATACTAGTTTTGTTGCTGACCAGTTGAAATGCACATATATCTAAGTCTGTATTTCATTACTCAAACGATTTCTTTACAATGTACTAATTATACCTGTATTTTGAGTTGGCCTATATATTTCATCCTTTTGTAAGGAGTGGTTAGAATGATATGAAACAGAAAATGTAACCACACATGCACCACACTATTGATACACTATTGATGACTGGGATGATTTGATCACGCAATAATTGTTACGAACATGACACGGGTACAAGCTGTTACAGTGTGGGAGATCTGTGTTTCCAGATCCGTCGAGGCAGAAGGAAGAGGAATCTGTGTAAGTACTTTTGGCTCTTGCTATACTTAAAATAAGTGAGTACTTAAACATGTTGATGCTGAATTGAAAGCGAAACAGATGTGTAGTTCATTGTACCCTGTTATTACTGTATCAGGGTAGACTATATCATTTGTGATAAAACGTAATTCACAGAGGAAAGTTAATTCATGTTATATGGACACACACAATAGAATGTCCTGCTATGTGACGCTACTGTTTCTATACAGATATCATGAGGTAGCTGCATCTACCGTGACAACTCAGCACAGTCGCCAGCAACATCGTCAGTCAGGTAAAACAAGGATTATAGACTGGACATAAGTCACATTCTTGTTTACTGGACCCGAAAAAAACACAATATTGACTGTGGAAGAAGACCACGGTGGATGTTGTTTTGTTCGGGTTCATAAAACATGTAGTGGCATAAAATATAATTGTTTATTATATAAGAAAGCGACAAAGGCACATTCAAAATAGGCTTTGGGTCGCTTCTGTCGAATGACACGTGACCGCTCCTTGGCAAATGAAATGGCTTAATTTCAGGTACATAAAGAAAGGAGGTATATATCCAATTGTTGTCCTTATAATTTGGATTTCACGAAAAAAAGGTTGTAAAAGTTTATCTCATTATAATTATTTGTATTTGTGATGCATATCTTCCTTGGTGTCTGATATTTCCAGTTAGCATACTTATTTAAAAAGTAAGGGTTCACAAGTTCCAGTTACCACAGAGAATCTGACTCGACTGTCAAGATACTTATTGATGTATGGTTTCAAATACAAGGGGCTGCTGAGAACGCGGATGTTTCCACCTGGTTATCGTCGATTGTTTCAGTTCCATGCATATCGTATGTCCTTGTTTCATGAAATATTGAGGTCACAAGGAGGATAAACACCATTATTGTTTATTGCGAGCTCAATCTTGTCACAAATAGGTTTACTGTGCATGGTTTGTACTTTGGGCGACCACAGGATGATGTGTAATAATACCATTACAGGTGCGGGGACATCTGTCAACACTTACGACGCCCTCACATCAAACAGGGACACGCCAACAGAAGCACCAGCTTACGAGAAACTAGAGAAACAGTACGTGAACATGGCGGTGTCTGCTGATGATGAGACCTAACTGCAATCATCAAAACAGAGTACAGTGAACGAATGACAAAGCAGCACATTCAATATGTCTCATTATACGTCTTCCATGAGGTCTTGGCTTACATCAGTGGGTTGGCTCTATCTTTCTATTTGAAAGCGTCTGAGACGCAATCATTCGAAGTGCCGAGTTACGTCCCTTAGGTGTGCCAGACACCCGTGATCGTGTGTATCTCAGATCCGTTGTGGATACCCTTCGTAGCTTTTCCGCACTGTACCAGTGCTCGTGGGTTTCATCAAATCAGTTTTCCTCCCACACCAAGCGTTAACGCCATTTATAACTGAAGAATTCCTACACAGATGCGTTAAACTTATTACCCAATACGAGCTACAATCGCTAAGCAACCAAACTGCACACACACACGGCTTTTTCTTAAACTATATTTGATTTCAGAGATGTACATTGTTTCCCCAAAGCAATCTTATTTTTAGAAGCTTATAGATATTTACATGTATATACATATACATATTTTTAAAGACAGGTTAAGAGAGATTATGTATTCTCTGAGGATGGTTAGATATAGCTGTAGTCACTAAAGCGCTGTGCAGTAGGGAACAATACGGCGGGTTTCACAAACACACATGCCACGACATAGTATACACATGAAGCCTCATAGTAGACTTGACGTACGTTTGAAGCGCTAGCTTATTTTCCAATCTTGTGTGCGGAATTATCGTTATGATATTGAGGGGCAGCACTACCCAATCGTCACTCAGTATTCGATGTAAATCTGCATTTCTTGGGAGTACCATAAAAATGGGAGCTACGGTTCGAATACCAGATTCGCCCTCTTTATAATTCTAGGTTTGTCAGCATTATACCCATGCTCGTGAGTTTCACCAGAGATGACTAGCTCTGATAATAATACTCACCAAAGCACTGTTAGCTAACTCACTCAGCTAAACAATTGTTCAACAAACTGTATACGCTCAAAATATAAATATGATTTTGAAAATGTACATTATTATCAGTCTTACTTCTTTCATTTGGAGCCTCTTGATATCCGTTAGCTGTTGCGACAAGAAGATTATGATAATACCTGACACAAGCTGTGACAATCAACTCACAGAGCCTATGCCACGATCCAAATGTTTCCCACCATTGGAAACATCATTGCTGACAGTGATGACATGGGTTTTTCCCCAAAATGCAATAAGCACTGTGTGTATCTTCTGGAGAAAACTGTTGTTTCCGTGATTGCCTGCATCGTCAAGCGGAATGTCAGGGGTATCAAAAGATAATAAAATGATAGTTCTTGTTGTTACCCTGCCTGGCACTCGGCATTAAGGAGATACAGTACAATTTGTCTGAGTTGGGTATCTCTACACACCATTACTGTATAACTGGCATAAGTCTAGACTCGTACAAGCAGCGACACATACACATACATCCACGTCGCTTTGCAGTGCAATGATAATGAAAGTCTTTTCAAACCCCATTTCATCTCCCCTTTGTTTGGCAACGGTCGCAGTTTTAACAGCTGGTTATTTATCATTCTTTATTCTTCAGGGAAAGTGAGTGTTATGTTTTTATGCCACTTTCAGCTATATTCCAGCAATGATGAATGACTTATACATGTACAAATTCTCCAGCCCCAAAGCTGGAAACATAAAGAATTTCACGGAAGTGTCTCTGATATCAAATATATCAACACAATTCTTACAAGAGAAAAAATTCCAAGGCTTGAGCGATGATAAAGACAGGAGGTATTTATCATCCAAAATCACAGTCATGGTATGAGACAATAGATCCATTGAGTTCATTATGTTCATTATGAAAAACACACAGAATATATTAAATAGATTTCAATATAATTATTTAAATAGTATCTACAGGTTTCCAGATCATCTATGCACAGAACAGAATCAGAATTTATCACATTATTAACCATTCACCCAGTGATTATACATATCGATAAATAACATATACATGTATATGTACAAATATAACATATATTTTCCAGTATCATTACATAACATTCCCCCAAGACTGGAAACATTAAGAATCTCACCGGAGTGTCTTTTGACATCAAATATATCAACACAGGTCTTTAAAGTGTAAAATTCCAGAATTGAGTGATGGTAAAGACAGGTGGGTGAGTGAGTGAGTGAGTTCGGTTTTACGCCGCTTTTAGCAATATTCCAGCAATATCACGGCGGGGGACACCAGAAATGGGCTTCACACATTGTACCCATGTCGGGAATCGAACTCGGGTCTTCGGCGTGACGAGTGAACGCTTTAACCACTAGGCTACCCGACCGCCCCCCAGGTGGGTGAGATTTTATTTATCATCCAAAATCATTCTTCCAACTTTTACATTTTGTAAACAGTAATAATTAACTACTGTCTTGAGTGTTGAAAATACAGTTAACCATCTTCAGTAGCAGAGAGTATTGATGTCATTTGATTGTGATGTCCATTCAACTGAAGATTTTACAATAGTCTGTTTTGAAAAATGTACATACAAGATCAAATTTTCACTCAACCCTCCTTGGTTAAACAATCATTTCATCAACATGAAACAAACTAATGTGTCATGATTTATGTTTATTTGAGTCGTATCAAGACACTTTTGCTTAACAATAACTATTTCAGTCAACATTGTCATACAATGAAGCAAATAAATTCAACTGTGAGTATTGAACTTTCCACAATAATGTTTGCGCTCGTCGAAAGAGAGGATCAAGTGTATATGACACCAAATTAAAAATGCATTATCGGCCATACCACGTATGCTAACTGCGTCCGATGACTTTAATGGTAGTGTAGCCGGGTGGTGGTGCTAACTTATAACCCCCTAGTATTCATTCTATACATAAATACATATATACATACATATATACATGTTCATCTATTATCACCATCACATCATTCTGTGTTCAGTATATGTTGTCCTTGTCTGCAGTTGAATGTCAGCCAACTAACATCAACCCTGATACCCTTATGCAGCCTCTGTGATTTCTCCAGCTTCACCTGGACTTGTTATGCAATATTTCATCAAAGTGCTATTATTTACAAAGGAAACGTTAAGAGGTTGTGATCAGTGAATTAGCTTGTGTTCCCAACATCGAAGTATGGAAAATTCTGATAATAGACTACATGTATAACACGAGTGTGTAAAAGACTTGCTATTAAGTCAGTGACAAGGAGTTACATGTAACGTGATCAGGGTGACGCCAAAGAGTCATCGTCAAGTTCCCAGAGAGAGAAATTCAGTAATCGTTACAAAGCAATGAATAGTTCAGCAACTTGACATATTTACTTTATGATTGACGTCAAAAAGTTATCGCCTTGTAGCAGACTGTATAAATTAAATTTGTCAAACTATCCTTTCGTCTACGTTCAAGTATGGCCCATGCGAGAACATTATTTTCTAAGTATCGAAGTATGAGAATGTTCGTGACCCAAATTGACTCTTTCACCCTTTTGTACTCTTATTAGCTACATCCCAGAAGAAGGAATTGCTCATAGCAGGGAAATATTTCCTGAAAACCTAAAAAAAATATGCATTTTGTTAATTTATACATTTTAGTCTTAATTATGCATTTAGTGCTTTTCATTAGTCCCACTTGTTGAAATGAATTGAACAAAGTTCACATCAATATTAACTCATCTGGTAACATTCATGGTTATGAATTGTTTGATAGGCATTACTTAGAAGCTGACGGATGACAAAGTAGACACAATTTATGGAAAACAACTTCGTTATCAACTGTTAAGGCGGCGTTTCGGTATAGATCCTTGTTTCGTTTTCAAGTTTAAATGTTTTCCTAATGTCTGATATTATGCATATTCACAGTCAGAAAGGACCCTTATTCCACCCTATGTGTTGATGTCATTGCAAAGACTATTGTGATCATGAAGTCGAATTGTCAAGTGACCCAGTCAATTAAGACAATGAACAGAGTTACGTCCCATAGTCGTCCCAGGATCCTCAATTCTCTCTGATTACGATTATTGTTCTGTCAGCACAACATCCTTGCTCGCTGGTTTCACAACAATCAATCTTTGCTCTTTCTCGCTCATTAAGCTGACACAGTGTAAAACAACCTGAATACTGCTTAAAGCCCCTTTAAACCAACTCTCTAACACCCAGGCACAATAATGTACACAACAACCGCCTTAACATGACATAGATATTAAAGCGTGGTTGACGGGTATATATGTGTTGTTGCTTTGTGTCAAGCTCACAGTAGCACTTACCCCTGTACACACCACCCGGAAGCTGAAAGGCTCACCTGAATTAGATATACCCGACTACCATACCAGCATGTGTGCATGTCAGTTCAGGGAAGTCTACACATAGTCTGTGCAAAATCTTTCATGGAGATCAAAATACGTCATTTGTGGATTATTATCCTGATCTCATGTGGTGCTAGATGTAAGTATATGTGAATTATATACGTGAAAATAGTACAGTTGAACTGCTTCACTGCACACAGCACAGCAGAGCGAACATTCTCGTGTATGCTGTTCAGCAGAACGTACATTCTCGTGTGTGTTGTACAGCAGAACGTACATTCTCGTGCATGCTATTCTTTGGAATGAATCAGATTCCGATCAATCTTTCAATAAAGATTTTCTTTTAGTCTTGTGATCGTTAAACTCTAGCAATAACAACCTGACTAATGTAATTATATACGCTGTGCACAGGACTTAACAACAAGCAGGCCTCCACGCGTTAACCCTCTAACGTGTAGTACGTGATGTCCTCAGATTACATGCTTAATTATACAAATCGCTGTTCACAAGGGATTTGTTTTAAACGATCAGTCGATGTGTACATATAGCATGTAAGTCATCGGAGGTGTCGACGTTCTTCTGTCCCGTATTCACCAGTGTTATCACCGGCCTATGCAACTCACTGTGCGATCAGTGGTGGAATAACGCACCCATTGTATGTGTAATTGAATGCTAAGCCATGTATGTAAAGACGCATAGAAATGAGAGGAAGTTAATCCCCGGGCAGTGACACAACATCTGCCCCTCTGTGTACAGGTGATATCGCTCTAGTATTATTTGTCCAGCAATAATTCACCAGTGATGTATATATGGCATTCAAGTGAGTACAATGACGCCACCACAGGGTCTTTGACAGCAATGTAGGTCACAGGTAAAAGCGACGTCCTGACTATTTCCAACCACCAGTCCTGAAACACACCACAAACACGTCAGAGGATACATTTTGTCAAGTGAAAAGTATACGTTTAGGGTTACAGCATTTTACAACAAATAGGTGAGGGGAAATGGGGTTTATCGTCGCGTTCAAGGCTACTGCACGTATTAAGCATTTTACATGCATGTGTTTCTCTGTTTGTGTGCGTGTGTGTGTAAGTATGTGTGTGTGTGTACGTGTCTACGTGTGTGTGTACGTGTGAATGTGTATGTGTACGTGTGTGTGTGCGTGTGCGTGTACGTTTCTGTGTGTATGTGTGAACGTGTGTATGTGTGTGTACGTGTGTGTGTACGCGTGTGTGTGTGTGAGTGCGTGTATGTGTACGTGTGTGGGTGCGTGTGTGTGTGATGGGGTGGGTGAGCAGGGGCGGTGGCGTATTTGTGACGTCACTCTCTTGTTCTTGCAGTTGATTCTCCGCCAGCAATACACTAGCCAAACTGAACGTGCGTTTTAAACAAGTAAAACTGAAGCAACTATAGGTCAAAACGGGGCGGTCGGGTAGCCTAGTGGTTAAAGCGTTCGCTCGTCACGCCGAAGACCCGGGTTCGATTCCCGACATGGGTACAATGTGTGAAGCCCATTTCTGGTGTCCCCCGCCGTGATATTGCTGGAATATTGCTAAAAGCGGCGTAAAACCATACTCACTCACTCACTCACTCATTCTGCCAAACAGAGAAATTATATATCAAACATAACATAGTTTAAGTCACAGAAGTCACTCGAATCTGGTGATTCCGTCCGAAAGAAGAATCAACTGCCCCCTTTTGGGCCTCTTGGTTACATTTTCCGGAATCAGCGGATATTCATAATATTTCGATTTCGCAGCATATTTAAACAGTTTTTGACATGACGCTGTAGCAAATAGAATTTGAATGGAAGTGACAGCTAAACACCGAGATTTCGCAAGAATGCACGACTTACTGTAGGGTATGAATCTGTTTATTTAAAAGTAGAAGTAGTTATGGTAATAGAAGAAGTATTGGTAGAAGTAGAAGAAGAATACCATGTAAACATAATAATATTGAATTTATCACATTCAGGAATATCACAGTATAGCACATATCACAGTGGTATCATATATTCAATACCAAACAAAGGGAGATAACCGATACCTAACTCGTTTTCGGCTAGAACTTTAGTTCATATATAATACTATCCATTCTATGCCATAATGCTATTAGGCTATTTTACAAACAATATATATACGTATCTCATGAATACTCTCTTTAGTACAACCCCACATTATCAGCGTCAAAGATTATTGCACTTATATAGCGCCAGACAGGGTAACAACAAGTACCATCTTTTAACGTCTTCTGGTATGACGCGGCCGGGGATCCAACCCCAGACCTTCCGCTCTCCGAGCGGACGCTCTACCACTATACCACTGTAGAAGCTGTAAGAAACCACGATGTACAATCCCATTGAAGCAGATGATCCAATCAGCCAATCAAAATCCCCAATGTCACAGTTAAGTTTCCCACTAACATGAAATGCACATGCTATGCATATTCATTAACCTGACTTAAACAAAGAACAGGCAAAAAGAATACCATGAATAATACCGTTGTCAAAAAAAGTGTATACTAAAACAAGAAGCGTTTTTGTACATTTGTTTTGATGAATTTTTATATAAAATTGATACAAGTTGAAAACATCACTGCAACATGGACAAATGCATAAATTCCTCAATGTTGCAAATAAACAGTGTTTGCATGTATAGTAGGACCCACCTGCACAAAGCATGCTTAGCAGGCTTATTGACACTTTGTCAAAGTATGGTCATAGAGACATTCTCAAATTGCACTTACATAGGTAATATACGTATTCAAAACGTATCTGTGTTCCATATGTTGAACGTCAACTCTTCTAGCCACAGATGGTGAGAGTGTCATCGTTAGAGAGACGGACACGGCCAGCTTCAGGTGGCAGGTGCCACGAGGGGCATCTGTCTTTACAGTGTATGTGCTAAACCCAAATGGAACTGGCGTCCTCGTCGCTAACAGAGCAAACCGACACCTTGTTCTTCCTTTATATGAAGCTCGTGTCAACTACACTGGGGACCTGTCGCTGGGGCTTGTGTCCTTTGATATGAGCAATGTCAGCAGATCTGATGCTGGAACTTACACGTGTGGTGAAGGAGGACTGACTGATATCATTCCGAACTGTGGGCAGACGCTCATTGTACTAGGTGAGTGTATGTCAATACAAATGCACTTTTAATCGGCCCCCTTTTTTCTCTCTCAGGTGCTAAGAGTCAGACTACAGCCATCGCCTCCCCTGGAGATAATAGCAGAATCAGCTTCCTCATCCCACAAGGTGGTCTTGGGACAGGAACCTCATTCTACTTTATTACACCAAATGGGATAACAGCCTTTATTGTTACAGCATCAGAGACGTTCCTAGCCACAGATCCATATAAAGATAGAGTAGTTTTTGAAGGCAGCTATTCCTCGAGGAACATCACTTTTGTGCTGAAGAATATTACAAGATCGGATGCAGGACATTATAATTGTAGCAATGCGGGTTCTACCTATCAGATACTGAACTGTGGGTTGAAGCTTATAGTCATCGGTATGTTGTTTACATTTTATAAATCAATGCATGTTGATATTCATAATCCATGATAGCTAGCGAGAAAAAGTTTGGTCCTGTTTCCACAACCATATACGTACACATTGAACAGCTGTGGCATATGAATATGTTTCCCCCGTGTCTGTAGCAGGAGCCAACTCAAATCCGAATAGAAAGTATAATAATTGTGTGTCATTATCCCCTGATTGTTTGAGTTGTCTCGAATAATGTACAGGCAACCATTATGTAGTTCGAATGTTGTTCACTGAGGTATAATAAAAACATCCAATTACTCAAATACTGACATTAGCATAATACATGCGTGTACTTGAGAGTCTTCTTGGGCACTTAGAAGTTGGATGTAACCACAGAAAGAAGTATTCTGGACAACAACTTCTGTATTTTAAACACAAAGCGTTTCAGGGCTCTTTTTTATATATACAATGTAACCAGTTATAAATTGATGCATATAAGTGAAGACAGTTGTGACAGTAATAACGTTATACAATTAAGAAGATGTTCAGGGACGTGGCAAGGGCTATATGACAGTGAGTACAAGGTAATGTTACTACAAGCCGTCATAACAGATTCAACGACCTATTACAGTAGATTGTATACTACATTGTACACTCCTTCTCCCAGAATGTGTGTTTCTTGTAAAAGAGTGCCAACATTCATTCCAGATGAGCCGACCAAGCCAGTCATATCACTGCAATCTACTCCCGTGGTTGGCAGGAACGTCACGTTAACGTGCTCGTCTACATCTACAACACTGCCTGCAGATCATGGACTGACCTTCACCTACACCTGGAAGATAGATGGTCTCAACATTACCTTGCCAGATGGCGCTCGTCTAACAGTTCCGGTTGAGAGTCATGACCCACTAGGTGTCACCTGTCACGTGACAGAGGATCGGGGTTTGGGAAGAGACAGTGACGTTCTGATGTTTACTCCTGACTGTAAGTATATAACTATAGGTTGACAGATATTCATCTGTATGGTGGTGGTACTTGTTGTTAGACAGTGTGACCACAGTGGAATGTCTTCAACTTTGAACTGCATGCCAAGGATACCTTCACCCTGAACAATATTTCAACAATAAAAGCTGAACAAAGATGGATTATACTGTTCCTAACTTGCCTGTACAGCACAAAGTGGAAGGTTCATAATGTATTTATAAATACTCAATAGTGAAATATTACTTGCTGAACAAAAGTCTTGAATACCCTGTAATGATGAATTTGGAAGGCACATGTCAAGTTACGTTTTCATAAATAGACTACTGTACGTGTGTGTTGGGAAAGTGTTGCTTGGTTTGTAATATATATAAAACAAGGCTTTGAGTTTGAATTGATCATAGTGTAACACTATATATATTTATATTCTTAAACGACACATTTGTTTCTCCTTGATGATACGAATGTAAAGTTTAGAAGAACGTATTCAGTATTGAATTTTATTTCTAATTATTGGACTTTACAATCGAATTGCAATTACTTTCGTTTATGTAACTAAAAGCCAAGTTTGGGCGTTTGAATTGATTCGATGCACTGATCTTACAGATCCTCCGTACAATATTAGCATCTCTTCAACATCTGTACAAGTCAAGGAGGCTGACGTCGTACCCCAGGTCACGTGTGTCAGCACGTGTCGACCTGCATGCTCATATTCCTGGAAACAAGGATCTCAGACAGTCGTGACTGGGCAGGTCCTCAGTCTTGGAGCAGCAAACAGGACCATGGCTGGCAGCTACGTGTGCACGGCGACTAACCTATATGGCATAACACAGAGTCCTGCTGTTTCACTTGATGTCCAATGTACGTATGGCTGTATTTCTTGTTAGAGTAAACCATGCTTGTGATAAAAGGCGACAAACGGGATCGGATGGTCAGCCTCTCTGACTTGGTTGATGCATGCCATATTATCTTAAATGCTTTGATCGATGCCGATGTTGGCAATCAATGGTACAGGAACGATTCAACAACAAACGGCGTTGACCAACAAACAAACAAATCATGTCTATAAGACATAGTGCATTGATCAGACAATCCGGTGGTTGACATAATCATGTCACATGTCAATTCCCAAATTGAGGTTATATGTTAACACAGAAATCTGTTCGTAAAAGAACTCAGTGTGAAACTAACAAACAAACAACAAACGGTATACAATCCACAAGCGTATTACTAAATAAGCAAAGTTTACAAATCAACACAAAATACTGCACAGCAATTACATTGGCAGTACACAGTAGAGTGGTGGAACAATATCCAGTGGCAACACTTAATATGACGGCAGTGGTCAGTATCAAATACAAAAATAGAGTCATGATGGCGAAAGTGAGTGATAATAAAATATACTCACCCAGGGGCGACATCGATCAAACTTCCGAGATGGGCCAAGACAGGAATTCAGAGATGATGAGTGATCCACACAAGAAATCTGGTATTAATGTGATGAAAAGGGTGAGAGATGCGTTTACACGCTCTTGTTCCCTTATATTCTAGCTACTGGATATTTCAACACAATGCAATCACTAGTCTATTTGTACCAGAATATTCCACATGTTTCTATCACACACTATCATCATCCGCAGGGTACCGGACCGGTAGTTTACACACTACACTAGCATCTAAATATAGAAACTTCCTGACGGCTTATCACTGTCAAAGCACAATACAGTGAGCGAATCTCAACAGAAACAATGTAACACAGCTACAATTATTGTTAATAAACAATAAAATCCACAGCCATACAACAATAAGCATCGATCCACGCCAGTAAGGATGACAAACGACCAAACATACAACTTGTAGAACAATCAAGTCGGTTATATCCCATTAGTTAGACGTCCCAATTGTTAGACATTTTTATTTAGGCAAAGAGGGAATATACCTACAGGTGTAATGGATCAGTCCTAATTAGATTAAAGTACTGAGTAGGGCTAGGAGACTCAAAGTTTAGGGAGTATATATGTTACAATTTCGTTTAATTAACCTTAATTACCTTACTCTCAGCACAGGTTCAATAGGCATGAGATTAACTATGTAAACTATGGAATAGCTTAATTGTCTTAATGTATGATCAGTTGAAGGAGTTGAGTTTAGATTATCTACTCATCAAACAAATAGAAATTATCTTGGGGTACGTAATATCATTATCAGTATCGATATGGCTGGTTAAAGGAAAGTAGAGTACATCACCTCTCGGCTTGGAAGTATAAGCAGTTGATATTAGATGGATATATTTACAACAGAAACCGCGAGAGGCAAACCTGCACACATTGGAGATGTTTCGTCAAGACGTGCAATGGGAAATGTACGACTGTCGGTGACTTTCTTCGCAATCAGTCGGAACATAACCATCCGCCTGAAGAAAGTCGAGTTCAGTGAAAGGACTTAGGTGATGCAAGTGAACTTTGGTGCGGCACCACGCTGCCGCAAGAGAATCTACAGAGAGACAGAGAACCGCCTGGTACGCCTCAAAAATCAGCTGCAGCAGGGTGACAAGTCTGCTATTGGGTATTTAGATCTTTGTGGACACTTGCTTCGTCTGGGATAAATAAACTGTTAAAGTTATTAAATGTAACGTGTACATTACCAAAAACTGTCACAAAGTGTTGTTACAAACTGTATAAAATTTATCCAATGTAAAGTGTCATTGAATGTTAAGTGTAATATTAAAGTATCTATTTAAAGCTGCTTTGCCTTGTTTGTCAGATCTTATCTAGACTATTCCATTTTAAAGTCTTAGGTAACAAGCATAAGGATTAGTGTGCACTCAACCGTTTAAAGTGTTGTTATAAGCTGTCTAACTATTGGGACGTCTAATTAATGGGAGGACACCATCATGTCACGTAGCCTCATCATCCCATTCCTTAAGTCAGATTTTACGATTCATTGTAACCCAGAGTGTCATGCGTTGCTGGGAATAATTGAAACAGACAACGCATGATATAAGGACCGAGAAGCTAAAATAGAAATTCTGGAATTAGCTTGTTTGAAACAATAGATATACCACAGATAGCCGTACTTAATACCACACATTCTTAAGACTTTGATGTTTATAGATAGCAACGATGGTTTGTATGTTCCAGCATCCTACTTTTGTGTTGCCATTTTCGTTTTATCTAAACCGAGGTATAGATACATATTATGTTTTGTGATGCTCATAATTAAGACAAGACCCATTTCATTTCAACTTATACTGAGATCCGGGGTCTTCAGCAACCCATGCACGCTTTAAAAGGCGACTATGCTTGTCGTAAGATTCAACTAACAGGATCGGATGGTCAGGCTCGCTGACATGGTTGATGAATGTCACCGTATCACAATTGCGTGGATCGATGCTTATGATGTCAATCACTGGATTGTCT
The DNA here is from genome assembly GCF_023055435.1 of Haliotis rufescens. Taxonomy (NCBI): domain Eukaryota; kingdom Metazoa; phylum Mollusca; class Gastropoda; order Lepetellida; family Haliotidae; genus Haliotis; species Haliotis rufescens. Next base: position 2,096,893 of record NW_025964354.1, read on the forward strand.
GGTCCAGACTCGATTATTTAAAGATCGACGTCATATAGCTGGAAGTGCGGCGTAAAACAAAAAACAAACAAACATCAACTAACGCTGGTGTTCATAGCACACGTGTAATTTAAGTCTGTCGTTCACTCTTCAGATATACCATCTGCAGTTTTAATGGCTAATGGACAGTCCGCCACTGCTGAAGTTGATGAAAGGGGTTTTGTGGTTCTGTCATGCGCAGTAGACAGTAATCCTTTCTCCAGCATATCCATCATGAACGGCACTATTCGACTGAGCCACGTGACAGAGGCAGCCACCGCCAGTTTCAACTGGACTGGAGCGGATTGTCTTGACGGCAGCGTCTACATGTGTCTTGCAAGAAACATAGTTGGTGAAACGACAGCATCAGTAACAGTAAATATAAAATGTAGGAATCTTGATGAGACTGTTAATGTATTTTGTTGATTAACCAACATTGCAACACACCTTTTCGACCGTTACCTGGAAGAAATATTGACTGAAAATATTATAGGAACTCAGTAGGTCATATGTAGACTCATATCCTCTTACTGTAAGGAAGCGATGTATTTGACAAGAAGGATGACGATAGTGGAGACTGGTTAACGTTTTTTTATTCAATTTTCCTAAGCCAGCAATATTCCAGCAGCTCCAGCCTTTGATGAGGAACAATCGATCATGCTCTTTCTACGAAAAGCTCTTCTCAAAGTTGTTTGATCCGGGTTACAGCATTCAAGGTCTCAGTAAGGCTTTCTAAATGCTTAGAGTCGATATGTGGAGGGCAGTTGCATTTCCAAATTGTGTGCAACAATGACAAAGATGACATCCGACGCAATTGCCTGTTTTGACTTTATCATCTGTTCCCAGGTTTGTTCAGATAAACACTTGACTGTCCCGGTGTTTTTGACGGGTGTTTTCGGTGAGGCAGGATAAGCTCACCTTTTCAGGAACATCTGGTGTCATCACTAATTGATTCTTATTCATAAACAGATGTTCATGATGTAGTCGGAATCATACAATCAACTGCTTTTAGCAGAGATTATGGAAATAGTTTTGCAACGCAATCAAATCTGAATATCTATGTATATGTTATTTCCAATTAATATACCCATGACATGTCGAGGTGTTGATTTTTCAATTTGCAAATAGAAATAATTTCAGAATTGTATTTAGTAAATGCATTGATGACTCATCAAGTCTAGAACTATTAAGTCACTGCCATTGCAATAAAATACATGACAGCAAATATTTTAATGGAAGAAAGACATAAACATATCTACTTTATACATTGAAGGTTCCCCGCGGCTCAATTTCCAATACCCCACAGGGAAGGACGTGAATGTTGACATAGGGCAGCCAATCAGATTACAGGCGTACATCGTTGCCTTTCCACAACCGACTTTCACCTGGTTTAAACAGAATGGAGGTAGTGCAGAACCTGTCGACCTGTCAAAATGGCGTCAGTACGACGAAGCCATGACGTCATATATTGTCACAGATATTGTCGAAGAGACGGATTATGGAGTGTATTATGTAAACGTCACAAACACACTTGGAAGATTCCGAATGCAATTTCAACTTATAAAGAAAGGTAGGTTTGAAGGAAATAATTGAACTCGCCTTTTACTTGCAGTATAAGAAGTTTTACGGAAACACTATTATAGGAAACTTATTAAGGTATGTTATTGTTTGTGTCCATGTTTGCAAAGGACAACTGAAACAAATTAATGTTTGACTGATAACACACTCATATACACACCCAGAGAGTGATTGTTTTCTTGTGATCATATCATGAAGCTCCACGTCGTTTCCTTGTTCAATCTATACTATGTCCCTCATCACATACAGCACCGCTTTCTGTACCGGAGAACTTCCAGTGTCAAAATAAAGCCGGCAACTACATCCTTCAGTGGACACCCGGTGGTGATGATGAGACAAGAGGCGTAGGGTTCCTGGTGGAACAAAGACTGCCACAGGCTAACTGGACCACAGTTTCCGCCACTGTTGCAAGTGATGGTGTGAGGAGACAGGTGCAGCTACCTGAATCTGGAGACAGGACCGTCTTCTTCAGGCTCTATGCTGCAGAGGGCGCTGCAAGGACGCCACCAGTGACGGCATCATGTACATCATTCACTGTTGCAGTCGACAATTGTAGGTCACACAGATAGTATTTTAGCTTTTCATGGTTTGATTTTTTTGTGCTCACCATTATAACCTAGCCAATAAACGTGTCCTTAATTTATCGATGATTATAGAAAGATGATCATTAAACTTCCATTACGCCTTGATTGTTATTGAAGTTTTCATATCCTTCAATGGTTTGAGAATACAATGAAGCAGGTAAAATGTGATACACTTTTAGTCAGACTAAAAGAAAAAGCGAAAATATTTTATTGTTCTAACGTGGGCGTTCAATATTCAAAATTCAAATACTTATCTTATTTCTACCCGATGACTTTGTTTTGATAGATGAAGCTATCAAAACACAAAATATTTTGTTCTGTATTCAGGTGAGCTATCGTTCGGTGCAGGCGTGGGCGTTGGCCTTGTTGTTGCAGTAGTTGCTGTAGCAGTATCCCTGGCTATAGTTTTTATCTGCAGGAAGAAGCGACTGTCACTGAAGAATGGTATGTTTAAATAACTTATCAAGATGAGATATGCACGTCTCCCTGAGGCAAAGCACTAGCTCGTTTTATATTGCCACATGATATGGATGACAGTTCACTCAGAAATAAGGGAAGATACTTAATGGACAGACAATGTAGTTTGGTTGCTATGGAAAGATGTTGAAAGTTGTCTGAGGAAGCGGACTGGTAAAGGTTATGTCAAGTTCATTCTCAACTGTACACGATGGAAACTTTCATCTAATCTCCCGCATCATAAGGCCACAAATGATGCCTGGTGATAGCAGCATAGGGGCCTCAGACATGGATGGTACACCATTTCGGGTGATGAAAATGCAGCTCCACTTCCAAGAGCTTTTACTGAGAAACCAGTTGGACATTGTCAGAAACCTATTGTCAGAATAGGATACTAGAGTGCCGGTCTGATATTAGCTTGTAAATATGACGTAACTCTTGCAGCCACAAGAAGGTATTCCATCACAAAGATATGGTCCTTTTACTGTACATTATATACATGTATGGATAGTCAGCGAACCACTTAAAACTAGTACTGGCCTCAACTAATCTCATCGTCATGATATGGCTGAAATATTGCCGATGTGACGTAAAGCATTAACTCACTCACTCACTCAACTAATCTCATCGTTCCCTTAACTGCAGTCTTGTGGTGTGCCAAGACGAACGTACTGTGAAGGATTTTACTACTCCAGAAGATGTTTGAGATCGTTAGTGAGTGCTACATTGGAACAGTACCTTGCGAGTAGGACTACTCCATGAGATAATCTGAAGTGTGTGGATATGGCCTGTGGAGCTGCAATTACCTCACAGGGAGCAAGTTGTTACATTCTCCGACACACCAGCTGGGAAATGGCAAAGAAAATCTCACAGAATGAGTGATATCATCAGGATTTCAATTCATATGTGGACCATCTTTTCAAAGGCATATGCACACAATATATTGAACGATCAGCTGACAGCAAAAACAAGAAAGGTGTGGGATCTTCCCCATCGGAACTAAGAAACCTACGAAAATGAGTGTATTTGACTGTAGTGGTAAGTATGAAGGGACTCAGCTGAATTATAAGCTCCCCCAAGGACCAGATCTCAGAAATTCACCGATAGGTGTACTCACCAGATTCTGAACTGAGACAGTGGCTTTCGTGGCTGATATTAAAGCTCAAACTCGTAGCTTGAACTATTGATAATCTTTCTCTTGAACGAGCTCTTGGAATGCAGTGGCAAATCAGCACAGATATGTTTGATTTCTCTTTTGATATACAAAGAAAACCATTTACATGGGGAGGTCTTATTTGGTCTGCTGGGTATTGCGGCTCCTGCCATATTGCCAGCCTAGAAGATTCTTCAACATTTAAGCACCAAGAAATAATTAAGGTGGTATGTTGAAATACCAACTGGACACAAGGTTTCTGAGGAGAAATAGCTAGAAGGTCATCAGTACCGGAACACATTGAGGACGGAAGATTACTGAGGCTGTTGTGTTTGGAAGTGTCATCTCCAGGCAGCTTCCTATCTTCTTGGATGATAGTTCACTTAGCTGTGGGTGTGCAGCTTGTCTGCACCTTTGCCGTTGTGAACAAAGTATCCATACAGCCTTTCTGATGGGAGAAACTGGCACCAGTAAAATCAGTTACCAGTCCTCGCTAAGAAACAACTTCACTCTTCCTGATAGTGCCACTTGGGATACTATCCATGTACTAATGGGTCTAATTTCACTAACGTGGGTTTGGTGTGATGGGATATTCCATTGTAACTGAAACAAATTATTCTATTTTTGTTAAATTAAATGCACATTATTTTAAGAAGAAAATATCAGTTGAGGAGCATTACCCACTGCTTTTATATAACAAAAATAACCACCATAAACATACAATTCTAGCTTTGTCGCTGACAAGTTGGAGCGCATTTATATATAATTCTGAATTTCATTACGGAAACGATTACTTTGCAATGTATTAATTATACCTGTATTTTGAGTAGGCCTAGATATTTCATTCTTTTGTAAGGAGTGGTTAGAATGATATGAAAAAGAAAATGTACACTTGTGCTACACCACACTATTGTGCAATATTGATGACTGGGAGGATTGGATCACACAATAATAGTTACGAACATGACACGGGTACAAGCTGTTATAATGTGTGAGATCTGTGTTTTCAGATTCGTCGAGGCAGAAAGAAGAGGAGTCTGTGTAAGTACTTGTTGCTCTTGATATATAAAAAGTAAGTTCTGAAACATATTGTTGCTGAAATGAAAGCGAAACAGATGTGTAGATCATTGTACTAACTCTGTTATTACTTTATTTCAGTATAGACTATATCACTTGTGATAAAACGTAATTCGCAGAGGAAAGTTAATTCATGTTATAAGGACACACGAAATAGAATATCCTGCAATGTGATCCTACTGTTTCTGTACAGATATCATGAAGTAGCTGCGTCTACCGTGACAACCCAGCCAAGTCGCCAGCAACATCGTCAGTCAGGTAAAACAAGGATTATAGACTTTATATAAGTTAAATACCTGTTTACTGGACCAATATAACCAATATTGACTGTGGAGGAAGTCTGCAGTCGATGTTATTTTGTTCGGGTCTAAAAGAAAAACTCAGTGGCCTCAAATAAAGTCTATAATTGTTTATTATAAAACAAAGCCATGAAGTCACGTTCAAAATTTGCTTGGAGTCAATAAGCTTCTGTCGAATGACACGTGACCGCTCCTTCGCCAATGTGGCGGAAAATGTCACGTGTATACAAACAAAAGATATATATCCAATCCGCCTCAACCAAGGGTGTATTGCTGTACTGTATAATCTACAAACGGAGAAAGATGGTAAAGTACATCTCATTATTAGTATTTATGTATTTGTAAGGCTTATCGCCATTTGTTTCTGATGTTAGCATACTTATTTGCATGTAAGGGAGTCTTCACCAGCTCGAATAGCCATTGTGGATTTGATTAGACTGTCAAAGGTACTTAAGAAAGAAATTATTGATCTAAAGTTTCAAATACAAGGAGCTGCTGAGAACGTGAATGTTTCCACCTGATTATCGTCGATCGTTTCAGTTATATGCATGTCATATGTCCTTGATTCATAAAATATCGTAGCCACATGAATGCGAGGAGGATTAAGAATGATCACCCACTGCAAGTGTTTATTGCGAGCTTAATTTTGTTACATTTTGGTTTACTGAAGTGTGCATGGTTCGACACGAAGCGACCACAGGCTGATGTGTAATAATACCATTACAGGCGCGGGGACATTTGGCGGCACTTACGACGCCCTCACATCTGACAGGGACACGCCAACTGAAGCACCAACTTACGAGAAACTAGAGAAACAGTACGTGAACATGGCGGTGTCTGCTGATGATGAGACCTAACCGCAAAGACCAAACAGTGTACAGTGTACAAAGGACAAAGTGGCACATTCACAAGTCACATAAGATCTCATTGTACGTCTTCCATGGGGTCTTGGCTCTTTTCAATTGAAAGCGTCTGAGGCGCCATCATTCGAAGTGCCGAGTTGCGTCCCTTAGGCGTGCCAGACACCCGTGATCGTGTGTATCTCAGATTCGTTGTGATTACCCTGCGAAGCTTTTCAGCACAATACCTGAGCTCTTTGGTTTTATCAAATCAGTTTTCCTCCTTCACCAATCTTTAACGCCATATCTATAACTGAACAATTCTTACACAGCTGCGTTAAACTCATTACCCAATAAGATCTACAATCGCTAAGCAACCAAACTGCAATTACATTGCTTTTTCTTAAACTATATTTGATTTCAGAGATGTACATTGTTTCACCAAAACAATCTTATTTTCAGAAACTTATATATATTTACAATATTATTCATATACATATTTTTAAAAACAGCTTAAGAGAGATTCTGTATTCTCTGGGGATGGTCAGATATAGCTGTAGTCACTAAAGCGCTGTGCAGTAGGGAACAATACGGCCGGTTTCACAAACACACATGCCACGACATAGTATACACATGAAGCCTCATAGTAGACTTGACGAACGTATGAAGCGTTAACTTATTTTCCAATCTCGTGAGCGGAAATACGATATTGAGGGGCAGCATTACCCAATCGTCACTCAGTTATCTATCTACATCTGCATTTCTTGGACGTACCAGAAAACGACGAGCTTCGGTTCGAATATAAGATTCGCCATCTTTATAATTCTAGCTTTGTCAGCACCATAACCATGCTCGTGAGTTTCACCAAAGTTGACTAGCCCTGATAATAATACTCACCAAAGCACGGTTAGCTAACTCACTCAGCGAAACAATTGTTCAACAAACTGTATACGCTCAAAATATAAATGATTTTAAACATGTACATTATTATCAGTCTTACTTCTTTCATTTGAAGCCTCTTGATATCCGTTACCTGTTGCGACAAGAAGATATGATAATACCTGACACCAGCTGTGACATCAACTCACAGAGCCTATGTCACAATCCGAATGTTTCCCACCATTGGAAACATTATTGCTGACAGTGATGACATGGGTTTTTCCCCAAAATGCAATAAGCACTGTGTGTATCTTCAGGAGAAAACTGTTGTTTCCGTGATTGCCTGCATCGTCAAGCGGAATGTCAGGGGTATCAAAAGATAATAAAATTATAGTACTTGTTGTTACCCTGCCTGGCACTCGGCATTAAGGAGATACAGTACAATATGTCTGAGTTGGGTATTTCTTCACAATAGTACTGTATAACTGGCATAAGTCTAGACTCGTACAAGCAGCGACACATGCACATACATCCACGTCGCTATGCAGTGCAATGATCATGAAAGTCTTTTCAAACCCCATTTCATCTCCCCTTTGTTTGGCAACGGTCGCAGTTTTGACAGCTGGTTATTTTTCATAGTCTTCTCGAGGTTTGACAAGACAGACCATTTGAAAAAAAGTGTTAATCTCTGTTACAAATCTAAAAAATTACTATATAAACTATGTACTTTAATAAATATGTCAATTGTCAAGCAGACTGAGTTGTTTGTTCCCCACCTTCAGCAGTGTTAAATTCGCACGTGCAACGCAAGGTTCATGTGAACGTGACGGCCTTGAAGCTTCTTTATTCTTCAGGGAAAGTGAGTGTTATGTTTTTATGCCACTTTCAGCTATATTCCAGCAATGATGAATGACTTATACATGTACAAATTCTCCAGCCCCAAAGCTGGAAACATAAAGAATTTCACGGAAGTGTCTCTGATATCAAATATATCAACACAATTCTTACAAGAGAAAAAATTCCAAGGCTTGAGCGATGATAAAGACAGGAGGTATTTATCATCCAAAATCACAGTCATGGTATGTGACAATAGATCCATTGATTTCATTATGTTCATTATGAAAAACACACAGAAGATATTAAATAGAGTTCAATATAATTAATTGAAATAGTATCTACAGGTTTCCAGATCATCTATGCACAGAACAGAATCAGAATTTATCACATTATTAACCATTCACCCAGTGATTATACATACGATAAATAACATATACATGTATATGTACAAATATTACATATATTTTCCAGTACCCTTACATAACATTCCCCCAAGACTGGAAACATAAAGAATCTCACCGGAGTGTCTTTTTACATCAAATATATCAACACGGGTCTTTAAAGTGTAAAATTCAGGAATTGAGTGATGGTAAAGACAGGTGGGTGAGATTTTATTTATCATCCAAAATCATTCTTCCAACTTTTACATTTTGTAAACAGTAATAATTAACTAGTGTCTTGAATGTTAAAAATACAGTAAACCATCTTCAGTAGCAGAGAGTATTGATGTCATTTGATTGTGATGTCCATGTAACTGAAGATTTTACAATAGTCTGTTTTGAAAAATGTACATACAAGATCAAATATGCACTAAACCCTCCTTGGTTAAACAATCATTTGACCAACATGAATCAAACTCATGTGTCATGATTTGATGTTTATTTGAGTCGTATCAAGACACTTTTGCTAAACAATAACTATTTCAGTCAACATTGTCATACAATGAAGCAAATATATTCAACTGTTAGTATTGAACTTTCCATAGTAATGTTTTAGCTAGTCGAAAGAGAGGATCAAGTGTATATAAAACCAAATTAAAAATGCATTATCGGCCATACCACGTATGCTAACTGGGTCAGATGACTTTAATGGTAGACAACATAGTTTTGGGGCATAGCATCTGTTCATACACCAATGGTTGATTTGTTAGTGTGGCGATATGAGATATATGTGTGTATGAAAGACAATATTTATACTCGTACGTGCCTAGGAACTCTTCATACTCTAGGCTACGTCATTTGCAGCCAGCTGTACAGCAACATCCTCTACAACATCAGCGATTCCGCAGCTGTGAAAATGAGGGAAAACGGCAGTGCCGACCTTGTCCGAGATGCACCAACTGATAACTATAACATCTCATAGTTACCAGCGTATATGTAGTGACGCTTCTGTCACAAACATTGGCTTCAACTGGAACATATATCATGCTGTCAAGCCTCGCTAAACACAATGTTTCTTCCTAATACAGGATATTTCTATCTCAAAATACACTCACGTGATCGCTTCTATTCACGTTCACTGCAACGACCTATATCAATACTATCAAGTATAACTAATAAGACCAACACCGCGGTTTGAGGGTGTCAGTATGCACATTTCTGTGCGTCTGCACGCGGCTTGTTATGCCATACTTTATCAAAGTGCTTTTATTTGCAAGGAAACGTTTCATGAAATTCATTCCGTTCTCCCTTGGTGTTCTTCCGTTCTGCCATAAATGAAAAATGTAGTTAATATTCAAATACAGGCTTCAATTGGAATATGTCACATGCGGGTAAGCCTCGCTAAATACAATGTTTCTTCCTATACAGGATAGTGCCATCTCAAAAGTACACGTGATATTTACTTTTACTACAATCGACTATATCACCACCATCAAGTGCAACTAATCAGACCAACGTTAACGCCACGGTATGAGGGTGCAAGTTTGCATATTTGTGTGCGTCAGCACGAGACATGTTATGCAATATTTTATCAAAGTGCTATCATTTACAAAGGAAACGTGAAGAGGTTGTGATCAGTGAATTAGCTTGTGTTCCCAACATCGAAGTATGGAACATTCTGATAATAGACTACATGTATAACACGATTGTGTAAAAGACTTGCTATTAAGTCAGTGACGAGGAGTTACAGGTAACGTGATCAGGGTGACGCAAGAGAGTCATCGTCAAGTTCCCAGTGAGACAAATTCAACGGTAAAAAGCAATGAATAGTGCAGCAACTTGACATATATACTTAATGATTGGCGTCCAAAAGGTATCACCTTGTAGCAGACTGTATAAATTACATTTGTCAAACTATCCTTTCGACTACCTTCAAGTATGGCCCATGCGAGACAATTATTTTCTAAGTATCTAAGTATGAGAAGGTTCGATTCGTGACCCAAATTGACTCTTTCACCCTTTTGTACTCTTATTAGCTACATCCCAGAAGAAGGAATTGCTCATAGCAGGGAAATATTTGCTGAAAACCTAAAAAAATATGCATTTTGTTAATTTATACATTTTAGTCTTAATTATGCATTTAGTGCTTTTCATTAGTCCCACTTGTTAAAATGAAATGAACAAAGTTCACATCAATATGAACTCATCTGGTAAAATTCATGGTTATGAATTGTTTGATAGGCATTACTTAGAAGCTGACGGATGACAAAGTAGACACAATTTATGGATAACAACTTCGTTATCAACTGTTAAGGCGGCGTTTCGGTATAGATCCTTGTTTCGTTTTCAAGTTTAAATGTTTTCCTAATGTCTCATCTTATGCATATTCACAGTCAGAAAGGACCCTTATTCCACCTTATGTGTTGATGCCATTGCAAAGACTATTGTGATTATGAAGTCAAATTGTCAAGTGACCCAGTCAATTAAGACAATGAACAGAGTTACGTCCCATAGTCGTCCCAGGATCCTCAATTCTCTCTGATTACGATTATTGTTCTGTCAGCACAACATCCTTGCTCGCTGGTTTCACAACAATCAATCTATGCTCTTTCTCGCTCATTAAGCTGACACAGTGTAATACAACCTGAATACTGCTTAAAGCCCCTTTAAACCAACTCTCTAACACCCAGGCACAATAATGTACACAACGACCGCCTTAACATGACATAGATATTAATGCGTGGTTGACGGGTATATATGTGTTGTTGCTTTGTGTCAAGCTCACAGTAGCACTTACCCCTGTACACACCACCCGGAAGTTGAAAGGCTCACCTGAAGTAGATATACCCGACTACAATACCAACATTTGTGTATGTCAGTTCAGGGAAGTCTACAAATAGTCTGTGCAAAATCTTTCATGGAGATCCAAATACGTCATTTGTGGATTATTATCCTGATCTTATGTGGTGCTAGATGTAAGTATATGTGAATTATATACGTGAAAATACATGTTGTACATATGAACTGCTTCACTGCACACAGCCCAGCAGAGCGAACATTCTCGTGTATGCTGTTCAGCAGAACGTACATTCTCGTGTATGGTGTACAGTAGAATGTACATTCTCGTGTATGCTGTACAGTAGAACGTACGTTCTCGTGTATGCTATTCTTTGGAATGAATCAGATTCCGATCAATCTTTCAATAAAGATATTCTTTTCGTCTTGTGATCGTTAAACTCTTGCAATAACAACCCGACTAATGTTATATACACCATGCACAGGACTACACAACAAGCAGGCCTCCATGCGTTAACCCTTTAACGTGCAGTACGTGATGTCCTCAGGTTACATGCTTAATTATCCACATCGCTGTTCACAAGGGATTTGTTCTAAACGATCAGTCGATGTGTACATATAACATGTAAGTCATTGGATGTGTCCACGTTCCCCTGTCCTGTGTTATCACCGGCCCATGCAACACACTGTTGGTCATTGTATGTGTAATTCAAGGCATGAAAAGATGCATAGAAATGAGAGGAAGTTAATCCCCCGGCAGTGACACCACATCAGCCCCTCTGTGTACAGGTGATTTCGCGTTAGTATTATTTGTCCAGCAATAATTCAGCAGTTATGTATATATGGCATTCAAGTGAGTACAATGACGCCACCACGGGGTCTTTGGCAGCAATGTAGGTCACAGGTGCAAGCGACGTTCTGACTATTTCCAACCACCAGTCCTGAAACACACCACCAACACGTCAGAGGATACACTATGTCAAGTGAAAAGTACACGTTTAGGGCTACGGCATTTTACAACAAATAGGTGAGGGGAAATAGGGCTTATCGTCGTGTTAACTTCACTAATATAGCGTTTTACATGCATGTGTTCGTGTGCGTGTGTTCGTGGGTGGGTGGGTGGGGGTGGATTTGTGACGTCACACTGTTGTCCTTGCAGTTGATTCTGCGCCAGGAATATACTAGCCATACGGAACGTGCTTTTTAAAACCGACACAACTATAGGTCAAAATGCAAAATAATGCGGTCGGGTAGGCTAGTGGTTAAAGCGTTCGCTCATCACGCCGAAGACCCGGGTTCGATTCCCAGCATGGGTGCAATGTGTGAAGCTCGGTTCTGGTGTCCCCCGCCATGATATTGCTGGAATGTTGCTAAAAGTGGCGTAAAACCATACTCACTCACTCACTTGCTGTTGAGTATTAATCCGTTTATTTCATAGTAGAAGAAGTAGAAGAAGAATACGCTGTAAAGATAATAATTTTGAATTGATCACATTTAGAATAACACATTATAACATATGTCACAGTGGTCTCACAGATTAAATACAAAACAATGGGACATAACCGATACCTAACTCGTTACATTTAACAAGAAATAAATGATATTACATTGATGTCAACCACTTTCACATGTTCAATAGACGTTTTCACTGAGAGGAGCTTATGCTAACTCGATGACCCTAGCAACCTTGTTGCTAGGCTGACGTCACATGGCACAAATTCCACAAATTAAGTCATCGGGTATTTTGACGTCATTGTAAACTTTGAGCTGGAAGGCCCATTCCACAAGGCGATCGTACTGTAGCTCAACGACAGTCGTTGGTCTAAGTTAAAGTGTGTGATTTGTGGTAACCTTAATGCAACTATAATTTTGTGGAACGGACGCCTGAATTCTAAAGGTGGGCCATTGTAAGGTATTAAATTCATACCTTTCAACGTTTGACGTGTTTGAAGTATCATTGTGTAAAATTTAATTGGATTATACCGTGGATAGTGTAGGTGTCAGCCTATTCACACTAAACAGTTTAATTCTAAAAACGTTATGAATGGCAAGTAATAAATAAAATACTAAACTCGCTACCGTGTAAAACCAATTTTATGAAACTCGTGAATAGTTGTGGTATCCGACTCGCTTTCGTTCGCCAGATACCACAACTATTCACTCGTTTCATAAAATTGGTATTACACGGGAGCTCGTTAAGTATTCTATATATATATAATAATAAACATTCTATGCCATAATGACATTGGACCTTTCTAGAAACAATATACATGCTAATCTCATGACTACTCTCTTAAGTACAACCCCTCATCATTAGCTCTCAAAACGCGATGGAAGCCGTACGACACAACGAGGTACATTCTCATTGAAACAGATGTTCCAGTCAGCAAAGCAATCCTCAATATCATTAATAAGATTCCCACTAACATGGAATACATGTGTTATTCATTAACCTGGCCTAAACAAAGAACAGGTAAGAGAGAATACCATGAATAACACCGTTGTCAACTAAACTGTATAACACAAACAAGAAAAGGTTTTGTGCAAATTCTATTGAATTTTTATATAAAAATAAAATACAACTTGAAAACATCCATAAAGTCCTCAATGTTGCAGATAAACAGTGTTTGCATGTATAGCAGGACCCACCTGCACAGAGCATGCTTACATGAGATTGTGCAGACTCGTCCGTAATATTTCACGTGCTCATTCTCAAATTGCACTTACATAGGTTTTAAACTTATTTAAAACGTTAGGGTGTCTGTGTTGAATATGTTGAAAAGTCTAGTTTTTCTTGTCGCAGATGGTGAGAGTGTCATCGTTAGAGAGACGGAAACGGCCTGATTCAGGTGGCAGGTGCCACGAGGGGCATCTGTCATTGCAATGTATGTACTAAACCCAAATGGAACCGGCGTCCTACTCGCTAACACAGCAAACCGGCACCTTGTTCTTCCTTTATATGAAGCCCGTGTCAACTTCAGTGGGAACTTGTCGGCAGGGCTTGTGATGTTTGATATGAGCAATGTCAGCGGATCTGATGCTGGGACGTACACGTGTGGTAACGGAGGAGTGACTCGTATCATTCCGAACTGTGGACAGACGCTCATTGTTCTAGGTGAGTGTATATCAATGCAATTCAACTTTTAGCCCAATATTTCCATCCTCAGGTGCTGAGAGTCAAACTACAGCCATCGCCTCCCCTGGAGATAACAGTACAATCAGCTTCATCATCCCACAAGGTGGTCTTGGGACAGGATCGTCATTCTACTTTGTTACACCAAGTGGTGTGATAGCCTTTATTGTATTCTCATCGGGAACATTTGTCGCCACAAATCCTTACAAAGATAGAGTAGTGTTTGAAGGCAGCTATTCCTCTAGGAACATCACATTTGTGCTGCAGAATATATCAAGATCGGATGCTGGGCAGTATACATGTGGCATTGGGGGTGCTTCTAGTCTGATAGAGGGCTGTGGCTTGAAACTTATTGTCATTGGTATGTCGTTTGCAATTTGATAAGTGAATATATCTTCGTGTTATTAATCCATGATCATCAGCGAGGTAAAGGACAAATGCACAGGCATAATTCCACACACAACATCAATGTGACAGCATCAAATCATATATAGTTATTCAGAGAGTATTATTATAAAGAATCCAATTCTTGACGAAAGCCCAAAATGAAATAAGGATGAACCGTCATCACGTGTGGCATGGCTCATTATATTTAATCACCTGATGGCTTGAGTACAACTGGCTTGCCTGGCACAGACTCGAGTATTCACAGGCCGACTTGATATACCTTGAAACAACATTTACTCAGTCATTCTCATATTTAAAAAATAGAGCACCGACAACCATTCCAAGTCGCCGTGAATACCTGTAAGATTGTTGAAGCGGCGTTTGGCAATATTCTCTCATCATTCCAGGTGAGCCGACCAAGCCAGTCATATCACTGCAATCTACTCCCGTGGTTGGCAGGAACGTCACGATGACGTGCTCATCTACATCTACAACACTGCCTGCAGATCATGGACTGACCTTCACCTACACCTGGAAGATAGATGGTCTCAACATTACCTCGCCAGATGGCGCTAGTCTAACAGTTCCGGTTGAAAGTCATGACCAACCAGGTGTCACCTGTCACGTGACAGAGGATAAGGGCCTGGGAAGAGACAGTGACGTTCTGATGTTAACTCCTGACTGTAAGTATATAACTATAGATTAACTGATACTGATCTGCATGTGGTGGTGGTACTTCTTGTTAGACAGTGTAACCACAGTGGAATGTCTACAACTTTGAACTGCATACAAATGGTGTACTGCCAAGGTTACCATCACTCTGAACAATATTTCGATTGAATTAAGCTGAACAAAGATGGATTATACTTTTCCTAACTTGCCCGTACAGCACAAAGTGGAAGGTTCATAATGTATATATAAATACTCAGTAGTGAAATATTACTTGCTAAACAAAAGTAATAAATATCCTTAATGATGAATATGCTATTTGGAAGGCACATGTCAAGTTACTTTTTATAAATAGACTACTGCACGTGTGTGTTGGGAAAGTCTTGCTTGGTTTGTAATATATATAAAACAAGGCTTTGTGTTTGAATTGATCATAGTGTCACACTATATATCCTTGATGATACGAATGAAAAGTTACGAAGAAGGTATTCAGTATTGAGTTTTATTTCTAATTATTTGACTTTACAATCGAATTGCAATAACTTTTGTTTACATAACTAAAAGCCAAGTTTTGGCGTTTGAATTGATTCGTAGCACTGATCTTACAGATCCTCCGTACAATGCCAGCATCTCGTCAACATCTGTACAAGTCAAGGAGGCTGACGTCGTACCCCAGGTCACGTGTGTCAGCACGTGTCGACCTGCATGCTCACATTCCTGGAAACAAGGATCTCAGACAGTCGTGACTGGACAGGTCCTCACTCTTGGAGCAGCAAACAAGACCATGGCTGGCAGCTACGTGTGCAAGGCGACAAACGTATATGGCACAATACAGAGTCCTGCTGTTTCACTTGATGTCCAATGTGCGTATGGCTGTATTTCATGTTAGAGTAAACCATGCTTGTGATAAGAGGCGACGAACGATATCATGAGCATCAATTCACGGCAATTGTGATAACGTGAGTGAGTGAGTAAGTGAGTGTGGTTTTACGCCGCTTTTAGCAATATTCCAGCAATATCACGACGGGGGACACCAGAAATGGGCTTCACACATTGTACCCATGTCGGGAATCGAACCCGGGTCTTTGGTGTGACCACTAGGCTACCCCACCGCCCCCAAATTTACTTGAGACATCATATATATTTACAGAGATGGTTTGCATATTTCAGCGTCTTCACTGTTGTATAGTCCTATTTTATCTAAAATGAAGTGAAGATACTTATCACAATGTTTCTTAGTTTGCATAATTAAGACAAGTCGCATTACAACTAAGACGGAAGGTATAATTTAAATCCGCCTTTCACTCTTCAGATAAACCATCTGCAGTTTTAATGGCTAATGGTCAGTCCAATGCAACTGAAGTTGACGAAAGAGGCTCTGTGGTTCTGTCATGTGCAGTAGACAGTAATCCTTTCTCCAGCATATCCATCATGAACGGCACTATTCGACTGAACCATGTGACAGAGGCAGCCGACGTCAGCTTCAACTGGACTGGAGCTGATTGTCTTGACGGCAGCGTCTACACGTGTCTTGCAAGGAACATAGTTGGTGAAACGACAGCATCAGTAACAGTAAATATAAAATGTAGGTACCTTGATGAGGTATCTACCCGAGATATTCTTACACCTATTGATATATTCTACCGGCACGTATATTACCTGGAAGAAGTATGGTCAATACTGACTGAAAATATTATTGGAAGTTAGAAGGTGATATGTTGACTCATATCCTCATACTGACTTGTCAAGAAGCAATGTATTTGACAAGAAGTACGACTTTTCGATAAAGAAACTGCATTGATGATTCATCATGTATAAAACTATAAAGTCACTGTCATTGCAATAAAATACTTGACAAAGAAATATTTTCAATGCAGGGAGAAACACGTGAAAAGAAATACTTTATACATTGAAGGTTCCCCGCGGCTCAATTTCCAATACCCCACAGGGAGGGACGTGTATGTTGACATAGGACAGCCAATCAGATTACAGGTGTACATCCTGGCCTTTCCACAACCGACCTTCACCTGGTTTAAACAGAATGGAGGTAGTGCAGAACCTGTCGACCTGTCAAAATGGCGCCAGTATGACGAGGCCATGACGTCATATATTGTCACAGATATTGTTGAAGAGACGGATTATGGAGTGTATTATGTAAACGTCACAAACACACTTGGAAGGTTCCGAATGCAATTTCAACTTGGAGAGAAAGGTAGGTTTGAATGAAATAATTGAACTCGCCTTTTACTTGCAAAATAAGTAGTTTTACGGAAACACTATTATAGGAACTTTATGAAGGTATGTTATTGTTTGTAAAGCAAAACAATTTGATTGATAACACACACATGTACACATCCTTAGAGTGATTGTTTTCTTGTGATCATATCATGAAACTCTACGTCGTTTCCTTGTTCAATCTATACTATGTCCCTCATCACATACAGCAACGCTTTCTGTACCGGAGAACTTCCAGTGTCAAAACAAAGCCGGCAGCTACATCCTTCAGTGGACACCGGGTGGTGATGATGAGACAAGAGGCGTAGGGTTCCTGGTGGAACAAAGACTGCCACAGGCTAACTGGACCACAGTCTCCGCCACTGTTGCAAGTGATGGTATGATGAGACATGTGCAGCTGCCTGAGTCTGGAGACAGGACCGTCTTCTTCAGGCTCTATGCTGCAGAGGGCGCTGCAAGGACGTCACCAGTGACAGCATCATGTACAACAGTCACTGTTGCAGTGGACAATGGTATGTCAAACCGATAATGATTTTAGCGGTTCGTCGTTTGAGTTTTTTGGTGCTCACGTTTATAACGTCTCCAATAAACGTATTCTTAATTAGAAAAAGAAAAGATGATCATTAAGCTTGAAGTTTTCATTTTCTTCCATGGTTGGAGAATACAATGAGGCAGGTTAAATGTGATGCACTTCAAGACAGACCAAAGGTCTAAGCAAAAATATATAATTTCTCTAACGTGGGCGTTCGGATATCATATTTCTACTCGATGACTTTGTTTTGATAGATGAAGTTATCCAAACTAACATCTCTTTCTCTGTGTTCAGGTGAGCTATCGTTCGGAGCAGGAGTGGGCGTTGGCCTTGTTGTTGCAGTAGCTGTTGTAGCAGTGTCCCTGGCTGTTGTTTGCATCTGCAGGAAGAAGTGCCTGTCATTGAAGAATGGTATGAAAACACAATGTGCATGGCTTATCAGGATAGGAGATGTTTGTCTCCCCTTAGACAAATCACTAGCTCATTTTATATTGCCATATGATATGAATGACGCTAAGACGTCTCTCGGAAATAAACACCTCCATTATAAACATGAAAATATTTGCAAAATAGCTGTCGACCTGCATTTTTAGTAGGCCTATGTATTTAATTATTTTGTAAGGAGCAGTTAGAATGATATGAAACAGAAAATGTAAACATGAGCTGCACCACACTGTTAATACACTATTGATGACTGGGATGATTTGATCACGCAATAATTGTTACGAACATGACACGGGTACAAGCTGTTATAGTGTGGGAGATATGTGTTTCCAGATCCGTCGAGGCAGAAAGAAGAGGAGTCTGTGTAAGTACTTGTGGCTCTTGCTATACTTAACTAAGTGAGAACTGAAACATGTTGTTGCTGAATTGAAAGCAGAACAGATGTGTAGATCATTGTACCCTGTTATTACTGTATCAGTATAGACTATATCACTTGTGATAAAACGTAATTCGCAGTGGAAAGTTAATTCATGTTATATGGACACACACAATAGAATATCCTGCAATGTGACGCTACTGTTTCTATACAGATATCATGAGGTAGCTGCATCTACCGTGACAACTCAGCACAGTCGCCAGCAACATCGTCAGTCGGGTAAAACAAGGATTATAGACTGGACATTAGTCACATTGCTGGACCCGAAAAAAACAATATTGACTGTGGAAGAAGACGGTGGTCGATGTTGTTTTGTTTACCATAAAGCATTTAGTGGCCTAAAATATGATTGTTTTTATGTAAGAAAGCGACAAAGGCAGATTCAAAATAGAATGACACGAGATCGCTCCTTGGCGAATGAAATGGCGGAATTTCAAGTACATAAAGAAAAGAGGTATATATCCAATCCTTATCAACCAATGCTAGGATTCAATGCGAATGTTTCAACCTGGTTATTGACGATCGTTTCAGTGATATGCAGGTCGTATGTCCTTGTTTCATAAAATATTAAGGTCACAAGGAGGATTAAGATTGATTACCCACCACTAGTATTTATTGCGAGCTCAATCTTGTCACAAATAGGTTTCCTGTGCATGGTTTGTACAGGGGCGACCACAGGCTGATGTGTAATAATATCATTACAGGCGCGGGGACATCTGGCAGCACTTACGACGCCCTCACATCTGACAGGGACACGCCAACTGAAGCACCAACTTACGAGAAACTAGAGAAACAGTACGTGAACATGGCGGTGTCTGCTAATGATGAGACCTAACTGCAAAGACCAAATTGTGTACAGTGTACGAAGGTCAAAGCAGCACATTCACATGTCTCGTTATACGTCTTCCATGAGGTCTTGGCTTACATCAGTGGGTTGGCTCTATCTTTCCATTTGAAAACGTCTGAGACGCAATCATTCGAAGTGCCGAGTTGCGTCCCGTAGGTGTGCCAGACGTGATCGTGTGTCTCTCAGATTCGTTGTGGTTACCCTTCGTAGCTTTTCCGCACGTACCTCTGATCATGGGTTTCTTCAAATCAGTTTTCCTGCTGCACCAAGCGTTGACGCCATATCTATAACTGAAGATTTCCTACACAGCTGCCTTAAACTCCTTACCCAATAAGAGCTACTGATTTCAGAGATGTACATTGTTTCACCAAAGCAATCTCATTTTCAGAAACTTATACATATTTACATGTATATACATATACATATTTTTAAAGACAGCTCATGAGAGATTATGTATTCTCTGAGGATGGTTAGATATAGCTGTAGTCACTAAAGCACTGTGCAGTAGGGACAATACGGCGGGCTTCACAAAGACACATGCCACGACATAGTATACACATGAAGCCTCATAGTAGACTTGACGTACGTATGAAGCGTTAACTTATTTTCCAATCTCGTGTGCGGAATTATCGTTATGATATTGAGGGGCAGCATTACCCAATCGTCACTCAGTTCTCTATGTACATCTGCATTTCTTGGGTGTACGCTCAAAATATAAATATGATTTTGAAAAAGTACATTATTATCAGTCTTACTTCTTTCATTTGGAGCCTCTTGATATCCGTTAGCTGTTGCGACAAGAAGATTATGATAATACATGACACCAGCTGTGACAATGATGACATGGGTTTTTCCCCAAAATGCAATAGGCACTGTGTGTATCTTCTGGAGAAAACTGTTGTTTCCATGATTGCCTGCATCGTCAAGCGGAATGTCAGGGGTATCAAAAGATAATAAAATGATAGAACTCGTTGTTACACTGCCTGGCACTCGGCAGTAAGGAGATACAGTACAATGTGTCTGAGTTGGGTATCTCTTCACACCATTACTGTATAACTGGCATAAGTCTAGACTCGAACAAGCAGCGACACATACACATACATCCACGTCGCTTTGCAGTGCAATGATAATGAAAGTCTTTTCAAACCCCATTTCATCTCCCCTTTGTTTGGCAACGATCGCAGTTTTAACAGCTGGTTATTTATCATATAGTCTTCTCGAGGTTTGACAAGACAGACCATTTGAAAAAAAGTGTTAATCTCTGTTACAAATCTAAAAAATTACTATATAAACTATGTACTTGAATAAATATGTCAATTGTCAAGCAGACTGAGTTGTTTGTTCCTCACATTCAGCAGTGTTAAATTCGCACATGCAACGCAAGGCTCATGTGAACGTGACGGCCTTGAAGCTTCTTTATTCTTCAGGGAAAGTGAGTGTTATGTTTTTATGCCACTTTCAGCTATATTCCAGCAATGATGAATGACTTATACATGTACAAATTCTCCAGCCCCAAAGCTGGAAACATAAAGAATTTCACCGAAGTGTCTCTGATATCAAATATATCAACACAATTCTTACAAGAGAAAAAATTCCAAGGCTTGAGCGATGATAAAGACAGGAGGTATTTATCATCCAAATTCACAGTCATGGTATGAGACAATAGATCCATTGAGTTCATTATGTTCATTATGAAAAACACACAGAATATATTAACTAGAGTTCAATATAATTATTTAAATAGTATCTACAGGTTTCCAGATCATCTATGCACAGAACAGAATCAGAATTTATCACATTATTAACCATTCACCCAGTGATTATACACAATGATAAATAACATATACATGTATATGTACAAATATTACATATATTTTCCAGTATCCTTACATAACATTCCCCCAAGACTGGAAACATAAAGAATCTCACCGGAGTGTCTTTTGACATCAAATATATCAACACGGGTCTTTAAAGTGTAAAATTCCAGAATTGAGTGATGGTAAAGACAGGTGGGTGAGATTTTATTTATCATCCAAAATCATTCTTCAATCTTTTACATTTTGTAAACAGTAATAATTAACTAGTGTCTTGAATGTTAAAAATACAGTAAACCATCTTCAGTAGCAGAGAGTATTGATGTCATTTGATTGTGATGTCCATGTAACTGAAGATTTTACAATAGTCTGTTTTGAAAAATGTACATACAAGATCAAATATGCACTCAACCCTCCTTGGTTAAACAATCATTTGATCAACATAAAACAAACAAATGTGTCATGATTTATGTTTATTTGAGTCGTATCAAGACTCTTTTGCTTAACAATAACTATTTCAGTCAACATTGTCATACAATGAAGCAAATATATTCCACTGTGAGTATTGAACTTTCCACAATAATGTTTGCGCTAATCGAAAGAGAGGATCAAGTGTATATGACACCAAATTAAAAATGCATTATCGGCCATACGACGTTTGCTAACTGCGTCCGATGACTTTAATGGTAGTGTAGCCGGATGGTGGTGCTAACTCTGAATGAGTTATAGCCACATAAGTACCACCCACTTATAACCCCCTAGTATTTATTCTATACATAAATACATATATACATACATATATACATGTTCATCTATTATCACCATCACATCATTCTGTGTTCATTATATGTTGTCCTTGTCTGCAGTTGAATGTCAGCCAACTAACATCAACCCTGATACCCTTATGCAGCCTCTGTGATTTCTCCAGCTTCACCTGGACTTGTTATACAATGTTTCATCAAAGTGCTATTATTTACAAAGGAAACGTTAAGAGGTTGTGATCAGTGAATTATCTTGTGTTCCCAATATCGAAGTATGGAACATTCTGATAATAGACTACATGTATAACACGATTGTGTATAAGACTTGCTATTCAGTCAGTGACAAGGAGTTACATGTAACGTGATCAGCGTGACGCCAGAGAGTATTCGTCAAGTTCCCAGTGAGACAAATTCATTAATCGGTACAAAGCAATGAATAGTGCAGCAACTTGACATATATACTTAATGATTGCCGTCAAAAAGTTATCGCCTTGTAGCAGGCTGTATAAATTAAATTTGTCAAACTATCCTTTCGTCTACGTTCAAGTATGGCCCATGCGAGAACATTATTTTCTAAGTATCTAAGTATGAGAATGTTCGTGACCCAAATTGACTCTTTCACCCTTTTGTACTCTTATTAGCTACATCCCAGAAGAAGGAATTGCTCATAGCTGGGAAATATTTGCTGAAAACCTAAAAAAATATGCATTTTGTTAATTTATACATTTTAGTCTTAATTATGCATTTAGTGCTTTTCATTAGTCCCACTTGTTAAAATGAAATGAACAAAGTTCACATCAATATTAACTCATCTGGTAACATTCATGGTTATGAATTGTTTGACAGGCATTACTTAGAAGCTGACGGATGACAAAGTAGACACAATTTGTTAAGGCGGCGTTTCGGTATAGATCCTTGTTTCGTTTTCAAGTTTAAATGTTTGCCTAATGTCTCATATTATGCATATTCACAGTCAGAAAGAGCCCTTATTCCACCTTATGCGTTGATGCCATTGCAAAGACTATTGTGATCATGAAGTCATATTGTCAAGTGACCCGGTCAATTAAGACAATGAACAGAGTTACGTCCCATAGTCGTCCCAGGATCCTAAATTCTCTCTGATTACGATTATTGTTCTGTCAGCACAACATCCTTGCTCGCTGGTTTCACAACAATCAATCTTTGCTCTTTCTCGCTCATTAAGCTGACACAGTGTAATACAACCTGAATACTGCTTAAAGCCCCTTTAAACCAACTCTCTAACACCAAGGCACAATAATGTACACAACGACCGCCTTAACATGACATAGATATTAATGCGTGGTTGACGGGTATATATGTGTTGTTGCTTTGTGTCACAGTAACACTTACCCCTGTACACACCACCCGGAAGTTGAAAGGCTCACCTGAAGTAGATATACCCGACTACATACCAACATGTGTATATGTCAGTTCAGGGAAGTCTACAAATAGTCTGTGCAAAATCTTTCATGGAGATCAAAATACGCCATTTGTGGATTATTATCCTGATCTCATGTGGTGCCAGATGTAAGTATATGTGAATTATATACGTGAAAATAGTACAGTTGAACTGCTTCACTGCACACAGCCCAGCACAGCGAACATTCTCGTGTGTGCTGTTCAGCAGAACGTACATTCTCGTGTGCGCTGTACAGTAGAACGTACATACTCGTGTATGCCATTCTTTGGAATGAATCAGGTTCCGATCAATCTCTCAATAAAGATATTCTTTCAGTCTTGAGATCGTTAAACTCTAGCAATAACCTGACTAATGTAATTATACACGCTGTGCACAGGACTTAACAACAAGCAGGCCTCCATGCGTTAACCCTCTAACGCGCAGTACGTGATGTCCTCCGATTACATGCTTAGTCATACATGTGGCTGTTCACAAGGGATTTGTTCTAAACGGTTGGACGATGTGTACATATAACATGTAGGTAATCGGAGGTGTCGACGTTCCTCTGTCCCGTATTCACCAGTGTTATCACCGGCCTATGCCACTCACTGTGCGATCACTAGCGGAATAACGCACCCATTGTATGTGTAATTGAATGCTAAGCCATGTATGTAAAGATGCATAGAAATAAGAGGAAGTTAATCCCCGGGCAGTGACACCACATCAGCCCCTCTGTGTACAGGTGATATCACTTTAGTATCATTTGTCCAGCAATCATTCACCAGTTATGTATATATATAGCATTCAAACAAGCACAATGACGCCACCACGGGGGTTTTGACAGCAATGTAGGTCACAGGTACAAGCGACGTCCTGACAATTTCCAACCCCCAGTCCTGAAACACACCACCAAGACGTCAGAGGATACCTTATGTCGAGTTAAAAGTACACGTTTAGGGTTACGGCATTTTACAACAAATAGGAGAGGGGACATAGGGCTTATCGTCACGTTCAAGTAACTGCAGTTATATAGCGTTATACATGCATGTGTTCGTGAGCGTGTGTGTGTGTTGTGCGTGGGTGGGTGGGTGGGTGTGTATTTGTGACGTCACACTGTTGTCCTTGCAGTTGATTCTGCGCCAGGAAATACTAGCCATACGGAACGTGCATTTTAAAACTATAGGTCATTATGCAAAATAAAGTGAAATTTGGGCGTCTTTCCTTTTTCCAGAATCAACAGATTTTCATGATATTTCGATTCTGTAGCATATTTAAACGTTTTTTGATATGACGCTGTAGCAAATAGAATTTGAATGGATGTGACATCTAAAACACCGTGATTAGGCAAGAATGCTCAACTCGCTGAAGGGTTGGGGGGGGGGGGGGTGCGGTCGGGTAGACTTGTGGTTAAAGCGTTCGTTCGTCACGCCAAAGTGTGAGTGAGTGAGTGAGTGAGTTGAGTTTAACGCCGCTTTTAACAGTATTCCAGTTATATCGCAGCATGTCAGCTTAATGTGGGAGGAAAGCCCGAAGTGATGCAGGTCTCAGACATTTACCACTTCGGTGAAACCCACGAGCACTGGTATGGTGCTGACAAACCTAGAAACATAATTGGGGCGAACCGGGATTGAAACCCACAATCATAGGTTTCTTGCGTGCCCAAGGGACGCAACTCTGCACAGCGAATCGCGGCGCCTTAGACAACTAGGCCACCCGTGCCCCGTCACGCCAAAGACCCGGGTTCGATTCCCAACATGGGTACAATGTGTGAAGCTCAGTTCTGGTGTTCCCGGCCATGAAAGTTCTGGAATATTGCTAAAAGTGGCATAAAACCATACACACTACAACAACAACAACATACTAATATTGAATTAATCACATTTAGAAATAACACAGTATAGCACATGTCACAGTAGTATGACAGATACAAAAAAAGGGAGATAAGCGATACCTTACTTCTCACATCTAACAAGAAATAAATAGTATTACATTGAAGACAACCACTTTCATATGTTCAATAGACGTTTTTTGCTAGAACTTTAGTTCATATATAATACTATCCATTCTATGCCATAATAACATTGGACTTTTTTACAAACAATATATATGCTAATCTCATGACCACTCTCTTTAGTACCTCTCATCTTTAGCTCAACATCATTAGTACGACACCACGAGGTACATTCTCGTTGAGGCAGATGATCCAATCAGCAAACCAAAATCCTCGATATCATAAATAAGATTCCCACTCACATGAAATACATGTGCTATTCATTAACCTGGCCCAAACGAAGAACAGGTAAGAGAGAATACCATGAACAATACCTTTGTTAATAAAACTGTATAACACAAACAGGAAACGGTTTTGTGCAAATTCTATTGAATTTATATATACAAAATAAAATACAACTTGAAAACATCCATAAATTCCTCACTGTTGCAGATAACCAGTGTTTGCATGTATAGCAGTACCAAATAACTGACTCTATGTTAAAGTGGTCGCTGAGATTGTGCAGGCTCATTCGCGATATTTCACATTCTCAATTTGCACTTACACAGGTTTTATACGTATTTGAAACGTTAGGGTATTTGTGTTCAATATGTTGAAAAGTCGACTTTTTCTAGTCACAGATGGTGAGAGTGTCATCGTTAGAGAGACGGAAACGGCCAGATTCAGGTGGCAGGTGCCACGAGGGACATCTGTAACTGCAATGTATGTGCTAAACCCAAATGGGACCGGCGTCCTCCTCGCTAACACAGCAAACCGGCACCTTGTTCTTCCTTCACACTTCAGTGGGAACTTGTCGGCGGGGCTTGTGTCCTTTGATATGAACAATGTCAGCAGATCTGATGCTGGGACTTACACTTGTGGTAACGGAGGACTGAGTGATATCATTCCGAACTGTGGACAGACGCTCGTTGTTCTAGGTGAGTGTATATCAATGCAATTCGATTTTTAGCCCTACATTTCCATCCTCAGATGCTGAGAGTCAGACTACAGCCATCGCCTACCCTGGAGATAACAGTACAGTCAGCTTCCTCATCCCACAAGGTGGTCTTGGGACAGGATCTTCATTCTACTTTGTTACACCAAGTGGTGTGATAGCCTTTATTCTTACAGCATCGGACGTATTCATAGCCACAGATCCATATAAAGATAGAGTAATTTTTGAAGGCAGCTATTCCTCGAGGAACATCACATTTGTGCTGAAGAACATTACAAGATCGGATGCAGGACATTATAATTGTAGCACTGCGGGGTCTACCAGTCATATACCGAACTGTGGCTTGAAGCTTATAGTCATCGGTATGTTGTTTACATTTGATAAATCAACCATGTGCATACGATATGCATGTGTATCAGGAGCCAACTCAAATCAGAATAGAAAGGATTGTGTGTCTTCCTCACCTGACTCTAATAATATATAAAATGACATAATATATACAAATAAACGACTTATCATAGCAAAATTTGTGTGTCTTGTAAAAGCGTGCCAACAATCATTTCAGGTGAGCCAACCAAGCCAGTCATATCACTTCAATCTACTCCCGTGGTTGGCAGGAACGTCACAATGACGTGCTCATCTACATCTACAACACTGCCTGCAGATCATGGACTGACCTTCACCTACACCTGGAAGATAGATGGTGTCAACATTAACTCGCCAGGTGGCGCTAGTCTAACAGTTCTGGTTGAGAGTCATGACCCACAAGATATCACCTGCCACGTGACAGAGGATGAGGGCCTGGGGGGAGATAGCGACGTTCTGATGATAACTCCTGACTGTAGGTATATAACTATAGATTACCAGATACACATCGGTATGTGGTGGTACTTGTTGTTAGACAGTGTAACCACAGTGGAATGTCTACAACTTTGAACTGCATACAAATGGTGTAATGCCAAGGTTACCGTCACTCTGAACACTATTCCGATTGAATTAAACTGAACAAAGATAGATTATACTTTTCCTAACTTGCCTGTACAGCACAAAGTGGAAGGTTCATAATGTATATATAAATACTCAATAGTGTAATATTACTTGCTGAACAAAATACCCTGTAATGATAAATATGCTATTTGAAAGCACTACTGTACGTGTGTATTGGGAAAGTGTTGCTTGGTTTGTAATATATATTATAAAAAAAGGCTTTGAGTTTGAATTGATCATAGTATACACATGCACAACAGTTAAGCGCCACCGACCATATTTGTGAGCTGTTTCTTTCTAATATAACGAGATGTATGTACGAGTGTTATAAGCCGTATATGTAAACCTCATGTGATGCAAAAGTTGTCCCAAAGCAAGTTTTTCTTGTGTTCCAAAAGAATATGAGCAGAATGGAATTTTACCCAAGACCAGAAATTGAAGGATTAGAAAACATTGAAAAACTTTTTCTGTCATGTAACTGTCATGATATCAGCAGATCAAATCAGTTGTCACATAGACACCCTAGGGTGTGCAGAGTCTATTGCAAGACAGAAACGTCAGTAACGTGTGTATGATCCACGGACATTGACCACAGCTTCAACCCTACGCCCTCATACTCATTACAAGTCGTTGAATGCTTCTCTGAGGCAAACGGATCCATTCTTCATGAAGTGCGGCTTCAAGTCCAGCGAGATTTTGAACTGGGGGATCACTATGTCTGATTTTCCGGCCAAGAATGTCCAAGAGATGCTCAATCGGATTAAGATCCGGACTACAGGCCGGCCAAGGAAGAGTAACAATAGCTTCTTGACGCAAATAAGCCAAAACTGCCCGAGATCTTTGTGGTCTAGCATTGTCGTCCATGTAAACAGGTCTTGTCTGAAGAGGATGGTTGTCTTAATGAGGGACTACCACTGGACAAAGAACGGCATCTTGGCATTGTTAGCAATTCAGGTTTCCACGAATTGTCACCAGCGGAAGTTTGCAGCCGAAGGAAACACAACCCCCTGCCACATGCTAAGGTCTTCTGGATGTTACTTGGTGCAAAACGAGCATTACGTTGCCTCCAAACACGTATTCGACCATCAACAGTTCAAAGGAGCATTCGACACTCGTCAGACCAATGGATCCTTCTCCAGTTGGCCAAGTTCCATCGACTATGGGCACAACACCATATCAGACGATTCCCCATGTGCCTCTCAGTCAGTTGAGTGAGTGAGTGAGTGAGTGAGTATGGTTTTACGCCGCTTTTAGCAATATGCCAGCAATATCACGGCGAAGACACCATAAATGGGCTTCACACATTGTACCCATGTCGGGAATCGAACCTGGGTCTTCGGCGTGACGAGCGAACGCTTTAACCACTAGGCTACCCGACCGCCCCCAGTCAGTTGAGGACGTTTTACTGGTCTTCTGGCGTTATATCTGATGGATAATTCACTGCAGTCTTAAATCTGTTCATGTGGCAAATGGATTTCGTCTGACTATCCTTAAAAGATGTCTATCCTCTCTGTTAGAGGTCTTTCTTGGACTAAGAGACCTATGCCTGTCATTGACATCATTGGTTTGACCATGTTTGACAATCAAACGAGTGATAACACTGATGACGACCCATTTGTCTTGCAGTGGCCCTGCATGACATGCCAGCAATTTTCATGCCTATCACTTGCCATCTTTCAGCGTTCGTTTCCTTTCCTTGTGGTATCTGGACAGATGTGGGTTCATGAAACTATGGAGGCCTAATTCAATCATCTTTCGTATTTCTGATTCCCACACGTGAAATCAAGAGACTATGAATATGGTGGCGCTTAATTTTTGTGCATGTGTATATAACACTATATATATTTATATTCTAAAACGACACATGTGTTTCTCCTTGATGATACAAATGGAACGTTTAGAAGAACGTATTCAGTATTGAGTTATATTTCTAATTACTTTCGTTTATGTAACTAAAAACCAAGTTTGAATTGATTCGTAGCACTGATCTTACAGATCCTCCGTACAATGCCAGCATCTCGTCAACATCTGTACAAGTCAAGGAGGCTGACGTCGTACCCCAGGTCACGTGTGTCAGCACGTGTCGACCTGCATGCTCATATTCCTGGAAACAAGGATCTCAGACAGTCGTGACTGGACAGGTCCTCAGTCTTGGTGCAGCAATTAGGACCA
This sequence comes from Haliotis rufescens, assembly GCF_023055435.1. Classification (NCBI taxonomy): domain Eukaryota; kingdom Metazoa; phylum Mollusca; class Gastropoda; order Lepetellida; family Haliotidae; genus Haliotis; species Haliotis rufescens. The sequence goes on from NW_025964354.1 coordinate 2,126,571, forward strand.
TGGCTGGCAGCTACGTGTGCACGGCAACTAACACATATGGCATAACACAGAGTCCTGCTGTTTCACTTGATGTCCAATGTGCGTATGGCTGCATTTAATGTTAGAGTAAACCATGCTTGTGATAAGAGGCGACGAACGGGATCTGGCCCTCTGACTTGCGTAGATCGATGCTCATGATTTCAATCACTGGATTGTCTGGTCCAGAAACGATTCAACAACAACTGGCGTTAAACAACAAACAAATCATGTATAATAAAATAGAGTCTGGATCAGACAATAGAGTAATTGACATCATGAGCATCAATTTACGGCAATTGTGATAACATGACAAACAACCAAAGATATACATGTAACATCACCACGGCTGATAACCCAATCCCTCTGGTCGCCTTTTACGATCCATTGTAAACCGGAAACTTCACGGCGTGCTGAGAATGATTATTAAAGTGAATGAAACATGATGACATGCTGGAACTAGTTTGTATGAAATATGGAATATAAAACACAGGTGGTCAAATTTACTTGAGTGAGTGATAATGGTTTTACACCGCTTTTAGCAATATTCCAGCAATATCATGGCGGGGCCAGCAGAAATGGGCTTCACACATTGTACCCATGTGGGGAATCGAACCCGGGTCTTCGGCGTGACGACCGAACGCTTTAACCACTAGGCTACCCCACCAACCCCAAACTTACTTGATACATCATATATATTTACAGAGATGGTTTGCATATTTCAGCGTCTTCACTGTTGTATTGACATATTTTATCTAAAATGAAGTGAAGATACATATCACAATGTTTCTTAGTTTGCATAATTTAGACGAGTCGCATTACAACTACGACGGATGGACAAAGTAAAGGTATAATTTAAATCCGCCTTTCACTCTTCAGATAAACCATCTGCAGTTTTAATGGCTAATGGTCAGTCCAATGCAGCTGGAGTTGACGAAAGAGGCTCTGTGGTTCTGTCATGCGCAGTAGACAGTAATCCTTTCTCCAGCATCTCCATCATGAACGGCACTATTCGACTGAACCATGTGACAGAGGCAGCCACCGCCAGTTTCAACTGGACTGGAGCGGATTGTCTTGACGGCGGCGTCTACACGTGTCTTGCAAGGAACATAGTTGGTGAAATGACAGCATCAGTAACAGTAAATATAAAATGTAGGTACCTTGATGAGACTCTAAAGGTATCTGGTTTAATAACCAAGATATTCACACATCTATTGATATATTCTACAGCCACGTATGCCACCTGGAAGTAGTATGTCCAATATTGAGCGTAAATTTTATGGGAAATTAGAAGGTGATATGTTGACTCATATCCTCATACTGACTTGTCAAGAAGCAATGTATTTGACAAGAAGGACGACTTTTCGATAAAGAAACTGCACTGATGTATAAAACTATAAAGTCACTGTCATTGCAATAAAATACTTGACAAAGAAATATTTTCAATGCAGGGAGAAACACGTGAAAAGAATTACTTCTTACATTAAAGGTTCCCCGCGGCTCAATTTCCAATACCCCCCAGGGAGGGACGTGTATGTTGACATAGGACAGCCAATCAGATTACAGGTGTACATCCTGGCCTTTCCACAACCGACTTTCACCTGGTTTAAACAGAATGGAGGTAGTGCAGAACCTGTCGACCTGTCAAAATGGCGCCAGTATGACGAGGCCATGACGTCATATATTGTCACAGATATTGTTGAAGAGACGGATTATGGAGTGTATTATGTAAACGTCACAAACACACTTGGAAGGTTCCGAATGCAATTTCAACTTGGAAAGAAAGGTAAGTTTGAATGAAATAATTGAACTCGCCTTTTACTTGCAATATAAGTAGTTTTACGGAAACACTATTATAGGAAACTGATTAAGGTATGTTATTGTTTGTGTCCATGTTTGCAAAGGACAACTGTAACAAATTAATTTTTGACTGATAACACACACATATATACACACCCTTAGAGTGATTGTTTTCTTGTGATCATATCATGAAACTCCACGTCGTTTCCTTGTTCAATCTATACTATGTCCCTCATCACATACAGCAACGCTTTCTGTACCACTTCCAGTGTCAAAACAAAGCCGGCAGCTACATCCTTCAGTGGACGCCTGGTGGTGATGATGGGACAAGAGGCGTAGGGTTCCTGGTGGAACAAAGACTGCCACAGGCTAACTGGACCACAGTCTCCGCCATTGTTGAAAGTGATGGTGTGAGGAGACAGGTGCAGCTACCTGAGTCTGGAGACAGGACCGTCTTCTTCAGGCTCTATGCTACAGAGGGCGCTGCAAGGACGTCACCAGTGACGGCATCATGTACAACAGTCACTGCTGCAGTCGACAATGGTATGTCAAACCGATAATGATTTTAGCGGTTCGTCGTTTGAGTTTTTTGTAGCTCACGTTTATAACGTCTCCAAGAAAGGTATTCTTAATTAGAATAAGGAAAGATGATCATTAAACTTGAAGTTTTCACACCCCTTCCATGGTTTGAGAATACAATGAAGCAGGTTAAATGTGATGCACTTCAAGACAGACCAAAGGTCTAAGCAACAATATATAATTTCTCTAACCTGGGCGTTCGGATATCATATCTACCCGATGACTTGTTTTGATAGATGAAGTTATCCAAACTAACATCTCTTTCTCTGTGTTCAGGTGAGCTATCGTTTGGAGCAGGAGTGGGCGTTGGCTTTGGTGTTGCAGTAGCTGTTGTAGCAGTGTCCCTGGCTGTTGTTTGCATCTGCAGGAAGAAGTGCCTGTCATTGAAGAATGGTATGAAAACACAATGTGCATGGCTTATCAAGATCAGAGATGTTCGTCTCCCCTTAGACAAATCAGTAGCTCATTTTATATTGCCATATGATATGAATGACGCTAAGACGTCTCTCGGAAATAAACACCTCCATTATAAACATGAAAATATTTGCAAAATAGCTGTCGACCTGTATTTTGAGCAGGCCTATGTATTTCATTCTTTTGTAAGGAGTGGTTAGAATTATATGAAACAGAAAATGTAAACATGAGCTGCACCACACTGTTAATACACTATTGATGACTGGGATGATTTGATCACGCAATAATTGTTACGAACATGACACGGGTACAAGCTGTTATAGTGTGGGAGATCTGTGTTTCTAGATCCGTCGAGGCAGAAGGAAGAGGAATCTGTGTAAGTACTTGTGGCTCTTTCTATACTTAACTAAGTGAGAACTGAAACATGTTGCTGAATTGAAAGTGGAACAGATGTGTAGATCAGTACCCTGTTATTACTGTATCAGTATAGACTATATCATTTGTGATAATACGTAATTCGCAGAGGAAAGTTAATTCATGTTATATGGACACACACAATAGAATATCCTGCAATGTGACGCTACTGTTTCTAAACAGATATCATGAGGTAGCTGCATCTACCGTGACAACTCAGCACACTCGCCAGCAACATCGTCAGTCAGGTAAAACAAGGATTATAGACTGGACATTAGTTACATTCCTGTTTACTGGACCCGAAAAAAACAATATTGACTGTGGAAGAAGACGGTGGTCGATGTTGTTTTGTTTACCATAAAGCATTTAGTGGCCTAAAATATGATTGTTTTTATGTAAGAAAGCGACAAAGGCAGATTCAAAATAGAATGACATGAGATCGCTCCTTGGCGAATGAAATGGCGGAATTTCAAGTACATAAAGAAAAGAGGTATATATCCAATCCTTGTCAACCAATGCTAGGATTCAATGCGAATGTTTCAACCTGGTTATCGACGATCGTTTCAGTGATATGCAGGTCGTATGTCCTTGTTTCATAAAATATTGAGGTCACAAGGAGGATTAAGATTGATTACCCACCACTAGTATTTATTGCGAGCTCAATCTTGTCACAAATAGGTTTACTGTGCATGATTTGTACTGGGGGCGACCACAGGCTGATGTGTAATAATATCATTACAGGCGCGGGGACATCTGGCAGCACTTACGACGCCCTCACATCTGACAGGGACACGCCAACTGAAGCACCAACTTACGAGAAACTAGAGAAACAGTACGTGAACATGGCGGTGTCTGCTGATGATGAGACCTAACTGCAAAGACCAAATTGTGTACAATGTACGAAGGTCAAAGCAGCACATTCACATGTCTCGTTATACGTCTTCCATGAGGTCTGGGCTTACATCAGTCGCTTGACTCTATCTTTCCATTTGAAAACGTCTGAGACGCTATCATTCGAAGTGCCGAGTTACGTCCCTTAGGTGTGCCAGACGCCCGTGATCGTGTGTCTCTCAGATTTAGTTGTGGTTACCCTTCGTAGCTTTTCCGCACCGTACCTCTGATCGTGGGTTTCTTCAAATCAGTTTTCCTCCTGCACCAAGCGTTGACGCAATATATATAACTGAAGATTTCCTACACAGCTGCCTTAAACTCCTTACCCAATAAGAGCTACTGATTTCAGAGATGTACATTGTTTCACCAAAGCAAGCTTATTTTCAGAAACTTATACATATTTACATGTATATACATATACATATTTTTAAAGACAGCTTAAGAGAGATTATGTATTGTCTGAGGATGGTTAGATATAGCTGTAGTCACTAAAGCACTGTGCAGTAGGGAACAATACGGCGGGCTTCACAAACACACATGCCACGACATAGTATACACATGAAGCCTCATAGTAGACTTGACGTACGTATGATGCGCTAACTTATTTTCCAATCTCGTGTGCGGAATTATCGTTATGATATTGAGGGGCAGCATTACCCAATCGTCACTCAGTTCTCTATGTAAATTTGCATTTCTTGGGCGTACCAGAAAACTACGACCTTCGGTTCGAGTACCAGATTCGCCCTCTTTATAATTCTAGGTTTGTCAGCACCATACCCATGCTCGTGAGTTTCACCAGAGTTGACTAGCTCTGATAATAATACTCACCAAAGCACTGTTAGCTAACTCACTCAGCTAAACAATTGTTCAACAAACTGTATACGCTCAAAATATAAATATGATTTTGAAAATGTACATTATTATGAGTCTTACTTCTTTCATTTGGAGACTCTTGATATCCGTTAGCTGTTGCGACAAGAAGATTATGATAATACCTGACACCAGCTGTGACAATCAACTCACAGAGCCTATGCCACGATCCAAATCTTTCCCACCATTGGAAACATCATTGCTGACAGTGATGACATGGTTTTTCCCCAACATGCAATAAGCACTGTGTGTATCTTCTGGAGAAAACCGTTGTTTCCGTGATTGCCTGCATCGTCAAGCGGAATGTCAGGGGTATCAAAAGATAATAAAATGATAGTACTTGTTGTTACCCTGCCTGGCACTCGGCATTAAGGAGATACAGTACAATGTGTCTCAGTTGGGTATCTCTTCACACCATTACTGTATAACTGGCATAAGTCTAGACTCGTACAAGCAGCGGCACATACACATACATCCACGTCGCTTTGCAGTGCAATGATAATGAAAGTCTTTTCAAAACCCATTTCATCTCCCCTTTGTTTGGCAACGGTCGCAGTTTTAACAGCTGGTTATTCATCATAGTCTTCTCGAGGTTTGACAAGTCAGACCATAAGAAAAAAAGTGTTAATCTCTGTTACAAATCTACAAAATTACTATATAAACTATGTACTTTAATAAATATGTCAATTGTCAAGCAGACTGAGTTGTTTGATCCCCACCTTCAGCAGTGTTAAATTCGCACGTGCAACGCAAGGTTCATGTGAACGTGACGGCCTTGAAGCTTCTTTATTCTTCAGGGAAAGTGAGTGTTATGTTTTTATGCCACTTTCAGCTATTTTCCAGCAATGATGAATGACTTATACATGTACAAATTTTCCAGCCCCAAAGCTGGAAACATGAAGAATTTCACCGAAGTGTCTCTGATATCAAATATATCAACACAATTCTTACAAGAGAAAAAATTCCAAGGCTTGAGCGATGATAAAGACAGGAGGTATTTATCATCCAAAATCACAGTCATGGTATGAGACAATAGATCCATTGAGTTCATTATGTTCATTATGAAAAACACACAGAATATATTAAATAGATTTCAATATAATTATTTAAATAGTATCTACAGGTTTCCAGATCATCTATGCACAGAACAGAATCAGAATTTATCACATTATTAACCATTCACCCAGTGATTATACATAACGATAAATAACATATACATGTATATGTACAAATATTACATATATTTTCCAGTATCATTACATAACATTCCCCCAAGACTGGAAACATAAAGAATCTCACCGGAGTGTCTTTTGACATCAAATATATCAACACGGGTCTTTAAAGTGTAAAATTCCAGAATTGAGTGATGGTAAAGACAGGTGGGTGAGTGAGTGAGTGAGTTCGGTTTTACGCCGCTTTTAGCAATATTCCAGCAATATCACGGCGGGGGACACCAGAAATGGGCTTCACACATTGTACCCATGTTGGGAATCGAACTCGGGTCTTCGGCGTGACGAGTGAACGCTTTAACCACTAGGCTACCCGACCGCCCCCCAGGTGGGTGAGATTTTATTTATCATCCAAAATCATTCTTCCAACTTTTACATTTTGTAAACAGTAATAATTAACTACTGTCTTGAGTGTTGAAAATACAGTTAACCATCTTCAGCAGCAGAGAGTATTGATGTCATTTGATTGTGATGTCCATGCAACTGAAGATTTTACAATAGTCTGTTTTGAAAAATGTACATACAAGATCAAATTTTCACTCAACCCTCCTTGGTTAAACAATCATTTGATCAACATGAAACAAACTAATGTGTCATGATTTATGTTTATTTGAGTCGTATCAAGACACTTTTGCTGAACAATAACTATTTCAGTGAACATTGTCATACAATGAAGCAAATAACTTCAACTGTGAGTATTGAACTTTCCACAATAATGTTTGCGCTCGTTGAAAGAGAGGATCAAGTGTATATAACACCAAATTAAAAATGCATTATCGGCCATACCACGTATGCTAACTGCGTCCGATGACTTTAATGGTAGTGTAGCCGGGTGGTGGTGCTAACTCTGAATGAGTTATAGCCACATAAGTACCACCCACTTATAACCCCCTAGTATTCATTCTATACATAAATACATATATACATACATATATACATGTTCATCTATTTATCACCATCACATCATTCTGTGTTCATTATATGTTGTCTTTGTCTGCAGTTGAATGTCAGCCAACTAACATCAACCCTGATACCCTTATGCAGCCTCTGTGATTTCTCCAGCTTCACCTGGACTTGTTATGCAATGTTTCATCAAAGTGCTATTATTTACAAAGGAAACGTTAAGAGGTTGTGATCAGTGAATTAGCTTGTGTTCCCAATATCGAAGTATGGAACATTCTGATAATAGACTACATGTATAACACGATTGTGTATAAGACTTGCTATTCAGTCAGTGACAAGGAGTTACATGTAACGTGATCAGCGTGACGCCAGAGAGTATTCGTCAAGTTCCCAGTGAGACAAATTCATTAATCGGTACAAAGCAATGAATAGTGCAGCAACTTGACATATATACCTAATGATTGCCGTCAAATAGTTATCGCCTTGTAGCAGACTGTATAAATTAAATTTGTCAAACTATCCTTTCGTCTACGTTCAAGTATGGCCCATGCGAGAACATTATTTTCTAAGTATCTAAGTATGAGAATGTTCGTGACCCAAATTGACTCTTTCACCCTTTTGTACTCTTATTAGCTACATCCCAGAAGAAGGAATTGCTCATAGCTGGGAAATATTTGCTGAAAACCTAAAAAAATATGCATTTTGTTAATTTATACATTTTAGTCTTAATTATGCATTTAGTGCTTTTCATTAGTCCCACTTGTTAAAATGAAATGAACAAAGTTCACATCAATATTAACTCATCTGGTAACATTCATGGTTATGAATTGTTTGACAGGCATTACTTAGAAGCTGACGGATGACAAAGTAGACACAATTTGTTAAGGCGGCGTTTCGGTATAGATCCTTGTTTCGTTTTCAAGTTTAAATGTTTGCCTAATGTCTCATATTATGCATATTCACAGTCAGAAAGAGCCCTTATTCCACCTTATGCGTTGATGCCATTGCAAAGACTATTGTGATCATGAAGTCATATTGTCAAGTGACCCGGTCAATTAAGACAATGAACAGAGTTACGTCCCATAGTCGTCCCAGGATCCTAAATTCTCTCTGATTACGATTATTGTTCTGTCAGCACAACATCCTTGCTCGTTGGTTTCACAACAATCAATCTTTGCTCTTTCTCGCTCATTAAGCTGACACAGTGTAATACAACCTGAATACTGCTTAAAGCCCCTTTAAACCAACTCTCTAACACCAAGGCACAATAATGTACACAACGACCGCCTTAACATGACATAGATATTAATGCGTGGTTGACGGGTATATATGTGTTGTTGCTTTGTGTCACAGTAACACTTACCCCTGTACACACCACCCGGAAGTTGAAAGGCTCACCTGAAGTAGATATACCCGACTACATACCAACATGTGTATATGTCAGTTCAGGGAAGTCTACAAATAGTCTGTGCAAAATCTTTCATGGAGATCAAAATACGCCATTTGTGGATTATTATCCTGATCTCATGTGGTGCCAGATGTAAGTATATGTGAATTATATACGTGAAAATAGTACAGTTGAACTGCTTCACTGCACACAGCCCAGCACAGCGAACATTCTCGTGTGTGCTGTTCAGCAGAACGTACATTCTCGTGTGCGCTGTACAGTAGAACGTACATACTCGTGTATGCCATTCTTTGGAATGAATCAGGTTCCGATCAATCTCTCAATAAAGATATTCTTTCAGTCTTGAGATCGTTAAACTCTAGCAATAACCTGACTAATGTAATTATACACGCTGTGCACAGGACTTAACAACAAGCAGGCCTCCATGCGTTAACCCTCTAACGCGCAGTACGTGATGTCCTCCGATTACATGCTTAGTCATACATGTGGCTGTTCACAAGGGATTTGTTCTAAACGGTTGGACGATGTGTACATATAACATGTAGGTAATCGGAGGTGTCGACGTTCCTCTGTCCCGTATTCACCAGTGTTATCACCGGCCTATGCCACTCACTGTGCGATCACTAGCGGAATAACGCACCCATTGTATGTGTAATTGAATGCTAAGCCATGTATGTAAAGATGCATAGAAATAAGAGGAAGTTAATCCCCGGGCAGTGACACCACATCAGCCCCTCTGTGTACAGGTGATATCGCTTTAGTATTATTTGTCCAGCAATCATTCACCAGTTATGTATATATATAGCATTCAAACAAGCACAATGACGCCACCACGGGGGTTTTGACAGCAATGTAGGTCACAGGTACAAGCGACGTCCTGACAATTTCCAACCCCCAGTCCTGAAACACACCACCAAGACGTCAGAGGATACCTTATGTCGAGTTAAAAGTACACGTTTAGGGTTACGGCATTTTACAACAAATAGGAGAGGGGACATAGGGCTTATCGTCACGTTCAAGTAACTGCAGTTATATAGCGTTATACATGCATGTGTTCGTGAGCGTTTGTGTGTGTTGTGCGGTGGGTGGGTGGGTGTGTATTTGTGACGTCACACTGTTGTCCTTGCAGTTGTTGATTCTGCGCCAGGAGATACTAGCCATACGGAACGTGCATTTTAAAACTATATGTCATTATGCAAAATAAAGAGAAATTTGGGCCTCATTCCTTTTTCCGGAATCAACAGATTTTCATGATATTTCGATTCTGTAGCATATTTAAACGTTTTTTGATATGACGCTGTAGCAAATAGAATTTGAATGGATGTGACATCTAAAACACCGTGATTAGGCAAGAATGCTCAACTCGCTGAAGGGTTGGGGGGGGGGGGGGGGGGGGGGGGGAGGGAGGGTGCGGTCGGGTAGACTTGTGGTTAAAGCGTTCGTTCGTCACGCCAAAGTGTGAGTGAGTGAGTGAGTGAGTGAGTGAGTTGAGTTTAACGCCGCTTTTAACAGTATTCCAGTTATATCACAGCGTGTCAGCTTAATGTGGGAGGAAAGCCCGAAGTGATGCAGGTCTCAGACATTTACCACTTCGGTGAAACCCACGAGCACTGGTATGGTGCTGACAAACCTAGAAACATAATCGGGGCGAACCGGGATTGGAACCCACAATCATAGGTTTCTTGCGTGCCCAAGGGACGCAACTCTGCACAGCGAATCGCGGCGCCTTAGACGACTAGGCCACCCGTGCCCCGTCACGCCAAAGACCCGGGTTCGATTCCCAACATGGGTACAATGTGTGAAGCTCAGTTTTGGTGTTCCCGGCCATGAAAGTTCTGGAATATTGCTAAAAGTGGCATAAAACCATACACACTACAACAACAACAACATACTCATATTGAATTAATCACATTTAGAAATAACACAGTATAGCACATGTCACAGTAGTATGACAGATACAAAAAAAGGGAGATAAGCGATACCTTACTTCTCACATCTAACAAGAAATAAATAGTATTACATTGAAGACAACCACTTTCATATGTTCAATAGACGTTTTTGGCTAGAACTTTAGTTCATATATACTACTATCCATTCTATGCCATAATAACATTGAACTTTTTTACAAACAATATATATGCTAATCTCATGTCCACTCTCTTTAGTACAACCTCTCATCTTTAGCTCGACATCATTAGTACGACACCACGAGGTACATTCTCGTTGAGGCAGATGATCCAATCAGCAAACCAAAATCCTCAATATCATAAATAAGATTCACACTAACATGAAATACATGTGCTATTCATTAACCTGGCCTAAACGAAGAACAGGTAAGAGAGAATACCATGTACAATACCTTTGTTAACAAAACTGTATAACACAAACAGGAAACGGTTTTGTGCAAATTCTATTGAATTTATATATACAAAATAAAATACAACTTGAAAACATCCATAAATTCCTCACTGTTGCAGATAACCAGTGTTTGCATGTATAGCAGTACCAAATAACTGACTCTATGTTAAAGTGGTCGCTGAGATTGTGCAGGCTCATTCGCGATATTTCACATTCTCAATTTGCACTTACACAGGTTTTATACGTATTTGAAACGTTAGGGTATTTGTGTTCAATATGTTGAAAAGTCGACTTTTTCTAGTCACAGATGGTGAGAGTGTCATCGTTAGAGAGACGGAAACGGCCAGATTCAGGTGGCAGGTGCCACGAGGGACATCTGTCCTTGCAATGTATGTGCTGAACCAAAATGGAACCGGCGTCCTCCTCGCTAACACAGCAAACCGGCACCTTGTTGCTCCTTCATATGAAGCCCGTGTCAACTTCAGTGGGAACTTGTCGGCGGGGCTTGTATCCTTTGATATGAGCAATGTCAGCAGATCTGATGCTGGGACTAACACGTGTGGTAACGGAGGGCTGAGTGATATCATTCCGAACTGTGGACAGACGCTCATTGTTCTAGGTGAGTGTATATCAATGCAATTCGATTTTTAGCCCTACATTTCCATCCTCAGATGCTGAGAGTCAGACTACAGCCATCGCCTCCCCTGGAGATAACAGTAGAGTCAGCTTCCTCATCCCACAAGGTGGTCTTGGGACCGGATCTTCATTCTACTTTGTTACACCAAGTGGTGTGATAGCCTTTATTCTTACAGCATCGGACGTATTCATAGCCACAGATCCATATAAAGATAGAGTAATTTTTGAAGGCAGCTATTCCTCGAGGAACATCACATTTGTGCTGGAGAACATTACAAGATCGGATGCAGGACATTATAATTGTAGCAATGCAGGTTCTACCAATCAGATACCGAACTGTGGCTTGAAGCTTATAGTCATCGGTATGTTGTTTACATTTGATAAATCAATACATGTTGATATTCATAACCCTTTGTACAGTTACATCCTGTTCCCACAACCATGTGCATACACGTTGAACAGCTGTGGGATATGAATGTGTATCACACTGTGTCTGTAGCAGGAGCCATCTCAAATCAGAATAGAAAGTATTGTGTGTCTTCCTCACCTGACTCGAATAATATATAAAATGACATAATATAAACAAATAAACGACTTATCATAGCAAATTGTATGCTAGATTTACACTCCTTGTCACAAAATGTGTGTGTCTTGTAAAAGCGTGCCAACAATCATTTCAGGGCTCCTTTGTGACAGTAATAACATTATACAATAAAGAAGGATTTGAGGGACATGGCAAGGGCTATATGATAGTGAGTACAATGCAATGTTGCGTACAAGCCATCATGACAGATTAAACGACCTATCACAGTAGATTGTATACTACATTGTACATTCCTTCTCCAAGAATGTGTGTTTCTTGTAAAAGAGTGCCAACAATCATTCCAGGTGAGCCGACCAAGCCAGTCATATCACTTCAATCTACTCCCGTGGTTGGCAGGAACGTCACGATGACGTGCTCATCTACATCTACAACACTACCTGCAGATCATGGACTGACCTTCACCTACACCTGGAAGATAGATGGTGTCAACATTAACTTGCCAGGTGGCGCTAGTCTAACAGTTCTGGTTGAGAGTCATGACCCACAAGGTATCACCTGCCACGTGACAGAGGATGAGGGCCTGGGGGGAGATAGCGACGTTCTGATGATAACTCCTGACTGTAAGTATATAGCTATAGATTACCAGATACACATCTGTATGTGGTGCAACTGTAACCACATTGGAATGTCTACAACTTTGAACTGCATACAAATGGTGTAATACCAAGGTTACCGTCACGATATTCCGATTGAATTAAACTGAACAAAGATAGATTATACTTTTCCTAACTTGCCTGTACAGCACAAAGTGGAAGGTTCATAATGTATATATAAATACTCAATAGTGTAATATTACTTGCTGAACAAAATACCCTGTAATGATAAATACGATATTTGGAAGGCACTACTGTAGGTGTGTGTTGGGAAAGAGTTGCTTGGTTTGTAATATATATTATAAAACAAGGCTTTGAGTTTGAATTGATCATAGTATACACATGCACAACAGTTAAGCGCCACCCACCATATTTGTGAGCTGTTTCTTTCTAATATAACGAGATGTATGTACGAGTGTTATAAGCCGTATATGTAAACCTCATGTGATGCAAAAGTTGTCCCAAAGCAAGTTTTTCTTGTGTTCACATCAGGTGTCACATAGACACCCTAGGGAGTGCAGAGTCTATTGCAAGACAGAAACGTCAGTAACGTGTGTGTGATGGCATTGTTAGCAATTCAGGTTTCCACGAATTGTCCAGCGGAAGTTTGCAGCCGAAGGAAACACAACCCCCTGCCACATGCTAAGGTCTTCTGGATGTTACTTGGTGCAAAACGAGCATTACGTTGCCTCCAAACACGTATTCGACCATCAACAGTTCGAAGCAACATTCGACACTCGTCAGACCAATGGATCCTTCTCCAGTTGGCCAAGTTCCATCGACTATGGGCACGACACCATATCAGACGATTCCGCATGTGCCTCTCAGTCAGTTGAGGACGTTTTACTGGTCTTATGGCGTTATAACCAGCCGCTCTTAGGCGACGCCTTACGGTCATCGTCGAGAGTCTCTGATGGGTAATTCACTGCAGTCTTAAATCTGTTCAAGTGGCAAATGGATTTCGTCTGACTATCCTGAAAAGACGTCTATCCTCTCTGTTAGAGGTCTTTCTTGGACTAAGAGACCTATGCCTGTCATTGACATCATTGGTTTGACCATGTTTGACAATCAAACGAGTGATAACACTGATGACGACCCATTTGTCTTGCAGTGGCCCTGCATGACATGCCAGCAATTTTCATGCCTATCACTTGCCATCTTTCAGCGTTCGTTTCATTTCCTTGTGGTATCTGGACAGATGTTGGTTCCTGAAACTATGGAGGCCTAATTCAATCATCTTTCGTATTTCTGATTCCCACACGTGAAATCAAGAGACTATGAATATGGTGGCGCTTAATTTTTGTGCATGTGTATATAACACTATATATATTTATATTCTAAAACGACATATGTCTTTCTCCTTGATGATACGAATGGAACATTTAGAAGAACGTATTCAGTATTGAGTTATATTTCTAATTATTTGACTTTACAATCGAATTGCAATTACTTTCGTTTATGTAACTAAAAACCAAGTTTGAATTGATTCCAAGCACTGATCTTACAGATCCTCCGTACAATGCCAGCATCTCGCCAGCATCTGTACAAGTCAAGGAGACTGACGTCGTACCCCAGGTCACGTGTGTCAGCACGTGTCGACCTGCATGCTCATATTCCTGGAAACAAGGATCTCAGACAGTCGTGACTGGACAGGTGCTCAGTCTTGGTGCAGCAAACAGGACCATGGCTGGCAGCTACGTGTGCACGGCGACTAACGTATATGGCATAACACAGAGTCCTGCTGTTTCACTTGATGTCCAATGTGCGTAGGGCTGCATTTCATGTTAGAGTAAACCATGCTTGTGATAAGAGGCGACGAACGGGATCTGGCCCTCTGACTTGCGTAGATCGATGATCATGATTTCAATCACTGGATTGTCTGGTCCAGAAACGATTCAACAACAACTGGCGTTAAACAACAAACAAATCATGTATAATAAAATAGAGTCTGGATCAGACAATATATTAACTGACATCATGAGCATCAATTTACGGCAATTGTGATAACATGACAAACAACCAAAGATATAACATCACCACGCCTGATCACACAATCCCTCTGGTCGCCTTTTACGATCCATTGTAAACCGGAAACTTCACGACGTGCTGAAAATGATTATTTAAGTGAATGAAGCATGATGACATGCTGGAACTAGTTTGTATGAAATATGGAATATAAACCACAGGTGGTCAAATTTACTTGAGTGAGTGATAATGGTTTTACGCCGCTTTGAGCAATATTCCAGCAATATCATGGCGAGGGACAGCAGAAATGAGCTTCACACCTTGTACCCATGTGGGGAATCGAACCCGCGTCTTCGGCGTGACGAGCGAACGCTTTAACCACTAGGCTACCCCACCAACCCCAAACTTACTTGATACATCATAAATATTTACAGAGATGGTTTGCATATTTCAGCGTCTTCACTGTTGTATTGTCATATTTTATCTAAAATGAAGTGAAGATACATATCACAATGTTTCTTAGTTTGCATAATTTAGACGAGTCGCATTACAACTAAGACGGAAGGACAATGTAAAGGTATAATTTAAATCCTCCTTTCACTCTTCAGATAAACCATCTGCAGTTTTAATGGCTAATGGTCAGTCCAATGCAGCTGCAGTTGACGAAAGAGGCTCTGTTGTTCTGTCATGCGCAGTAGACAGTAATCCTTTCTCCAGCATTTCCATCATGAACGGCACTATTCGACTGAACCACGTGACAGAGGCAGCCGGCGCCAGCTTCAACTGGACTGGAGCGGATTGTCTTGACGGCAGCGTCTACACGTGTCTTGCAAGGAACATAGTTGGTGAAACGACAGCATCAGTAACAGTAAATATAAAATGTAGGTACCTTGATGAGACTCTAAAGGTATCTGGTTTAATAACCAAGATATTCACACATCTATTGATATATTCTACAGCCACGTATGCTACCTGGAAGAAGTATGTCCAATATTGAGCGTAAATTTTATGGGAAATTAGAAGGTGATATGTTGACTCATATCCTCATACTGACTTGTCAAGAAGCAATGTATTTGACAAAAAGGACGACTTTTCGATAAAGAAACTGCATTGATGTATAAAACTATAAAGTCACTGTCATTGCAATAAAATACTTGACAAAGAAATATTTTCAATGCAGGGAGAAACATGTGAAAAGAATTACTTTTTACATTAAAGGTTCCCCGCGGCTCAATTTCCAATACCCCACAGGGAGGGACGTGTATGTTGAAATAGGGCAGCCAATCAGATTACAGGTGTACATCCTGGCCTTTCCACAACCGACCTTCACCTGGTTTAAACAGAATGGAGGTAGTGCAGAACCTGTCGACCTGTCAAAATGGCGCCAGTATGACGAGGCCATGACGTCATATATTGTCACAGATATTGTTGAAGAGACAGATTATGGAGTGTATTATGTAAACGTCACAAACACACTTGGAAGATTCCGAATGCAATTTCAACTTGGAAAGAAAGGTGGGTTTGAACTAAATAATTGAACTAACTGAAACAAAATATATGTTAGACTGAAATAACACAAACACGCACCATTATAGTAATTCATTATCATGGGATCATGTTTCCTTATTCAATCTATGGTATGTTCTTCATCACTTACAGCACCACTTTCTGTACCGGAGAACTTCCAGTGTCAAAACAAAGCCGGCAGCTACATCCTTCAGTGGACACCGGGTGGTGATGATGAGACAAGAGGCGTAGGGTTCCTGGTGGAACAAAGACTGCCACAGGCTAACTGGACCACAGTCTCCGCCACTGTTGCAAGTGATGGTGTGAGGAGACAGGTGGAGCTACCAGAGGCTGGAGACAGGACCGTCTTCTTCAGGCTCTATGCTGCAGAGGGCACTGCAAGGACGTCACCAGTGACAGCGTCATGTACATCATTCACTGTTGCAGTCGACAATGGTATGTCAGACCGATACTATATTTCACTGTTCATTGTATGAATATTTTTGTGCTCACTTTTATAACTTTCTAACTTTTTTTTCAATAAACATATCCTTAATGTTTCAGAGATCGTAGATAGATGATTATCAAACTTCATTACGCTTTAATCGTTGTTGAAGTTTTCATTTCCTTCCATGGTTTGATGATTCAATGACGCAGGTACAATATGATGCACGTCAAGATCAGATAGACAAAGTGAAAACATTTTATTGCTCTTACGTGGGCGTTCACCATTCAATTTCCTATGTGTGTGATATTCAAATACTATTACTTACGATAGGCTCCGATATCATGCTTCTAAAATTTGACTTTGTTTTGAAAGATGAAGCTATCTAAACTAACATCCCTTTCTCTGTGTTCAGGTGAGCTATCGTTCGGGGCAGGTGTGGGCGTTGGCCTTGCTGTTGCAGTAGCTGCTGCAGCAGTGTGCCTGGCTGTAGTTTGTATCTGCAGAAAGAAGCGACTGTCACTAAGGAATGGTATGTATACATGGCTTATCAGGATAGGAGATACACGTTTCCCTGAGACAAAACACTAGCTCAGTTTATATTGCCACATGACATGGATGACAGTTCACTCAGACGACTCTCGAAATATGAGCGAACACACAACATGAACAAAACTATGTTGCTGATGTTGCTTAACAATGCTGTTGAAAGTTGTCTGAGGAAGCGGATCAGTAATGTTCGTGGCAGGTTCATTCTAAAGCTGTACATAATGTGAACATTCGTCTAAATCTACCACATCAACACTAAAGCTATAAACGATGCATTGCAATAGAAGGGTAGGAACATAAGACTTTATAACATATAACTTTAACTGAGAAAGAGATACCAGTTGGACATAGTCAGACACCTAATCATGATACCATGTTTAACATGTTTGTGATATTTCAAATAGGATACCAGGGTACCAGCCCGATATTGGTATCGGCTTGTCAATATGACATAACACTTGCATTATTAGTGAGTGAGTGGACAGGTTCTTTAAGACGCATCAGCAATATACCAGGTATTTGCGACAAAGTATGGACAATAAGTGGACCACTTCGTATAAAGTTCAACCAATTTCATCACTCCCCTAACCGCAGTCATGTGGTGTTCAAGACGTACAAACTGAAAAGGAATGTACTACACCAGAACTTGTGTGAGATGGACTTTACCATAACAGGATGTACACCATGACAGGACACAGATTTATACAGTTTGCACATCGGTTTTTCGATTCATACCTCAATGAACCGGAAAAAATACAGTCAATGT
Organism: Haliotis rufescens; assembly: GCF_023055435.1. Classification (NCBI taxonomy): domain Eukaryota; kingdom Metazoa; phylum Mollusca; class Gastropoda; order Lepetellida; family Haliotidae; genus Haliotis; species Haliotis rufescens. The sequence continues at coordinate 2,144,516 of NW_025964354.1, forward strand.
TTGAATGCACACAAGATACCGAACTATCGGCTCACATTACTTTTATACTGCCAACCAAGAATATTCTTCAAGATCTATGCACCAACAACAAATGAGGATTGGATGGTCAACTGAACACAAGATATCTTTGGAGAAATAGCTGGAAGGTCATAAGGAAGAGGTTTGAAGATGTCTGAAGCTGTGACGTTGTGGAATGTTTTTTCAGGCAACTTCTGTGGTTAAGATAACATCCATACAGCATTTCTCATGGGCGAGACTTGCATCAGTAAAATCAGTCCTCGCTTAGAGTTAACAACTGTGTCTGCACACATTGGGCAACTCATGTAGAAACAACTTGACACCAATAGTGATAGTGTCGCTTGGGTTTCTATCCATATAAAAATGGGTCACCATATGCTCATCTAATTTCACTGACGTGGTTTGATGGGATATTCCATTAAAACAATTATTTACTTGTGTTAAATTAAATGCACCTTATTGTAATATAATGTTGGATCGAAATGAAATATGTCAGTTAAGGACAAGTTCATTCTTTTATTTGACAAAATAAGCATTGTACACATACAATACTAGTTTTGTCGCTGACCAGTTGAAATGCACATATACATGTATCTAAGTCTGTATTTCATTACTCAAACGATTACTTTACAATGTACTAATTATACCTATATTTTGAGTAGGCCTATATATTTCATCCTTTTGTAAGGAGTGGTTAGAATGATATGAAACAGAAAATGTAAACATGTACTGCTCCACACTATTAATACACTATTGATGACTGGGATGATTTGATCACACAATAATTGTTACGAACATGACACGGGTACAAGCTGTTATAGTGTGGGAGATCTGTGTTTCCAGATCCGTCGAGGCAGAAGGAAGAGGAATCTGTGTAAGTACTTTTGGCTCTTGCTATACTTAAAATAAGTGAGTACTTAAACATGTTGATGCTGAATTGAAAGCGGAACAGATGTGTAGTTCATTGTACCCTGTTATTACTGTATCAGTGTAGACTATATCATTTGTGATTAAACGTAATTCGCAGAGGAAAGTTAATTCATGTTATATGGACACACACAATAGAATGTCCTGCAATGTGACGCTACTGTTTCTATACAGATATCATGAGGTAGCTGCATCTACCGTGACAACTCAGCACAATCGCCAGCAACATCGTCAGTCAGGTAAAACAAGGATTATGGACTGGACATAAGTCACATTCTTGTTTACTGGACCCGAAAAAACACAATATTGACTGTGGAAGAAGACCGCGGTCGATGTTGTTTTGTTCGGGTTCATAAAACATGTAGTGGCATAAAATATAATTGTTTATTATATAAGAAAGCGACAAAGGCACAATCAAAATAGGCTTTTGGTCGCTTCTGTCGAATGACACGTGACCGCTCCTTGGCCAATGAAATGGCTTAATTTCAAGGACATAAAGAAAGGAGGTATATATCCAATCCTTGTCAACCAATGGTGTATTGTTGTCCTTATAATTTGGATTTCACGAAAAAAGTTTGTAAAAGTTTATCTCATTATAATTATTTGTATTTGTGATGCATATCTTCCTTGGTGTCTGATATTTCCAGTTAGCATACTTATTTAAAAACTGAGGGTTCACAAGTTCCAGTTACCACAGAGAATCTGACTCGACTGTCAAAGATACTTATTGATGTATGGTTTCAAATACAAGGAGCTGCTGACAACGCGGATGTTTCCACCTGGTTATCGTCGATTGTTTCAGTTACATGCATATCGTATGTCCTTGTTTCATGAAATATTGAGATCACAAGGAGGATAAACACCATTATTGTTTATTGCGAGCTCAATCTTGTCACAAATAGGTTTACTGTACATGGTTTGTACTTTGGGCGACCACAGGATGATGTGTAATAATACCATTACAGGTGCGGGGACATCTGGCAGCACTTACGACGCCCTCACATCTGACAGGGACACGCCAACAGAAGCACCAGCTTACGAGAAACTAGAGAAACAGTATGTGAACATGGCGGTGTCTGCTTATGATGAGACCTAAATGCAATCATCACGGGTTTCACAAACACACATGCCACGACATAGTATACACATGAAGCCTCATAGTAGACTTGACGTACGTTTCAAGCGCTAACTTATTTTCCAATCTCGTGTACGGAAAGATCGTGATATTGAGGGGCAGCATTACCCAATCGTCACTCAGTTCTCTATGTACATCTGCATTTCTTGGACGTACCAGAAAACTACGCGCTTCGGTTCGAATACCAGATTCGCCCTCTTTATAATTCTATAATTCTTGGTTTGTCAGCACCATACCCATGCTCGTGAGTTTCACCAAAGTTGACTAGCCCTGATAATAATACTCACCAAAGCACGGTTAGCTAACTCATTCAGCTGAACAATTGTTCAACAAACTGATAATACCTGACACCAGCTGTGACGATCAACTCACAGAGTCTATGCCACGATCCGAATGTTTCCCACTATTAGAAACATCATTACTGACAGTGCTGACATGTTTTTTCCTAAAATGCAATAAGCACTGAGTGTATCTTGTTTCCGTGATTGCCTGCGTGGTCAAACGGAATGTCAGGGGTATCAGCAGACATGAAATGATGGTACTTGTTGTTACCCTGCCTGGCACTCGGCAATAAGGACATACACTACAATATGTCTGAGTATCTCTTCACACCAGTACTATATAACTGGCATAAGTCTAGATTCGTTCATGCAGCGACACATACACATACATCCACGTCGATATGCAGTGAAGTGATCATGAAATTCTTTTCAAACCCCATTTCATCTCCCCTTTGTTTGGCGACGATCGCAGTTTTGACAGCTGGTTATACATCATATTGTCTTCTCGAAGTTTGACAAGACAGACCATAAGAAAAAAATGTTAATCTACAACATTACTATATAAACTATGCACTTTAATAAATATGTCAATTGTCAAGCAGACTGAGTTGTTTGTTCCCCACCTTCAGCAGTGTTAAATTTGCACGTACAACACAAGGTTCATGTGAACGTGTCGGCCTTGAAGCTACTTTGTTCTTCAGTGAAAGTGAGTGAGCATGGTTTTATGCCGCTTTTAGCTTTATTCCAGCAATATTACGGTGGGGGACACCAGGAATGGGCTTCACACATTGTACCCATGTACACATTTTATCACATTCTAAATCAAAGACGCACCGATTATGCACAATGATCAATTACTTATACAAATGCTACAGTATCCTTACATAACATTCCCCCAAAGCTGGAAACACAAAGGATCTCACTGATGTGTCTTTTCATTTCAAATATATCAACACGATTCTAAAAAGAGAAAAACTTCCAAGGCTTGAGCGATGATAAAGACAGGCGAGTATTTATCATCCAAAATCACAGTCATGGTATGTGACAATAGATCCATTGAGTTCATTGTGTTCATTATGAAAAACACACAGAAGATATTAACTAGAGTTCAATATATTTAATTTAAATAGTATCTACAGGTTTCCAGATCATCTATGCACAGAACAAAATAGAATTTATCACATTATTAACCATTCACCCAGTGATTATACACAATGATAAATAACATATGCATGTATATGTACAAATATTACATATATTCTCCAGTATCCTTACATAACATTCCCCCAAAACTGGAAATACAAAGGATCTCACCGATGTGTCTTTTGACATCAAATATATCAACACGGGTCTTTAAAGTGTAAAATCCAAAGGCTTGAGCGATGGTCAAGACAGGTGGGTGAGATTTTATTTATCATCCAAAATCATTCTTCCAACTTTTACATTTTGTAAACAGTAATAACTAGTGTCTTGAGTGTAACAAATACAGCTAACCATCTTCAGTAGCAGAGAGTATTGATGTCATTTGATTGTGATGTCCATGTAAATAAAGATATTACAATAGTGTGTTTGGATAAATGTACATAAAAAAACAAATATTCACTCAACTCTCCCTCGTTAAACAATCATTTGATCAACATAAAAGCAAACTAATGTGTCATGATTTATGTTTATTTGAGTCGTATCAAGACACTTTTGCTGAACAATAACTATGTCAGTCAACGTTGTCATGCAATGAAGCAAATATATTCAACTGTGAGTATTGAACTTTCCACAATAATGTTTGCGCTAGTCGAAAGAGAGGATCAAGTGTATATAAAACCAAATTAAAAATGCATTATCTGCCATACGACGTTTGCTAAGTGGGTCAGATGACTTTAATGGTTGATCTGTTAGTTTGGCGAAATGAGATATATGTGTGTATGATATACAATATTTATACTCGTACGTGCCCAGGTACTCTTCATACGGCTACGTCATTTGCAGCCAGCTGTACAGCAACATCCTCTACAACATCAGCGAGTGAAAGTGAGGGGAATTGTGGTGCCGACCTTGTCCCAGATGCATCCACTGCTGAATATCACCGCTCGTAGTTACCAGCTTATACGTAGTTACTCCACTGTCACAAAAGCAGGCTTCAACTGGAACATATCACATGTTGTCAAGCCTCGCTAAACACAATGTTTCTTCCTGAAACAGGATATTACCAACTCCAAATACACTCACGTTATCGCTTCTATTCACGTTCACATATCAATACTATCAAGTATAACTATTCAGACCAACACCACGGTTTGAGGGTGGAAGTATGCATATTTCTGTGCGTCTGCACGCGGCTTGTTATGCAATACTTTATCAAAGTGCTTTTATTTGTAATGGAAACGTTTCATGAAATTCCTTCCGCTCTCCCTTGGTGTTCTTCCGCTCTGCCATAAGTGAAAAATGTGGTTAATAGTAAAAACCAGGCTTCAATTGGAATATGTCACATGCGGTCAAGCTTCGCTCAATACAATGTTTCTTCCTAATACAGGATAGTACCATTTCAAAACACACTCGCGTGGTAACATCTATGTACGTTTACTACATCACCATCAAGTGCAACTAATAAGACCAAAGCCACGGTGCAAGTTTGCATATTTGTGTGGGTCAGCACGCGACATGTTATGCAATATATTATTTAGAAAGGACACGTTAAGAGGTTGCGATCAGTGAATTAGCTTGTATTCCCAATATCGAAGTATGGAACATTCTGATAATAGTGAGTGAGTTGGGTTTAACGCCGCTTTTAACATTATTCCAGTTATATCACGGCGTGTCAGCTTAATGTGGGAGGAAAGCCCGAAGTGATGCAGATATCTGACGTTTACCACTTCGGTGAAACCCACGAGCACGGGTATGTTGCTGACAAACCTAGAAACATAATCGGGGCGAACCGGGATTCGAACCCACAATCATAGGTTTCTGGCGTGGCCAAGGGATGCAACTCTGCACAGCGAATCGCGGCGCCTTAGACGACTGAGCCACCCATGCCCCCCATTCTGATAATAGACTACATATATAACACGATTGTGTAAAAGACTTGCTATTAAGTCAGTGACAAGCCGTTACAGGTAACGTGATCAGGGTGACGCCAGAGAGTCATCGTCAAGTTCCCAGTGAGACAAATTCATCAATCAGTACAAAGCAATGAATAGTGCAGCAACTTGACATATATACTTAATTATTGGCGTCCAAAAGGTATTGCCTTGTAGCAGACTTTATAAATTACATTTGTCAAACTATCCTTTCGTCTACGTTCAAGTATGGCCCATGCGAGAAAATTATTTTCTAAGTATCTAAGTATGAGAATGTTCGTGACCCAAATTGACTCTTTCACCCTTTTGTACTCTTATTAGCTACATCCCAGAGGAAGGAATTGCTCATAGCAGAGAAATATTTGTTGAAAACCTAAAAAAATATCCATTTTGTTATTTTATACATTTTAGTCTTAATTATGCATTTAGTGCTTTTCAGTAGTCCCACTTGTTGAAATGAAATGAACAAAGTTCACATCAATATTAACTAGGGTTAACATCCATGGTTATGAACTGTTTGATAGGAATTACATAGAAGCTGACGGATGACAAAGTAGACCCAATTTATGGATAACAAATTCGTTATCAACTGTAAAGGCGGCGTTTCGGTATAGATCCTTGAACCGTTTTCAAGTTTAAATGTTTTCCTTATTTGTTACATTATGCATATTCGCAGTCAGAAAGGATCCTTATTCAACCTTATGTGTTGAAGCCATTGCCAAGACTAGTGTGATCATGAAGTCGAATTTTCAAGTGACCCACTTAATTAAGACAATGTACAGAGTTACGTCCAATAGTCGTCCGAGGATCCCAAATTCTCTCTGATTACGATTATTGTTCTGTCAGCACAACATCCTTGCTCTCTGGTTTCACAACAATCAATCTTTGCTCTTTCCCGCTCATTAAGCTGACACAGTGTAATACAACCTGAATACTGCTTAAAGCCCCGTTAAACCAACTCTCTAACACACAGGCACAATAATGTACACAACGACCGCCTTAACATGACATAGATATTAATGCGTGGTTGACGGGTATATATGTGTTGTTGCTTTGTGTCAAACTCACAGTAGAACTTACCCCTGTACCCACCACCCGGAAGTTGAAAGGCTCACCTCAAGTAGATATACCCGACTACCATACCAACATGTGTGTATGTCAGTTCAGGGAAGTCTACACATAGTCTGTGCAAAATCCTTCATGGAGATCAAAATACGTCATTTGTGGATTATTATCCTGATCTCATGTGGTGCTAGATGTAAGTATATGTGAATTATATACTTGAAAATAGTACAGTTGAACTGCTTCACTGCACACAGCCCAGCAGAGCGAACATTCTCGTGTGTGCTGTTCAGCAGAACGTACATTCTCGTGTGTGCTGTCCAGTAGAACGTACATACTCGTGTATGCCATTCTTTGGAATGAATCAGATTCCAATCAATCTTTCAATAAATATTTTCTTTCAGTCTTGTGATCGTTAAACTCTAGCAATAACAACCTGACTAATGTAATGCACAGGACTTAACAACAAGCCGGCCTCCATGCGTTAACCCTCTAACGTTCAGTACGTGATGTCCTCCGATTACATGCTTTGTCACACATGTGGCTGTTCACAAGAGATTTGTTCTAAACGGTTGGACGATGTGTACATATAACATGTAGGTAATCGAAGGTGTCGACGTTCCTCTGTCCCGTATTCACCAGTGTTAATACCGGCATATACAACTCACTGTGCGATAACGCACCCATTGTATGTGTAATTGAATGCTAAGCCATGTATGTAAAGATGCATAGAAATGAGAGGAAGTTAATCCCCGGGCAGTGACACCATATCAGCCCCTCTGTGTACAGGTGATATCACTTTAGTATTATTTGTCATTCAAACAAGCACAATGACACCACCACGGGGCGGTCGGGTAGCCTTGTGGTTAAAGCGTTCGTTCGTCACGCCAAACTGTGAGTGAGAGAGTGAGTGAGTGAGTGAGTTGAGTTTAACGCCGCTTTTAACAGTATTCCGGTTATATCGCGGCGTGTCAGCTTAATGTGGGAGGAAAGCCGGAAGTGATGCAGGTCCCCGACGTTGACCACTTCGATGAAACCCACGACCACGGGTATGGTGCTGACAAACCTAGAAACATAATGGGGGCGAACCGGGATTGGAACCCACATAGGTTTCTGGCGTGCCCAAGGGACGCAACTCTGCACAGCGAATCGCGGCGCCTTAGACGACTAGGCCACCCGTGCCCCGTCACGCCAAAGACCCGGGTTCGATTCCCAACATGGGTACAATGTGTGAAGCTCAGTTCTGGTGTTCCCGGCCATGAAAGTTCTGGAATATTGCTAAAAGTGGCATAAAACCATACACACTCATCCACTTGCTCACTTGCTGTAGAGTATGAATCCGTTTATTTAATAGTAGAAGTATCAGAAAAGTAGAAGAAGAATACCCTGTAAACATAATAATATTGAATTTATCACATTTAGAAATAACACAGTATAGCACATGTCACAGTAGTATCACAGATACAAAACAAAGGGAGATAAGCGATACCTTACTTCTCACATCTAACAAGAAATAAATAGTATTACATTGAAGACAACCACTTTCATATGTTCAATAGACGTTTTTGGCTAGAACTTTAGTTCATATATACTACTATCCATTCTATGCCATAATAACATTGAACTTTTTTACAAACAATATATATGCTAATCTCATGTCCACTCTCTTTAGTACAACCTCTCATCTTTAGCTCGACATCATTAGTACGACACCACGAGGTACATTCTCGTTGAGGCAGATGATCCAATCAGCAAACCAAAATCCTCAATATCATAAATAAGATTCACACTAACATGAAATACATGTGCTATTCATTAACCTGGCCTAAACGAAGAACAGGTAAGAGAGAATACCATGTACAATACCTTTGTTAACAAAACTGTATAACACAAACAGGAAACGGTTTTGTGCAAATTCTATTGAATTTTTATATACAAAATAAAATACAACTTGAAAACATCCATAAATTCCTCACTGTTGCAGATAACCAGTGTTTGCATGTATAGCAGTACCAACTAACTGACTCTATGTTAAAGTGGTCGCTGAGATTGTGCAGGTTCATTCGGGATATTTCACATTCTCAATTTGCACTTACACAGGTTTTATACGTATTTGAAACGTTAGGGTATTTGTGTTCAATGTGTTGAAAAGTCGACTTTTTCTAGTCACAGATTGCGAGAGTGTCATCGTTAGAGAGACGGAAACGGCCAGATTCAGGTGGCAGGTGCCACGAGGGACATCTGTCCTTGCAATGTATGTGCTGAACCCAAATGGGACCGGCGTCCTCCTCGCTAACACAGCAAACCGGCACCTTGTCGGCGGGGCTTGTGTCCTTTGATATGAACAATGTCAGCAGATCTGATGCTGGGACTTACACTTGTGGTAACGGAGGACTGAGTGATATCATTCCGAACTGTGGACAGACGCTCGTTGTTCTAGGTGAGTGTATATCAATGCAATTCGATTTTTAGCCCTACATTTCCATCCTCAGATGCTGAGAGTCAGACTACAGCCATCGCCTACCCTGGAGATAACAGTACAGTCAGCTTCCTCATCCCACAAGGTGGTCTTGGGACAGGATCTTCATTCTACTTTGTTACACCAAGTGGTGTGATAGCCTTTATTCTTACAGCATCGGACGTATTCATAGCCACAGATCCATATAAAGATAGAGTAATTTTGGAAGGCAGCTATTCCTCGAGGAACATCACATTTGTGCTGAAGAACATTACAAGATCGGATGCAGGACATTATAATTGTAGCACTGCGGGGTCTACCAGTCATATACCGAACTGTGGCTTGAAGCTTATAGTCATCGGTATGTTGTTTACATTTGATAAATCAACCATGTGCATACGATATGAATGTGTTTCAGGAGCCAACTCAAATCAGAATAGAAAGTATTGTGTGTCTTCCTCACCTGACTCTAATAATATATAAAATGACATAATATAAACAAATAAACGACTTATCATAGCAAAATTTGTGTGTCTTGTAAAAGCGTGCCAACAATCATTTCAGGTGAGCCAACCAAGCCAGTCACATCACTTCAATCAACTCCCGTGGTTGGCAGGAACGTCACAATGACGTGCTCATCTACATCTACAACACTGCCTGCAGATCATGGACTGACCTTCACCTACACCTGGAAGATAGATGGTGTCAACATTAACTCGCCAGGTGGCGCTAGTCTAACAGTTCTGGTTGAGAGTCATGACCCACAAGATATCACCTGCCACGTGACAGAGGATGAGGGCCTGGGGGGAGATAGCGACGTTCTGATGATAACTCCTGACTGTAGGTATATAACTATAGATTACCAGATACACATCGGTATGTGGTGGTACTTGTTGTTAGACAGTGTAACCACAGTGGAATGTCTACAACTTTGAACTGCATACAAATGGTGTAATGCCAAGGTTACCGTCACTCTGAACACTATTCCGATTGAATTAAACTGAACAAAGATAGATTATACTTTTCCTAACTTGCCTGTACAGCACAAAGTGGAAGGTTCATAATGTATATATAAATACTCAATAGTGTAATATTACTTGCTGAACAAAATACCCTGTAATGATAAATTTGCTATTTGAAAGCACTACTGTACGTGTGTATTGGGAAAGTGTTGCTTGGTTTGTAATATATATTATAAAAAAAAGGCTTTGAGTTTGAATTGATCATAGTATACACATGCCCAACAGTTAAGCGCCACCGACCATTTTTGTGAGCTGTTACTTTTGGCACTTAATGATGACTGTTATAACGAGATGTATGTACGAGTGTTATAAGCCGTATATGTAAACCTCATGTGATGCAAAAGTTGTCCCAAAGCAAGTTTTTCTTGTGTTCCAAAAGAATATGAGCAGAATGGACTTTTACCGAAGACCAGAAATTGAAGGATTAGAAAACATTGAAAAACTTTTTCTGTCATGTAACTGTCATGATATCAGCAGATCAAATCAGTTGTCACATAGACACCCTAGGGAGTGCAGAGTCTATTGCAAGACAGAAACGTCAGTAACGTGTGTATGATCCACGGACATTGACCACAGCTTCAACCCTACGCCCTCATACTCATTACAAGTCGTTGAATGCTTCTCTGAGGCAAACGGATCCATTCTTCATGAAGTGCGGCTTCAAGTCCAGCGAGATTTTGAACTGGGGGATCACTATGTCTGATTTTCCGGCCAAGAATGTCCAAGAGATGCTCAATCGGATTAAGATCCGGACTACAGGCCGGCCAAGGAAGAGTAACAATAGCTTCTTGACGCAAATAAGCCAAAACTGCCCGAGATCTTTGTGGTCTAGCATTGTCGTCCATGTAAACAGGTCTTGTCTGAAGAGGATGGTTGTCAAAATGAGGGACTACCACTGGACAAAGAACGGCATCTTGGCATTGTTAGCAATTTAGGTTTCCAAGAATTGTCACCAGCGGAAGTTTGCAGCCGAAGGAAACACAACCCCCTGCCACATGCTAAGGTCTTCTGGATGTTACTTGGTGCAAAACGAGCATTACGTTGCCTCCAAACACGTATTCGACCATCAACAGTTCGAAGCAGCATTCGACACTCGTCAGACCAATGGATCCTTCTCCAGTTGGCCAAGTTCCATCGACTATGGGCACGACACCATATCAGACGATTCCGCATGTGCCTCTCAGTCAGTTGAGTGAGTGAGTGAGTGAGTGAGTATGGTTTTACGCCGCTTTTAGCAATATGCCAGTTCCATCGACTATGGGCACGACACCATATCAGACGATTCCGCATGTGCCTCTCAGTCAGTTGAGTGAGTGAGTGAGTGAGTGAGTATGGTTTTACGCCGCTTTTAGCAATATGCCAGCAATATCACGGCGGGGACACCAGAAATGGGCTTCACACATTGTACCCATGTCGGGAATCGAACCCGGGTCTTTGGCGTGACGAGCGAACGCTTTAACCACTAGGCTACCCGACCGCCCCCAGTCAGTTGAGGACGTTTTACTGGTCTTCTGGCGTTATATCTGATGGATAATTCACTGCAGTCTTAAATCTGTTCATGTGGCAAATGGATTTCGTCTGACTATCCTTAAAAGACGTCTATCCTCTCTGTTAGAGGTCTTTCTTGGACTAAGACTTGGACATCATTGGTTTGACCATGTTTGACAATCAAACGAGTGATAACACTGATGACGACCCATTTGCAGTGGCCATGCATGACATGCCAGCAATTTTCATGCCTATCACTTGCCATCTTTCAGCGTTCGTTTCCTTTCCTTGTGGTATCTGGACAGATGTGGGTTCATGAAACATGAGGCCTAATTCAATCATATTTCGTATTTCTGATTCCCACACGTGAAATCAAGAGACTATGAATATGGTGGCGCTTAATTTTTGTGCATGTGTATATAACACTATATATATTTATATTCTAAAACGACACATGTGTTTCTCCATGATGATACAAATGGAACGTTTAGAAGAACGTTTTCAGTATTGAGTTATATTTCTAATTATTTGACTTTACAATCGAATTGCAATTACTTTCGTTTATGTAACTAAAAACCAAGTTTGAATTGATTCGTAGCACTGATCTTACAGATCCTCCGTACAATGCCAGCATCTCGTCAACATCTGTACAAGTCAAGGAGGCTGACGTCGTACCCCAGGTCACGTGTGTCAGCACGTGTCGACCTGCATGCTCATATTCCTGGAAACAAGGATCTCAGACAGTCGTGACTGGACAGGTCCTCAGTCTTGGAGCAGCAAACAGGACCATGGCTGGCAGCTACGTGTGCACGGCAACTAACACATATGGCATAACACAGAGTCCTGCTGTTTCACTTGATGTCCAATGTGCGTATGGCTGCATTTCATGTTAGAGTAAACCATGCTTGTGATAAGAGGCGACGAACGGGATCTGGCCCTCTGACTTGCGTAGATCGATGCTCATGATTTCAAACACTGGATTGTCTGGTCCAGAAACGATTCAACAACAACTGGCGTTAAACAACAAACAAATCATGTATAATAAAATAGAGTCTGGATCAGACAATATAGTAATTGACATCATGAGCATCAATTTACGGCAATTGTGATAACAGGACAAACAACCAAAGATATAACATCACCACGGCTGATCACCCAATCCCTCTGGTCGCCTTTTACGATCCATTGTAAACCGGAAACTTCACGACGTGCTGAGAATGATTATTAAAGTGAATGAAGCATGATGACATGCTGGAACTAGTTTGTATGAAATATGGAATATAAACCACAGGTGGTCAAATTTACTTGAGTGAGTGATAATGGTTTTACGCCGCTTTGAGCAATATATTCCAGCAATATCACGGCGGGGGACAGCAGAAATGGGCTTCGCACATTGTACCCATTTGGGGAATCGAACCCGGGTCTTCGGCGTGACGAGCGAACGCGTTAACCACTAGGCTACCCCACCAACCCCAAACTTACTTGATACATCATATATATTTACAGAGATGCTTTGCATATTTCAGCGTCTTCACTGTTGTATTGACATATTTTATCTAAAATGAAGTGAAGATACATATCACAATGTTTCTTAGTTTGCATAATTTAGACAAGTCGCATTACAACTACGACGGATGGACAAAGTAAAGGTATAATTTAAATCCGCCTTTCACTCTTCAGATAAACCATCTGCAGTTTTAATGGCTAATGGTCAGTCCAATGCAGCTGGAGTTGACGAAAGAGGCTCTGTGGTTCTGTCATGCGCAGTAGACAGTAATCCTTTCTCCAGCATCTCCATCATGAACGGCACTATTCGACTGAACCACGTGACAGAGGCAGCCACCGCCAGTTTCAACTGGACTGGAGCGGATTGTCTTGACGGCAGCGTCTACACGTGTCTTGCAAGGAACATAGTTGGTGAAATGACAGCATCAGTAACAGTAAATATAAAATGTAGGTACCTTGATGAGACTCTAAAGGTATCTGGTTTAATAACCAAGATATTCACACATCTATTGATATATTCTACAGCCACGTATGCCACCTGGAAGTAGTATGTCCAATATTGAGCGTAAATTTTATGGGAAATTAGAAGGTGATATGTTGACTCATATCCTCATACTGACTTGTCAAGAAGCAATGTATTTGACAAGAAGGACGACTTTTCGATAAAGAAACTGCATTGATGTATAAAACTATAAAGTCACTGTCATTGCAATAAAATACTTGACAAAGAAATATTTTCAATGCAGGGAGAAACACGTGAAAAGAAATACTTTATACATTGAAGGTTCCCCGCGGCTCAATTTCCAATACCCCACAGGGAGGGACGTGTATGTTGACATAGGACAGCCAATCAGATTACAGGTGTACATCCTGGCCTTTCCACAACCGACTTTCACCTGGTTTAAACAGAATGGAGGTAGTGCAGAACCTGTCGACCTGTCAAAATGGCGCCAGTATGACGAGGCCATGACGTCATATATTGTCACAGATATTGTTGAAGAGACGGATTATGGAGTATATAATGTAAACGTCACAAACACACTTGGAAGATTCCGAATGCAATTTCAACTTGGAAAGAAAGGTGGGTTTGAACTAAATAATTGAACTAACTGAAACAAAATATACCTTTGACTGAAATAACACAAACACGCACCATTATAGTAATTCATTATCATGTGATCATGTTTCCTTATTGAATCTATGGTATTTTCTTTATCTTTACATACAGCACCACTTTCTGTACCGGAGAACTTCCAGTGTCAAAACAAAGCCGGCAGCTACATCCTTCAGTGGACACCGGGTGGTGATGATGAGACAAGAGGCGTAGGGTTCCTGGTGGAACAAAGACTGCCACAGGCTAACTGGACCACAGTCTCCGCCACTGTTGCAAGTGATGGTATGATGAGACAGGTGCAGTTTCCTGAGTCTGGAGACAGGACAGTCTTCTTCAGGCTCTATGCTGCAGAGGGCGCTGCAAGGACGTCACCAGTGACAGCGTCATGTACATCATTCACTGTTGCAGTCGACAATGGTATGTCAGACCGATACTATATTTCAATGTTCATTGTATGAATATTTTTGTGCTCACTTTTATAACTTTTTAACTTTTTTTTCAATAAACATATCCTTAATGTTTCAGAGATCGTAGAAACATGATTATCAAACTTCATTACGCTTTAATCGTTGTTGAAGTTTTCATTTCCTTCCAGGTAAAATATGATGCACGTCAAGATCAGATAGACAAAGCGAAAACATTTTATTGCTCTTACGGGGGCGTTCACCATCCAATTTCATTCGTGTGATATTCAAATACTATTACTTACGATAGGCTCCGATATCATGCTTCTAAAATTTGACTTTGTTTTGAAAGATGAAGCTATCTAAACTAACATCCCTTTCTCTGTGTTCAGGTGAGCTATCGTTCGGGGTAGGTGTGGGCGTTGGCCTTGCTGTTGCAGTAGCTGCTGCAGCAGTGTGCCTGGCTGTAGTTTGTATCTGCAGAAAGAAGCGACTGTCACTAAGGAATGGTATGTATACATGGCTTATCAGGATAGGAGATACACGTTTCCCTGAGACAAAGCACTAGCTCAGTTTATATTGCCACATGATATGGATGACAGTTCACTCAGACGACTCTCGAAATATGAGCGAACACACAACATGAACAAAGTATGTAGCTGATGTGGCTTAACAATGCTGTTGAAGGTTGTCTGAGGAAGCGGATCAGTAATGTTCGTGGCAAGTTCATTCTACAGCTGTACATAATGTGAACATTCGTCTAAATCTACCACATCAACACTAAAGCTATAAATGATGCATGGTAATAGGAGGGTAAGAACCTAAGACGTGGATGATGATGAAAGTGAAGCCCAACTCCAAAGAACTTGAACTGAGAAAGAGATACCAGTTTGACATAGTCAGAGACCTAATCCTGATACCATGTTTAACATGTTTGTGATATTTCAAAATGGATACTAGGGTACCAGCCTGATATTGGTATCGGCTTGTCATTATGACATAACTCTTGCATTATTAGTGAGTGAGTGGACAGGTTCTTTAAGACGCATCAGCAATATACCAGGTATTTGCGACAAAGTATGGACAATAAGTGGACCACTTCGTATAAAGTTCAACCAATTTCATCACTCCCCTAACTGCAGTCATGTGGTGTTCAAGACGTACAAACTGAAAAGGAATGTACTACACCAGAAAATGTGTGAGATGGACTTTACCATAACAGGATGTACACCATGACAGGACACAGATTTATACAGTTTGCACATCGGTTTTTCGATTCATACCTCAATGAACCGGAAAAAATACAGTCAATGTTTGAATGCACACAAGATACCGAACTATCGGCTCACATTACTTTTATACTGCCAACCAAGAATATTCTTCAAGATCTATGCACCACCAACAAATGAGGATGGGATGGTCAACTGAACACAAGATCTCTTTGGAGAAATAGCTGGAAGGTCATCAGGAAGAGGATGGAAGATGTCTGAAGCTGTGACGTTGGGGAATGTTTTTTCAGGCAACTTCTGTGGTTAAGATAACATCCATACAGCATTTCTCATGGGCCAGACTTGCATCAGTAAAATCAGTCCTCGCTTAGAGTTAACAACTGTGTCTGCACACATTGGGCAACTCATGTAGAAACAACTTGACACCAATAGTGATAGTGTCGCTTGGGTTTCTATCCATGTAATAATGGGTCACCATATGCTCATCTAATTTCACTGACGTGGTTTGATGGGATATTCCATTAAAACAATTATTTACTTGTGTTAAATTAAATGCACCTTATTGTAATATAATGTTGGATCGAAATGAAATATGTCAGTTAAGGACAAGTTCATTCTTTTATTTGACAAAATAAGCATTGTACACATACAATACTAGTTTTGTTGCTGACCAGTTAAAATGATATGAAACAGAAAATGTAAAACACACATGCACCACACTATTAATACACTATTGATGACTGGGATGATTTGATCACGCAATAATTGTTACG
This sequence comes from Haliotis rufescens, assembly GCF_023055435.1. Taxonomy (NCBI): domain Eukaryota; kingdom Metazoa; phylum Mollusca; class Gastropoda; order Lepetellida; family Haliotidae; genus Haliotis; species Haliotis rufescens. The sequence goes on from NW_025964354.1 coordinate 2,161,007, forward strand.
AACATGACACGGGTACAAGCTGTTATAGTGTGGGAGATCTGTGTTTCCAGATCCGTCGAGGCAGAAGGAAGAGGAATCTGTGTAAGTACTTTTGGCTCTTGCTATACTTAAAATAAGTGAGTACTTAAACATGTTGATGCTGAATTGAAAGTGGAACAGATGTGTTGTTCATTGTACCCTGTTATTACTGTATCAGTGTAGACTATATCATTTGTGATAAAACGTAATTCGCAGAGGAAAGTTAATTCATGTTATATGGACACACACAATAGAATGTCCTGCAATGTGACGCTACTGTTTCTATACAGATATCATGAGGTAGCTGCATCTACCGTGACAACTCAGCACAGTCGCCAGCAACATCGTCAGTCAGGTAAAACAAGGATTATAGACTGGACATAAGTCACATTCTTGTTTACTGGACCCGAAAAAAACACAATATTGACTGTGGAAGAAGACCGCGGTCGATGTTGTTTTGTTCGGGTTCATAAAACATGTAGTGGCATAAAATATAATTGTTTATTATATAAGAAAGCGACAAAGGCACATTCAAAATAGGCTTGGGGTCGCTTCTGTCGAATGTCACGTGACCGCTCCTTGGCAAATGAAATGGCGGAATTTCAAGGACATAAAGAAAGGAGGTTTATATCCAATCCTTGTCAACCAATGGTGTATTGTTGTCCTTATAATTTGGATTTCACGAAAAAAAGTTTGTAAAAATTTATCTCATTATAATTATTTGTATTTGTGATGCATATCTTCCTTGGTGTCTGGTATTTCCAGTTAGCATACTTATTTAAAATGTAAGGGTTCACAAGTTCCAGTTACCACAGAGAATCTGACTCGACTGTCAAAGATACTTATTGATGTATGGTTTCAAATACAAGGAGCTGCTGAGAACGCGGATGTTTCCACCTGGTTATCGTCGATTGTTTCAGTTACATGCATATCGTATGTCCTTGTTTCATGAAATATTGAGGTAACAAGGAGGATAAACACCATTATTGTTTATTGCGAGCTCAATCTTGTCACAAATAGGTTTACTGTGCATGGTTTGTACTTTGGGCGACCACAGGATGATGTGTAACAATACCATTACAGGTGCGGGGACATCTGGCAGCACTTACGACGCCCTCACGTCTGACAGGGACACGCCAACAGAAGCACCAGCTTACGAGAAACTAGAGAAACAGTACGTGAACATGGCGGTGTCTGCTGATGATGAGACCTAACTGCAATCATCAAAACAGAGTTCAGTGTATGACAAAGCAGCACATTCAATATGTCTCATTATACGTCTTCCATGAGGTCTTGGCTTACATCAGTGGGTTGGCTCTATCTTTCTATTTGAAAGCGTCTGAGACGCAATAATTCGAAGTGCCGAGTTACGTCCCTTAGGTGTGCCAGACACCCGTGATCGTGTGTATCTCAGATCCGTTGTGGATACCCTTCGTAGCTTTTCCGCACTGTACCAGTGCTCGTGGGTTTCATCAAATCAGTTTTCCTCCCACACCAAGCGTTAACACCATTTATAACTGAAGAATTCCTACACAGCTGCGTTAAACTTATTACCCAATATGAGCTACAATCACTAAGCAACCAAACTGCACACACACACTCCATTTTCTGTAACTATATTTGATTTCAGAGATGTACATTGTTTCCCCAAAGCAATCTTATTTTTAGAAGCTTATAGATATTTACATGTATATACATATACATATCTTTAAAGACAGTTTAAGAGAGATTATGTATTCCCTGAGGATGGTTAGATATAGCTGTAGTCACTAAAGCGCTGTGCAGTAGGGAACAATACGGCGGGTTTCACAAACACACATGCCACGACATAGCATACACTTGAAGCTTCATAGTAGACTTGACATACGTTTGAAGCGCTAACTTTTTTTCCAATCTCGTGTGCGGAAATATCGTTATGATATTGAGGGGCAGCATTACCTAATCGTCACTCAGTTCTCTATGTACATCTGCATTTCTTGGGCGTACCAGAAAACTACGACCTTCGGTTCGAATACCAGATTCGCCCTCTTTATAATTCTAGGTTTGTTAGCCCCATACCCATGCTCGTAAGTTTCACCAAAGTTGACACGCCCTGATAATAATACTCACCAAAGCACGGTTAGCTAACTCACTCAGCTAAACAATTGTTCAACAAACTGTATATGCTCAACTGTATATAAATATGATTTTTAACATGTACATTATTATCAGTATTACTTCTTTCATTTGGAGCCTCTTGATATCCGTTACCTATTGCGACAAGAAGATCATGATAATACCTGACACTAGCTGTGACGATGAACTCTATGTCACGATCCGAATGTTTCCCACCAGTGCTGACATGTTTGTTTGTTTTCAAAAATGCAATAGGCACTGTGTGTTTCTTCAGGAGAAAATTGGTGTTTCCGCGATTGCCTCCGTTGTCAAGCGGAATGTCAGTGGTATCAAAATACATAAAATTATGGTACTTGTTGTTACCCTTCCTGGCACTCGGCATTAAGGAGATACAGTACAATATGTCTGAGTTGGGTATTTCTTCACACCAGTACTGTATTACTGGCATAAGTCTAGACTCGTACAAGCAGCGACACATACACATACATCCACGTCGCTTTGCAGTGCAATGAACCTGAAAGTCTTTTTAAACCCCATTTCATCTCCCTTTCGTTTGGCGACGATCGCCTTTTTAACAGCTGGTTATTCATCATATTTTCTTCTCAAGGTTTGACAAGACAGACCACAAGAAAAAAGTGTTAATCTGTGTTATAAATCTACAACATTACTATATAAACTATGTACTTTAATAGATATGTCAATTGTCAAGCAGACTAAGTTGTTTGTTCCCCACCTTCAGCAGTGTTAAATTCGCAGGTACATCACAAGATTCATGTGAACGTGACGGCCTTGTCGCTACTTTGTTTGAGGATTGAAGTTGTATTTACTGACGAATCACTTCATGGTAAATTTGCTCACGTGAGGCTCTGTCTTCATCAGCTGATGAACGTCAACAAATACAACTTCAATCCTTATATTGACAGATACATAAATCATAACAAAACAACCCATTAAACATCAAACTTTAATTATTTACAGCGAACTATATCTCCGCGGAGAGTCTAAACGTCGTGACGTCATCCGTCCCAAACATTCAATTTGGAGTGACATCCCTTGCTTTTACAAACGTCAGAAAATGGCGGCTACGGCAATGTCATTCACTTGAAATAATAGTTGCACCCAGTAAAGTTGGAGTTGGAAAGAAATCCAGACCCGGCTGATGCTGAGAACGGATTGATATGAACGTTCTGTGAACTTTGGGTGTGTGCTTGAATCATACCATGGCTGCTGATGACGGGGGTTACCGCTTGAGGCAGCGCGGTTGCATTTCCCAAAGCAATACACGACAGTGTGGAGCTCAGTGATATCTTTTGGTTAGTCGAGCATTCTCTGTTATAGCTTCGAATGGACACTTCATTTCGGTGACCCGACATATACATAATCTGTCTGGCTTCAAAGCCTGCATCATTCATAGCCTGAATCGATGTCGCTCTTTTGAACACTTTGAATATTTGGAAACATCAGCCATGAAACCTTTGAAACTAGTTTTACCTAATGATTTACAAGTATACCATTTTTCGTGACTCAACGGTTGTGAAATGGCATCCTTAACACACTGGTTAAATAGAGAGGTAGCTTGAGTGTCGGTTCCACTGATAAGGTTTTCAGCATTTGAACTGGACAGTTTGGCTCAGCAGTTGAGTACATTCTTTTGTCAGCCATTGCCTCTTCATTCTTCGTTGGTCGCGAGACACCACTCTGCATCCTGTGCTTCAGCAAACCTACTAAGGTCTGATTTGCTTTTTTGACCAACTTATCATGAGCAATGTATATCTGTCTACCAGTAAGAGATATTTGATGATTGATGGCAGCACAAATGTTTTTCAGTGTGTTTTTGTGATATTCTTAAGTGGTGACGACATTTTCTCGGAATGTTTAGGTTTTGCCTCACAATAAAACTTGGCCAACTTCTCAGCAAGTGCCTCCGGGGGTACAGCTTCCATGTCGAGCACCTTGTTAAAGTCTTCCAGGTGCTAATCTGAAATAGATGTAATATTTTCATGTTTCCTTTTGTCTGATACTTCCATTTCATAAAAAGAGCTGTAAATGTAATGCACACCAAGAATTTGATTAACTTAGATTAGTTGGATTTAGGCTCATTTTTGAAAACATTTAAAAATATTCTCATACCTTGAATTCTCAGTCCCCACTTTGTGTTTTTCTTCGTTGATTCAGACTGATGTAATGACTCGTATTGCATTAAAACTCTGCACGCTAACGTCAAACCAATTCGACAGAGGTGTCACTCCCCGTGCATCTGATGTCGAACCCATTCGACAGGCGACTAGCATAAGGACACCCCAAGGTAAAACTCGCCATATCTATTTACCAAGAAGGCTTTGCGTAACATTTAAAGCAGTATGACGTGTATAAATTCTCAACTTGATGAATATATAAACTTTTAGTAGTTTATTTACCTCAAATAGAAAATCCCGCGAGTTAAAAAAGTATCGGTCAAAAGGTGGAAAAGGTGGTCGAAAAGGTATTTTTGAACCTCATGGAACTTTCTTTCAACAATGCACTTGTCATCTTCAAAGCTGCAAACCCAGGTATTCTGAGAAATTTAGATTGTCATTGCAACAAAGATTCTGGATGGATATGATCGACTTGGAGTAGTAAAACCTGAGCGTCCTGCAGCCAGCCTGGAGCGTCCTGCCAGACTTACAGCTCGTAATTTCCCTGGTAAGATCCAGGAGAAAAACCCCAAAGGTAAGATGTCATGCAATGATTGTGTAGTGTGTTCCAACAGAACTGCAAGAAGGCATCAGACCACCTTCATTTGAAAGAGCTGCAATGTTAACATGTGCCCTGTTCCATGTTTTGAACGGTATCATTCGTTAGTAAATTATAGAATAACGTGCTACCCAGGTCTTCATGATTAAAAGCCATCATGTTCTTGTTACTGTTTATAGTTATGGTTGTTAGACCATCATTTTGTTTGCAAACAATACAAAAGACAATTATTTGCCAATCAAATGTATATACATATTTTAATGATAGTGTTACTGTTTCTCTCTATTATTTATGTATTTAGTATTTTCTTGCACATATTTTGTTTCATGGAAAAATATTAATTAATGGTACTAAATACTGACTTATTCAAAAGCTCCCTTCGAGCATCAATGGCAGAGACACCTGATTTGGTTGGTTTGTTGTGTAACGCCGCACTCAGCAATATTCCAGCTATATGACGGCGGTCTGTAAATAATCGAGTCTGGACCAGACAATCCAGTGATTAATATCATGAGCATCGATACACGCAATTGGGATCGATGACATGCATCAACCAAGTCAGCGAGCCTGACCACCCGATCCCGTTAGTCGCCTTTTACGACAAGCATAGTCGCCTTTTACGGCAAGCATGGGTTGCTGAAGATCTATTCTACCCCGGATCTTCACGGGTCCTGAGACACCTGAGTATACATTATGATATACCTGGAAAGTCCTTGACTGACATATTAAAGAAGAAAAAAATGACAATATAACAGTGACTGAAAATGTTACAAGGTGCAAATAATTAAGCAATAATAAATCTATCTTCAATTTGCAGCCAAGGAGGAATTTTAAATGTTGATATATCCTTATTTTAATTGTAAACGTTATGTGAAATTGTTCTAAATTCAGTTATGCTATAGATTCTGGACCTGGATAATGTATAAAGTAAAGGCAAAAATAAGTAAAATATCCCCAATTATATATATAACTAAAATTGCTAATATTTTTGAATATGTTTTAGTATATGCATCATGCAGTTGAGAATATCTATCAAAAGCATGAATGTTATTGTGAAACAAACATTTTTTCACGCCCTTTTTTGCGCACCTGCCGTGGAGGGTGATCATTGCCGATCCACGATATTCAGAGACGTATTGCGTGGGGCACACTTATTATTGTGAAAAAAATAAATATCAGCGTGTACATTGCAGAAACATGAATCATATCCATTTATGATCAACGTAACATCGAATGGTTATTCTTAAATAAAAGTTCAAATAAAAGATACGGTGAAACTTGCATGTGGAATGTTGATTCATCGTCTACCGTTTCCGGGTCACGGGAGCATGCAAGGTCAAACGGATTAAATAATACGTCAATTATATCGTCAAAGTCATATTTTTATTTCATATTAGTGGTGATTATTGATAATATGTATTGATTTGTGTTTATTCTGTACGCGACAGGGGAACTATTTCAAAATTTACTGTAATTGTTTTGTTACGAACGATTATCAGCAGACAACCCCTGTCTGTGACATCACATCCGGTGACCTTTGCACTTACTGAAATAGTGCTATCAGAGTTCACGATCTTTTTTACTTTCGTCATATTAAACGGAAAAGACAAAAGAAACATTCATCGATTGAGAAGATCGTCAACTTTCGCCAAGGCATATATGTGAAGGCAATGCAAACTTTGTTGATATTAAAATAGCAATAAGTTATGCAGAGGTCGTGCGAAGCGCGCAATGTTTGATTTTCATACGTCTGCTAGCATCATGACACGGGATTTACATTTTCGTATATCGTCAATATTCAACCAAAACACTTTAAATTAGGATTGATGAATATTTGTAAGTCATTAATTGTTTCCTGCAAATTTTATAACATAACACGTTAGATTAACCCGAATGTTCGTATATCTGCAACTGACATGAAGACCTCGAAATTTAAGGTTTTTTTTCTGTTTACGTGTGGATAATAAATTTACTGAAATGATTCATAATTTACCAGGGCGTTGTTATTTTCCGAAAAAAAAAATCGAATTTGTACTCAGTTAAAATATGATTATTGAAATAAATTTGCACAAATTTGACGATTTAAACAGGTTCCTTACATGAAACACAAACCACCTTCAATAACCCCAGATAGCATTCAGACGTTGGCCCAACGTCGGCAATGGTTGGCAGTGTTGCGGTCTAGTCGGATTTCATACGTTGGCCAAACGTTGTTTCAATGTCAGGTCGCATTTCGGAAATTATTTCCAAGGGGCGCTACTCTTAATTGACAGCTTCTCATAGAGGGCGCTGCGTTTTTTTCGCCTCTCGACGAGCAGACGACGCGACAAAAGCACAAGCTCGATCATCGGAATACTGTTTTCTTCGAATATATATATAGGTAAGTGTTTAATTAATGTCTTGTTATAATGTTCAAACAGTACCCGAGAAAAAACAACCATTGTTCATTCTGAAATATCAACACGAGTAATGATTTTCCAGAAATTGAAAACACAACGTTCACTATGTCAGTGTCACTAACTTCATGACCGAAGCCGAATAGGAATATGTCACTCTGATTGCTTGCAAATACTGCATACTATTACTAGCATTCCCAGAAAATCGAGCTTGTCCGTATCATAAAGTTTGTCCTGATAGCGAGGACAAGTTAGTGCAAAGAAATGTGCACCGTATCTCGTTACCTGGTTCTAACAGTGGAGGTCACCGGACAGCGAGCAACCACATGACTACTGACTATGTAAATGAATACTAGTTGTTTCGTTCTCGCGTATGTTTAAATAACAAGCAAACTCAACTGAAAAGGTCAAATTCGCTCTCGCTTGTGACAATTAGCTATACGGTAAAAAAAGATCAATAAACTGAACAACTGAGAACGATGCTGCTAAAACTCAAAGCATTCCGTGTACGGTCATTTTAAAAAAATGTCAGAATTTCAACTTAGCAAAAACATCAAAATTGACTTTTGTAAAATAACTTTTTTTTATTGATTCAGTACACACAGCAACTTCTGAATAACAATGTTAAGCAAAATAACACCTTAATAATCAATGATGTCCTAATTATGATAAATAATAACTCTGAATAGGAAAAATATGTCTGTCCTGTTCCATGTTAACAATTATTTTTTCTGTAACAATATTTTTCAAAGTTCAAAATAAATCATGTCAGTTCTTGTTTTTAAATGTATTGTTTAATATTTCAATGAGTACAATTAAACAGAGATTGGATACATTATTTTATGGACAGATTTGCCCAGCATTTGAGTCAAAATGAAAACATTTGAATTCATTCAAATCCAATATGACAAACATTCCCTGATTATTGTATCATATATCTGACACATAAAGTTCATTAGATGATATATGTTTGAATTCAAATATGTTCTTCTGAAAAATTAAAAAAATCTATATTTCTATTTTAAGTGCTGGTAACAGGACAGACAACGTAGTAACAGGACAGACAATTGAAAGTAACAGGACAGACAATCGGCTTTGATTGCAGATAACTATAACGTTCAGGAGTTCAAGATTTTGATATATCTGACAAATACAAAAAAGTATGTGCAGTTGATTACACCTGAACATATAAGGTGTAATTAACTGAATATTCTTGTGTGTGATCTGAACTATAGAAACCGGTCGGTAACAGGACGGACAATTGAACGTAACAGGACGGACTAACTTATGTTTACAGTCAACTATCCTGTTCAGAAGTTCAAAGTTTTGAACTCTGACAAATAAGAAAATGTGTTTCATATGGACATTATTAACTGAATGTTCTTCTGTGTAATCTGAATGTAGGATACTGGTAGGTAACAGCACAGACGGAAGTAACGCCAAAGACAATAACTTTTGCATTTTGGGTTAATCCCTAGAATTACAAAGAATTTAAATTGATTTAAACTTAAACTAAATAGTCACGTGACAGTTTTTGTCCTGAAGCAACAACATAACAACCAAATTTATCCATGTCAAACATCAACATATTCTAGAGAAAATGTCAGAAGATTTCCTGTTTAAGCTGTATTCTTTTGCAATTGTTAATGTATTAAAAGTGTCTGAATGGGTGAATTATAGTTTCCTTAAAAGTACAATTCACTTGCACCTATGATTGTTTGATTAGTGCCAGAAATAAATGGTGTCTTTCATTCACCCAGAAACCACAGGTTGTTTATTGTTTCTGCTTTATCATATCTGTCATAACTTCCCTGTAAATTTGTTCAACACTGAAGTGGGAAGCAGTGCCTTCAATCTTCGTTGGTTCAGGAATGATGGCAATAATGTCCTCGTGCTTGTACCAGCATTTATCTTTGAGGATTCTTGGCCAGAAGAATCATTTTGAATCCCATTTTTTGCCAGACTTGTTCCTGCATTCCTCATATATATTATGGTATGTTTATGGTACTGTTCGGATGAACAAAACCTTCCAAATGGCGTGCTGGTTTTCTTGGGGGAATTAGTCAGCAAAGAGCCGGAGTTTTAGGAGACAGAGGTGAATACTTGATCCTGTTAATCCTGTTGGCACTAATCTTGTTGACATATTTCCTGTGTGCTTGGAAAGAGATTAGGGTATCACAAAAGACGAGCTTGTATGGGGGCTAATCCTTAATGAGTCTAAATTGAAGTAATTGCTGAATGTTATTCTAATATAGGTGATGACAGATTTACTTAAATAAAATAGTTCAAGGCAATCTATAAGACAATGTAGACATATTTTTTGTCTGGGAGATGGGATCTTGATACCTTAGGCTAACATTTATTTAAAAGCTTCAAATCTATTAAACTATGTAGTCTACATAACTCTTGTCTTATTGAATAGTATGTCTAGGAGATGCACTCCCATTACCTTAGGCTAGCATCTATCTAAAAAGCTATAACTGAAACTACTGATATTTTATATATGCATTTAACCTGATGATAAGTATTACTTGCTAAACTATAATTATATGAAATGATGTATAAATATTACACCATGATAACTAATAAAAGCAATATCCAGGATATGGAAAAAACATCATATACACTCTTCTGTATCATCTGGAACGGATAGCAAAATGTCACTCTCACTTTTCTCAATCTCACCCCTCTCCAGCGCACCACCTGTCCTCTCCATACTTTTCCCAGTCTCACCCTTCTCCAGCGCACCAACTGTCCTCTCCACACTTTTCTCAATCTTACCCTTCTCCACCACACCACCTGTCCTCTCCACACTTTTCTCAGTCTCACCCTTCTCCACCACACCAACTGTCCTCTCCACACTTTTCTCAATCTTACCCTTCTCCACCACACCACCTGTCCTCTCCACACTTTTCTCAATCTCACCCTTCTCCAGCACACCACCTGTCCTCTCCACACTTTTCTCAATCTCACCCTTTTCCACCACACCACCTGTCCTCTCCACACTTTTCTCAAACTCACCCTTCTCCAGCACACCATCTGTCCTCTCCACACTTTTCTGAACCTCACCCTTCTGTTGTTTTATCAGATAGTAGTCTATTTTTTTATGCATATGTTTTCTTCTAAACTGTGGTAAATTTGAAAACATATCTCTTTATGTTTCCTAAAATTAGAATACTGAGTGATTGGATAAGAAAAGTTAAATAAAGCTGACCAGATGTCTGTGCTGTTACCAATAATATATTTGTCTCTGCAGTTACGTTTAAGTCATAAGCAACTTGTTTTTATTCAGCTTGGAAGATTTGTACAACCATAGCCTCTTGAATGTCTCTGTTATCTCAAAGGAATTATTTCAGTTATTATGGTAATTATATTATTGATTGGTTAAACTAGGAAAGACAGTTTAAGATGATAAGTCTGTGCTGTTACCACGGAATGTCTGTGCTGTTACCACGGAATGTCTGTCCTGTTACATGTTTGAAGGTAACAGCACAGACAGTAACAGCATAGACAAATTAACATTAATTACGTTTTTTTTAATGAGTTCTCCCTTGAAATGTTGAGACCACATGATGTGGTCTCAACATTTCAAGGGAGAACTCATTAAATGACATGGTATTGTGAACAGTTCATATTTTCTAATATTCTGAAAAAATGTTTTTAGAAAAAAATATTTGTTTAGGCCAAAATGAGCAGTAACAGCACAGACATAAAAAAATGGGTATTCATGACAGGAATAAACTTCCTTGTCAAGCAGAATTATCCAAGGTCTTATCTCACTTGAAGGACACTGCTGCCATGATAGTACAGGAAGTAATGTGTATTTCTGTTATTTTAAATTATGGGAATCTAGGAGGATTATTCATTTTTCAGTTTTGATCCATCCTGGTAACAGGACAGACACTTTTTTATGTACAAATGTTTCTTACCAAAAACCAATATAAATAAAAGTGTGTATCTCTAAAAGATCATTTTATTCAATGAGATAGAAAGGTAATGCACATTATATAAACTTTTTTTACATAATATGTTTTATTTTTAGCAACATTAAACAATGTTGATGTGCAAACATAAGGTTACGGACACACCCTTCAGCTCAATTTAACCACAATTAAGCAGTTTTAATCAAAATAAACTACACAACAGGAATTACTGAAACTTAAACTTTCAGACACTATGGTATGTTCCACCTAACACTTGTGTTTATTTAAACATATCTAAAATAAATATTTTAATTGTTATTCAACTCGGACTAAAAATCTCACTTTTTTTTAGAATGACTCGTACATGATATAATACATACCATGCAGGCTCCTGCTGATCCATGTATGGAGCTTTTCCTTGTTGTCAGCAACATCGCGAGTTTTAGATCACCAATCAGTGGCCGTGGGATCGTGTTTGTTGTTATTTGAAAGGGATCGATTATTATTTATTTGTGTATATTTAGAAATTATCAATTGGTTAAAACGAAGGGAACGTATTGGATTAGATTGAATCTAATCCAATACGTTCCCTTACTTTTAACCAATTAAGAATTTCTAACTGATTGGGTACGAAATAGTCATTAAAGCATTTCCGATTGAGAATAATATATTTCAGTAAATATTTACAGAGATTTTTCAACTTTGTCTGATATTGTCTCAGATATCGCATTTTGCTAATTTTCCCAACGTAACTATCTTTGTAAATGTTAGAACATATATAAATATCCTGGCATATTAATATGGAAAATATTAATGTTATTCTTTTTTAAATTAAATAGAATCTATAATCACAATTTTAATTAAATACCCCAAAGTTTTAACACTTCTATTACTGATTGGAAGGTCAATTCATAATCATATTCAACATTCTTGCGTTCAACATGGGAACTATTTATTTTATTTGGCAATATATATTTTTCATTTATTTTTTACATCAGATTTTAGAAACTATTTACATACGTAATTCAGGTAAGTTCAAGAAAACTTGCAAATTTAAGGTTCGTTTTCGTCTAAACCTTGGTATAATTGAAAACATCAGGATATTTTTATATGGTAATGTGTAGCTTTCTATCAGGAATAAATGTGCAAAATATTTCTTCAATTGGCCGTTATATAATGAGGCACCGACTGTTTGAAATCACCCACCCTCTTATGCTAAAATTAATCCAGCAGGCAGGGGTAAGAAGTGTGAAAATAATTCAGCAGGCTAAAGGTTAACTCGTCCTCAGTAGGCACTTTAAACGCTTCGGAACTTTGACTGAGACGGAATTTCTGGGGGTGGTAAACCTTTGTAGTCAGAAAGTGCTAATTCATCTTCAATTTCTCGTTTTGGGTATTTCCGATGATGTTTTCGTTAAAAATGTCTGCAATAACATCAGGAACGCCTATATCAAAATCGCAAAAATGCATCAATTCATCAAAATCCACGTCCTGACCAGCGTTCGCCATGGTTCTGGTATCGGTGATGTCATGGGCCATGCAGTGGGGTTCGCTCAACGCACGCGGCGCGTTCGATACTTGCAAACAGATGTTTGTGACCACATTTCTATTATAAAAAGATCAAAAGTCATTCTTTATTTGAAAACATAGATTGTGTCTGTAATGTACAAGCCTTTTGTATATTTCGGTCAGTAGACAGTGAGATGAATCATATTGTACATGTTGTATGCGTTACAGCATACAGCCGTAAAGATATACGTTATTGCTACATGAATTAACGTATATCACCATTGATCTTACTGACTGTTTGTTTAATGTGCAAAAACAAGATGTGAACACGTTCTATATCACCTGTTTCGATTTGGCAACGTGATAGTTCGTGTGACGTCACCTATATTCGTGAGTCTGTTCCACGAAACTACTTCTTGTAGCATAAATGGCTTAAATCTGCCTTGTATGGCTACAAAATTGCATATAGTCCATCTAAATGCATTGTATATTACTACATAGCCGTGACACGAAGTAAAATAACTTCTGTCACTGGTGGAGTGCAATTTCCCCACGTTCCACCGACCGTATCCTCGTGCGAGAGACTACTTCCGGTATGACGTCACTTTGTTGACAGTTTGATCGGTTGTAGAAATTCCAAGGAGAGAGAGATGGCCGGTTCGATCCGAAAGATGTGAGTTGACATTCAAGTATTTTATATTTCTTGTACATTTTCTAAACTGAATGAAATACTGAAAAGAATAATTATATTCTTGTAATGTAATGAATGTTATTGTGTATTTCTTAATTGTTCTTGATAAGGTAAATAATTAAAACTGTGTGGTTGGTGGTATTGGGAGTGATCCACCATTCGCTACCAAAAGCTCTACCCCAATACCCACCCCACTGAACCGTTACAGTGGCATACGTTCTGGTTCAATGTGCATATTCTAAAAGAAATTGTCATATGATTATACCATCCCTATTTGACGTTATTTTTAGACATTGAGGATTTACCCAAAAGTAGTTCTGTATGTCTCCGCGCGATTGACAACGTATTCACGTGACATACTGACGTTCATCGGGAAATGAATGACAGTCAGCTTGGTAGTGTTCATCTAGACGAGGTCGCCCGCTACTGTCAATATTCTTCAGTGAAAGTGAGTGAGTATGGTCTTACGCCGCTTTTAGCTATATTCCAGCAATATCACGGCGGCGGACACCAGGAATGGGCTTCACACATTGTACCCATGTACAGATTTTATCACATTCTAAATCATTCACCCACCGATTATGCACAATGATAAATAGAGGTTATCACGCGAGTGTGTTTGGGGATGGTAAATATCCTGTATTAGGAATAAACATTGTATTTAGCGAGCCTTAACGAGCAAAATACATAGTGTTTATTCCTAATACAGGATATTTACCATCCCCAAACACACAAGTGTGATAACCTCTTTATCATATAATGTCATTCTTTAATTTTGTGTTTGGAAATCGCTTTCCCTCCCTCACAAACATTACATTAACATTGCGAGTTTTCCTGGAATGCGCGCATTAATATTTGTTACGTCACAGGGTAAGTGATGTGTCAGTCGGACAGTGACAGTAGCCAATATAGTTCCAACTGAAATCTGTTTCTTTTACAGTGGCGAAGCAAAATATACGCATAACAACAACAAAATTTACTTGCATTTCGCGGCAATCCATCGGTCTGTCCGCTGGAGTAACTGCCCTTTGTCAAAGGGAAGCTACTCTAACCCTAGTCTATGAGACGTCATGGCCACGTTCAGACATTGTTGACAGTCGGCCTGTCCTGTCAAAACGTTTGAAGTGCAATCAGATGTACACACAGCGACAAAACGAAAGAAGGTAACAATTCAAATATATTTCGGCCAAATCCAACTATTTTAATTTGTGGAAAAGGTTTCAAGCCGCAGAGGTCACAGATATGGCTACTGACCCCGCTTGGCTAGGGCTAGTGCCCTCGCAAAATTGTTTCGAAATTTATATGTCCAAAGTTGCCAAACTTATAAAATGCCTTAGCGACGTCACAGTTAGACACTGATTTTAAGTATATTAGACTGTTCTTTTGCTTATGAAAGCAATTATCTCTGTAGTTTATCCAGATTCCCGATGGGTAGTTCTGACTCGATTGCCCAATGACAAGGGCGACGCCATGTTTGTTTATAAACACAAAAAGTAGTCCCTACTTGACCTTTGATATTTGCATCTCTATCCGCATATGACCCCAACGGATATCGTTTTTATCCGTTGGCTTTATCCTGCCGAGAAACCTACCCATTATATGATAAATAACTTATACATGTACACATTCTCCAGTATCCGTACATAACATTCCCCCAAAGCTGGAAACAGAAAGGATCTCACCAATGTGTCTTTTGATATCAAATATATCAACACGATTCTTACAAGAGACAAACTTCCAAGGCTTGAGCGATGATAAAGACAGGCGGTATTTATCATCCAAAATCACAGTCATGGTATGTGACAATAGATCCATTTTGAGTTCATTATGAAAAACACACAGAAGATATTAACTAGAGTTCAATATATTTAATTTAAATAGTATCTACAGGTTTCCAGATCATCTATGCACAGAACAGAATCAGAATTTATCACATTATTAACCATTCACCCAGTGATTATACACAATGATAAATAACATATGCATGTATATGTACAAATATTACATATATTCTCCAGTTTCCGTACATAACATTCCCCCAAAGCTGGAAACACAAAGGATCTCACCAATGTGTCTTTTGATATCAAATATATCAACACAGGTCTAAAGTGTAAAATTCCAAGGCTTGAGCAATGGAAAAGACAGGTGGGTGAAATTTTATTTATCATCCAAAATCATTCTTCCAACTTCTACATTTTGTAAACAGTAATAACTAGTGTCTTGAGTGTTAAAAGAACAGCGAAGCAGCTCCAATGGCAGAATTATTGATGTCCTTCGATTGTGATGTCAATGTAACTGAAGACCTCACAATACCCTGCAAAGCATTAGGCTGCAATTTCATTTGAGCGACAGCTGCTGTGGATGCCAGTCTTGGGTTATAAAAACAACTTTCAGATGATGTCAATATGTTTCAAGCAGGGGTCCGGAAAATTTATAATCCCAATCGGACATTTGCATTTAGGCCATGCCCCCTTCAAATAGCGTATTTTAACTTTCAAGTGATGCAGCCATTGGCCATAATAGTTCTCCACAGTGTTTATGACAACTTAGCCTCGCAAATATAATCTTTTATTCAGAACCTATTTTCAAAATACTTTTTGTCCTAATTTTTTCCGTATTGCTACAGGGCATCAAAGCAAATAACCACAAAATATGTACCTATGTCAAGTATTTGTGTTGTGGCAATAGTCCCTTATTTAACATCAGTGTTGGGACAGTTGTCAGTTATGAATATGTAGCCTTGGCAAAAGTTGAATAAAATTCTGCAAGAAGCATTGCAAAAATTTGAGGTATACTTGCCTTTATTTATCCCTAGGGAAAATAACAATAGTTAGGCCAGACTTTTTTTTTAGTTTAGAGCTTTTGACAGCGAAAGATTTTGTCATATGTCGAAAAATTATAAAAGTTGAAATGCATCGAACAGTAGTTTCTTTGGGACTGGTAGGAGATAAAAAATATATATAATAATCTTGGCCTGGTTTGTGTTCTTATAAATATTATAAGTCTAAAATCTGACAGCAGCATTTCATTGTCATTTTTATTGCCACACGGATTCTTACAGTTGGACCTATATTAAAAACCTTGTCATTCTGATTGTTTTTTTCTGAGTTCGATTTTTCAGGTTGGTGGCTTAGTAAGTAAAACAATGTAAGACCTAGTGACTGTCAATATGATGTCCACGTGGAGTGTGGGGGCCCTGGTGGCCCTGTCGTCTAAGGCGCCGCCATTCGCTGTGCAGAGTTGCATCCCTTGGGCACGCCAGAAACCTATGATTGTGGGTTTGAATCCCGGTTCGCCTCAATTATGTTTCTAGGTTTGTCAGCACCATACCCGTGCTCGTGGGTTTCACCGAAGTGGTAAACATCTTAGACCTGCACCACTTCAGGCTTTCCTCCCACATTAAGCTGACACGCCGTGATATAACTGGAATAATGTTAAAAGCGGCGTTGAACCCAAATCACTCACTCACTCCACTTGCTTGTTTACATGCCAGTGGTTCAGAAACCCATTTGAGGTAACTGGTATCAAACATATGTGTGAGATCGAATTCCAGGTGATTGGCTACTCCATGGTGATGACCTAAGGTCAGATTATGAGGGACTACTTTTCTGATTTTAAGTCATTGATAAGATACTCATTCTTTCGCTCGTTAGAAACCTTTTGAAACAATGGACAGTAATGTGTATATCCCCCATGGTTACTGATGCTATAGCCTCACATATGTCAATACAATAGAGATCTGGACATACACATGAGCATGATATGAATATTTGGCCATATAATGCAATCTGTTCTGAAAATAGACAGCTCAATACAACATTGTTTGCCAGAACAAGATAACAGTAACATGTACACATGGAGACCAGTCTCATAAATATAAGATCTCACAAAATTTAAAAGAAAACATCAAAATCTTCACAGAAAATAGTTTGGACAAAGCACATTTTTTCCCCATAACAAACAATTCAAGGTTACACATGCATGTTTGCAATTGAGTGATGAAGCATCTCTAACTGTTGTGATCTCTAACTGTTGTGACCATCTATTGCTACATGGAATACTGTTACAAATTGAGTTGTTACGCAAACATTTGATTTACATATTATTTACATTTCTAACATAAATTAAGATTGTAGTTTGAACAACTCTAACATTCCATCTCAAGCATAGACATGGCTTTACTTCAGTGTACATTTTACATTGTACGGTGTACATTTTCACAGAAAACATACACGATTTCGATTATTGACAAGCATCATCTTTAAAAAGGGTACTTCCATGAAACACATATCACAGACTCAGACTCCACGCAAAATTTGAACTGCAAAAGATTGAGTTTGCCACAAATCAATATGCAAGAATGAGGTATATTGAAGCACACCACAGTCTGAAATTTATCTGAAAAATATCACAAATTATGTTTTGCTTTGAAGCATTTGCTCCTGTACAAGGACATCCAGCTTAACAAGGACCCCTGACTACTGTGTCCTGGCTCACCTGGTATGAATGTACAGGACTAAATCATCCCTCGAGAGAAGCCATGATTCTAACATCAATACTCACACTGCCCTCTTGAAGGACAGCTTTGCAAGGTTGTTCAGAAATATTCTTTGATCACGTACAGAAAGCATAAACTCTTCTAATGATTTGATAATATTCTGCTACTCAATACTCCAGTATCAACTTCTCCACACAACAGATGAATTACACAACATTATTGCAACATTTTGTTAAGCAATAATTAAAAGTAATATCTTCAGTATGAGTTACAAAAACAATCTGGCCTTATCGTAGTTTAAGGTCATAATTCAGGCACCAAACAAATCTTTTGTTAATCAGGAAATTGAGTTTTCCTCAAACATTTCAAACAGTTGTTACTGCTTTGTAGATTTGCCTACTTTTGAAGATGGGATATTTTTCATAAATAAAATATATCAAAGTAGGTGATTGTGGTGATTCATCTTGTTCATGCTCAGTTAGTCACTGCCCCCAAAATAATTATTTTCATGAAAATAACAAATTATCAACAAAGTAATAACACTGGCATTCAGCTCTAAACATACCCAGATACATTCACATGAGACAATCCTTGAACATACATCATGTACATAGGGCAATTACCTGACAGAACCAATCTCAGATCAACAATAGTGGTTCAACATGATTAACTTAAGTTGAAGAATATAAAAAATGAAAATAACTGGTGACAAATACTATCAAACACATTTACGTTCAAGAAAATACAAGTTAGTAATATGACCGTTGTGATAAGGAATACCATGGACATAATTTAGGTTGAAGAAAATATAAGTGGAAAACAACAGTTGTGATAGGGATTATCAAACACATAATTCAGGTTGAAGAAAATATAAGTGGAAAACAACAGTTGTGATAGGGATTATCAAACACATAATTCAGGTTGAAGAAAATATAAGTGGAAAACAACAGTTGTGATAGGGATTATCAAACACATAATTCAGGTTGAAGAAAATATAAGTGGAAAACAACAGTTGTGATAGGGAAATAAAACACATAATTCAGGTTGAAGAAAATATAAGTGGAAAACAACAGTTGTGATAGGGAAATAAAACACATAATTCAGGTTGAAGAAAATATAAGTGGAAAACAACAGTTGTGAGAAGGAACTTGAAGCACATTATTTACATTGAAACAATTCAAGTCAGTAAACCAACAACTGTGACATCAAGTACATTATTTAAGTTGAAACAATTCATGTTGGTAAAACAACAATCTCATTAAAATCAGATCTTAGTTCTAAAATCAGATCTTAGTTCCGAAATCAGATCTTAGTTCTAAAATCAGATCTTAGTTCCAAAATCAGATCTTAGTTCTAAAATCAGATCTTAGTTCTATAATCAGATCTTAGTTCTAAAATCAGATCTTAGTTCCAAGATCTGATTTTAATGAGATTGGTAAAACAACAGCTGGTAAGGAATACGAGACAACTGAAACACAAGGACAGGTGACCATGGTGACTGGATTGCCTGAAACAGTGAGACTTTGCAAGAGTTGGAACACAGGCTGAGAGTGGATACACACAAGGTGAACAGATGAAAGTAAGCAGTGAGAAACATCCCAGATTTCGGACACAAACGTCCTTGTTCATTCCTGCTTCTACTCCTGTGACAGTGAAAGGATGGCCTGGTGGTTGAAGGTGCCATACTTCACTGCATCCCCAAGGATCAACTGATCGTGGTTCAAATACCAGATTACCCTTGTAACGACTCTTGCCTTGTCAAAATACTTGTTTGTTGGGTTTGTCAAATTACATATTTGTTGCTTTTGTCTTCTTTCGACTTTCCTCCCACAGTATTTCTGTCATGTCGTGACATAATAGAAATACTGCTAAGGTTGACATTTAACCCAACTCACTCACCACCTCCAGTCAGAGACTAAGTCTTCACACAGGAACATGCGTCCCCGAATAAATATCTACGCGCTTAAACATCCTTATGCATGGAGTTCAGCGCCATATAAATGGACAATTATTATTATTATCATTCCAATAAATAAGTCACAGAAAGGTTTTCTTTGGTAGTTTGATGTAAAGCCAATGTAGAGAATATGTAGGCTTATATACGAATAAATACTTGGTAGTTACAAAACATACAAACATACAAAACAAATTCAAACTTTTGAAAGTCTATAGTCACAGTCTAACATGATAACCATTAACGTTGTTGTACACTGAAAGTTTTTCAAATCAAGGCAAACCTTTACAAACAGCTCAACATAACACAGAGAAAAGTCTGCTTGGTTTTACACTAGACTATTCCACTGTAAGTAGTAAACATTACTAGCTGGTGGTTTTCCTCCAGAATCCAGCTCTGTTAAACAAACCGCTGATCCAAAACAAACAGTGGACAAGTTGGATAATTCATGTTTGTTATCCCCACACTTGGTTATATACCAGCTTCATGACAGGGCCTGTACATAATCAAGTCTCTGGATAATTTCATGAATGAATGGTTAAGCACTGATTCAAGTAGAAGCCCCGAGATTCCCACTACAAGCAGCTTCATGAATAATAGCTCAAAAGTTAGTTAAAACTCATTGATTGAGCATGATCAGTGTGAACACAAAACTTGAAACAAAACTAAACATATGTTGATTTGATGCATTGCTTTGAAATATCACAACCATTTTTGACACTGTCATGTGATAGAGAATGTAACAGTTTCATGGAATAGGGGTATGGAGTACTGGGTTTATAGATGCAAGATGGACAAGATAGTTTGTGGAATAGGGGTATGAGTTTTAAACAACACAGAAATGTGTGTCCAGAATGCAGAAATGTATAGAATGGATGCAGGAAAAATAATTATAGCTTCCCAAGGGACGCACATTAATATTCATTGCATTAAATTCTTGGCAAGAAATATATGGGTCCTGTAAGACACGTATTGATCAAATCTTACATTACAATGAACTACAGTTTCATTACCCTACTGGACCTGCATACTTTTTGTAAGAACCCACTAAATTAATTATTCGAGTCCCATGGACCCCTGTTTTGTCAGTCAAGGTAAAACCTTGATGATTGGAGATAAGATAGACGTGATAGCTTCAAGGAACAGATGTAAGTAGTACTGGATATATGCTGGAAGATAGACATGATAGCTTCAAGGAACAGATGTAAGGAGAGCTGCATATATGCTGGAAGACAGACATGATAGCTTCAAGAAACAGATGTAAGGAGAGCTGGATATATGCTGGAAGACAGACATGATAGCTTCAAGGAACAGATGTAAGGAGAGCTGGATACATTATGAAAGACAGACATGATGACACTGGGTCAGTGACACCTTGCATGATCTCGAACTGTCAGGATCAGCAAAGCAATCTGAGCACTGATGGATCATGCAACCTCATAAAGGTTAACACAGGGCATTCCAAACGACAGTTAAGGGCTGTATGACTTATTCCATCAAAATCCTTGAGAATAGGATAAATATTTGAAGTGAAAGATACTTTCCACAGCCTGTAAGGAGTATATCCATTCCATCTCAGCCATTTATTAGACATTCAAGAATTGTCATTTGTTCAGTTTCAATTTTGAATGGGGAATACTGTCAAAATATTTTTCAAAGTATAGTCTTGCATGGAAGTCGCCAGTTAGAAACTAGTGCCATAAAGCTTGAGAAAGCTGCTTTCTGATTGGCCAATGTTGACTTCCTGGTACTCATTTCACTGGTCAGTCAAAGTTTACGAAAAGTCATTGATGTGACCTGTAATGGGATGTCCTCAGTTCCTTTTGTAGCAGTAGTGAGCACTAGGATCTGACGATAATGAGTGAGTGAGTGACTGAGTTGGGTTTAGACGACTGCGCCACCCGTGCCCCCTGATGATCATGAGATTGTTGCAGACAGTTGTAGCAGTGAGAGTTAGGGGGGGGACACTGCCTTCAGATCCGAAGACTTTGTGTGAAGAGTGTGTTTCAGCACTGGTGAGCACTGAGCAGCAATCACAAACTGAGATTAGCAATCATGGAGTACAGAACATAGGTCATGAAGCACACACAAACAGAGCAGCACCTTGTCCAGGACACAACAGCCACAGTCACCTCTGCGCTGCTGCTTCCTGACAATATATGGCCAGGTGGTAATTGACTAGATCATACAAAGCACCTTACTTTTCTCAAATGAAGCCCTGTCTTGGAAACATGCAAGACTCTGAAACATCCCCATCTGAGACACCGGTCAGGAGAACATGTCACATCCTTGTACATAGACTTGTTTGGTTGTTTGTTTATTGTTTAACACCACATTTAGCTTTATTCCAGCTAGATGAGAGCAAACAGCAAATAAAATAATCTGGACCAGATGAAACAGTGATTGTTCTTATCATGCTTATGAGCAATGAACCACACCGTCAGGGTTCGATGTCACACTGTCAACCAAGCCAGTGAGCATGACCACCAGTCTCCTGTGAGGACAAGCGGGGGCTCTTTGCAATCTCATTAAAATCAGATCTTAGTTCTCGCTATTGCTAAACAAAGATCTGAGGACATCCCATTGCGGGTCACGACAGAACGACCTTTCATCCGACCAATCAGAGCGTCGCTTACCAGATCATGAAAGTTGCAGTCGGAATGTGTTTTCTAATCATGAAAAACGTCAACAATCACTGGTTTGACCCTTAGAACATACAGTTGTAATAACATGAAGAAGAGAGATTGAATAACACTGGGAATAGGGCTTTACTTGCGATTTCACACAGATTTAAGTGATCAAGGTGTACAAATATGTAGCAAGTTGTGTGACCCGTGAAGATCTGTGCTCGAATAGGTGTTCAGCAACCCAAGTTTGCCGTAAAAGGCAACTATGCTTGTCGTAAGAGGCAACTGACGGATTGGGTGGTCATGCTCGAAGACTTGGTTGATGCATGTCATTGTATACAAATTGCTCATGATTTCAATCACTGGATTGCCTTGTCCAGACTCAATTATTTACAGACCGCCGTCATATAGCTGGAATATTGCTGAGAGCGGCGTTAAACAACAAACAAACAAGTTGTGTGATTGTGGTCTGATTTTTACAATCAGAGATACTTTCCAATTAACTACTAGATACTTTCAATTATCGATTAGATATACTTACAATTAACTAGATACACACAATTGACATGCATTTTTCAAATAACAGTGCTGTCCACAACAACGTGCCTATGTGTACATCTAGAGTGTTACAACATGTACAATAGCACTCTATGCTAAGTGTTATAATCCAATACAATCTTGAAATATATCTTCCTTATTACTGTAGTGAACATTTCATTTCTCACCAATAATTTAAACATATCCTAGACTATGACCATGGGCAAATGTAATACAAAAATATAACATTTATTACGTTATACAAGTTTTGATATTTTGGCACTTTGGTCCTGCTAAATCTGCTAAGCTATACATTATCTTCGTCTGATATTCTTCTACTTCCCGCATTGTATGCTCACTTAACTATGATGACATGCAGTTCTAAGGATAACACCTTGTATATTGTACGTAAACACAATGTTCAGGGCCACTTCTTGTCCCTTCATCAGGTGAGTGACAAGGTGGAAGAACTTGCTTCACTTATGTACCGTATTCGACGTAATAAGCGCCTACGGCAATATTTGCTAATATGTTGGATAGCGATGTCCTAATAAGCACCCCTTCTGATTGATCAATGTACACAAGACTTAATTATTCGTATATAATACACACTCGTGTGTTATATGCACCCTTAATTATGGGCAATTAAATTCTGGAAAATATATCTGTCGTATATAAACATTTCGGGCTGTCAGCCTAAACCACGAAATTTACGATCTTTCACCAAAATAGTATTTTAATAAAAGCCCTCTATTTCTAATTTTGAGAGCGCCCTGGGGGCTTATTACGGCGAATACATCATATCGAACTATATGTAAATTCAACGCAGTAAGTGCCCAGGGTGCTCTCAAAGTTAGACTCTTATCACAATAAAATTTTGGTGAAAAAAAACAATTGAAAGATCGTAAATTTTGTGGTTTATGCTGACAGCCTGAAATGATACAAAAGGAAAGTCTGTGTATATTATATACGACAAATATATTTTCCAGAATTTAATTGCCCATCATTAAGAGTGCATATAACACACGAGTGCGTATTATACACAAATAAATAAGTCTTGTGTACATTTACCAATTGGAAGGGGTGCTAATTGGGATTGTTCACTAGCCAATATACATGTATCAGCAAATATCGCTGTGGGCACTTATTAGAGCGGGGCCCTTATTACGTCGATTATGGTACATAAATTTATATGTTCTGAAACGTGTAAGTATAACACAGAAGTTGTTGTCCAGAATACTCCATGTCCTGGCAAAAAAACATTGTTGACAAAATACTGCGCTGGGTTAGCCACCTGAAGTTATTATTTTGGCCTTTATCGTTTAAATTATCATTAATTTAAGACAGCAACATCTTTTGTATATATGTACCAGACATTTGAAGCTTAAACAAATAAAATTTAGCCTCTGAAATTCATGTTAGTCTGCACGCCTGAGACAACTAAATTGTGCTGAGGACATGTAACGATGGTAGTCCTCTATTACTAATAGCTATAATTCTCAATGTTTCAATTTTGCTACAAAGTGGAACTGAAAAAAAATGATAGAAACGTAAATATAGTGAACAGTTTTGTTTCTCAACCAGGGCTAGCTACTAACCCCGAGGACTAGTGGAATGAGGTTTCCACTAGTCCTCTGGACTTATCATCTTAAAACCACAGACTTCCAAGACTGGTTTAGTATGTGGAAGTTGTGGTAGTAGGATTGGAAATGTAACATGCATAAAGACATACAACCTGAGGTGATGTGACCACTAGGTATTGGAAGTAGTGCAATGTTTGGGAACATCTAATGCCATGGTCTTTCAGGTGGAAACTTGGCTTTCAGGGATGACATGAGCATACATTAACAAAGATACACCTGTGACCTGAGTCATGTTGCTTTATACAAATGGCATCCTGAGGGCTAATAGATACCCTATTTTCTTATTTTCTCATAGAGTGCACTTTTTCCCCCAAAAAAACACAGCTATGTAGAAGGGGGTGCACATTATACACGCCGTAATGAGTTTTGATGCTTTTTTCCCAAACGCAAAGACATTACTGTGAGTACGTAACACCTGAAATAGCAAGCTGCATCTATTAATTTGACTTCTGTTACCCTGTCATTCCCACTCACACTTCACACTATTTACTAGTGCGAGTTGTTCTTGTGCTCTCCCTAGCTGAAACTTCAACATGTAAACAAACATGCAAAGATGTCTGAGCTCAGGTTACAGTGACAAGTACCATCTGTGCAAACTGTTCACGATACTTTTTGCTGAATCCAAGCATTTGGCTGTGATCTGAGACAGATAGAGGACTTGTGACAGTACTTTATCAGAATAAAAAGGAACAGTTATAGGACCAATAGCTCACCCTTTGTCAGGGCTCGATTAAGCTATATAAAACACGCACCAGTGCAATCTATTACTGAGAAATGTGACCCACAGTTTATGTCAACATTAACCATGTGCTTGAAAAAGAACTCAAATTGTTTCTGCTTAACCCCTACTTGTCCACACAACAATGATCTTTGAACACCCTCAGTACCTTGACGTCATCGAACTCTGGGTACATTAAGATTATGTGCATGTTCCTGTTATGTTTTACATTAATAGGTCATTAATTCATGTGACACAGGCAGCAGGCCGGCCCATGTTTCAACACTGATGTTTTGTTTGTTTGTTGTTTAACACCGCACTCAGCAATATTCCAGCTGCTACTAGTACTAGTATATGACGGCGGTGTGTAAATAATCGAGTCTGGACCAGATAATCCAGTGATTGACATCCCACGCAATTAGGATAGGATACAATTAGGATACGATGACATGCATCAACCAAGTTAGAGAGCTTGACCACCCGATCCAGTTAGTCGCCTCTAATGACAAGCATAGTCGTCTTTTACAGCAAGCATGGGTTGCTGAAGATTTATTCTACCCGGGATCTTCCCAGGTCCTCAACATTGATACATTAATTCTGTCTGGTGCAACTGGGCTGACATGTCAACATGCCCCTGGTCCAAGAAAAATTAAGTTCCTTGAATCGGACATCCTGATAAAGTACTGTCACTCATCCTCACTAACACACAGAGGGACTGAAACTATAAGAACTGATGATATATCTACAAAAAGGAAATGACACTCCACCCAACCCAACAGCAACTGAAACATCTCTACCGTCCACCCACCCCTACAACAACTGCAACATCTCTACCGTCCACCCACCCCTACAACAACTGAAACATCTCTACCGTCCACCCACCCCAACAGCAACTGAAACATCTCTACCGTCCACCCACCCCTACAACAACTGAAACATCTCTACCGTCCACCCACCCCTACAACAACTGAAACATCTCTACCGTCCACCCACCCCTACAACAACTGAAACATCTCTACCGTCCACCCACCCCTACAACAACTGAAACATCTCTACCATCCCTATATAAATCATCTTCAGTAAAGACACTATTCAACAGTAATGTAAGCACGTCATCACAAACTATCACTTGTGTTTAACTTTTCAAGGTCAAGGGTTTTTAAGCAAACGATTTACACTTGCAATCATAATACTGCCTTTCCAAATCTAAGATATTTACATCATGTACACAGAATTTAAATAATGGACGTACATGTTGTATTTGCAACACAAATCATGATTTTTTTTCAGAATAACAACGTGAACATTAGATTGGGTTTGATAACAAAGTTACAATCAGTGAATTATCAAACATCCATTTCACACAATATTCAAGGATCATTGTACACAATTTTAATAAGCTTGAGATACTGAGCACTTAATAGTATTTAGATTTATTGAGGCTTTTCCGGATCATATATCCCCCACTAAGTTCTGTCAGCATAAAGTCACAAAATGTACAATTAGTCAAGTAAGTTCAGATTTCATAATTATGATCGCAGAAACACATTTTTCCTAAAAATCCTGCAATAGCAAATATTCCTAGGCGATAAATGAGATCATTCCTACAATGCAGTGCACAACATATTTCGGGCAGGCTACTATTACATTAATCACATCTGCTACTTTGTCATGAACATTTCTCATATAAAATATACATGTAGGACAAAGACAACCGTTGTTCCTGTTGCTGAGTTGAGTTTTGAGATGAAGCACTTGCAGACAGGTACAGCAGTGATACAACCCCTGTACCTGGAGACTTCAGTGGTCTACCTGTACACTCCGGTGTTCCACCTGTAGACTTCCGTGACGTACCTTGTAGACTCCAGAAACATACCTGTAGACTTCCATGGTCTACCTGTAGACTTCAGGGGCGTACCTGTACAGTTCGGTGTTCTACCTGTAGACTTCCGTGGTCTACCTGTAGACTTCAGGGGCGTACCTGTACAGTTCGGTGTTCTACCTGTAGACTTCGGTGGTCTATCTGGGTGCCAACATGTCCTGCAGTTTGGAGATACAGACTTCGGATGCTTGTCTTGCCTCCTTGCAAACCAGGGCAAAGTTGAGGAATCCGTGAGGTAAGTCGTCCACAAGGTGAAGGTCAACAGAGTTGCCCAATTTCCTGAGTCGCTTCGTGAACATGACAGAGTCATCGAGGATAGGGTCAAGATGACATGACTGTGAAATTAGTAGAATATTATTACTCACACAATTACACTGAGTTCTCAAGGATAAGGATGTCATTACTTGCACATGATCGTGGAGTTATCAAAAATAGGGATACTGCAATATGCCTTGGACAATGTTGGAAATTACTTGCACAGTATGATGGAGTTATTAAGAAAAGGGACAAAGTGATATGTCTTGGAACTTACAATAACAATGTTACTACTTACAAAATATTATGAAATTATCAATAATAGGGATAAAGTACCTTGGAAAATATAATAACGATAACCGTATCATGCACATCAACTAATGATCTACATTACAATCATCTTGCTGAGGCAAGTGTGTCCACTAGCCTATATCAAAACCTTAGTTTCTACCCTTGCTACATCAAGGCCACATTTCTTTGAGAGACCACGAGTTTTGCCCCTTGTTTTGAAAACGCAATATCCAATCAGATTGCTGTTCTTGTCTCATATAGCTTCACAAAGATGGCGGCTACCCTAGGTGACTACCTAGTCGATCAGATAACGAAAACATTCGCGATGTCCTCCCTGACACAAAAACATAGTCAATCAGGGGTTTAAAACAAGAAAAAAACACATGTGTGTCAACAAAGACAGGCAGCGGTAAATCACTTTCATACGAAGGTGTACAGTCGTGGATGTTGATTTTGTGAAACGTTCTCTGATAGGACTATCTATATGTGCGATAGTCCAATCATATTTAGCACAGGAAAGTTGGCTCGGTGTGGCAAGGGTGGAAACAAGGCTTTGATATAAAGGCTAGTGGACATTCTTGGCTTGGAAGATGCATTACAATGGGAAATATATAAATAGACATGATAGGCCCCACAGTAAAACCTAAATTTAAGGCTAATTACAGGAGAGCTGTGTCTGTACAACAAGTCGAACAAGATGTAAACACTTTCAGTGTATGTTGTTGTGTGAAAGATATGCAACTGAAAGTGTTAATGTGTATAGCAAGAGTTAGCAAGAGTGATTGAGTGAGTTGGGTCAAATGGCGCTTTTAGCAGTATTCCAGTTACATCACGGCGTGTCAGCTTAATGTGGGAGGGAAGCCCGAAGTGATGCAGGTCTCAGACGTTGACCTCTTCGGTGAAACCCACGAGCACGGGTATGGTGCTGACAAACCTAGAAACATAATCGGGGCGAACCGGGATTCAAACCCACAATCATAGGTTTCTGGCGTGCCCAAAGGACGCACCCTGCACAGCGATTTGCGGCGCCTTAGACGACTGGGCCACCTGTAAACCCTGTGTATAGCAACAGTCTGCAAGGCAAAGTTGATGCTGAAGTAACTACAGTCCCTCCTCCACATGCAAATAATTACTTATCATCATGGAAAAAAGATTGTTGAAACTGCTCCCGACTCGTAAGACAACACAATTGGCTTTGATGGTCCTGATTCATATGCCAGGGATATGGACGAACACTTTATACCCTATACTTTATATGGGGAGTCGAACCAGGGCCTACAAGACTACCTCCCCCAAAGTATCATTACAGTTAGAGTTTGTTGTTTAATGCCGTACTCAGCAATGGTCCATAAATAATTGAGACTGGGTAAGACAAAATCCATTAATGACACGCAATTGGGATATAACACCTCTTACAACAAGCATGGATTCCCGAAGACCAATTCTACAGGGATCTCCAAGGTGGATGCCGGCCGTGTCATACCAAAAGACGTTAAAAGATGGTACTTGTTGTTGTTCTGCATTAAGGGGCTAAAACAAGGACTGGTCGGCTCGGTGTCAGTATACTGTGTCTGAGTGGGGTATTCATGTTAAACTGCGGCATGGTATCTCAATGGGCTAGCACTATAAATTGGCATCAGTCCAGATTAGTACAGGCAGCCACACACACACGTGCCGCTCTATAATAGCAATAATCTTGGACGCGACGTTAAACCCAATTTCACCTCACCTCCAAGGTGGATGACTAAGTGTACATACAATACTGACAGTCTTACTATAAATATAGACCTAGAACAGCCAATTCAGTACTTACCACCAGACTGAGATGAGGCAGCCCCTTCAGCATGTGATCTGGGGCAAGGAGAGGAGACATGTAGGGGTTCTTCACTATAGGTAGACGCCGTATCGCATGCAGTGGGCTTTGGGCTGTGTGGCGGTGCCGGAGGAAGTCCGTGGGGGACCCCGGATTGTTCATGGTGGTCTTGAACACGCCCGCTGAGGCAGATCGATGCATGTGAGGCCGGGAAGTTTTGACTGGCGACTCGGATGTCTTTTTAAGATTCAGATGCAGCTTTGATCGCATGGCTGCTGGCGAGTTCTGGGCGGAGCTTCCTCCACTACTAGGCTGGTCAGATGTATCTCCGGTATTGGTGTCAGTGTTAGAATGTGGCATGTCTGTGCTGGGTGTCTGTTCTTCCTGGTGTGGAGGTGTCTGTTCCTCTATATGACAGCCACTGTCCACAGATGGAGTGGACTTCATCCTTAAGTCAGGATTCAAAACAGGAGCCTGTATCACAAGCTGACTTGGGCTTTCAATTTCTGATATTAAGTTATCTCCCTGTTGTGGAGTGCATTTGGAGTTATCTCCCTTTTGAGATGAGGCTGCTGCTTGTTCCAACTGTCCATTAGCAGACTGTGGGTTCTTATCAAACAGAATTTCATAACCAGAAGAGGTATCAGAGTCCTGATCGTGATTCAACTGATTGATCTGTTGGGTGGAGTCTTCAGCTAACACATCAGCAATCTCCTTACAGATTCTCTGTCCTTCCGACACTGGTGTTGGACTGTCCAGCCTAATGTCCTCCAACGACTCACCACACACCTCTGCCGTATCCTTGAAGCCTGCCTGCCCCTTGCCTTCCCCGGGGGTGAAGAATGTGTCCGGTGATGGGGAGTCCATTACGATTCCCGATCCCTCGTTCAAGTCCAGCACTTCACTTTGAGTTATAACATGATCCATTCCATCGGTACATGGAGATGGGGTCAGTTGGTCCATCTGTGAGGAGTGGACCACAGGACCCTTGGTCTTTGCTGCCTTCTCATCCTGCGAGATAATGACCCACTCCGTGTCTGTGGACTCATCGGACTTGAGCTTGATGGAACTGAGTGATTCCTGGTCACCAGGAAACACTGTGCTTGCCAGGCCGGACGCCAGCTCATCTGACACACCGGCATAGGCTGCCAAGACAAACAACATGGATGCTGTGAACAGTGAACATGACATCCTTGTGCTCATGAAACTACTAACAGTGAGTGAGTGAGTGAGTGAGTGAGTATGGTTTTACGCCGCTAGCAATATTCAAGCAATATCATGGCGGGAGACACCAGGGCCCACTTGCACAAAGCGATCTTAGCACTAAGATGTTTGTAACTCCCATACTTTAACATAGGCTTACAATAGTTGTAGCGCTAAGATCGCTTTGTGCAAGTGGGCCCAGAAATGGGCTTCACACATTGTACCCATGTCAGGAATCGAACCTGGGTCTTTGGCGTGACGAGTGAACGCTTTAACCACTAGGCTACCCGACCGCCCCAACTTCTAACAGTAAGATAAGAGTAACATGTGTAATGTTGTAAATAAATAACCTTGAAACGCCCAAACCAAGACAATATCAGCTTCTTAAAATTTCCTTCATAATATATATAGCAAGGCTTTTTTTTTTACTTTCTTTTCATAATAATTTACCCATGTTACTACTGATACTGACAATATAATGAAGATGCAGGATACCTTAGCAGGCAACAACAAAAAAAACCTGTTGCCATTGGGAAAATTTGAAACTATTTCAAACGAAACATAAGCTTAATATTTAAATGAACCTGCCAAGGCAAATCATAAGTGTTCAGTAACAATGTGTACTATCAATAACAAAAGAACTCTCATCATGTTTTTATATTGTATTTTTTGAATGAGTTAAAGGAAATAATTGTTATTCTCATGTACACGTATGGGAGAAAGTGCTCAAAAATCAACAAAAGCAGATATCACATATGCATGACAGGGCCTGCTGTGAGAGTGAACAGTATATTCTTGTTATGAAACTATGAACAGTAGGATGAGAGCAATAAACAGACACATTATTTGCTTTTGTTTACCTATTCAATAAAAAGAGTAAGATAAGAGTAACATGTGTAATGTTGTAAATAAATAACCTTGAAACGCCCAAACCAAGACAATATCAGCTTCTTAAAATTTCCTTCATAATAATTAATATATATAGCAAGGCTTTTTTTTTACTTTCTTTTCATAATAATTTACCCATGTTACTACTGATACTGACAATATAATGAAGATGCAGGATACCTTAGCAGGCAACAACAAAAAAAACCTGTTGCCATTGGGAAAATTTGAAACTATTTCAAACGAAACATAAGCTTAATATTTAAATGAACCTGCCAAGGCAAATCATAAGTGTTCAGTAACAGTGTGTACTATCAATAACAAAAGAACTCTTATCATGTTTTTATATTGTATTTTTTGAATGAGTTAAAGGAAATAATTTTTATTCTCATGTACACGTATGGGAGAAAGTGCTCAAAAATCAACAAAAGCAGATATCACATATGCATGACAGGGCCTGCTGTGAGAGTGAACAGTATATTCTTGTTATGAAACTATGAACAGTACGATGAGAGCAATAAACAGACACATTATTTGCTTTTGTTTACCTATTCAATAAAAAGATTGATAATTTAGATATAAGAACAATTTCAAACACTTAATATTTTTTTTTCAATATATGACTGTTTGTCCCATGTGTGATGCTGTAAACAACATGGAAATACCATCAAGACTTTATCACCTTCCCATCCTCATAATCATTCCAAATTTCCCAAACATTAGATTTTCAACTTCCATAATAATTTACACAGGTTACCATAGTTACTGACAACCTGACGTACCTGCGAGACACCTGGACAGGATGCCGACTGGGAGCAGGGGGTCCATGAGGCAGAGCAGGCGTGACGGGGACGGCGTGTAGCGCACCAGCACCGGGGTGTACGCCGCCATGACGCCATCTGGGCGCCGAATGCCAAACTCGGCGGCTCTCATGGCTGTGGATATCATGAGGTTCCCTCCAGCACTGTCTCCCCCCACACAGATCCTCTCCCCTGTTGTACCTGGTCAAGTCAGCACTCATCAATCTCTACTGTACACGGTAAGCATATGTCACGGAAAGAATTTCTCGAGATTCTTCAAAGTCACTACTACATTGGGCGAAATGAATTCAAGATTACAAGCAAATTACATGCTATAAAACATGACTGTTAGATTTTCTCAATAAAGACTTGGCATTACTGCATTGCTAAAAGACTAAAACAGCCTTTCAATTTTCAAAAAACATAAACTTGTTGTTTACCTTAAGTGGACAATAATAAAACACAAACTATTTTACAGCATCGCAACATCAAAGAGATTCGGTAAATAGGATTATTTCACACAGGACATGAACGTAATAATAAATCAAAGCTTGTGTGATATCCTACAAATTTGCAAATCCAATTACTGCCAATGTACATAGCGTATGCTCACTATCGCGATAGTGGCATGAGTTGACAAACCATCATCACACATCTCCCATTTTAGAGTAGGTCTTCAGCAACCCATGCTTGCCGTGAATGGCGACTATGCTTGTCATAAAAGGCGACTAATGGGATCGGGTTGTCAGGTTTGCTGACTTGGTTGATGCATGTCATCATATCCCAACTGCATAGATCGATGCTCATGATGTCAATCACTGGATTGTCTGATCCAGGCTCGATTATTTACAGACCGCTGTCATAAAGCTGGAATAGTGCTGAGTGCGGCGTCAAACAACAAACAAACAAACTAAACCTCTCCCATTCTGTAGAGTATGTGAGACCTGGACCGAGGTCCTTGGACATGACAGGTTACATTAGGACCCCAGTGGATCGGGTTGTCCACCTCAGACTTGGTTCATTGTGTGTCATGGATCTAGTATCATACCCCAATGATGCTGATTGCTGCTCACAATATCAATCACCGATTTGATCCAGTCTTGATAATTTACAGGCTCCTGTCATAGCTGGGATATTACTATGGCCCTCAACAAGAAAGAAACGTACCCAGCTTGTCACAGTTCTGTGTGGCCCATGCGTAGGCATAGAAGCACTCCTCCAGGGCGCGGGGGAAGGGGAACTCGGGGGCCAGGGAGTAGTCTATGGACAGGATGGGCACGTTCAGCTCCTTGGCCCAGTGGCGCAGGTACACCTGGAACAGTGGGTGGAGGGGGGGGGCTCATCCTCAAACAACAAGCACTCTGTTCAGGAAAACCTTACAACATTGCTACCTGAAATACTCATAGGCTCGCGTGAGCGTTTGAGCATGCATACATGCATGCATCTGTCTGTCTGTCTGTGTCTGTCTGAGATGGCTTCAGTAAGTGAGTGAGTGAGTATGGTTTTACGCCGCTTTAGCAATATTCCAGCAATATCACGGCGGGGGGACACCAGAAATGGGCTTCACACATTGTACCCATGTCGGGAATCGAACCCCGGTCTTCAGCGTGACGAGGGAACGCTTTAACCACTAGGCTACCCGACCGCCCTGAGATGGCTTCAGTGAGGTTAGGTTCAATGCCACTCCTAACTATCAAGTCCACACCATTTTAGAAAATAAAAAATCAGATTATATAAAAAAAATTTCCTTGGTTCCTTTAGATTTTCAAATGCTGTCTCTTTGTGCTCACACAACGCGCTGCTCACTCCAGAAACAGTGCATATATCCGTTGTAGTAAAAATATATCACACCAATTTATCACATACAGGATGCTGTATTCAATGAATGTAATAAAACCATACCTGCATGGTCATAAGTAAACATCATCACAAGTACAGAACATGTTCATTTGGAATTTAAACAAGTCTCTTGGGCATGTTAGTGGTCAGAATGTCCTCAAAGTCAA
Source organism: Haliotis rufescens (assembly GCF_023055435.1). NCBI lineage: Eukaryota > Metazoa > Mollusca > Gastropoda > Lepetellida > Haliotidae > Haliotis > Haliotis rufescens. The sequence goes on from NW_025964354.1 coordinate 2,195,504, forward strand.
ACCAAGCTGATTCATTAAAAAGCACTTAATAAGCGACAAATTAATGAGTCAGCATTCCTAGAATTCCATTAAACATCATGAAAGATGGACAGTGCCAATAGTTATCTATTAGACATCTCGGCACAATTTTAATAGCATATGTATCATTTTCATACAAATACCTTGGCACAATTGAAATAGCATATGTAATATTTCCATACAAATATTCCTGTGATAACATTGTCCTAAACAACCAACTGAAGCAATCAACTCTTACCTCATGTGACTTGGACGACTGAGCTACAAATCCTCCGCCATGACAGTGTACCAGCAGCCCGGGGGCTTTAGGGGCCAGCTTTGGCGCTGGACGGCCATTCTTGGACTTCGGAGGCTGCTTCAGGTGACATTCCTTAAACAAGGACATTAGCATTTCAGTGTCTCCATCCCTAGTTGATGTTCCTAACAATCTGTGCCCCAGTGAAAACACAAATGGACTTCTAACCCTGTCCGACACAGAGCATCCATCTTCCGAGGCAAGGGAGCTAACTGACTACAGAAGTCCACTTTCCATCCTTCCACTAGGTTGGAATTTCTGAGTTTTATTATTATTATTATTATTTATTATTTTGGCGGGCGGTGCAAGTCTATGCATAGTCCAGTCAAAATATTGTAATGAAATTATATCCAGTTCGTAAACAACATGGCACACAGATTTCAGTATATATGAACGGACCCGTGATGTGGACTTACCTGCCCCTCCCGGATCAGTGACGAGATGAGTCTGACCTGCACATGCCCCGGACCCGTGTGGGAGCAGGGGGGTGTGATCACCACGATGTCAGACCCATCTTCTGTTGGCATTTCAAAGGAATCTGGCCCAAGGGAGATAACCTCGTTCACCTGAACAGGTGGACACACCAGCGATGGCAAGGACTGCAAACACAGGTCAAGGTCATAGATAATCGCTTATTGTCCGTTAACCATCATTTTGAAACCCCGTTTTTTTTCACAATTATTTTCCAATAAGCACCCAAGTGCGTGACAAAATTTTGTTATTATCAAATAATAATCATTGACGTAACTAATAATACAAGTTTTGTAATATTTCATGTCCGAATAAAAGTATTATCTTCCTTGCCATGATGTAATTTTGTGACTGTTGACATGGTCTAGTAGTGGGGGAAAGAACAGATGATAGAATGTCTCACAGCAATGACTCACTCCCAGAAGTCTCACATTAGGTATGTCATATAGAGTGATTGAGTGAGTGATTGAGTTGGGTTTAACACCGTTTTTAACGTGGGAGGAAAGCCCAAAGTGATGCAGGTCTCAGGCGTTTACCACTTCGGTGAAACCCACAAGCATGGGTATGGTGCTGACAAACCTTGAAACAGAATCGGGGCGAACCGGGATTTGAACCCACAATCATAGGTTTCTCGCGTGCCCAAGGGACGCAACTCTGCACAGCGAATCGCGGCGCCTTAGACGACTGGGCCACCCGTGCCCCCATGTCATATAGAGAGTGAGTGAGTGAGTGAGTTTGGTTTTATGCTGCTTTTAACAGTATTCCAGTTATATCACGGCATGTCAGCTTGATGTGGGAGGAAAACTCAAAGTGATGCAGGTCTCAGACATTTACCATTTTGCTACAACTCACTGACACAGATATGGTGCTGACTAACCTAGAAACAGGGTGAACAAGGATTTGAACCCACAATGATAGATTTCTGGTGTGCCCAAGAGACGCAACTCTGCACAGCGAATTGTGGCGCCTTAGACAACTTGGTCACCCGTGCCTCCATATATGCAGGAAAATGACCACTTGCACAAAATGTTCATAGCTCTACGACTCTTAACAAAGACTTGCAACAGTCATGTCATTAAGATTGCTTTGTACAAGTGGGCCTGGTACATTTAAGTACAGTATAAGGATGGTCACACTAGATTGAAATATTCTCTTCACATGGCTCAGGATGTGGTCTGGTGTTCGAACTAATCTTAAATCCCAACAAGACAGTCGGGCAGATGACCCATAAATGTTGCATGCCAATCTTCAAGGTTACCAGCCCAGCAGTCAGACAATATTGAATCTTAATGTTTCCTAGCGCATAGTGTTTTTGAGACCCTTATAAGTATTTCTGATTAAGTGTCTTAATATCAATACCAAGACACTAAAATTAAGACCCGATTGACCAATGAAAGCGTAGTTACTTCCTTTCATCCACCGTTAATAATGGATGGCTCACGATAGTATCAGGAACATTGCGAAAAACAAGAGTCAAATCTTGATTCAGTTGAAATAATGCAAACAAATACTTGAGGATCTATGAGGAATACTGAATACGTAGTAGTCTCAAAATTATCTGCTAGACAGTTGGGAAGGTGGAGGAAAATTTCATGCAGCCCGACAGAAAAGTCACCAGCCATGGGCAGGCAGTGACTTCGGACACTGGTTATGAAGGGTCTATGTTCCACCATCTCGTTCCCTTGTCCAGTCAATGTCATGATATGGACTCTGACTCTGTGTGATGTGGACAGTTTTGGGTGGAGTCCTATATGGGATTCAAACAAGGCTCCACCAAAGAGAACTAGAATTTATACTTCACTAAGAAAGTGTAATCCCCAGAATAACACATGTTACATTTGACCACTTTCTAAAAAGGCAATGTCTATTCAAACATTAAGTGATAACAAAACTGGAGATTGAAGACCAACAATGTGATGTTAAAGGGACTTTCCTTCTGTCACTGTTCACGACATACCTTCATTATTTCAGTTTCAGTGATCCCCCAGAATGCTTTGCAAAAGCTGACGTCTGCTGTTCGTGTTGTGTAAACAACCTGCAAGTAAACATATTTTCAAGGAATCTTTATATTTATACATTTATTAGCATGAACAACAACCTCCTTGATACAAACTTAATGTGTAGGATAAAGTATGTACGAGGGTCTTTATGATATAAAAAACCTGCATCCCGGGAAATAACCAAGGGGCACTATGACGCAGGTTATACAGTGGAGACCCCTGGTTACCGCATGTCCTGTCTAGTTGAGCTACCTGTTGATACGGAGTACCCATGGTTACCGCATGTCCTGTCTAGTTGAGCTACCTGTTGATACGGAGTACCCATGGTTACCGCATGTCCTGTCTAGTTGAGCTACCTGTTGATACAGAGTACCCATGGTTACCGCATGCCCTGTCTAGTTGAGCTACCTGTTGATACAGAGTACCCATGGTTACCGCATGCCCTGTCTAGTTGAGCTACCTGTTGATACAGAGTACCCATGGTTACCGCATGCCCTGTCTAGTTGAGCTACCTGTTGATACAGAGTACCCATGGTTACCGCATGCCCTGTCTAGTTGAGCTACCTGTTGATACGGAGTACCCATGGTTACCGCATGCCCTGTCTAGTTGAGCTACCTGTTGATACAGAGTACCCATGGTTACCCCATGCCCTGTCTAGTTGAGCTACCTGTTGATACAGAGTACCCATGGTTACCTCATGCCCTGTCTAGATGAGCTACCTGTTGATACGGAGTACCCATGGTTACCTCATGCCCTGTCTAGTTGAGCTACCTGTTGATACGGAGTACCCATGGTTACCTCATGCCCTGTCTAGATGAGCTACCTGTTGATATGGAGTACCCATGGTTACCCCATGCCCTGTCTAGATGAGCTACCTGTTGATACGGAGTACCCATGGTTACCTCATGCCCTGTCTAGATGAGCTACCTGTTGATATGGAGTACCCATGGTTACCCCATGCCCTGTCTAGTTGAGCTACCTGTTGATACGGAGTACCCATGGTTACCTCATGCCCTGTCTAGATGAGCTACCTGTTGACATGGAGTACCCACGGTTACCTCATGCCCTGTCTGGATGACCTACCTGGTACCCACTGTTACCTCATGCCCTGTTTGGATGACCTACCTGGTACCCATGGTTACCTCATGCCCTGTCTGGATGACCTACATGGTACCCATGGTTACCTCATGCCCTGTCTGGATGACCTACCTGTTGATACGGAGTACCCATGGTTACCGCATGTCCTGTCTAGTTGAGCTACCTGTTGATACAGAGTACCCATGGTTAACCCCATGCCCTGTCTAGTTGAGCTACCTGTTGACATGGAGTACCCATGGTTACCTCATGCCCTGTCTGGATGACCTACCTGGTACCCACTGTTACCTCATGCCCTGTTTGGATGACCTACCTGGTACCCATGGTTACCTCATGCCCTGTCTGGATGACCTACCTGGTACCCATGGTTACCTCATGCCCTGTCTGGATGACCTACCTGTTGATACGGAGTACCCATGGTTTACCCCATGCCCTGTCTAGTTGAGCTACCTGTTGATACGGAGTACCCATGGTTACCTCATGCCCTGTATGGATGACCTACCTGGTACCCACGGTTACCTAATGCCCTGTCTGGATGACCTACCTGGTACCCATGGTTACCGCATGCCCTGTCTAGTTGAGCTACCTGGTACCCACGGTTACCTCATACCCTGTCTGGATGACCTACCTGGTACCCATGGTTACCTCATGCCCTGTCTGGATGACCTACCTGGTACCCATGGTTACCTCATGCCCTGTCTGGATGACCTACCTGGTACCCAGGGTTACCGCATGCCCTGTCTGGATGACCTACCTGTTGAGCGCGGAGTTCCGGGTTCATCCAGTACTTCCCACTGCTGACGAGGGAGGTGGCCAGCTGCATCACCTGTGAGTTTTCTTGATAACCCTCCGAGAAAGATGCCATCGCTATAGCAACAGCATGAAGAGGACGCTGCATTGAGTCGCAGAACTGTAAAAATGATCAGAAATTCATCAGTGAAAAGAGAAATCAACAGCATTTGAGCACATAGCAGCAGACAGCATCATTAACTTGGAGCTGGAAGCCTAATGATATTGTTACCTTAACACATGATTATATCACCCATGATTTACAAGTGTTACCACTAGGGCTGGGACGGGTAACTCGGGGACACGGGTCGTGTGGGTAATGAGTAGGACCCGGGTACCCACAGGGCTACCCGGACCCGTGGTTAGTCAAATGATATATTGTTTAAAGACAAAAAAAAATCCAGAACTGGATGTTAAAACTACAAGCCACTAATGTTCGCAGTTCTTTCTGACTAATAAGTCCATTCTTTCTGATTTTTATATGTTTGAATAAAAATAAAACTTCAGTCAACTTCAGTGTATACACCAGATCGTTTTATACGTGAATGGCTTCTGATCCCTGCAGTCTAAGGGTTAAGTTTAAACAAGCAGCTTCAACATAGATGGAGGACACTCTTTGAATGGTTTGTGGCCTAAATGAGGCATGTCTGAAGATTCTTTTGCAAGATCAAAGTTAAAATGGCTAAATGACGCAAAATGCTGTGCTTGGTGTAGTACTGTCATTAGTTTGGAGGCCAACTTCTGTTTCTTTGTTATTTAAATTAATTTAATGTTTATGAGTCTGGACCAGACAATCCAGTGACATCATGAGCATCGATAAGCAGACAGGATATGATGACATGCATCACTGATCAGCCAAATATGCTAGTCTAACAACCTGTTTCTGTCATCATGGTTTGTTGCCTATTACAACAAGTATGGGTTGCTGAAGACCAACCAAACTACTGTACTGCTTGTAGCATGTACACAGGTGTGTCAGTACACCTGGAAGGTGGCAGCCTGACACTGCTGTCCACAGTTCATCACCTGTCAAGTCTGTGTCATGTACACTAAGTCAGTACAGTCTGTAGCCACTAGTCCACAGCCCACCAGGGACAGAACTGTTTTGTTTTCCAGTGTCCCACAGAGGACTCATAAAACTATTGGCATGCGCCATTTGGAACCTAATTGCGCCAAAAAGAAAGAATACATTTTTACGTTGGACCCATCTTCATAATCAGTGAATCTCATTTCACCATGGGCCAGACTACATACAATTTAGAAAGTTTGCCCCTTTCCCTTCCACTGTGTCTACATGCTCATCTTCCATTACAGTTGTAGTGATAGAAATTGGCACCAGTCCTGCAGTCCTTGCCAAACTGCTCAATAGTTAAGGTATCATAAGGACTAGTTGGTTGGTTTATTGTTTAACGCCGCTCTCGGCAATATTCCAGCTATATGACGGCGGTCTGCAAATGATCAAGTCTTGACCAGACAATCCAGTGATTGACATCATGAGCATCGATCCACACATATGGGATTGATGAGATGTGTCAACCAAGTCAGTGAGCATGACCACCCGATCCCGTTAGTCGCCTCTTACGACAAGCAAAGTCGCCTTTTATGGCAAGAATGGGTTGCTGAAGACCTATTATTCTACCCTGGATCTTCACGGGTTCTTAGTGCTGAGCGCCAGGAAGAGTAACAACAAATCTAACAAGTCTCTTGTCTTTTGGCATGACGCGACAAGACCATGGAGGCGCTCTGTATTTAATAACAGTGACAGACACAAATATTTTTTTCAGTATGCCACTATTAAAGATGTTTAGACGTGCCCTTTGGAATTTAAGCGTGATGATATTTCATGTTTTAATATTTGTCCTATTTTCCTGCAGTCAATAATGTGTTTCACGGAATATCACCCACGGTCAATATTTAACACAGAACTAAAAGGAAGTCGACCTCAACAGTTCCAATGATAGCTTTTATCAAATGACTGGCTACAATCCATCAGCTGGGGTAAACATCTAGACATGATGCAAACCATTTCACTACGAGCTAGATAATAATTAGTTGTACTAAGGCTGACGTCTTCCTTTCCATTGAGATTGATAATGTCCTTTTCAGCTGCTAACGGTTGATGTAAAAAATCATCACAAATGATGCTGTGAATTATGTGTGTTTACATGATCACCATGAGTTTGTTCAATATACTGCAAAAGTTCTTCCATTCAGTGTTAGAAATTGGCACTATAGTGCCCAATAGTTAAGGCATCATAAGGACAAGTAGAAATTTGCCATTCTTAAAGGTTTTGCTATATGTTATAGTTATGAGGACAAGTGGACTAAAAATGTCAGTTTCTACTGCTGTTTCATCATACCATTTCAGAAAGTGACCTGTAGGCACTGGGAGCATTCTTTAACCATGCTGTTACTTTTTTAACTGTGCCATTGGTGCACTTATACAACAAACTTGGAATGGAACCCTGTAATAATGGTAAATGCAACTTCTAACTGTACAAACATTAACCCGGGATTTATCTCGACTTGGTCACGCTGGTGTTCCGCCCCAAGTCTGCTGCAAAATTCCCAAATGGGAATCGAAAAAAATTCCTTTTTCGTGTACATAAAGTTGAAGTGAGGGGCGGTCGGGTAGCCTAGTGGTTAAAGCGTTCGCTCGTCACGCCGAAGACCCAGGTTCGTGTGAAGCCCATTTCTGGTGTCCCCTGCCATGATATTGCTGGAATATTGCTAAAAGCGGCATAAAACCATACTCACTCACTCACTCACTCATTGAAAGGACCAAAATAGAGGAAGGGGCTTATTTCCACATTATTACTTGATTTGGAGTGCAATGTTAAAATTCAATGTAAAATATCTCATAAAATAAGAAAATAAGAACCTTAAAAATACAAATTTTGAACAAAGTTAAAAAAAGTTCCCCAATTTGCACATAGTTTGAAATCCTAGATAAATCCCCATTAACACAAAATCTACGGGAAGTGTGGGGAAGCAGACTGAGTATAATGTTCAATGTTATGGGGATACTAACCAATTCAGTTTTATAATATAATTCACAACTTAACCTGGAGTGATGTCCCTTTTTAACAAGATTACAAGTATAAATAACAAACACATCACGCATATGATAAACTAAAGTTCCTACTGGCTGATCACTAGATACAATATCTGTGTATTGATCACTGTTGATACCGCTAGCCTACATATGATAGCTGTATTACACTGACCATCATACACAGGTTCACCAAAATTGTATAGTGAGTGAGTGAGTGAGTAGGGTTTAACACTGCTTTTAACAGTATTCCAGTCATATCGCGGCGTGTCAGCTTAATGTGGGAGGAAAGCCCCAAGTGATGCAGGTCTCAGACGTTTACCAATTCGGTGAAACCCACGAGCACGGGTATGATGCTGACAAACCTAGGAACATAAATGGGTCGAAGCGGGATTCGAACCCACAATCATAGGTTTCTGGCGTGGCCAAGGGACGCAACTCTGCACAGTGAATTGCGGCGCCTTAGACAACTGGGCCACCTGTGTCCCCCTAGATTGTATAAACTAAATTATCCTGGTGCATGGTCCCTTAAATAGCATCTTCACAAGACACACAGGGAGTGAGTGTGTGTAGGCACTGCAGCGATGCTATCAATTCAACAGAATGTTATAATAGGGATAGCATCATTAAAGCATGATCATGATGATACAGATTTGGGTCCATGTACTGAATGCCAAGAAAATACATGTACCAAATATTGCTGCATTTGTTTTTGTGTCATTACATGATTACCACCATCCACATCTTCATCAAGAAGACTACTGTTTTCCTCAACAAGTATGTTGATAGACTTGCACAAGCCTCTAAGGCAATAATTATTATTTTACATCATAATTTCTAAATTATGTAAATAATAAGAACATGATGTCCCTATAAGAGACTGGAGTCCTTAGTGTCCACATATCTAGACTTGCCTATTAGGAGGATAGAATTACTTCACTAACATGGTCTATTCTTTCAGTAAAGCCTTTGAGCAAGGCTAGAATGTTGACGGCCTTGTCTGCTGTGTGCCAGGTGCGATGTTCTCAATAACATGTGGCTCTGTCAGGTATCATGATATTAAAGTCCTGATGAAAACTACTCCAGCAAAGTGACAAGTGACTCTCCTTCATGTGACTGACAAATGTATAATTTTACAACGGAAAAACCTCTCTGTTACTTTCACTATCATGAACGGACACCTGGCGTTATAATATAAGGGATGAAATGATACATCAGTGCACATGTGCATCATGAATCTCCATGCAATGAATAATATAAACATATTAATTTCCATAAAGTGGAGGGTTGGCAAACAAGCAAATTTTGCTTATCTGAATGCCTTTCCCAAACATGATACAAATTACAATGTATTGAAAGTGACATGAGTGAGTGACTTGGGTTTAACGCCGCTTTTAACAGTATTACAGTCATATCACGGTGTGTCAGCTTAATGTGGGAGGAAAGCCCCAAGTGATGCAGGTCTCAGACGTTTACCACTTCGGTGAAAACCCACGAGCACGGGTATGGTGCTGACAAACCTAGGAACATAAATGGGTCGAAGCGGGATTCGAACCCACAATCATAGGTTTCTGGCGTGGCCAAGGGACGCAACTCTGCACAGAGAATCACGGCGCCTTAGACGACTGGGCCACATGTGCCCCGAAAGTGAAATGAGAAATAGCATACATTATGTAATTGACATTAAAGACAAGTATTGTTCTGTAAGTGTTTAATAACTGGATCATCTTTCGTAACAATAGCTATTATTTACACCCAGCAAAACAACATTGTAGTACCATATAGCAAAGCCAACATCTCAGACAAAATCTCTAAATCGTCAAGCAGATAGAATAAAACTGTGCACTGATTCCAAAATTTCAAGATTTGTTACAATCGTTTAATGTGAAAAACCAATTAGAATTGAATTTAAATCGTAGCCTTTTACAAAATAATACATATTTTGCCTTAATGTACTGTTTAAGGGACATGTAAGAAATAAATAAAGTGCATGATAGCCACAACTTCTCGGGCTGTCGGATATAAATCTGGCAAACTTGTCGGCATTAAGATCACTGCAGCCAAGCCTGAGACGGGAGTGTATAACCTGACAGAATCTTCATCCATAATTTGTATCAAAGTATATCATGTATATACCATTCCTATCATTGCTTTTTATAAAACTTTTAAAACTTCCTAAGCTATTGGCATGGGTGTATTCAATAGGTAGTGATCGAGTTCCAAATATTAGCTATATCTGGAATAAATGATTTGGCATCTTTACACTTTATGTTTTGCCGCTGTGAGCTCTTTCCCAAATCATAATCACTTGTTGTGCAAATGATTGTTAACCATTTTATAAAAGACATTTAACTTTTGAAAATTCCTTCTTCTTTTTTAATGATGTAAGATTTGTTTTTTTTATAAAGTTCAATGAATATGATACATGATACGTTTTTTCTGTATTGATACAAGATGATACAATTGCCAAAATAAATTACCTTCTTCTTTTTTATCAATTTTTAATGTTCTCCACTAATTTTGTCAGTCAAATATCACAAAATGTGTTGTAATTTGCATTTTAAGTTCACTAATAAAAATATCCGCCATTAGCATGTGTTTACACGTAGCTTTCCATTTTGAACTTGCTCTGAAACATTTGTAGACAAGATGTTTCCATGTGATTTGAGGTAAATATGCCTATCGCGACCTAGTTTGATCTGTACGTTATTCACGCAAACTTCAGTCACAGTTTTCTCTTCTTTTTTTTTTACTTATATGAATATCACCGATGTTTTGTTCAACAACAAAGATTTATAAGATGCTATATTTGCCAGTCCACAGGGACTGGCAGTCACATGAATTACCGGTCCAAGCCTAATTTTACCGGTAAAAAACTGGTAATTACCGGTACAGGAACGCTGACGCCTATCAAACAATGTTGTGATCCATTTACAGTATTACGGGCATCTGAATATAGTGACAGGGCAGATAATGCCAACAGGTCAATAGGTAAACTGTATCCTATTGGACGCTGGGACCAAGTCATCAGCCCAAGCCACATTCAACTGGTCAATATCTTGAGTGTACTGATAACACTGTTTATCATGTTTATGATTATGATGACATCCATACTGAAAGTGATTCAAGATAAGAATATCGAGCAGTTCCTAGTGGTCCTTATCCCCCCCAAGTCAGATAGCAAAGAGAAGCTGGTCAATATGGACATGATGGAGACTAGGGCTGCAACGAATACACAATGATTCGTATCATGAATATCGGGTAGCGAATTCAAATATTAATTCACAAATACAATAACAAGTCAGCAGTTGATGTATTATTTGTCATATTCAGTGAGGCAACAATAACATGAATTATTTGACATGGTTTGTTAATTATTGATATATTATTAATATATTATTTATTTATATACTGCACTTATCCAGGAACTAGTATCTGCTGAAATACGACAATGACCAGTAACCACAATACTGTCAAATTAAATAGTATAAGAGTGTTGTCTTTTGAAGAAATCTATGCATAAAATATGTTCTTATGGGTATTTTTTTATCATATGTTTGCATATTCATAAATATTCTATTCTAGTGGCCACAAATAACGAATTCAATTCATGAATGGATACGGTTTCGATTCACCGAATACCAGGGTATGAAACTCCCAAAAATTTCAGCCAGACCACAGGACTGGCTAGCTGAAATACTTGCCAGCCCTGACCAAAACCTGCCTGCCCACTATAATCATATGTTTCTCAGGATAAGCTAACGGGGTTTCTTTTTGGTTACATTTTATCATTCATTTTTACATGTGAATTAATGATTATCATCGGGAAATATTTAGAATATTGTCACATATGAAATATAACCCGACCGTCGGGCAGGGGGATTTGAAAATCTGGAAATCAACCCGTCTCGGACGGTCGGGCAGGCAGGTATTTCGAACACTGCGAATACGCGAGTGAATCGTAACAGCCCTAATGGAGACATGGCTTATTGTCACTCACTATGCTTAAGGGCAGACCAGTTGACAAGATATCAATCACCAGTTTGTCTGGCCCACATGTAACATCATTAATAATCAACAGTTACAAATCATCAAAATAATCATGATAATGTTCAGGGTTCTATGTAGCCTGGGATTTTGTTTATTTGTTGTTTAATTTTGAAATCAGCAAAATGATAACCATATGATGGGATCCTGTTAGTAAAGAAATCTGTACCAGACAGTCATTTGACCATGGTGACAGATCGGACAATGTGAGCAACGATTCACGCCTCTAGGGTACATGGACATGCAATCAAGCAAGTCACCTAGTCTAACCACTGGATCCATTCAGTCACTTTTACAATCAGCATGGGTCGGTACAATGGGTAGGGTCATATTCTAACCCAGACTTCCCACGGGGCTCTAGTCTGTGGAAAACTGGGAGTCCTCATGACTCAATGCACATCTGAGCACAAGAGAGAGTCATGCATCAGTTTAACTTGTAGTATGTCCAGTCCATAAGATTTTGGTAATAAAAAATAGTAACAGCACTAGCATTCTGTTAATTGAAATTTGTTATGATGAAAAATGAAATTTCTGTTAGAGTACCTTGGATGTTTTTGGGGAACTAATACTAAAATAGGATTAGGAAGATTTTGGATGAAAATGGTGTCAAATATCTGCATCATGTGCAACCCTCATAGTATATATGATCATTATTATTAACATTGCAGGTAATATTGCGGATTGGTAAACAAACGGTAAGGCGTCAGTTAGACACTGCGCTTAGTTCAGAGTAGTTGTACATAATTTATACAGCTGTCATGTCATTTGTGATTTCACCAGTGATTTTGCTAGAGACAAATGACATTAGGACAATTTAATGATTTTATCAACTATTCATAGAATATTCTTCCATATCATTAACAAATTTGAAGAGATATACTGATAAGTCAATGAAAGTGATTTGAAACTCTGTAACACGACAGGGATAGACATGGTCACTAGTCTGTTAGAGGTCTTTCTGAAATCAATGAGTTTGTTATGAAAAGGTACTACCCTTTTCGATGTAATAAGCGCCCAGGGGGCTCTCAAAATTAGAAATAAGGGGCTCTTATTAAAATATTTTTTTGGTGAAAAAAAACAGAGTTGAAAGATCAATTTTGTGGTTTATGCTGACAGCCTAAACTGTTTATATACGACAGATTTATTTTTGCAGAATTTAATTGCCCCTAATTAAAGGTGCATATAACACACGAGTGCGTATTATACGCAAATAAATAAGTCTTGTGTACATTGATCAATCGGAAGGAGTGCTAAATTGGGACTAGCCAATATATATGCAAATATCGCCGAGGGCGTTTATTAGAGCAGGGCGCTTATTACATGGAATACGGTATTTGTATCAAGATATCATTTCAGGTAAAAAATGTACAATCACACTTTTGAACTTAATACATCAATACTACCATGCTTACCTCTCGGACTAATTTAGAAATTTCATGCTGAAACACATTTCTTATTTAATAATTTACATATGTTGGGGACTCCTAAAATAATCGACACATGTGTTTCTCTTAATCATGTTAATCAATCGTCCAAAGGGCAAGTTGGAGCAGCTGATAACAATAACACCAACTGCAGAAGATTTGCCCAGCAGGGTACTGACCTAGTTATGTAACAATGACCTCAGGTCATTCTGTGGGGGATCTAATCACACCACCCTCACCCCATGTTCCTCAGCCAATGACATTAACACTCCTGTGTGGCCACACATCACAGCTTACAACGTTTAATGAAAAAGTTTACACATTGTTTTAAAAACCAATAATACATGTTTGCATGATGACTTCATGTGGACCTAATACTTTAATTATTATGTATATATAAACATGGACAAATTCTTACAAGTCTTTCACACCCCAAAATTAAACGTATAGATTGTTTTATGTGCTTTGTAGTAACTGTTTACATATGTGTTACACATAGAGTTTTTTTTATCAAGTTCATCCTTATCAATTGCATGCTTATTACAATGCTTACTTTCAACTAGAACGGGCACATCATCATATGGCACATAAACATGATAGACCCCTGAAAATCCAGGGTAGAATAGGTCTTCAGCAACCCATGCTTGCCATAAAAGGCAACTATGCTTGTCGTAAGGGGCGACTAACGGGATCGGGTGGTCAAGTTCGCTGACTTGGTTGATGCATGTCATCGGCCCTAATTGCGTGGATCGATGCTCATGATGTCAATCACTGGATTGTCTGATCCAGACTCGATTATTTACAGACCGCCGTAATACAGCTGGAATATTGCTGAGTGTGTTGTTAAACAACAAACAAACAAGCAACATCAACATGATAAATAATATTAACATTCAAAACATTGGATAATGCATGATCAGGTTGATACAATGTAAAGATGCAAATTTGTGATTTACTTTTAGCATATTTTGTTGACAACAAATCTGTACATGGTAAACATGGTAAAGAAAACATATTAACAAGTCAGGGAGGCAATACATTCTCATTTCATCTTGTTCATTAGATATCTTATTTACATGGTATCAACATGATCACACATTGTTTTGAATGTCATAATGGAATTTCCAAGAACAGTTGAAACTGAAAGTAAATTATTATTTCAATGAGACTAGGAGGACATTCTTGTATAGATTCACAGGACAAAATGAAGCATGTACTTACCTGGAATCCAAGACAACGGCCATAAAAACAATCTTGGTTCAACATCTCAACTTCCTCCATCAACTGCTCTGCAATATTTTCATTTAGATTTTCCTCATCTGCAAACAGGTTTCCATCTTGACAGTAGTTGATGAGCTTGTTGGCATAATAGAGACATGCTCTCAGCTGACCGATGGTGCTGACATATGCCTCAACTTCTTTACAGTAGTGAGCTCTTCTGAACAAAATAGAATCTCTATTCACCACAATATACCTCAGCAACTGGGCTAAATGCAAACAACATTTATACACAATCCTTAACAAACTCCGGTACCCGTTTCCTTTTAAGTCTGGTGAAACGTCAAAATCAGACAATCTTGGAAGCAAGCCAGCAATGTTAGGTTCGATACCCATGTCTAAATATTCGTAAAGGAGACAAAAGGATGTGTGATATTTAGCGTGGTGGCTTTGGTTCCCATTTTGAAAGTATTCAATATTGCTCAAAGCCAGTGATTTCAGTTCCTTGATCAGAGAAGACAGCAGGCGCCCCGGATTGTCGTTTTCTAGAGACATATTAATCTTATTGCTTCGTCTTCTTCTATGCACCGACTCAGTTATTCCCTGTCAGTGTTGATCTGTTGTTAAATGCACGCGACTGCCACACCACTACTTCAATTCTCCGTGACAAACTTGACAGCTGATAAACACTGTTTACTTCTGTCAGCAGCCATTTTTAAATTACGGAGCGAATAATGTCCCCTTCGGGGCAATCGGAAAAGCTCGTTGGTATCCGTCAATCGATTTGAGATACACATTGTGCCCGAGATACACAAGATCCGTGAAAGAATCCTACATGTATTGCGCAGTAATAATTAATATAAATAATGATCAAATTAAATTAAAACTATAGTGATAGAACTCCAAATCCAATAATACATGTATAACTGTGATAATTTTATCTCCTCTTGAGTGGATAAATTTGACCAATCACCTCTTGGTTTCCCATTCACTGCCCAAATGCGAGACGAAAACAAGGATTATCTCGACACAGCTGAGAAGCTTGGAAACATTTCCTGAGAACACTTTGCGCACTTCCTCGGAGATAAATTGGTGCGCATGTACCTCTCGCTCGTTAATAACAATACATTGCATGACAAAGTCCAGCCTTTCATTTCATATAATGTCATTGACAGTATAGCCAATAACGTTTTGTTTATTTTGACATTTTGATCCGAGTGACTTGTTATTGGATGTAAATTCATGTCCCAATATGGCCGCTTAATCACTCAAGACGCCCAGCCTATCTAGTCATATAATTCAGTCTTTGAACGACAAATTAGTGTATTTGAGATTAGTAGTATCTCGTTTTTCTACGTTTCAGAGCATGAGATCATCGGAGCGTCATGACAGTTGCAATATTTTGAAAACTCATTAAGGAAACAATACGGAGATCATCTCCAATCAATTTACCCAATCTGCGTGAGAAGTGTCTTGCAACATCGTGCAAGATGGCAGATGCATCAGATCAAGAGGTTTCAAGCACAAACAATAACACCGAAGGAAATGGACTTTGCAGTGGCTCAGGCAACAAGAACGATTTTGTTGAATTTGATGACAAGTCCAACCTCCCAACATCAACCACGAGCGATGACTTGTCAGAATCTAGTATGACGTCCAGGGAAAACTTCACTTTAGGAAGTCTCAAGAAAGATGACAGTGGTATTGACATGGAGAAGTCTCCAACTACAAGTGCAAAAGAGATGTCAGATGCGGAGTGCAGTGAATCACTGAATGACAGTGCTGCTTGTTCACAAAGTGAATCGGTCAGTGATGTCAAATGGGAAGATGTAAAAGCTAAATCAGAAGAAACATCAGATGTAGGGATCGATTCATCCGAAAGCACAGGTATGCGTGATTGTAATGACACCGATGATAGTGAAAATGTTGCTACCTCTAATATGACTGAGTCTCCCGTTACTAGTCCACATCATGATGTCAGTGATACATCCACAAATATTGTTGCAGATGACTCCGAAACAAACACGGGATCCCCTGGCACACGTAAGCGAAGGCATGAGCGTAGCAATTCATCCTCAAGTGACTCTGAGGACAGTGACAATGAAAATGCTGACACCGGCAAGAAGAAAGAATCTGAATCTGAAAGTGAGGATGAGATGGACGTTGATGACGATGGCATCAGACCACGTCATAAATGGAGAGCTGTGTCAGACTTGCGTGATCGAGAGTATGGTTACACCAATAGATCACCTCCATCCTTATTTCGTGAGAAGATTCAGGGTAGTCTTCAAATGGTACAAAGACTAAAGTTACAGTATAGGATGGAATATCATGAGGGATGCGTCAACGCTTTACACTTCAACAGAATCGGTAAATCTTTTTTCAGCAGTGATGGCTCTGCCATGTCCTGAGAACCTCCTTTTTGTAACACAAATTGCAAATTACACCATAGGATTTTACCCTAACTTGCAAAACTAGGGGTCCAACTCAAGGGACCCCCAATAATTACTTTAATTACCTAAAATGAATTATGAGGCAGAGCTCCAGATAACTTCTTGAACAATTGAGTTTTTACTCGAAGGTTTCTATTTTTATTGGGTTATTACATTTTTCATTGGGTAACCAATATTTTTTCACTCTTCTATTCATCACTCTATTGGTTTTTTGTATATAAACGGTTCTAAGTATAGGCTTGACTCAGAAAGTAAATTAGCTCGTAATTGTGTTTCAGAAATTAGCTCCGTTGTACGCATGCTTAAAAGCTTCAGTGGGTATTTATGCGAGCTGTTTTTAAACATTTGAGTTTTTCATTTAATGCATGTGTTTATGTACGCAAGTTAATTGAAAGTAATTAGGTTTTGAATATTTTTTGGGGGCGGAGGGATTGGGTTTTACGCAAATACGCAGCTTATCTGTAGCTCTGATGAGGGTCTTGTAAAGTAATGAAATGCTGTGGTGTACTTTACTTTAAAATTTGGTAATTACTTTAATCACAGGACCTTTGTCTCTTTTCAAGAATTTGGTGCAAGTAATATTATTGTGGTTCCCTCAGGACGCAACACATTCTTTATATTTCGTCCATTCTATGCATTTTGGACCCATGAAACCCCTGGAGATAAAACTTCTGCCCTTGACCCCTGCACTGATATTTATAAGAATCATAACCCCTGGCTAGATACAATGCAAGAAGTATAAGAAAAATATTTATGTAAAAAATAGTTAACATGCAGAACAAGCAAAAGTTACAAATATTTAAGGATTAGGGTTATGTTTAAAATTGGAAGGAGTGGTTATGGGTGGAAATCTGTCCATGATTTTGTCTCTTGTAAAAGAAACATTAAGTGTCATTGTGGAAATTAGGGATTGAGTATTTGAAATCAAGCACTTGCTTATTAAAACTGATCATTCAACCATTCAGCCTACTGAAGATGTAAATCATGTGCAACCGCACTTACAACTTCATCTGTAGCCTTGAAGGTATCCGTGTGACCGAATACATCAGCTGGCCAAGGCCATGACTTGGTTGATAGCGTGTCATTGTATCCCAATGGTGTGGATTGGTGTTCATACCATCAATCACTGGATCATCTTCATTAGGGAGTTAACTGACTATAAAAAGGAAACTGGACGACATGAGGACTTTTATAGTCCGTTGACTCCCTTTCCATGGAAGATGTCACTGGATTGTCTGGTCCAGATTGGATTACTTGTGGGCCACCATCATATACATGATATTTGACATGTTTGAAACATATATGTTATGTGCATGTATCAAATTTACATTTGCAAATTCTGAAGTCAAAAGTTGGTTGGTTTGTTGTTTAACGCGGCACTCGGCAATATTCCAGCTGTATGACGGCGGTCTGTAAATAATCGAGTCTGGACCAGACAATTTTAATGATTGATATCATGAGCACAGATCCATGCAATTGGGATCGATGACATGCATCAACCAAGTCAGCGAGTCTGACCACCTGATCCTGTTAGTCACCTTATACAACAAGCATAGTCGCCTTTTACGGCAAGCATGGGTTGCTGAAGACCTATTCTACCCCGGATCTTAACGGGTACTAAAGTGAAAAGTCATTGGGTTTATCTTTAATGCAAATTCATTATCTCCCTACCTAACCTGTCCGTCCGAAAACTTTGTATAATCTGTGCCATATCGAGGGGTGCAGTCAAAAGAAAAAAAATCTTTTTATTAATTTTCCATTTTTTTATGAATTTTTCAAACCCTAACCCTATCCTAGCTATTTAATTTGAAACTACTGACACACTAGGCGGGTGGGGGGTATTAGTGAGCCACGCTCACTTTTGCACTTGTTTCTTTAATGTCACTGGGCACCGCTTGTCCTGCTGGACACAAGCCTCTGACAACGGTGATTCAACCACTAGTAGTAGGGACTGATTTAGAATGAAGATCAGCTTGTCACTCAACATGCCCATGATAATCTTGTGTTGGTGTCTGCTGATAGCTTTACTATTAATAATACTTTGCTCATGCTATCAACCACTGATCAGTCCTGCAAAATAGTTCCTGGTAACCATGGTAACTATAATATGGCCATGGAATTAAGTTGATTCTGGTGTTAAACAAAACATTTAGCCTGTAAGCCTGTCTGTCATACAGACCCTGAAACAATCTAATACAGCCCATGCAAGTGTATAATACATGTATTAGGCAAGTCTAGATGACTGCAGGATCATATCTGCAAATAAGGAAAGTCTCTAGGCTCCTTTTAGTTATACTTTATACCT
Source organism: Haliotis rufescens (assembly GCF_023055435.1). Taxonomy (NCBI): domain Eukaryota; kingdom Metazoa; phylum Mollusca; class Gastropoda; order Lepetellida; family Haliotidae; genus Haliotis; species Haliotis rufescens. The sequence goes on from NW_025964354.1 coordinate 2,214,672, forward strand.
ATAACTTAACCACTGTTTGTTTCTATAAGATAGTTCATTTCAGAGGCTAGATGTTAGTCTCTACAAGCATGCCAAGTTAGTTACGTGGCATGAATTCACATTTTACTTACGTTGCAAAAGATGACTTTTTCTATAATTTCTAGGCAAGTATATACCCCTTTGACACCACTGGTTTCTGTCAATAATCTATAACATACACAAGAAAATGCAGACTGATGTAAATTTCAGGTTTATCATTGGGAGCGCAAAAAGGGCCCCAAATTCTGCTCTTGTTTTGTTATAATTTGAAAATAATTGCTTCCTTACACAGTTTTAGGAAATTTTGTTCGCTTCTTATGTCTGAACTGCTAAGACTACCATGAAAGTAAGGTAAAGAGCGAGGGGCTTCCCAGGATAAGTGAAGGCGAGAGGCCTGACCATGCTCACTGTGCTGTTGTTGTTTCTGACTGAAGGCACACTGCTGGCGAGTGGGTCTGATGATCTCAACATAGTGCTGTGGAACTGGCTCAGGAATCGGCCGGCCCTTGTGTATGACAGTGGCCACAGGAGCAACGTCTTTCAGGTAACCACTGGCACAGCTACTGGGCTGTGTAGCCTCATGGTTAATATACAAACACTGACACAGCTTACTGGGTGTGTAGCCTTGTGGTTAATATACAAACACTGGCACAGTTACTGGGGTGTTTAGCCTCCTGGTTAACATACAAACACTGACACAGCTTACTGGGGTGTGTAGCCTCCTGGTTAACATACAAACACTGACACAGCTTACTGGGGTGTGTAGCCTCCTGGTTAACATACAAACACTGGCACAGCTTACTGGGGTGTGTAGCCTCATGGTTAACATACCAACACTGACACAGCTTACTGAGTGTGTAGCCTCCTGGTTAACATACAAACACTGACACAGCTACTGGGCTGTGTAGCCTCCTGGTTAACATACACACACTGACACAGCTTACTGAGTGTGTAGCCTCCTGGTTAACATACAGACACTGACACAGCTTACTGGGGTGTGTAGCCTCATGGTTAATCTACAAACCCTGACACAGCTTACTGGGGTGTGTAGCCTCCTTGTTAACCTACACACACTGGCACAGCTTACTGGGGTGTGTAGCCTCATGGTTAACCTACAAACACTGACACAGCTACTGGGGTGTGTAGCCTCCTTGTTAACATACAAACACTGGTACAGCTACTGGGGTGTGTAGCCTCCAGGTTAACATACAAACACTGGCACAGCTACTGGGGTGTGTAGCCTCCTGGTTAACATACAAACACTGGCACAGCTTACTGGGGTGTGTAGCCTCATGGTTAACATACAAACACTGGCACAGCTTACTGGTGTGTGTAACCCCATGGTTAACATACAAACACTGACACAGCTTACTGGGGTGTGTAGCCTCATGGTTAACATACAAACAGTGACACAGCTACTGGGGTGTGTAGCCTCCTGGTTAACAAACACTGACACAGCTTACTGGGATGTGTAGCCTCATGATTAACTTACAAACAGTGACACAGCTACTGGGGTGTGTAGCCTCATGGTTAACCTACAAACACGGACACAGCTTACTGGGGTGTGTAGCCTCATGGTTAACAAACACTGACACAGCTTACTGGGGTGTGTAGCCTTATGGTTAACATACAAACAGTGACACAGCTTACTGGGGTGTGTAGCTTCATGGCTAACATACAAACACTGGCACAGCTTACTGGGGTGTGTAGCCTCATGGTTAACATACAAACACTGACACAGCTTACTGGGGTCTGTAGCCTCCTGGTTAACATACCAACACTTGCACAGCTTACTAGGGTGTGTAGCCTCATGGTTAACATACCAACACTTGCACAGCTTACTGGGGTCTGTAGCCTCCTGGTTAACATACCAACACTTGCACAGCTTACTAGGGTGTGTAGCCTCATGGTTAACATACCAACACTTGCACAGCTTACTAGGGTGTGTAGCCTCATGGTTAACATACAAACACTGACACAGCTTACTGGGGTGTGTAGCCTCATGGTTAACATACAAACACTGGCACAGCTTACTGGGGCGTGTAGCCTCATGGTTAACATACCAACACTGGCACAGCTTACTGGGGCGTGTAGCCTCATGGTTAACATACAAACACTGACACAGCTTACTGGGGCGTGTAGCCTCATGGTTAACATACCAACACTTGCACAGCTTACTTGGGGGTGTAGCCTCATGGTTAACATACAAACACTGGCACAGCTACTGGGGTGTGTAGCCTCCTGGTTAACATACAAACACTGACACAGCTTACTGGGGTGTGTAGCCTCATGGTTAACATACAAACACTTGCACAGCTTACTGGGGTGTGTAGCCTCCTGGTTAACATACAAACACTGACGCAGCTTACTGGGGTGTGTAGCCTCCTGGTTAACATACAAACACTGGCACAGCTACCGGGGTGTGTGTGTAGCCTCCTGGTTAACATACAAACACTGACGCAGCTTACTGGGGCGTGTAGCCTCATGGTTAACATACCAACACTTGCACAGCTTACTGGGGTGTGTAGCCTCATGGTTAACATACAAACACTGACGCAGCTTACTGGGGTGTGTAGCCTCCTGGTTAACATACAAACACTGGCACAGCTACCGGGGTGTGTAGCCTCCTGGTTAACATACAAACACTGGCACAGCTTACTGGGGCGTGTAGTCTCATGGCTAACATACCAACACTTGCACAGCTTACTGGGGTGTGTAGCCTCATGGTTAACATACCAACACTTGCACAGCTTACTGGGGTGTGTAGCCTCCTGGTTAACATACAAACACTGACGCAGCTTACTGGGGTGTGTAGCCTCATGGCTAACATACAAACACTGGCACAGCTTACTGGGGCGTGTAGCCTCATGGTTAACATACAAACACTGGCACAGCTTACTGGGGCGTGTAGCCTCATGGTTAACATACCAACACCGGCACAGCTTACTGAGTGTGTAGCCTCATGGCTAACATACAAACACTGGCACAGCTTACTGGGGCGTGTAGCCTCATGGTTAACATACAAACACCGGCACAGCTTACTGGGGCGTGTAGCCTCATGGTTAACATACCAACACCGGCACAGCTTACTGGGGTGTGTAGCCTCATGGTTAACATACCAACACTGGCGCAGCTTACTGGGGTGTGTAGCCTCATGGTTAACATACAAACACTGGCACAGCTTACTGGGGTGTGTAGCCTCATGGTTAACATACCAACACTGGCGCAGCTTACTGGGGTGTGTAGCCTCATGGTTAACATACAAACACTGGCACAGCTTACTGGGGTGTGTAGCCTCATGGTTAACATACAAACACTGGCACAGCTTACTGGGGTGTGTAGCCTCATGGTTAACATACAAACACTGACACAGCTTACTGGGGTGTGTAGCCTCATGGTTAACATACAAACACTGGCACAGCTTACTAGGGTGTGTAGCCTCATGGTTAACATACAAACACTGACACAGCTTACTGGGGTGTGTAGCCTCATGGTTAACATACAAACACTGGCACAGCTTACTGGGGTGTGTAGCCTCATGGTTAACATACAAACACAGACATATTTTTGGGACCATTGAGCATGTTGAGTGGATATTGAATATTTATAGCCTTTACCAGAAATCAGGACAACCAGATATATATTTGTTTTAAAGAAAGTTTTTTGTTTGTTGTTTAATGCCGCACTCAGCAATGTTCCAGCTATATGAGAGCGGGCTGTAAATAATCAAGCCTGGACATCATGAGCTTTGATCTAGGCAATTGGGATGCAATGAGATGCATCAACTAAGTCTACGAGTCTGATGTAACAAGGGCTTATCTATCCAGGAGTAAAAAAAACAAAATTGTCCTGATCCTCATCAATACGATCTGTATATGAAAAGAGTTTATGTTTCTATCATACATCTGGAACGTTGTTGAAGACACAGGATTACATTGACTGTTGCAGGCAAAGTTCATGCCGTATAGTGGTGACTGTCATGTTGTCAGCTGTGCACGGGATGGGCAAGTGAGGCTGGCGGAGTTATCTCTCACTGGTGTGTGCAAGGGCACCAAGAAGCTGGCCCAACACAAGGGGGCAGCACACAAGGTGAAGGACATTCACAGTGACCTTGACCTTGACCTTGACCTTATGATGATTCCAGAGCACAATATATTGCCAGTACATTACTCTTAAAGTACAGGAGAAAATAAGTGAAGGTTTTAGGTGCTGCTAGATATGTTTGCCTTTGTAATCATAGACCTGCCTGCGTCATATGATGTTAGTGCATTTGTATAGGAACATCACTGGTGACTTTAATGTATGGTATTTTGTAGATATTATTTAGAGAATGATCAACTAATTTTGAGGAATTACGGATTATTTGTCCCCAGTGAATGGATGGTGTTACTCCTGAGCCTTTGACTTGAGACCGCCTATGTGGTAGAGCGTCTGCCCAGAGAGCGGAAGGTCGGGGGTTCAATTCCCGGCAGCGTCATACCAAAAGACATTAAAAGATGGCATTTCTTGTTACCCTGTCTGGCGCTCGGCATTAAGGGGCTAAAACAAGGACTGGTCAGCTCAGAGTCAGTATACTGTGTCTGAGTGGGGTATTCATGTTAAACTGTGGCATGGTATATCAGTGAGCTAGCACTATAAATCGGCATCAGTCTACAAGCAGCCACACACACACACGTGTGCATGCACATCACTATATAAGTGCAATAATCTTGGGTGGGACGTTAAACCCAATTTCACCTCACCTCACCTTTGACTTGAAAGTTTTTGGCACAGAGTCTATTATTTTTTGCCTTGCCTAAGAATACCCTACAAACAGAAAGAAGCTAATGTTGGTGAAATGCAAAACTTATCAACAGTTTTTTGTTACTGTGTGTTTGTGTAGCTGGCCCTGGAGTTCGACTCGCCTCACCTGTTTCTCAGCTGTGGGGAGGATGCGATGACGTACGAGATGGATCTCCGACAGGACAAGCCTAACAAGTAGGTTGGGGCTCCGACTTTCCATCACACCTTCATTCCAGCTTTGTAGATAACCAGTACAAGGCCTGGCACCCGATGTAATGGTCCAGTGCCGTATGTAATTTGTGACCCACCAGAAGAGGGACCTTATGGGTGCTAGAGTACAATTGTGCTGTGACGTCATAAAGACGCCAGCAGACTGTTTAAAAAAATTGTATTTTTCTCTTGGTACTTCATAATGTCATAAAAATGGGACTGCAGAAAATGAGTCCAAATGTTTGATGCCATGGGTCTGTGTATTATATGGAAGCTCATCAATTGTATTTTTTTGGTCCCAAGATACTGAAATTTCAAAATATAACAGGAAGTCAAAATGTGATTTTTCACCCACAAGGTCCCTTGTCTCATGGCTGGTCGGGGGGCACGGGTGGCCCACACGTCGCTTGGGCACGCCAGAAATCTATCATTGTGGGTTCGAATCCCGGTTCACCCCGATTATGTTTCTAGGTTTGTCAGCACCATACCCGTGCTCTTGGGTTTCACCGAAGTGGTCAACGTCTGAGACCTGCATCACTTCGGGCTTTCCTCCCATATTAAGCTGACACGCCGCGATATAACTGGAATACTGTTTAAAGCGGCGTTAAACCCAACTTCCTCACTCACTCACTCATGGTCGGTCACATTTGGTGTTTGTATATGATGCTATGTGCCTGTGATGATAATGTTGAGTGCTGCCTTACGCAACAAACAAAGACAGACAAATCTGATTAACCTTCTGTTTCACAATTAGTTATCATGAAACTAGTATAGCACAATATGGCTGTTTTTATGGTGTATCTAAACTGACTGTAAGTGCATTTTCTGTCTTAATCCTCATTAACCCATGGAGATTCCTGGTTAGAATTGGTCCTAGCAACATGACTTGAATTGGGTGATCAGACATTGTGACTTGATCGTGAGTGTGTCAACATACCCTGATGACATGGACCTTTGCTTGTAATTGCTGCTTTGTCTGGTCCAGATGTGTTTATTTACAGCCGCCATCATGGTGGTGGAATGTTGCTGAGTGTGGCTTTAAATGACAAATAAAACAAAGATATTTTTAAGTCCGCTGCATAAATGAGGTGTTCTTGTTTCACAGACTGATAACAACCAAAGAAAATGACCGGAAGGTAGCTCTGTACTCCATCCACTCCAACCCACGCAACTCTTTCGAGTTCTGTGTGGGAGGTCGGGATCACTACATCAGGTCAGTCTCTCATATAGTTATCTGTATTCTTTCTTACAAATTTTGGGGCGGTCGGGTAGCCTAGTGGTTAAAGCATCCGCTCGTCACGCCGAAGACCCGGGTTCGATTCCCGACATGGGTACAATGTGTGAAGCCCATTTCTGGTGTCCCCCGCCGTGATATTGCTGGAATATTGCTAAAAGTGGCGTAAAACCATACTCACTCACTCACTCACTCACTCACTCACTCACTCACTCACTCACTCACTCACTCACTCACACACACACACACACACACACACACACACACACACACACACACACACACACACACACACACACACACACACACACACACACACACACACACACACACACACACACACACACACACACACACACACACACACACACACACACACACACACACACACACACACACACACACACACACACACACACACACACACACACACACACACACAGACACACACACACACACACAGACACACACACACACACACACACACACACACACACACACACACACACACACACACACACACACACACACACACACACACACACACACACACACACTCTTTAATCCTGGGGATACAAATTACCCTGAAACATTCATTAGCCTGAATATACTCCTTCAAAAATCTCAGAACATAGGCGAAATGTAAAATACCTCTTGTCTGTATATTAGTCCTGTAGTCCTGATAACCCTTCAAAGTGGCAAATTTCTCCTTGTCCTTGTGATACCTTGGCAGTTTGACAAGGACTAAGGGACTAGAACCTATTTCTGTCACTGTCAGCCTTTGCTCTTCCACCACAGTCTGTCCTGTTTACAGCCGGTGCCTGCCATTAGACATCAGGGCCCACTTGCACAAAGCGATCTTAGCGCTACAACTATTGTAAGCCTATGTTAAAGTATGGGAGTTACGATCACCTTAGCGCTAAGATCGCTTTGTGCAAGTGGGCCCTGGAGCCACTCGACTATCGTAAGCCTATGTTAAAGTATGTGAGTTACGATCATCTTAGCGCTAAGATCGCTTTGTGCAAGTTGGCCCAGGTCAGTTTAGACCAGATTGTCGATTTTTCAAGAGAAAACAATGAGCTTGTGATGCAAGCTTAGTTCCTCTGATACTGGCTAGCCACCAGATTTGTTTGTTCCGAGTTGTATCATCCTACATGTACCTTGTGTCAAGCTCAGCCGTGGGGGAGGAAATCGGGAATGTCCGTTAACCAAACGTTACTGACCTGACAGTTTTATTTAAAAACATGATTTTTCTTGAGAGGGACATTTTCTGTTAATAGTGATGAAAGAATGAAATTCTGCTGGTCCACTGGATACCTTGACATGTGACAAGGAGACAGCACACTAGTGCCAAGTTGCTTCAGTGTGAAAGTTGTTACTTAAAAACCTGTGAAGATCTGTGGTAGAATAGGTCTTCAGCAACCCATGCTTGCAGTAAAAGGTGACTATGCTTGTCGTAGGAGGCGACTAACAGAATCGGGTGGTCAGGCTCACTGACTTGGTTGATGCATGTCATTGATCCCAATTGTGTGGATCGATGCTCATGTTGTCAATCACTTGAGTGTCTGGTCCAGCATTGCCGTCATATAGCTGGAATATTGCTGAGTGCGATGTTCAGCACAAACAAACAAACAAACTTAAAACAAGAGAGTGTCTGATCTCTTTATGTCCTATATGTTTTCATGTACAGGTTGCTATGAGTTACGTGTGATACTTACAGGTGTGAGGGATTTTCAGCTCATCCTCCCCACTAGTGACACATATAACATGTATACCATGTGACCCGTGAAGATTCCGGGGTAGACTAGGTCTTCAGCAACCCATGCTTGCCGTAAAAGGCGACTATGCAGCGTTAGAAATGGCACTAGTCCTGTAGTCCTTACCAAAACTGCCCAATGATAAAGGTATCCTAAGGACTAGTAGAAATTGGCCAATTTTAAGGGTTTTGCTATATGTTATCATTATAAGGACTAGTGGACAAAAACTGTTAGTTTCTAACCCTGCTATGCTTGTCGTAAAAGGCGACTAACGGGATCGGGTGGTCAGGCTCGCTGACTTGGTTGATGCATGTCATCGATCCCAATTGTGCGGATTGATGCTCATGAGATTAATCACTAAAATTGTCTGGTCCAGACTCGATTATTTACAGACTGCCGTCATATAGCTGGAATATTGCTGAGCGCGGCGTAAAACAACAAACCAACCAACCAACCAACCAAGACATGTTTTCTGTGCAATATGTTCGTGTGACAATATGAGGTCTGCTTTGCAACTGCCAGTGTGGCAACTCATCCTATGAGCAGCATCAATCAGTTAACATCATATCAAACACTGTGACGCCATTTTGTCCCTACAGTCTGACTGACTGACTGATAAGGGTAAGTAATCAATGTGTTTTGCAAGTCACTTAATCTATAAGCTAATAATCATCTCCAGTTTTTTTAAGGCCATGGATGTATTTTTCCATGTATTTACATTTTCTAGGTAATTTATGTTGCATTTCTCCGGATTTGATTTGATTGTACATTTTGTTGCAGGAGGCGTGTAATGTTTTGAAAGCTTGTACTAATGTTATGTATGGGCTTCCTTTCCAGAGTCTATGACAAGAGAAGGATTGCAGAGGTGAGGGTTGTGTAGAGTCCTTGTACAATAACACTGTCAGGAAGAGGGGGCATGGGTGGCCCAGTCGTCCAAGGCGCCACGATTTGCTGTGCAGAGTTGCGTCCCTTGGGCACTCCAGAAACCTATGATTGGGGCTTGAATCCCGGTTCTCTAATTATGTTTCTAGTTTTGTCAGCACCATACCCATGCTCGTGGGTTTCACCGAAGTGGTCAACGTATAAGACCTGCATCACTTCGGGCTTTCCTCCCACTTTAAGCTGACATGCCGTGATATAACTGGAATACTGTTAAAAGCAGTGTTAAACTAAACTCACTCACTCACTGTCAGGAAGTAACTGACATATTATATACTTGAAGTTTAGTGTCAATTTTACGGCTCATTTAAAACATCTGGTTCTTTGGAGTAGTTGATTTCCATGTCCTACAGTATTTCCTACTCTGGCCTGGTCAGACATGTATATGTGGGTTTCTGATAGCAGAATACTATTGTTGCTAAACATCGACCGGGCTCGGTATCAGGAACTTGATTAAACTTGCACCAGGTGCATGTTGACATGAAAATCTAGCTGCACCAAACAAAATCAGGTTGCACTAGGTTGATACGTCGGCCTGTCTGCTGCCATTGTCACATAAGATAATAGGAACATGTGAACATTATACCCACTGTTTGAAATTACACATTACACAGGGATTAGTGATGTAGTATGGGACCTGTGAAGATTCCGGGGTAGAATAGGTCTTCAGCAAACCATGCTTGCCGTAAAAGGTGACTATGCTTGTCGTAAAAGGCGACTAACGGGATCGGGTGGTCAGGCCCGCTGACTTGGTTGATGCATGTCATCGATCCCAGTTGCGTGGATCGATGCTCATGATATTTACAGACCACCGTTATATAGCTGGAATATTGCTGAGTGCGGAGTTAAACAACAAACCAACAAGATGTAGTATGGTATGGGTTAACTGTAGAGGTACTGAGTGTGCTTAAAGGTCTATTTGGTGTGGACCAAACGTGCACGTGCATGCACATCGCTATATAAGTGCAAAAATCTTGAACGCCATGTAAAACCCCATTTCATCACCTCACTTGTATCTGCCCAGTAGGGTTCTGTCTGTCAGCAATGTAGACTAATCACTCTCTTTGTTTGCAGGATGTCAATGGCGGAGTGCTGAAGAAATTTTGCCCTCATCATCTGGTATGTTTTTTATTTATCTCCACGCATCTGTAGCTGCTGTGACCGCCTCCGTGGTCTTGTGGTAGAGCGTCCGCCCGGTGAGCGGAAGGTCCGGCGTTCGATCCCCGGCCGCGTCATACCAAAAGACGTTAAAAGATGGTACTTGTTGTTACCCTGTCTGGCGCTCGGCATTAAGGGGCTAAAACAAGGACTGGTCGGCTCGGAGTCAGTATACTGTGTCTGAGTGGGGTATTCATGTTAAACTGCGGCATGGTATCTCAGTGAGCTAGCACTATAAATCGGCATCAGTCCGGACTAGTACAAGCAGCCACACAAACACACACATGTACATGCACGTCGCTATATAAGTGCAATAATCTTGGACGCGACGTTAAACCCAATTTCACCTCACCTCACCTCACTGTAGCTGCTGTACTTGACTGAGACTTGCTATGGTCATAGCACTAGACAAGCTGTGAATAACTGGATCCTGATCGATGTTTAATATTGGCACACAAAAATTAGCATCCCTATGAAATGGGTCTGCTTTGAGAATATATTTTGCCGGTGATTTTTCATAGATCTACGACACACATAGATTATTAGAGACGATTCTTCCATGAACATTTCCAAATGGCCATGAGGAAGTCTTCTGGCACAAGTCATGGAAAGTTTGCAGGTCAAGGATTGTGGTGACACTTTCTCAAAATATATTAATGTATTTATCATTAGACTTTGTGTTACCTTCTCGAGGATGGGGACCTGCTTTAAAAAGAAATTGATCAAGATTAATCAAACATCAAGATCAGATGGTTATATCACAGTCAGTTTCTGAGGCATGGATACCTCTGCAGACACAAGGTTTTACACTCTACGTCTTTCTGAACAAATCCTACCACATCAAATTTGAAAGGTCAGGGTCACCTTTTAGGTATTTGTCAGAAGAGGCTTCATTGCTCTTCTCTTGAATACTGTGCGAAGACTATTGACATTAACAGATATCCTGCAATAGACTTATTTCATGTGTAATTGTGGAATTTGTTTGGCACACACCATGAGGTTAAAGGTAAAGGTCAGAGAGAAAAATGTCTCTTAAAAGATTAAGGTCACACTTTGCATTTGTCATTAAACTTGGTATGTACCTTCTAAAGGATGGGGCTCTGCTCTGGAAAACTGTTGAAGATTTGTCAAAAGTCAAGGTCACCATCTTTTCAAAACATGTTGATTTTGAGTGTCTGAGTTACCTCTACATGCATCTTTACAAATACTACAGAATGAAATATTGGCTTGTCTGTCCAATGTCAAGGTCATCTGCGAGGTTGTTTTGAATCATGGTTGTATCATTCTCTGGCAGTTACTGTGTTGTGACAAGTCATGATTTACTGAAATATTGTTCCAGGCGGTGTTAGATCCAACCCACTCACTCACTCTCCTACACCTGTCATTTTTGGCTTTCCTCCCACTCACAAGGCCTGAGATGACCGAAATACTGTTCATGGCTGTATCATGATGAACTTCGCTAAAACCAACTGATCCGAAGAAATACTTCTATAGACATGATAAATGAAGCATTGAGGTATTCAGCGGTAGAAACTAACAGCTTCAGTCCACTAGTCCTTATAATGATAACATATTTCAAAGCCCTGAAACAATGGCAAATTTCTACTTGTCCCTATGATACCTATTGGGCAGCTTGGCAAGGACTATAGGACTAGTGCCAATGTCTAACGCTGGGTATTGTTTCAGTTGGACAGTGATGTGAAGGCCAATGTCTAACGCTGGGTATTGTTTCAGTTGGACAGTGATGTGAAGGCCTATGTCTAAAGCTGGGTATTGTTTCAGTTGGACAGTGATGTGAAGGCCAATGTCTAACGCTGGGTATTGTTTCAGTTGGACAGTGATGTGAAGGCCTATGTCTAACGCTGGGTATTGTTTCAGTTGGACAGTGATGTGAAGGCCTATGTCTAACGCTGGGTATTGTTTCAGTTGGACAGTGATGTGAAGGCCTATGTCTAACGCTGGGTATTGTTTCAGTTGGACAGTGATGTGAAGGCCTATGTCTAACGCTGGGTATTGTTTCAGTTGGACAGTGATGTGAAGGCCTATGTCTAACGCTGGGTATTGTTTCAGTTGGACAGTGATGTGAAGGCCTATGTCTAACGCTGGGTATTGTTTCAGTTGGACAGTGATGTGAAGGCCTATGTCTAACGCTGGGTATTGTTTCAGTTGGACAGTGATGTGAAGGCCTATGTCTAACGCTGGGTATTGTTTCAGTTGGACAGTGATGTGAAGGCCTATGTCTAACGCTGGGTATTGTTTCAGTTGGACAGTGATGTGAAGGCCAACGTGACCTGTGCCTGCTACAACTACAATGGAACAGGTGAGAGGCTTGTGTCTTGATCATTCTCTGGGAGCAAATAGATCAGGGGGTCAGGGTCAGGGTCAGGGTCAGGGTCAGTGACTTAGTTGATAAAAGTCTCCTCTCATCCTGAAATGTTGCTCACAATATCTCTCTGGATTGTCTGGTCCGGGCTTGATTATTTACACTCCCTGCCATACAGCTGGGAATATTGCTCAGTGCTGCGTTAAACAACAAACAAATAAAACTTGTTGTATATGCAGTATGTGTATTGTATCGTGGCTTCTGTATCGCGATACGTATTGTATCATGTTATATCTGTATCGAGACCTCCCCTGTTATCATTGATGGTGCTTCAATATCTCAGTGGCATTTTTCGGAAGACTGTCTTAGTTCGGTGGCAAAGCAGGTTTCCTTGACAGGTTTGAAAGAATAATGAACTGGATAAAGTGATATTGAGCATCCTTCTCTCTGTGTGGTTGTAGAGGTGCTGGGGACATACAATGATGAGGACATCTACCTGTTCAACAACTTCCACTCCGACGGGGCAGAGTTCACACAGAGGTACCGCGGTCATCGCAATAACGCTACAGGTACGTCCCCTGTTCATTTCATGTTTGTAGTGATCACTTTCTCATTATTTGTTTAATGTTTGCTTGTCTGTCACCTGTAGATCGAAAACTTATCATGAAAGACAACTATCTTTTCAAGGTAGCACTACTACCATATGGTAACATGTTCTTAGGCAGCAGATACAAATATGTTTACAGTAACTGTGAATGTGACAATGTAATGGATGGCATCTACAGGTATCATTTTTTTAGTAACAGTTCATTCATTGTAGCTGAAGCCTACTTTATATATTTGCATGAGTTTATGATCACATTGTTGGTGGCATGGCAATAGAAAGTTGTATTTATGTACATCTGTGTGTTCAACCTAATATTTGGGTGTGAATATTTGTCTCAATTAGGGCTGGGAAGGGGGCAGACGGGTAGCCTAGAAGTTAAAGCGTTTGCTCGTCACGCCGAAGACCCTGGTTCGATTCCTGGACATGGGTACAATGTGTGAAGCCCATTTCTAGTGTCCCCCGCCGTGACATTGCTGGAATATTGCTAAAAGCGGCGTAAAACCATACTCACTCACTCACTAGGGCTGGAAGGAGTCCATATTTACTACCCAGGGACAAACCCACCTATTACCTGACCCTACCCGGATACCCACTGTAGGTCTCAACAGATAGGTACAAAATGTCCGATTGGGAATGGTTTGACTGTAGCCCTGGATAAAATGTATTTAGAGACGTATAAAACGATCTGGTCATGCATGCATTGAAGTTGACTGAAGTTTTATCTTTATTCAAACATATAAACGTCTGGGTGCATTGTCAGAAAGAAATGCCAACATTAGTGACTTGTGGTGTAACGATATAGTTCAAGATCATTTTTGTCATTAAACAATATATCACATGACCAACCACGGGTCCAGGTAGTTCTGTGGGTACCCGGGTCCTTCTCAGTACCCACCTGACCCGAGTACCCGAGTGACCCATCCCGGCCCTAGTCTCAGTAATAGCAAGTTGTGTAGACTAGTGCTCCAGCAAGGGTTCTAAGGACTGTGTTACATTTAATTCATCATCTTCAGTTTGTATTATTAACTTCCACAAATAAATGACCAAGTTAGATATCTGGCAGTAGCTGGTTGTTCTGGTGACGCTTCGTTTAGTGTGTGTAATATACGTTGTAGCAGTATCACGAGAGGTATAATAATACATTATGTGTCTCCAATAGAAGCATGATAAGATTGTAGGACCTAATGACCTCAGGCTGCACTTTCACACAGGTTTGGCACTGTAAAATCTTTCTCATATCGGGACAGCGTTCACTGTTTTCACACTTGATGATGGCAGATGAACTGAGATAATTTGTACCTAACACAGAATTTCCCAGTTGACTGATTCCCAAAGAAAGGGTACGTGAGACCCGTTTTAGAGCTTCCATTTTGGGAAACTCCTCTGTGGGATATACTTTGCGCTATGCTGTGTCATTTTAAGGAATAATTTCAAAACAGTTGTATATTTATGATAGTAGTAAACTTAGTCTGAGACAACACTTCGATGACCCTCACAACCTAACCCTGTCCGATGTCGTAGAGTTTTAGATGAGAGGAAATTGAGGTAAGTTCCTCACAGCGATAGCCCGTTCATGTAGCTCTCTATACTGTCGCTGCCACCAGTCAAAACTCCCTACTGTGAAAGGTGGCCACAACCATGCTTGGAGTTTAACTTGCAGCCGACTGACCGTTATGTTTACAAACAAGTGATGATTGCTGTGACGCTGAATATTCTTACCCCTTCTAAATTATTTTCTTTGTTTGTCAGTTTGAATTTCTGTTTCGAAACAACTATCATGTAATTGGTAAAGTAAGACTGTAAGGAAAATTTGGTTGATTTTCTGTTCGTCTGGATCTCGATCCAATCTGATCAAACAAACAAAAAGTTAAATTCATCTGGGAAATATGGTCAGTCGTAAACTTGTTCAAAATTCACTATGATTGCATTCCCAAAGACATAAACAAAAGTATAAACATTACTACATTTGGGATTAGAGGGCAAATTCCAAGATTCTTGTCATGGCCGCGCCCACACTGGTGGCAGCGATGTTACCGAGAGTGTAACGAAAGTGTCACGTGCTGGGAAGGAGCTTGGAAAATGAGGGCTAAAAGGGAGGTAACTCTAGTCTGGCATGGTGGAGAGGTACCTCGTTTGGTTCTGTGTTAGAGAATCAAAGAAAGAAGAAAGAAAGTTGCACTCTGTTGTATGAGGATAAGTAGGCTAATATCATCACTGAACAAGTTTGTTGAACTTTCTGTCCCCACTTGAATGCAGAGTGATGGTGTTTGGCTGCAATGTTGGGCATGTGTTTCAGTGAAGGGAGTGAACTTCTATGGGCCTAAGAGTGATGGTGTTTGGCTGCAATGTTGGGCATGTGTTTCAGTGAAGGGAGTGAACTTCTATGGGCCTAAGAGTGATGGTGTTTGGCTGCAATGTTGGGCATGTGTTTCAGTGAAGGGAGTGAACTTCTATGGGCCTAAGAGTGATGGTGTTTGGCTGCAATGTTGGGCATGTGTTTCAGTGAAGGGAGTGAACTTCTATGGGCCTAAGAGTGATGGTGTTTGGCTGCAATGTTGGGCATGTGTTTCAGTGAAGGGAGTGAACTTCTATGGGCCTAAGAGTGAGTACATCGTGAGCGGCAGTGACTGCGGCCATGTGTTTCTGTGGGACAAGGAGACGGCCAAGATCGTCAACTTCATGGAAGGCGATGAAGGAGGTGTGGTGAGTTCAATCAAATACTCATTATGATGGATTTATTACACTAAGAGTTTTGATTCTCAGGATTGTCTAGTACAGACACGTTTATGAACAGGCTGGTGTCATATAGCTGGTGTCATATAGCTGGTGTCACATAGCTGGTGTCACATAGCTGGTGTCATAGCTGGTGTCACGTGTCACATAGCTGGTGTCACATAGCTGGTGTCACGTGTCATATAGCTGGTGTCACGTGTCACATAGCTGGTGTCACATAGCTGGTGTCACGTGTCACATAGCTGGTGTCACGTGTCACATAGCTGGTGTCACCAAGCTGGTATATTGCTGAGTGTGACATAAAACAAGAAGCCAACAAAACCAAGACTTTGATTCACCTAAAGACAAGGTATTAGTATAGGTTTCAACTAGGGCTCTTACGATTCACTCTCGTATTCGGTGAATCGAACCGTAACCATTCATGAATTGAATTTGTTATTCATGGCCACTAGAATCGAATATTTATGAATATGCTATCATGTATATTTACATACCCTGTACCTAAAAATATCCATAACAACACTCTAATAATATTTAATCTGATAGTATTGCTGTCACTGGTCATTGTCGCATTTGAGCAGATACTAGTACCTGGATAAGTGCAGTATATAGATGCATAATTTATTAATAATTAACAAACCATGTCAAATAAATTATGACGTTATTGTTTCACTGAATATAATAAATACTACATCAACTGCTGACTTGTTATTGTAATTGTGAAATACTATTCGTATTTGTTACCCTATATTTGTGATATGAATCGTATTCGCCTCATAGTGTATTCGTTGCAGCCCCAGTTTCAACTTCTGTTTTTATGCAATTTTTCAGTAAAGGTGCTTGTACCTTTATCAAGCAAGTGATCAACAACTGGGTAGGACTTGGTTTCCCATCATCAAACCCTGTTCACTGATACTAAAGCTTTGAAATCCCACTGAGAGTTATCAGTTTTCACCCAGTGTGGATCCCGGGTTAAAGTCAATCCCAGCTGCCTTTGCTGGTCGTAAGAGGCAACCAAATGAATTTCTGGCCAGGCTGACTTGGTTGATTGGGTGTCATCATAGCCCAATGACGTGGATCGTTGTTCGCAATATCAATCACTGGATTGTCTGGTCCAGACACGTTTATTACAGGCTGCCGTCATACAGCTGGAATATTCCTGAGTGCAGAGTTAAACAACAAACAAACAAACAAACAAACAAATGTCTCTGACCATCTTTGTTTTTGTTATCAGATCAACGTGCTGGAGCCCCATCCCTTCGCACCGATCCTGGCTACGAGTGGGTTAGACCATGATGTCAAGATCTGGGCACCCACAGCGGAGGAACCAACCCGACTGAAGGGACTGAGGAAGGTAAATATACACAGCGGCCAAATGTCATGAATTGTTCGTATTTGTTGTCAATTTGCTTACTTCATTTGAATAATATGCCAATCTATGAAAGAAAATCACATGGACTAAACCTTCACAGACACTAGTATTCAAAAAGGGGGCCATTATTTGGCCTTACACCTAGTTACGGACATGTCTTGCATGTGTCCAGTCAAAGCACTCCTCTCGTATAATCGGAAGTTGCTGCAGTTGAAACAGAAACTAAGCAATGAAATGATGAACTGAGTTTCGGAATCAGATGTCTGTATTGTACTGTAGACGATACATGTCATTGTGCTTTGGTGTCCCGACCAGATGCCACTTTGTTGAGTTCCTCTCCCTGTGCCTCACAGTGGAGATTCGGGGTAGGATAGATCCCCGGCAGTCTGCGCTGGATCGAGTGCTCAGATTCAGTGATTGTCACCGTCCCCAGACCGTATTGATTGTTTATCAATCACTAAATTATTTGATCCAGACATATCTCCACGTTACACCAGATTTCCCCAACTGTACAATTAGAGGTGTAGGGTGATCTACATGTTTCAAGAGGTGCTCATGATATCAATCACTGGATCAGGGACTCAAAGCCTTTATTTGTGGGGGTCTCAGCTTAAATAAATCCCTGTCTGGGTTGTCCTGTCCAGACTTTATTACCTACAGGCTATCGTTATGTAGCTGGAATACTGCTGGGTGCTGTGTTAAACAACAAGCAACATACATTTGCAGGCAGTGAAGCGGAACTGTAAAGAGAGAGATGAGGAGAGAACGCAAGAGCCGGAGATGATCGATGGGCAGATGCTGTGGTTTATCATGCACCACTTCCGGCGCTCAGCCAGGAGGAGGGTAGGTTTCGTATTTCGGCAATCTCTGTTCTAGGACATGGCAGAAGAGGTCCCCCAGTACTGCATGCTTTTCAGAGCTGATTAGATGAGGATTTGTCAAACTCAGTGATCTTGCTGATTGTGTGTGATTGTGTCCGGACATCGGAATGTTGATCATGATGACGTCATAGGATAGGGATAGGTGACGTCACATTGAATAGTGACGTCATCTGGTTTGTTCTATGACATTTCCATATTTGTAAAAGTAGGTCAGTGACATTCGTGTTGATTGCAGTAAATGTTTCAAAACCGATAGAGTTGTTTCTTTTTATTTGATAACAAATTCCATCCATTTTAGCTATAATAATGGTAACGCTATTTTTCAGGGCATTGTCATTTGCAGAAGCCTTCGGTCTTTTCAACTGCTCTCCTTCGTCGAGCAGTTAATAGAAGACCTCGGGCTTCTGCAAATGATAATGCCCTGAAAAATAGCGTTACCATTATAATATGCAGTGCCTGTGCCTGGTGTTTTCTCCCTTATTTTGTTTAAAGCCATAAGAAAAAAATTAAGTGGTGAAAGAAGTGTCCTTATGCAACACTTACAGATGAAATATTTATCCTGCCCAGTTGTTCCCGACTTCCTGATTGACTCCGGCAATACTGCTTTAGGAGAGGTTAGACAAGCCCTGCTAAATCAAACCATTTCATGCAGACTGAAACAAATAATTTCATTATTTGGGTCAGCAGTTGCTAAGTGAAACTATTGTCTTCCTTTTATCAGTTGCGTCAAGAAGGGGAAGAGGTGTCGAGTTCCAGCGAAAACAGCGACTCTGATTCTGATGAGGAAGAGGCTGAGGACCCTGAAAGACTACAATGTACCCCGTCCTAGTCATGTGATGGTCATGTGACACGCATGTTGTCAAATGCATAAGATGTTCTAGCCACGTCACATGACATGGATTATGTGACAGTCACATGGCATCAGATGGTCATGTGACTTGAAATCCTAGCTGTGTTGCAGTTACTTGTTGCATGTGTGACCACTGCCAGTTTGCATTACAAATAAGACATTGTTGGGATGATCATGACACCACAAGGCATTTAATGCTATCAGTGCATCACCATTATAACACATGGCAGTACAGCATTGAAGAAACGCCCTCACTTTAAGGCAGGTGGAGGAACTTGAAAATAGCAAGTTTCAGGAATCTGCAGAATTCGGAAAACATTTTGGAAGAATCAGTTATGAAATTTATTAAGATCCGAGAACGTTACCTTCAAATTATAGCTTTGTTTACGATGAGATAATGTCACCATATTGAATTAACTAAACAGTCTTTTTCTGTGAATATTGTAAAAACAGTTGAGTTCAGAAGATCAGTTTAGCCTATGTATATGTGAGGTATAGTGGTGTGAATATCTCTGCTCACAACCCTGCTAGCTTGTGTGTAGTGTGTTTCAAGGAAGTAAGCAGTTGATACGTATCACCGGTACTGAACTTACAAGGAGGGAAGAGCTGCTTTCACTTCAAGAACGCCCCCATGGTTGCTGTTTCGTGTTCTCTGAAGATACCTGGTTTTGGATCTGTGCTAAATGTGATAATCATGCAGAAATATGTGGTGAAAATGACCTGAAAGAAGCTTCTTGTAAGTCTGAGCTATGGCTAAAATTCTCCCAGAAAGTAACTCTTCTTCAACTTGGAAAATTGACTTTTCTTTGGTCTGTTTTAGGAACACATTTATGACTTGTCTGAACATTATCACCAGATGTGGCAGGCAGAATATTAGGATCAGATGGACTTAGGTTTGATCTGCCTCACCAGAGAGATGGTTCTACAGGGATGGAAATTAACTCAATGGATTAGTGGGAGTTTTTCACTGTAAAGGTTACTAATATGATAAAATATGAAGACTTTGAAATTATAATCTTTTATTTGCCATAAGCACATTCTGTTGTTAAGGTTCAGTGACAATGTATAGGTTGGTAAATTCGAAAATTGTGTACATTATTCATTACAAGAAAGACTTGAACGATTGTGCCAAATGTTTATCGCAGCAATTTGAGAGGGTAAACCGATAGGGTGATAGATAATTTACAGCTTATGTCAAAAAAAGTTACAGGGCTAGTAGACATAATTTTTTAGCCCAAAGTAATTTCGACTGGCCTTGGGCCTACGGTCAAGCATTAATTTCCATCCCTTGTTTCTACAGTCAATATGCTGATTTGTACACAGAACAAGAACAGAGCATCGTGATGCAGGAAACATGGGAACATTCTTGACGAACTTCTCCTTGACGCAGTTCATGCCATAGCAACCTAGAGATTCATTCATTATTCTTATGAGTATTTGCACTGCTGTGTAAAGTTTAAAAAGACAAATTTACTAGAAATAGATTATTTTTCAAATTTTCAATTGAAAATCATCATCAAAGAGAGCATTCTCATATCGTGATCCCAGCTTCGATATATTATGCTAGGTGATAGTTTGACAGCAACTGTAACTCATAGCTTTAATGAAACATAGATGGGTGACTTACTGTACGACATGTAAAATCTGTACATATTGTATGCTTGTATGCTAATATTGTGTGACGTTATTGAGTTTGAAGATGTATGATCCTGTGTTCCTGTATAATCTCTACAGTTTGCCATATCAGCTAGATCTAACATTTTATATTTTGTTTCTGGTGTCCAGTGTTCCTGCATTTAGATACTCCTATGCTGGATTGAGTAATGGCAGTTGAGGACAAGCTAGGTGTGATTTTGTTATTTTTGCATGCCGTGTTGGCGACATGTTGATAATGTTTGTAAGTGCAAGGCTTCGAGTTCACTTTGTAGAATTGCTCCTAGATAATGAAGTGTATTCCAGAATCTTTTTGGGTGCTGTGATAAAGTTCTGCCCTGAAAGTGTTCCTTGTGTTGAAAAAGTAGAATATGGATCCCAAATGGGTCATGCTTTTTGCGACTAACGGGATTGGGTGGTCAGACTCACTGACTTGGTTGATGCATGTCATCGATCCCAATTGCGTAGATCGCAGCTCATGATGTCAATCACTGGATAGTCTGGTCCAGAATCGATTATTTACAGACCGCCGTCATATAGCTGGAATATTGCTGAGTGCGGCGTTAAACAACAAACAAACAAAAGAAACAAAAACATGTTTTTTTAAAGAGGTGAGGTAAAATGGGGTTTATGATCCAACCACGAGCCTTAGAGGCGACTATGATGGGGGTCAGGGGGTCACAATGGGTACTGAGTGGTGGTGGTATTTGGCTGGATGACCACAATCGTCGAGGTACAACTGCTTTAAGTAATGTTGACGCATGGGAGTCGGATCACTTAGATTGTGTGATACCAGACCCTTGAGTTCTGCTCTTGTTTTCGACAAATGATTTGCGATGCGGGCTCAATGACAGATTGCAGTGATACAGCTTTTCTATTGCTCACTGTGGCAGTGTCCCTACATTCACCAGCACACTCCCTCATTGTCTATCCCTGACCCACGCCCTTCAATCACAAGACCAAATGAATACATTACGACTCCCTACACAGTATTGTACATCTGACATAGATCATTTTTAATGGGGATCTGACTGATAGTTGTTGCGCTTTTTGGAATCCAGATGCCAGTAATGACTAACATAAATGATAGATACAGACAAGATATCAAGTTATTTAAGGACCACTACCTCCATTTCTCTCCTAAAAATGGGGGTAAATAAAACACTTGCGGGAGGAATGGGAGACCCAGTTGTCTAAGGAACAATAATTTGCTTTGCAGAGTTGCATCCTTGGTTGGTCAGCCCACTGCTTGTGGGTTTGATAAACAGAGGTGTTAACACCAACAGTTCCAAGTGGTGTTGAAGCCAACTCACTTACTCCTGATTACCAAGAGAGTTTCAGTATCTTGTTCCTCAGTGATAATCTCTTGTCACGTCTCACCCCCTCTGTGGTCTACTGGTAGAGCGTCTGCCCGGAGAGCGGAAGGTTGGGTGGTCGATCCCTGGTCACGTCATGCCAAGAGAGGTTAAAAAATGGTACTTGTTGTCACCTTGCCTGGCGCTTGGCATAAGGGGCTAAAACAAAGACTGGTGTCTCGGGTTCAGTATACTGTGTCTGAGTGGGGTAGTCATGTTAAACTGCAACATGGTATCTCAGTGGGCGAGCACTATTAAATTGACATTAGCCTGGACTAGTACAAGCAGCACACACACACTCACACACGCCATATGCTATATATAAGTGCAATAATATTGAGCGTGACGTTAAACCCCATTTCACCTCACCTTGTCACATCTTGACCATGCACATGGTATTGTCCTGACATCCAGCTGGAACTATTGTGTTACATAGTGCTGATAATTAGCTTGATTTTTGGGCAAATCATGTTGCTCCATTTTCTAACAAATTTTGTAGGATTATGTAAATAATTAATCCAACTCAGTGTACATAATGTAACAGTTATTTAATGTATTAGTTTCAAACAATTACCTGATCTATGTGTGTTTGAAGATGTGGGTGATTTTCAGCCAGAATGTGATGACATGTTGATAGAATACTGACTACATTTGTTGGGGCAATAAAACCTGAAACAATCAGATAAAACCATCCTTACACCGTGTTTCTTTTAATAAATGTTTCAGATTTCTTTTTCCTGAACCACAGGCCTTGTGGTTTGAAGAAAACTTCTTCTTTTTTTTAAAAGTATATTTTTATGTGATATCAAAGAATGTCTTGTTAGGATGAAACAAAAAGGTTTACACCCCCTGTTCACCAAATAAGAATTGTTTCGTTTTTTCCTCATTAATAAACGTCTGGTTTGGGGGATCAGTTAACCAAGTTTTGAAAAGAATAAATCAGTAGTTTAGCCTGATAAGCCTTAGAACTTTTCAACCATGTTATAACACACATGACTGCTGACATGAGGTTTTGACGTAAGAACAGACCATATGCCTTCGTGCTTGCAAGGAAGGTCACTGTGGGATGTGGTTGTGTCCACACACAAAGGTTGATGTGGCTGTGGTTGCACGTAACAGTCAGTCGCTGTGGTTGCACATACCTTGACACAGTTGAGCAAGAAGGTCGATGTGGCTGTGGTTGCACGTAACGCACTACCTTGACACAGTTGAGCAGAAAGGTCGATGTGGCTGTGGTTGCCCACAGCACAGTCAGTCGCTGTGGTTGCACATACCTAGACACAGTTGAGCAAGAAGGTGGCTCTGGTAGCACGTAACACAGTCAGTCGCTGTGGTTGCAGACACCTTAACTTGGAATGTGGCTGAACAAAGGTGGCAGATAGTCAAAGAAGGTTATCTGTTTGTAGGTTGGTATCCAGCTGAGTCATCACAGTTTGTTGTGGATTCACAGACATAAACATCAAATATGTCACATGTGAAGTGAAAACTGCTGTTATATCATTGAAAATACATAACAGCGTAAAGCCCAAGATGAGTCGCCCACTCATGGCAAGGAATGAATGTCGGCACCTTGTCAAGATTTCTCTTAGGTTATCTGTGATATTTCTTAGGTCTGATTACAGCACAGACATTTGCACACTCAATTAAACCCAATTCTGACTGAAAATAACTGGATGTGTGTTTCACCTGATGTGTAATATTTTCCTAGTATATAATATACTACTCACCATTTGCTAAGAACCACACCTTTAAATTTCTAATTTGGTTCTTATCAAATGTTGAGTAATATAGAAAGTGCTTATATTTGTTGCAATTGTTCATAGCATATAACTGAGGTACTTTATTCCTGATGTTTAATAATTCCATGAGTCAAGAAATACAGTGGTTCTTTTCCACAATGGACTTGTTTGTTGTGTTTGATGTTAACTACATGTTGCCCAAGTGAAAATATATCTGCAGTGGTGAATACTCAACCTACACAACTGCTACCAGAAGAAAACACAGACCCTGTCTTCAATTAAGTGGGATTCAGAGATGCTGCTTTGACATTTTACATCTTCAGGTCAAGATGTTGCGAGTATTTGTCAGTATGTGATCTGTTGAGAGTTGGTTCAAATCCAAGATTGCCCTCAACATGTTCAGAGGTTTGTCCTCACATTGTTTGTATGATTCATTAATGTAAACATCTTTGACCTACGCCACACAGCCTTTTATGTGGCAGTGGTTTAGCCTAGTGGTTAAGCATTCACTCATTGGAAGACCTGGGTTCAATTTCGAACAAGGGTACGATGTGTGAAGCCCATAATTGCTTTGAATACACTCCCTCTTTTGCGCCATCGTCATAAGTTACTGTTTTGGTTGCAAACACTCTAAAATCTTCAGATTATTTTAACAGACGTCCTCTTCACTGCCAACATATCTGATAGTTGTGGTTGGTTTGTTTAACGCCGCACTCAGCAGTAAACCCTAACCTTATCAACTGTGTATGCGTGAGGCCGGAAAACGTCACTTCCTTCCTGTGTGTCCAAAATATAAAATTAAACAATTTTGATCACATCTAATTCACAATTGGTCATTTCACACTGTAACCTCTGTAGATCGTCTTATAGACAAGGATAAGCTGAGAGCAGTATCTACGGTTTAGGGAGTATGTGAAACAAGATCGTTCTCGTATGTGGTCAGTTAAGGCACATATTGTGGGAGATGGACGCTCATCGATCCGAACTGCGTGGATCGATGCTCACGATATTAATCACTAGATTGTCTGGTCCAGACTCGATTATTTACAGACCGCCGTCATATAGCTGGAATATTGCTGAGTGCGGCGTTAAACAACAAACCAGCCAACCAACCAACTCATTCTATAACGCCGGCGGGGGTGTGTGCTCAAGGTGCGCCATTGGTCACGTGATTAACGATCCTCACCCTAGCTTCCAATCATGCAAACAGAACGTGTACACAAGACTCGAGCTGTTTCTGCAGACATCTAAAACTTCCTGAAACCGTGGGCATAAATCGGAAGTCAAGATAGGCAAACATCTTTTGTAATAACTACCAATAACAGACAGAAATCAGATAAAGTGTCATTTCCTAGGTTGATTAAAGATGAATCACTGAGAGGCACGTGGGTGACAAGACGGCGACGATGGGGATCTCGTTTCCGTCCCACCAGCCCCAGGGTACAAAGCAAGCATGCCTCACTGGATACCGATCCACTGATGTGCGTAAAACCCAAATCACCCACGCGCTCCCTTTGACCTGAAGGAGTTTTCTGAAAACATCAGTGTTTTTAATTGACAAATGTCTTACATCTAGAAATGAAAGAAAACAGCCACTCAGCACGAGGATACTGATTCTTCAACGCTGCATTAATCAGTGACAGATCATCGTCAACCAGAGGTCGCTATTCTTCCAGTCAGTCTGTGTCGGTAGACACTCATGACAAACGAAGGGTCATTAGCAAACAGTCCTGAAAATCACCCTCTTATCAGATATCAAATGAAAAGGACTCTACGCGACGGACTTATCGTCTCAGAAGGTATAGCCATCAATTTTCGAGTTATCAATAACATGACTGAAGACGAGTAGAGGAAACTCCTACAGATGTTGTAAGGCCTACCAGACGTTTCCCTTCGCATACCGTTACGTGGGATTCTGTGCTCTACCTTTCCCGTCGTACACTGAAAACATCATTAAGAAGGTAGACAAGTCTTTGAAGGCATCGCAAGCTAACAAGATGTTAGACTCGGGCTTCTCTCTAACAGGTCTCACTACAAAATACCAGCCCCCTCCTAACATCGTTGAAGATTATCAGGAGATTGTTAAATCTCTCGACTGAAATGCAAGTCGACATGACCAAATTCAAAAGGACTGATACTGTTAAGAAGTAGATGCTAAATACCAACGCCTACATCAACTGTGTTTACTGCAGGCGTCAGGCATGTCATTCCTCCAACCTAGACGAATATCTACCCTTGGACCCCAGAGTCGACATGAGAATAGTGCAGCTGAGTTTCACTCACAGCTCATTTAGATCCAGATGTTAGAGGATATCCAGTCAGCTCAGGTTTGCCCTTGGATAAGTTTCTTCAGAACGTCACGGAGCCATTGAAGAGAAGTATGTTGACATACCAGCCCATTTCAAACCAAGAGAGATACTTCCAAGCGCAAACATGTAACATCTGGGCTGGAGTCTTTTGGTGCCCCAACATGAAAAGACAGGGCGTGGCCTCCCACGGTGAGTGGGTGTAATTAAAATTGGTTGTTGGTGTCAGTTTAAATTTTCAACATAATCCTCTCCGATGTCCATGCTTCTGCCAACGATGCTTGAGAGTTTCATTCTGCCCATCTACAAAACCCTCCACACCAAAATGGCGTCTTCATCGTTTCCATAATGCTTGTCAGACCGTTCAATTTTACGCTTTGTAGCTATTACGACAGCGAGCTTGTGCATATGCACATTGTCCAGGTGAAGCAACTATACCATAAGGAGTGAGTGAGTGAGTGAGTACGCCGCTTTTAGCAATATTCCAGCAATATCACGGCGGGGGACACCAGAAATGGGCTTCGCACATTGTACCCATGTTGGGAATCGAACCCGGGTCTTCGGCGTGACGAGCGAACGCTTTAACCACGGGGCTACCCGACCGCCCCTATACCTTAAGGAGCTTCCCATGACGTTTATTCTTCATATTCTCGCGCAGTCGTCATAACTATTTGTCATAATATTAGCTGTCTGACCTTTCAGGTGGTAGCACTAGCCCGATTCCATTGGAATCCCAGAAATCCGAAGCCATCACCTTCCCAGGTGATGCAAAAGATTTGGCCTTCTGAGAAAGACACGTGATATGTTTCCTCTGCTTGGATTGTTGTTTAGTCACTGGCTGATTGTGGTGAATCTGAGACTCGTCCATGGCTACAGTTCGCTCAACAAAACCAGCTGTTATATTGCAAAAATAAGATGATGAACCTGGAGTGTTTCTGATCAAGAGTCAGCCTTGGAACCCAACGTGCTGATGCCTTTGTCATGCCTACTTCATTTCTCAGAGACCGCCTCCGTGGTCTAGTGGTAGAGCGTCCGCCCGGAGAGCGGAAGGTCCGGAGTTCGATCCCCGGCCGCGTCATACCAAAAGACGTTAAAAGATGGTTCTTGTTGTTACCCTGTCTGGCGCTCGGCATTAAGGGGCCAAAACAAGGACTGGTCGGCTCGGAGTCAGTATACTGTGTCTGAGTGGGGTATTCATGTTAAACTGCGGCATGGTATCTCAGTGAGCTAGCACTATAAATCGGCATCAGTCCGGTCTAGTACAAGCAGCCACACACGTGCATGCACGTCGCTATATAAGTGCAATAATCTTGGACGCGACGTTAAACCCCATTTCACCTCACCTCATTTCTCAGAATGTTCTCGACACTTTTGTGAGAAGTACCTCGCTCACTGCTTGTTTGACGTATGGCGCGTCGTCGATCCTCCATAATGACATCAAGTATTTCATCAGCATTTTTCTAAGTGGTTGAAGCTGAAAGTCTTCCTGATCTTTGATCATCTTCTCTGCGACATGCGCCACTTAGGATTTTTAACCCACATTAAGCTGACATGCCCTGATATAACTGGAATTACGCTCAACACCGCGTTGAACCGAACTCGCTCCTAAAGAGTGTTCACAGTGAGAGTGGGCCTAATGGTTAAAGTGTTCACCCGAAACCCGGGTTTGATTCCCCACCTGGGTACAGTGTGCGAAGCCCATTGGTGGTGGGGGCTGTCGGGTAGCCTAGTGGTTAAAGCGGTCTTTCGTAACGCTGAAAACCCGGGTTTGATTCCCCACCTGGGTACAATGTGCGAAGCCCATTGGTGGTGTCCCACCGTAATATTGCTAAACGCGACATAAAACCCTCACTTTGACAGACATTTTGGGAAGCGATCGTAAAATACACCGATGCTCACAGTCACACATGGGGCACAATCTGCTGAAAAAACAGTCCCAACACTGCTGACATTTTCACATTTTATTGAAAAGCGAACAAGTTGCATGATATCAAAAAGAGGCACAAGACCATTCCTTACATCTACTTCTTCCTCTTTCACCAGGTTGCGAACATATTCATGTACTAACGACAAGAGTGACTACACTTGCATTTGACATTTACGCTGCTGCTACTACATGCAAAGCATCGTCACGTGAGCAGCGGTGATTTCAAACTGGATTACAAATCCATCTCCTTAGGAACCCACTGTATGGTATTGTGGGGAGGGATGGGTGGCAGGGTGGTTTTTTTTGGAAAAAATAATTAACAAACGTAAAAAACACATTAATGTGCTTATGAAGTGTTAAGACAAACTGATTTACCTTCTTTTTGTACCCAAACTGCAGATATTGAAAAGTTGGTTCTCAGGTGAACCTCTTGAATTAATTTGTATTTTGGCGCCATTGTTTGTTTAAACGCCAGCATCCGTAATTCAGGGAGTCCATGACGGCTGTATCATCGCGCTTGATGAAAAAATGCTATGCACAACATGTTTACTTTAGGAATACTTCAATGTATTGTACAACAATTATTAAATCATTTGAGAGGCTACACCTCAAATCATTCGGGAAATGTTTCGCAGTACATGGGGCCCAGTGTACATGTGCTGTAATCCCAACTGATGCAGGAAAGAAGCCGTGATGTACAGAAGGTGATATTGACCATTGTTGACCATTGTTGGATTACGTGGCACTGACATGTTCTCCGAGTTTATGACATAATCAAGGTATTCTAAGGATCGTCTGTGTTTACGTATTGAACATGGTTACATAAGTACTTTCAAAACCCTTCCAGTTCAGTCGAATGACCCTGGGCCCTACCTCTAGAGGATCTTATGGACAACCATCATCACTGGAACACCAATGCACATTACTGTTATAAAGGTATCTCATGGTATACATAACTTCGTGTTTTCTGGAGAGAGATTATTTCAATAATTGTATCTTTGATCTGAACTTCTTGATTAACATCCCGTCTTAATATATTTCTGACGTGCAACGCTACTGATTGCGTCATTTTAGTGCTTAGTAATGAATACAATTTATCATACAAAAAAGTAGAGGAATACAATTAAATCGAGAAATAGTTTTGCGTTGTGGTTGTTTTATATTCCTTGAGGGCGTTCGGGTAGCCTAGTGGTTAAAGCGTTCGCTCGTCACGTCGAAGACCCTTGTTCGATTCCAGACATGGGTACAATGTGTGAAGCCCATTTCTGGTGTCCCCCGCCGTGATATTGCTGGAATATTGCTAAAAGCGGCGTAAAACCAAACCCACTCACTCACTCCCTGTACCATCCACCGAGATCACCGTAATGTTATAAATCGCCAGCGTCGGCATGTTTCCACACCTGATGTTCTTCAACGCCAGTAACCTGCAGCCCCAGAATTTCTTTCTCTTGTACCGAGGTCTCCAGATGAAGTGACAATAGCACCCCAAGGTACACTGAAATTGAGTGAGTGAGAGAGTTGGGTTCAACAAGGTTTGGAACAGTTAAATCACAGCTTGACAACCACTGACGAAAAGGAACGTGATGGAACTCAATGAATGTCACGTCACAATGAGCTGGATAACAAGACGTTGTCGTCACCCCTTCTCAAGTCCTGAATACCCAGATATAATTTGAGTTCCATACCGTGCGTTATAAGCGTGTGCATATCTTCATGTTCGTGTGTTTCTCCAGTTTACTGGCAATAGAACAACACAACCAATGAAAATAACAGAATCTGTCACTCCATTTTTGCATATTCGACAAAAATTAAACGTCATGGCCAGAGAATAACCAGTCTCGATTATCCGCTGAAACAAATTCATTTGGACGTAAAAGACAAAGTAGCGATGACACCAGGCGTTCCCGAAAAAAGCATGTCCTTCCTGACCGACAGCTCTCGGCGTTAAAACCTTGCTGTCAAACATGATTGGTTTCATTTCGATATATTCTCGCTCACACAAAACGATGTAATATAATTCAAACTTGGACGGGGTTTGGCGGCGGGGGACACCACAAATGGGCTTCACACATTGTACCCATGTCGGGAATCGAACCCGGGTCTTCGGCGTGACGAGCAAACGCTTTAACCACAAGGCTACCCGACCGCCCCTATAGGTAACCGACAAACGTTGCTGTGACTGAGACTATACAATCTAGTAGGTCATAAAGTGACGTTAGATGTGACGTAAATGTTTGTTGATTTGTTTTGTTTGTTGTTCAACGCCGCACTCAGCAATATTACAGCTATATGATGGCGGTCTGTTAATAATCGAGTCTGGACCAGACAATCCAGTGATTGACATCATGAGCATCGATCCACGCAATTGGGATACGATGACATGTATCAACCAAGTCAGCGAACATGACCACCCGATCCCGTTAGTCGACACTTACGACAAGCATAGTCGCCTTTTACGGTTAGCATGGGTTGCTGAAGACCTATTCTACCCCGGATCTTCACGGTTCCGACGTCTATGTAAATGTATGCACTTAAATCAAAGGGTTAGGGGATACAGTTGCCTCCGCAGCAATAGGCAACAATGGGGACAATCAAACAGACAGAAAGACAAGTTACTCAGTATAAGTCCACTGAACCAAAATACAATCAAACTATAAGCAATATCACAATTCCTATTTTTTTTAACTTTGAAAAAATATAAACTTACATAGTCAATAATATTTAAATGTTTTGACTTCTTACGTCTGTATATGTGATGTGTGCAGAAGGGGGCCTCGTGTAGCGGCTCAAGTATTTCTTACACACAACATAAACACGTAAATCATGTAACTTTTTCACGCCTGGGGTCATCACTGATTTTCAGTGATCCATGGATATAATGTTGATGTTTTTTGCCTTTAACGCCTAAATCTGTTTGGTCGGATAATTGAGACTGATTGTTCTCTTGCGTCGACGTTTTATATTTGCAGGACCAGTCCTAAATGATATGGTACATTTCTGATTCAGTCAATTTCAGCCATAAGCCTAAATTTGCTACCTATCAAAACCAGATACATATTCGTAAATACAATGAAATCAACACAGAAGGTAAGTTTTGACATGTAGAAGTGATTTGTAACGTAAATATTTGGGTGACGATCGAACTTGTAGACATGGTGAATATCTTTCTGAAGTTCTTGCATATGACGTCAGACATGTTACAGGTTTCACTACTTGAACGCACTTTAAGATGCGCACTTTGAAAGGTATGATAGACGGAGCCCGGTTGAATGATGTATTGCAACGTTTCTTTCATTCAATGCGAAGTTTCATGACATATGCTCGTACCTTTATAACGCAGGTGATCACTAATTGTGTGAAATGTGTAAAACCTGACTTAATGCCTGCTCGCTTTAAACCGTCACATGATAATTATGTGTAATCCTGCATGGCTCGCTGTCTCAGCCTTGACATTTCTCAACTAGACTATTTGGTTCACTCTCAGTCTGCCTACATCTCAGTCCGTCTACACTGTAAATTAAGGTGTAGGCACAATGAGAACACCCCTATTTCAATAACAACAGTGTCCAGACTGTTAGACAAACAAAAAAGAATGTGTAATTTTTAATGATATTTAATAGCAAAAACGTTGTGTTGAGAAATTGGGCCCAGATCTATCAATAGTTCACATCATCATCTTAGTTCATAGTTCACATCTTCAGTTTCAACAGGTGGCTGGCAGCATCTGAGAAGTTCATTGAGGTCATCTGTCCTTGCACAAGCTTCACTTTCAGTGTCTGAAGACGCGAGTCTAAGTCTCTGTATATTATTCTCCTTCGGGGGGGGGGGGGGGGGGGGGGGGGGGGGGGTTGCTGGCCGTCGTGTTGACGTCGTAGGCAGATTGAGATGTAGGCAGACTGAGAAGTTACCGACTATTTACGGGCCCGTGTGATATACATGTAACAGTACTGAAAGCAATCAAAATAAACGTCCACGTACTCAAGATAACACTGCTTACCTCAATACCAAACATGCCATTCTGGCAGACACGTGTGCATTGATCAAAGGGGATATCGCCCTTGCCTATCTTATATACGTCAGGAGTTAGGGTGTGCTTTTTGTCAACTTCGACACAGTCAATATATCTAGCTGGAGCTGTAACGATAAGAAAACTAATCAGATATACTACTAAAAAAAGGTAAAAGAACACCAGATTGTTTCATATTAATATAGTAAATCTTCTATGGCATGACAGATTAACTATGGAAATATGAAATTATCGAGTGTTCTTGTGAGCAGTATAGATAGATAGATAGATAGATATGAAAGATAGCGTTTGATATGATGGCATGGAGGAATGAAGATTTATTATATACTGAAGTGTTTTCCGAAGTTGAGAAAAGTGATCTTTATTGCAGTGAACATAACAACTTTAACTGTTGTAATTGTCATGCAAATTGTTTCCCTTTATCGTAAGTGTCTGGCCCGTTCACACACTGTTGACATCCTTTTTATGTTAGTTCCACATTGACAAGGCAAACTAATGACAAATGGTCATTTATGAAGTTAATATCGCTTCTTGGCGTTTGTCATTCTCTTGAAAATGTTCTGTTATAAACTGTAATTTTCTCACTTCACTGTCAATCGAGACCGTTCGTTTCGCAAAGCGCCATTTTTGTTACTTGACCAGCGTGTATTCTTTCGCTTCCGACAGCGTTCTCAAAGCTTTCAAGACTATTTATATTTTTTAAAGTTAATTTTGTTTATAATCATATCTATATGTTTGCTACAGAAACTGTTCTTTGTTACTATTGTGCATATCCCGTAACTACTTTTTAAGTCGCAAATACATGGGATGGTGAACCGTCCCTATGTGTTAGGTAGGGAGAATTTACGTTTCATCGTGGCTGGTTAAGGCTTGTCATTGTTCGCCGTGGCTTGTTAAGGCTTGTCATTGTTCGCCGTGGCTTACAGATTTTGCCATAAATACGTGTGAAAACATCAACATATATTTACAACGAGAAAAGGAGTTTTCCAAATGCTGTAATGGAACAACACAAGAGAAAGGATTAGAGGAGGATAGGGTTCGTCTGTGATGGTTGTACCAAGAACACGTTTTGTGAGGATACCTTTGTAAACACATAATGCATAGGTATGGGTGTAAACTTTGTTAATAATTGTATGAGATTTCTTCAATATGAAATTTTCGCATCTACATTTTTTTATGAAATCGTACACAATTTAAAATCGGCATAAATCTGCACTTACGATGCTTGTTTTTGTCGTTCACTCCCTTCTTTGAATGTTGCTTCTGAGTGTCTTTAACTCCCTTATTTGAATGTTGCTTCTGAGAGTCTTTAACTCCCATCTTTGAGCGTTGCCTGTGACTGTCTTTATCTTCGTGTTTTATTTCCTTACACAGTGTGGCGTGGGTAACTGTCTTCAGAGAACAAGCACCAGAAGCAGATTCCTACGATTCAAATATCGTTTATTATCAAACTCTCCTTTATCCCCCAGCCATCGCTTATTTAGACAATGACTAAAAATAAATGAATTGTTTGATAGGCATTATTTAGAAGATGACGAGTCACAAGGTAGACACTATTTTATGGATAACAACTTCTTTAATACTGTAAAAAGCGATGTTGCTTGACAACGGTATTAGGATCTATACCGAAACGACCCTTTTACAGTATTAAAGAGGTTGTTATCCATAAAATTGTGTCTACCTTGTAAAGACACATGCTGTGAAATAAATTTAATGTAACTGCATGTTAATGTTCTAGCAACTGAGTGAGACACTGTTGTGCTTGCATAGTGAACATTCATATGAATTTCCATTCACAGAATACCCGTGAAGATTCCGGGGTAGAATAGGTCTTCAGCAACCCATGCTTGCCGTAAAAGGTGACTATGCTTGTCGTAAAAGTCGACAGATGGCATCGGGTGGTCAGGCTCGCTGACTTGGTTGATGCATGTTATCGATCCCAATTGCGTGGATCGATGCTCATGATATCAATCGCTGGATTGTCTTGTCCAGACTCGATTATTTACAGACCGCCGTCATATAGCTTGGATATTGCTGAGTGCGGCGTTAAACAACAAACCAACCAACCAATCCATTCACAGAATACCATAATCAAGGTTAAACACAAATTGTCTCTGATGGACAAAATATCTACGTGTTTAAAGACTGATGGGGCCTTGGTCATTAAATGCACGAATATTTGTTTGATGTCAAGGTGCAGCTATTCTCGCGATATGTTGCAATGTTGATGGAATATTGCGGAGTGCGGCGTGCAACAACAAACAAGCATACGGATCTCTCTCACCTTTGACTTGTCTTCACCAACAACAAACAAGCGTACGGATCTCTCGCACCTTTGACTTGTCTTCACCAACAACAAACAAGCATACGGATCTCTCGCACCTTTGACTTGTCTTCACCAACAACAAACAAGCGTACGGATCTCTCTCACCTTTGACTTGTCTTCACCAACAACAAACAAGCGTACGGATCTCTGTCACCTTTGACTTGTCTTCACCAACAACAAACAAGCGTACGGATCTCTCGCACCTTTGACTTGTCTTCACCAACAACAAACAAGCGTACGGATCTCTCTCACCTTTGACTTGTCTTCACCAACAACAAACAAGCGTACGGATCTCTCTCACCTTTGACTTGTCTTCACCAACAACAAACAAGCGTACGGATCTCTCGCACCTTTGACTTGTCTTCACCAACAACAAACAAGCGTACGGATCTCTCTCACCTTTGACTTGTCTTGACCGAGAACAAACAAGCATACGGATCTCTCTCACCTTTGACTTGTCTTCACCGACAACAAACAAGCATACGGATCTCTCTCACCTTTGACTTGTCTTCACCGAGAACAAACAAGCATACGGATCTCTCGCACCTTTGACTTGTCTTGACCGACAACAAACAAGCATACGGATCTCTCTCACCTTTGACTTGTCTTCACCGACAACAAAGGACTCTTCTTGTAACTGCTCACCTTCCTCGGTGTTTGACAGGCGACACGACAGGATGCCATGATTAAATTCAAAACCCACACAGAAAGCACTCTGAAGGCACAATCTGTTGCACCGACGAATGTTAATCCATGAAAGGCTCTTGATTGTGCTTCCACGTGACGTGTCACAGAAGCAAAGTGTAACAGATTGTAAAACCACACAAAGCCACAATAGCCAGGACGCAGGTCGCCAGGCATCTCCCATCTTGGCCACCTCCGCTCGAAATCTTCTGGAGCTTCATCTCCTTATATGAAGTTCTTCCTCATCTTTGTCCTGACGTCATCTGCAACGCAAACAAGTTAATTTACAGTTAACTGATGGCTTCCCAGTTTGGCTGCAGTTTTATTTGGTGACCTATCATATTTCCCAGTTTGGCTGCAGAAAATGTTGAGAGCACTTAGCGATAATTACATCCAATTTGAAAGTCTTTCAAAACCATAATTGATTGTGGTTGAAATCGATATGGGTACTTGTTCCTGGTTTGTTTGGTTACAGCTCACACTCCGCCGCAGTGGTGACAGCACTGCCACAGGCTAATTTGCATATCACGAGGCCGGACTTTTCTCTTGTTTGTAAACAAACGCGCTTTTTGAGAAATCAATATAGAACGGACTAATGCAAGTATTTGGGGTTGCTTTACATATTGGTTCGCATAATTATATAGATATGCTACTACAACTGCGACAGTGAGTTGCATGACAATATATATTTATGCATCAAAGTGACCGTATCGCCAGCTCCCCGTCGGGCTTCGATGACAGCACGTGGAGCCGTACAACCAATGTAAACAAAGGATAACTACGCAAAAACAAATAGATTTTCACGAATTAGGATACTTTCTCAATGAACCGTAACCATTCTTTGACATTTGTTTATGAAAATGTGTAGACTTGTCAACCATGAAACGGATGAGGAGCATATGCAATATCTTGAATGGACTGTGAAAGATGTGATCGTCACATGGCGCTGGCCTGTGGCAGAGGTACTATGCTGGCTGGCTGCCGGCCCCATGGAACCGCATGGAGAGTGGTTACAGCTCACATGGAACCGCATGGAAAGCGGTTACAGCTCACATGGAACCGCATGGAGAGTGGTTACAGCTCACATGGTACCGCATGGAAAGCGGTTACAGCTCACATGGAACCGCATGGAGAGTGGTTACAGCTCACATGGAACCGCATGGAGAGTGGTTACAGCTCACATAGAACCTTACATGTGCACCTGGTCACAGTCTACCCTAACCGTCATTGCCAAGTAATTTCAAAGTATTAGTTACTGCTCGTTCTTTGTCAAGCAGAAAATGCAATAGAGAATGGTGCATTCATAACATAGGATAAACACTTACTCTATGCTTGTATTAATTCATGACGACGTAAATGATTTGACCAGAGAGGTATCTTTATCAAATAAGAACTAATTATTACTTACAGAAGACCTAATAACAGGATGTATACAGTATGAAACAAGCAAATATGTCACATAGCAAGATAGACACAATTTTATGGATAACAACTTCTTTAATACTATAAAAAGCGACGTTTCGGAATAGATCCTTATACCGTTGTCAAGCAAGATCATATGTGTAACGCAGAGTGATAACTGCAATTAGCACAATTTAAGATCTTTAAAATGATTTAGTTCTCTGATGGTGATCATGATCTGTTTTAGAAAGACTGACACATAGAAACGTACTCATTCAAATTTGTATTAACAAATATTGTACTCGATTATTGTTATCGTATGTATGGGTCGCTCGAAAATCATGTTTTATATCTGACCATATACTTTGTCCCTCGAGTCACGTCATCAGCACCATCAGTTCTGAAACAGTTATCATACATCCCAAGTGGTTTCTAACACAACCATTATGATATTTAATATGCTGATAACTTTAAATGATTTGCAGCTGGTTTTGTTTCTGTGACAGTTTCCCAAGTACCAAGACAAAAAGCTATAAGCTTTTATCTTGTAAATCTTTTCTTTTATGACAAAATCGATAAACTTTATTCGTACGTAGCAGTTGTATTATTCATTATATTTATGCCATAAATCAACAAGGCTAAAATGTCACGTCAATTTCCATTTTGTCTTATGTTCGGGTATGGTTACCCTCGTGTACTCTTTGACTACAACAGGAACTTTGCGAACAGCTCAATAATACTTCGTATTTGTGTAATTTATATGCGAATTTTAGACTGAAACCGACTCGTTTTGAAAGCTGGTGACGTACGCATTGTGAAGTAATGAAACATGGTATCGATCGAGGTGTACAGGGCCAGGATCGGGTCGTTCTCCCACCCGAGGGGCACCCGGCAAATCTAGCTCAACAATGTCACCTACTCACCGTACACATCAGGATCGGATATACCACTCAGATGCTTTATGTGCTCTTTTCTACTGACGATCTCATTTGGCATTATCAGTATTCTAGAAAATGAAATAGATTTCACTAATTTGATACCGGCAGAAAATATTTTTCAAGTTGTTGTTTTACGTGACGTCATCAGTATTGACAAGTCCTTTGTGTCAACGACGGGGCTGCGTGCATCATTTTTTTTGTTGGCTCGGGGTACACCCTGTGCCAGCCGGTGTTGTATCAGATTTGCTACTTTGCTCTGGCGATAAAGAAGCTAACACCGGCCCACCCTCTCTCGAAGACGTTC
Source organism: Haliotis rufescens (assembly GCF_023055435.1). Taxonomy (NCBI): domain Eukaryota; kingdom Metazoa; phylum Mollusca; class Gastropoda; order Lepetellida; family Haliotidae; genus Haliotis; species Haliotis rufescens. Next base: position 2,252,196 of record NW_025964354.1, read on the forward strand.
AAAACACTATCCTCGAAGAGATTTGCACCGTCACATCTGAGCTTCGTACTGTCAAAACGGACTTAGTAATCAAATTAGTTCAGTCAAGTCGGACGTCCAGACACTGTCAGCCAAGTGTGGACAGATCGAAAGTCAACTAGCAACAACCCAGTCGGACTTGAACGCTCTCCAACAGACAAACAGTATTGTGTATGACGACATATATGCGCTGACGGAAAAGGTCGACAGGATATAGAACAAGATGTCAGATGTCGACGATGAGCTCGATAGGCTGGATGCGTTCAGCCGTAGAGACAACGTTATGTTCTACGGAGTGCAAGCATTGCTAGAAGAGACACCTTTATTATGTAAGGAAAAGGTAACAGCACTTCTCAATGACAGCGTATGACTAAAACGTGGAATAAATCTGACGTTATCCGTGCTCACCGCCTAGGCATCCAGCGTGACAATCCGAGTAAACCACGACCCTTAATAGTAAAATATCGGGAGTCTGATGATAAAATCGAGAATTTAAAAGCAAGGCCTGTATTGAAGGAGGGCGGTTATGGCATCTCCAACGATCTCACCTTCCGCCAAAGTGACCGCCTGAAGGAACTCGAGAGGAGAGGACTGAAAGGGTATTTCAAGCAAGGAAAACTGATAACAGTGCGAAACCAACATGAGACAGAACAGGCACCCAGCACATGGAGACGGGATCATTGTGCTCCAGGCGACCGTTCGTACGTGCCAGTCGTCGAATGGATGGACGGCGAACTGACAGCGCTTCAACCAGCCAGGACAGTGGCCAAGGCCTTTTTCCACAGGAGCTATGTCCAAACGATACCGGTGAAATGGACAACACAAGCTCAAGTCGTGAAAATCACAACACCTTAAAAGAATCCCCATTTCCTCGTCTATTAACTTATAACATAAATGGACTCTCCAGCAAACTTTCAGATCTTGACTTTCTTAATTATTTACAAGCATTTGACATTGTATGTCTAGTTGCAACCTTTTTGTCTAACGAATTACCAAATAGTTGGTTACCTGGATATGAAAGTTTTTATTCACCTGCCATCAAAATATCTGAATACTGTCGATGTTGTGGTGGTGTTTGTGTCTGTATTAAGCAAGTTCTTGATGGTTTTTCCACTTCGATGATGTTGTTTGTCTCAGGCTATCAAAAAATATTCTTAAAATTGATTTTGACATTGTTCTAGTTTGTGTATATATTCCTCCACAAGGATCTACTTATTATGATAATAAGTCATCAACGTGTGCTATAGGCCAGCTGGAGTTGTTTTTATCTGATTTATTACCCGATGTATCAGATTGTCATAGTGTGTTGTGTGGAGACATGAACGCTCGTTGTGGTAATCAGAATAACTATAGAGACTGTAACCAAGACAGCATACAGAATAGAGGTGATCCTTTTCCCGCCATTTGAAGATAGACCTTCACAAGATACCAGTATGAATCATCTTATTTGATGTTTTTGACTTCTGTGAGGGTGACACTAATGGTGAATATACGTACGTCAGTAGCCACGGAAGCAGTGTTGACGATTACTTCCTCTGCTCTATGAATTGTTTTCATACATATGATTGTTGAATGTTGGTGAAAGATTAGACTCTTATCATTTTCCTCTGGAACTCAGTTGTAAATATGGCGATGACGTAGAAGACCAGCAGCGGGGAATCAGTAATGAACATTATGATGAGTACATTTGGAATGATAACTTCAGTGTTCAGTTTTTAGATAAGTTACGATCCACTAAGTTATTGGATCGTTAGATGTTGATTAAAATGAAAATAAAGCTTTAAAGGATTTTGAAAAAATAATTTTAGAATCAGCTGATTGTATGAAAAGACGTGTGTTAAATATTCACAATACACCCAATAGAATAATATTAAATGATGAATGTAGATCTGCTAAACGTGCCTGCAGGAGAGCGCTTCGACAGTTCAGACGACATAGAAATGAACATTTCAGAAAACAATATTGTGCTGTTAGGAATAAATATAAGCAAACATGTCGGAGGTATAAATTTCAAGTTCGACAACATAAAGTAGATAAATTATGCAAATCTCTTGGTAACCCTACACAATTTTAGAAAGAGATTCGAAACATTAGTCATATACAATTTGCAAAAATAATCCCACCGAATGGTTAACTCATTCCAAAGATGTCTTCCATACTGTTGATATGTTTGAGAACTTAACAAGTTCTGATACCGACACAGATATATGTTATCATAGCATTATACTGATATTGATCGATGTATTCTTGATGCCAATATCACTGTTGAGGAAAGTATCGATGCAATGTATTCTCTGAAGAATGGAAAGTCCCCTGGACTAGATAATCTTCTTGTTGACATGCTTAAATGTTCTAAGGAAATAATACTGCCGTTTTTGGCGAAATATTTTAATAAGATATATTCAGGTAGCTGTTTCCCTAATGTGGTCGAAAGCTATAATTGTACCTCTCCACAAAAAGGGTGATCCTAATAATCCAGATAACTATAGAGGAATCTCCCTGAATAGTACACTTAGTAAAGTCTTTACATGTATTTTAGAAAAGAGACTTACGCTTTGGGCAAATATGAGAGACAAAATTCCGGAAACGCAAGTTGGTTTTCCAAAACATTATTCTACTACTGACCACATGTTTACACTTTATGTCATTGTTCAGAGAAGCTTTATGTAGCATTCGTTGACTTTAAGAAAGCGTTTGATTCTGTTAATCGACATAAATTATGGCTTTTGAAAAATACAGGCATGAATTGTAAAGTGCTACATATGTGAGAACATGTGTACGGTTGGATGGTCAGATAACAGACTTTTTCGATTGTCCTCTTGGTTTGAAACAAGGCTGCTTATTAAGTCCTATAATGTTCTCATTTTTCATTCACGAGTTAACATACGTCAGACAGGGGAAACACGGTGTTCAGCTGTACCCAGAGTTATTCACGCTATTGTTTGCTGATGATGTCATACTTGTATTAGATATTGTGATATTGCTTCAAAACCAGCTGAATATCTTAGAAAAGATTACAGATGAATGGCAACTTACAGTAAACCTAGATAAAAGAAATGCGGTTGTGTTTATGAGAGGTGGCCAACTCGCTAAGTCCGAAAACTGGTTTCACAAAAACACCCCAGTTAGTCTTGCAGATGAATATAAATACCTGGGTATTTTATTTACTAAGACTTTGAAGTTAGGACAAATTGTCCACAATGTAGCTGTAAGGGCCAAGAAAGCAATGATCATGTTACTTACCACTGTATATAAATGCCTGTTCCACCTAGAGTTTATTTTAATCTATTTGATGCCCAAATACAGTCTATCTTTTTATACGGCTCAGAACTTTGGGGTTTTAAACATTATGAAACAATAGAGAAAATACATTTATATGCATGTAAGAAGTTTTTGAAGACAGGAATAAACACTCCAAACTGGATGGTTTATAGCGAATGTGGAAGATATCCGACGTACATTAATGGAAATATTCGTTGTTTAAAATAGTGGTTAAATTTTTTAGAAATGCCAAGAATACCATCCGTTTCTGATGACACCAGGTGTTGGTTCCCAGCGATGACTCTCCTGAACATGTTGTACAAGTCAAAATAGGAAATAGCATCAGATATAATGTATGATTCAGGAAATGTACCACGAAAATTCCTGTCTCAAAGATTAACCATAATCACGGAAGGAATTTTGTTTTAACCTCACAGATACTATTTGAGATAAGTGGAATTTATACCATGTGGATTATAAAAAAACTCAAAAGGATTTGCTTAAATTTTTGCAATCTTATAATCACTATTTGATAGGGATTCATAAACATATGCTTATGATGTAGTCAGGATCGTACAATAGGCATTCTTTTAGCATATCTATCTTATTATTATGGAAAAAGGTTTTATTCAGAATGTCTTGTGGAGAGAAATAAATCTCGAAAGTAGAGAATACTTTTCTATTTCTATTATATTCGTTTCCTTGTGACCAATACAGGCAAGAGGCAGTGGACTTCTTAGTGTATGTCTTCATTCTGGTTGGCATGGATAAATCATATGGCGGACGTGCGCGTCTTAACGATATATTCTGTAAGACTACTTATGTATGATAACTGATACTCTGTTGGGTACTACGATTTCCACGATAATGAGAATCTGACATTTCATTTAGCATTAATTGTCATATGACCCAAAAGCCCCAAAAGAGTACATGTTAGTAATATCATCTCAAATGACAAGCAAAAATCCATTACCAACCAGCATTTTTTGTTCCAAAACAAAGAGCAGGATCAATGTTGAGGAAGATATTTGTATTGTAAAAGACACGAATTAACAACATCATTACAAGTTATGCTGTGACTGAGAACAAAAATGAAGGTATTGTGTCCACAGCTTGGGGGATGGCGTCTGTTGCTCATGAATCGATCTACCATCAAGACTGAAATCAGCACATGGAACTCTCTTGAATCCTGTCACACTTGTCAGTCAATATCGTGTATGCCCAATACGGACATCAATACCCCCGCCCCAACTGGACAAGCAGAAGATGAAAATCGTCTGATCATAAGAAATGGGATTTGACACCATTCGTCTCAGAGGGGACTAGCTAACTGATCGTTACTCTTATGTGACAGTCAAGGTGATCCCACAAGTGTCATCTGGGTGATATGTCTGGTGATGGCCAAGAGTTGTATCTCTAAGGCGGGCCAGCAACCTATTGTCGTATTTCCATCTTCAAATTGGCCCTAACTATGTCTCCTGGTTTGTCAGCACCAAACCCCGGATCACGAAACACTGATAGCTTGACACATGCCGTTTCACAAGTTTTGGCCGATAGCCTGACACTTGCCGTCTCACACGTTTTGGCCGATAGCCTGACACTTGCCGCCTCACACGTTTTGGCCGATAGCTTGACACTGCCGCCTCACACGTTTTGGCCGATAGCCTGACACTTGCCGTTTCAAACGTTTTGGCCGATAGCCTGACACTTGCCGTTTCAAACGTTTTGGCCGATAGCCTGACACTTGCCGTTTCAAACGTTTTGGCCGATAGCCTGACACTGCCGCCTCACACGTTTTGGCCGATATCTTGACCATTGCCGTCTCACACGTTTTGGCCGATATCTTGACCATTGCCGTCTCACACGTTTTGGCCGATAGCCTGACACTTGCCGTCTCACAGGTTTTGGCCGATAGTCTGACACTTGCCATCTCACACGTTTTGGCCGATAGCTTGACACTTGCCGTCTCACACGTTTTGGCCGATAGTCTGACACTTGCCATCTCACACGTTTTGGCCGATAGCTTGACACTTGCCGTCTCACACGTTTTGGCCGATAGTCTGACACTTGCCATCTCACACGTTTTGGCCGATAGCTTGACACTTGCCGTCTCACACGTTTTGGCCGATAGTCTGACACTTGCCATCTCACACGTTTTGGCCGATAGTCTGACACTTGCCATCTCACACGTTTTGGCCGATAGTCTGACACTTGCCGTCTCACACGTTTTGGCCGATAGTCTGACACTTGCCATCTCACACGTTTTGGCCGATAGCCTGACACTTGCCGTCTCACACGTTTTGGCCGATAGTCTGACACTTGCCGTCTCACACGTTTTGGCCGATAGCTTGACACTTGCCGTCTCACACGTTTTGGTCGATAGCCTGACACTTGCCGTCTCACACGTTTTGGCCGATAGTCTGACACTTGCCGTCTCACACGTTTTGGCCGATAGCTTGACACTTGCCGTTTCACACGTTTTGGCCGATAGCTTGACACTTGCCGTCTCACACGTTTTGGCCGATAGTCTGACACTTGCCATCTCACACGTTTTGGTCGATAGCCTGACACTTGCCGTCTCACACGTTTTGGCCGATAGTCTGACACTTACCGTCTCACACGTTTGGCCGATAGTCTGACACTTGCCATCTCACACGTTTTGGTCGATAGCCTGATACTTGCCGTCTCACACGTTTTGGCCGATAGCCTGACACTTACCGTCTCACACGTTTGGCCGATAGCCTGACACTTGCCGTCTCACAGGTTTTGGCCGATAGCTTGACACTTGCCGTCTCACACGTTTGGCCGATAGCCTGACACTTGCCGTCTCACAAATTTGGCCGATAGCCTGACACTTACCGTCTCACACGTTTTGGCCGATAGCCTGACACTTGCCGTCTCACAGGTTTTGGCCGATAGCTTGACACTTACCGTCTCACACGTTTTGGCCGATAGCTTGACACTTGCCGTCTCACACGTTTTGGCCGATAGCTTGACACTTGCCGCCTCACACGTTTTGGCCGATAGCCTGACACTTGCCGTCTCACACGTTTTGGCCGATAGCTTGACACTTGCCGCCTCACACGTTTTGGCCGATAGCCTGACACTTGCCGTCTCACACGTTTTGGTCGATAGCCTGACACTTGCCGTTTCACACGTTTTGGTCGATAGCCTGACACTTGCCGTTTCACACGTTTTGGCCGATAGCCTGACACTTGCCGTCTCACACATTTTGGCCGATAACCTGACACTTGCCGTCTCACACGTTTTGGCCGATAGCCTGACACTTGCCGTCTCACACGTTTTGGCCGATAGCCTGACACTTGCCATCTCACACGTTTTGGCCGATAGCCTGACACTTGCCATCTCACACGTTTTGGCCGATAGTCTGACACCTGCCGTCTCACACGTTTTGGTCCATAGCCTGACACTTGCCGTTTCACACGTTTTGGTCGATAGCCTGACACTTGCCGTTTCACACGTTTTGGCCGATAGCCTGACACTTGCCGTCTCACACATTTTGGCCGATAACCTGACACTTGCCGTCTCACACGTTTTGGCCGATAGCCTGACACTTGCCGTCTCACACGTTTTGGCCGATAGCTTGACACTTGCCGTCTCACACGTTTTGGCCGATAGCCTGACACTTGCCGTCTCACACGTTTTGGCCGATAGCTTGACACTTGCCATCTCACACGTTTTGGGCGAAGCGATTAAGGCGCCGCAATTCCCTGTGCAGAGTTGCGTCTTTTGGGCACACCAGAAACCTATGATCGTGGGTTCGAATCCTGGTTGGTCCAGATTATGTTTCTAGGTTTGCCAACAGCATACCCGTTGAAGTAACTGGAATACTGTTGCATACGGTCTTTAACGGAACTCACTCACTCACCCCAGAGGAGTGTGAACTGTGAGAGACATTGTTGGAATACACAATACACCGACGCTCACCAGTCTTACGTTGGCCACAATCTCCATTGAAAAGGAATCCCAACACTGTTGACATTTCCACATTTTATTGGACAGCTAACACTTTATATGATACTGAAAAGAAACATAAGACCATCCTAAAACATAAATACTTAGTACATGGCACTCTCATTTGACGGCCACCTCAGGGATGAGTACAGACAAATTGTCATGGGGAGAACATCACATACCGTCGCCGTATCACAACTTCCTAGATGGTGAAAACTAGTACTGGCTGTGCATTTACAACGTTGAGTGAAAATTGAATTTGAATTTTAACAAATTATAATAATCCCAATTGCTCTCGTCACATAAATGTAACAGAGTTCAAAATATCATGTTATTTGTAGTTATTTGGTGGTGGATTTTAAGTTATTTATGTAGTATTTTCAAGATAAATGAAAACTTCCCACAACCCAATAAGAGCTCCCAATCCACAGAGAGCGTCATAGTTGTTTCTAAACAAGAAGTTTGACATCAGATTTGATTGGCACACATTTTCTGAAAACCAAGTAGAGCCAGTTTGATTGCTCTTCGCGCCGTGAGCATGCCACATGCATGATCACTTGGTTGGTGACATCAGGAGTGGGAGCATTTTTTCTTGCTGGAAATGCGAAAACTGGTTAGTTTGGTTAGTTTCAGAACATTTTTTATACAAATTCATAAAATATGAATAAAAAAATTGTATTGTTTTATGCTTTTTAGTTTAATTGTTTATGCAATTATGTAATAATATAACTTTGAACATTTCAAGTGGTTAGTTGTGGACAGAATAACTTGATAGTAAACGTTTGGCAGATTTATCTATGCAGTTATTTACTGTATTATTTTTTACATTTGATTACAATTTGATTACATTACGCTACTGGATTAATAGCTGTAGGTGACCAGGTCAATACGAGGGCTGGTCGAAATGTTCTAAGCTTGATTAACGTTCAACTATGGGCCATAATGCAATGCATAATACTCAATGCAATGCGTTGTTTGAGTAGTTCGTTGCAAGTGTATTTAGTCCAATCCCGAGTCAAATCGTTTATCCATGGAAAGGCACCATTTCACTTCTCCAGCACCAAAGAAAATTAAGTCTTCAATATCAGTAAATAAACTTACGGCCACTGTACCAAGGGTGTGATTACTTAGAAAATCAAAAGACGATTACAGGTGCCTACTATGCTGATTTGCTTCATCGTCTGAGAGAATCTATCAAAGAAGAGTGGCAAGGAATGCTGACTGCTGGAGTGCTTTTACTATTTCATGACAATGCCTCTTCTTACACCTATCGATTTGCCAAGCCTGGCGTGCGACAATGTGGGTTCGAAGAGCTTCCTCACCCTCCCTACTCGCCAGACCTGGCACCAAGTGATTTCCACCTGTTTCCTAAACTGAAAGAACACCTTTGTGGAAAGCGCTATGATGACAACGATGACCTCAAAGCTGACGTGAGCGGGTTTTTCAGGGCGACTTCAGAAAACTACTTCCTGATTTGAATTGAAAAGCTTCACTATCGATATAATAAGTGTATCGAAAGGAGGGAAATTATGTTAAAAAATAAAATTAAAAACACTTTCACAATTGTTGGTTTTGTTTGTGCCTGCCCGGGTGTTTCGATATAAATGTTGATGTCTTTGAGGACTCATACACTAAAAGGTTAATCGCATGTTATATGTATCACAATAGTGGTTCATCGACTGACTCCAACGACAAATAGAGTCACTATGAAGAGATTCAGGATGGCTGGACATCCACATGATAGGATCCATACTCTGCCGCTGTGTGCTTGGTTTACCTGTGTTCTGTCAGAAAGAAATGACTTTACTGTTACAAACTCCACTATCACGTAAGTAAGCAACTATATTTATCAGAAGCTTTGTAGTTTCAAACAAAGATATTCATCCGTCCTGTAACATTACTGTAATTTTTAATATTCTTTTTATTTCCATAAGTGATTTTGGATTTGGTTATTGGTTCTTTCTTGCGTTCTGCAGATTAATGATGATATTATTGGCAAAAGAAGATTCATGAATCTGTTTTTATCTGTCAGTTTACTTATCATATACAACTAGGAGATCATTTATTTCTCAGGCCTGCAAATTGTTACAAATATTTTCCTCCCGACATAGAAAACACACCTATCACCTATTAACTTGCAGGATTTAAGCTAATGTGATACCTTTTGCCTTTCAGCAGGTGCGTGTTGTTTGTTGTCCAGGACAAGGTCGGATGGTGGTCCGGTGCGGTACTCTTGAAAGGGGTGGAGTACACCAAGGTTGTGTCCTGGCCCAGTGCACGGGAGGTGGTGCTTGCTTGTCCCGCGGTCCCTGGCAACACAAGAAGGACTTTTTAACCGATGGTTTCATATTACTATAGTTAATTTCTTATGGCATGACAGAATAACTATTGAAATACTTGTGTGTTCTTTAACTTCTTGTGAGTAGTATCATGGATGCAGAGTTTGATATACTCATTCATTTGTTATGTATTTTTTCCGTGGTCCTGTGGGTAAAGCGTCTCCCCGGAGAACGGAAGGTCGGTGGTTCGATCCCCGGCCGCGTCATACCAAAGGACGTAGATGGCACTTGTTGTTACCCTGCTTTGCGCTCGACATGAGGTGATTCACAAACTGGTTGGCTCATTATACTGTGTCTCAGTTGGGTATCCACGTACACCTGCGCCATGGTACCTCAGTAAAACTGGGCCAGTCAGGATAACAAGTTGTTTTAGGTGAGGCGCTGAGCTTACACCAGATGATACTACAAGCAGGACTCCCTGTATCTTACACATAAGTGTATCTTAGATTTGTGCCTGTGCTATCCACCTCCACCAGGAAAACTCGAACCAATGTGCCATTTGCATTAACTAGATTAAATGGTAGTAAAATGTGTTTATAACTGTGTGAGATTTCTTCAATAAGAAATGTTCGCATCTATACTTTGAATAAAATAGTAAACAGATAAATCTCCACTTACAATGCTTGTGAATGTCTTTAACTCCCTTCTTTGAATGTTGCTTGTTTACATCTTTAAAACCCTTCTTTGAATGTTCCGTTTGAATGTCTTTAACATCCTTCTTTGAATGTTCATTGTGACTGTCTTTAACACCCTTCTTTGAATGTTCAATGTTTATGTCTTTAACATTCTTCTTTGAATGTTCGATGTTTATGTCTTTAACTCCCTTCTTTGAATGTTCCATGTTTATGTCTTCAACGTCGTTCTTTGAATGTTGCTTGTTTATGTCTTTAACACCCTTCTTTGAATGTTCCGTGTGACTGTCTTTAACACCCTTCTTTGAATGATCCATGTTTATGTCTTCAACGTCGTTCTTTGAATGTTCCTTATGAATGTCTTTAACACCCTTCTTTGAATGTTCCGTGTGACTGTCTTTAACACCCTCCCTTGAATGTTCCTTGTGAATGTCTTTAACTCCCTTCTTTGAATGTTGCTTGTTTATGTCTTTAACACCCTTCTTTGAATGTTCCGTGTGATTGTCTTTAACACCCTTCTTTGAATGTTCCATGTTAATGTCTTCAACGTCGTTCTTTGAATGTTCCTTGTGAATGTCCTTAACACCCATCTTTGAATGTTCCGTGTGACTGTCTTTAACACCCTCCCTTGAATGTTCCTTATGAATGTCTTTAACATCCTTCTTTGAATGTTCCTTGTGACTGTCTTTAACACCCTTCTTTGAATGATCCATGTTTATGTCTTCAACGTCGTTCTTTGAATGTTCCTTATGAATGTCTTTAACACCCTTCTTTGAATGTTCCGTGTGACTGTCTTTAACACCCTCCCTTGAATGTTCCTTGTGAATGTCTTTAACTCCCTTCTTTGAATGTTGCTTGTTTATGTCTTTAACACCCTTCTTTGAATGTTCCGTGTGACTGTCTTTAACACCCTTCTTTGAATGTTCCATGTTTATGTCTTCAACGTCGTTCTTTGAATGTTCCTTGTGAATGTCCTTAACACCCATCTTTGAATGTTCCGTGTGACTGTCTTTAACACCCTCCCTTGAATGTTCCTTATGAATGTCTTTAACACCCATCTTTGAATGTTCGGTGTGACTGTCTTTAACACCCTCCCTTGAATGTTCCTTATGAATGTCTCTAACACCCTTCTTTGAATGTTCCTTGTGACTGTGTTTAAATGCGTGTTTGTGATCTGTTTTCAGACACGGGGCCATGAGGGTATGGATTCTCGAGGAACAACCACCAGAAGCAGATTTCTACAATTTAAAAATCGTTCATTATTCAGCTTTCCCTCTTATTGCAAAAATACATTCCACCTATCACTTACGCATATAATTACTAATAATTCATTCTGTGAAATAAATTGCATTTGATGCATGTTTATGTCCTAACAACTGCGTAAGACGTTGTTGCATATTGAACATTCATATGAATATTTCCATTTCAAGAACTCCACCACAAAGGTTAAACGCAAATTATCTCTGATGGTCAAACTATCTACGTGTTTAAAGACTGATGCGGTTAAGTAATTTTAAAGTTTCCTTAGCCTTAGATTAGGTGATTATTCAAGAAAACAATCGTTTCAATTACAAACTATACGTGTCCAACCGGACACTATGGTTCTTGGCCTGTTTTTTGTTTAATGTTTGTCTACAAATTAAATTGTTTAAATGCATAAATATTTGTTTGATATCAAGGTGCAGCTATTCTTGCGATATGATGCGATGTTGATGGAATATTGCGGAGTGCGGGGTTCAACAACAAACAAGCATACGGATCTCTCTCACCTTTGACTCGTCTTCACCAGGAACAAAGGACTCTTCTTGTAACTGCCCACCTTCCTCGGTGTTTGACAGGCGACACGTCAAGATGCCATGATTAAATTCAAAAACCCCACAGCCATCACTGTGAATGCATAATCTGTTGCACCGACGAATGTTAATCCATGAAAGGCTCTTGATTGTGCTTCCACGTGACGTGTCACAGAAGCAAAGTGTAATAGATTGTAAAACCACACAAAGCCAGAATAGCCAGGACGCTGGTCGCCAGGCATCTGCCATCTTGGCCACCTCCGCTCGAAATCTTCTGAAGCTACATCTCATTACCTGAAGATGCTCTTCCTGATCTGTGCCCTTACGCCATCTGCAACGCAGAGAAGTTAATTTACAGTTAATTGATGGCTTCCCAGTTTGGCTGCAGATGATGCTGAGAGCACTTAGAGATAAATACCTCCAATTTCAAAACCCTGATTGATGGTGGTTAAATCGATATGGGCATATATTCCTGTTTTTCCTGTTATATTTGGTGCTTATGTCGTCTCACAAATTATCATTTTTTAGAGATTGATCACAGACTACCCAAACCAACATTACCAATTAATTTCAACATATTATATACTGTTTATGCATTAGCTGACAGATAAGACGATAGAGAATGGTATATATTCATAACATAAGATAAACACTCACTGGCTATGCATGTATTATTTTATGACGTAATTGATTTCACAAAAGAGGCAACTTTATTAAATAAGAACTATTTATTAGTTACAGAAGAAGCCTAATACATATTTTAGTAAGAATACGAAACAAACAAATATGTCATATATCACCATCATGCATGTGCGTTCGTGCAATTTTAATATTGTCTCAATATTTTTTTATAAATATTTGGACCCCAGTTTTCTTTTTAAGAAAATAACAGATTTATCTTCCTCAAACCCTGTCCCTCCTCGTGAGAAGCCAACGCGTTGAACACTACGCTGCCCTACGTCCAAGGGCAAGACTAACATGTTGCAGACTGTCTCTTCACATTTGTGTTCTTTTATTTCACTTTTACTGACCTTAGTTCTTCCATGAACTGATATATCAATGATCACTTTCCAACATCCAGTTGAGTTGACAGCACGATCCCGAAAATAGATTTTCTATTTCAAAGTTGCGTTTAGTCAAATAACACGTTTAGACTTCCTATGACTAGGAGAGGCAAATTGTATAATAACACAGAAAGGGCTTGAACAATTTATTTCCCACAAGTATTTCACAGAAAGGGCTTGAACAATTTATTTCCCACAAGTATTTCTGTGTTAAGCCACATTTCCAGTGACGATAGGGGATTGAGCTGATGCATACAGTCACGAAATGGAGGTATGCTAACAGTTAAGTGGCACTTTGAAAACGTGTCCATGTTCTCTTGTAAACACTGATGAATGTGTCTTTTTGATGTTTAAATTTTTATGTCACAGGTCTCATATGTATAACGCTGAGTGACAACTGCAATTAGCACACAATGATAAAATGATTTAGTTCTCTGAAGTTGATCAAGATCTGTTTTAAAATGCACCGTATTATGCTGAAGGAAACAGATGCTGAAAGGGACACGTGAAATTGGCAATGTTATCAAGCAGACTTGGTGGGAATAGAAATGTACTCATTCATATATGTATAAACACATATTTTATGTGATTATTGTTCTCTTCAGTCTCAGGAAAATTGTCTTTTGCGATTACAAATTTACCTGAATGCTAGTATCTCACTTAAAATAATGATTGCAGTAATCGTTAACATTATTATTTATACTCAGAATCTTGTTTATGTTTTGTTGCATTAAACACATCGCCCGTGGAAAGTTTGATCATGAACCGCTTCAAGTTTCGAATATCAACAAACATTGATGTGTCTCATTGCTTGCACCACATCGAAAATCACAAGCCCATTGCCATGCTTCCCTGAACATTCCCAAACATAAAGCACACACAACCTCTATTGTATCTGCTTCTGGTCATCTTCTCGAGGCAAGAGCGTCCACTAGCCTTTTTATCAAAGTCTTGTTTCCACAAGGAGCGTCCACTAGCTAGCCTTTTTATCAAAGTCTTGATCTAGGCCTTGATATAGTGGATACTCTTGCGACGGGAAGCTGGCTTCTGGCGTGTGACCGCTGCTTCTGAAAAAAAGATTATTCCTCAGCTCGGACCTCCAAACAGGACATCGAATTCTTCTTGCTTAATATGACAAGTATATGACGAATGTGGGCCTGGCACCTGCACTTGTACGTGTGATATTTCATTTGCTGATGACTTTAAATGATTTGCTGAAGTATACAGAAATACGTCAGCTAATCACATCACAGAGGCCAATACAACATATCATTTTAATGTCATGTGACATAATAATTAACCACATTCTTCTTGTCATGATGATGATAAGCGGTAAGAAATAATCCACAGAAGTTTAGTGCAAAATTCAGTTGTTTTAATGTATCAATGGCCTTTGCAATTAATTTACACTGCTAAATTTGTTACAAATATATGGGTAAAGAATGTCGTGAAGAATTATGTCAGATGCACTATCACAATGAGGGAAATGCATTTGTCTGTAGTTTCTTTTAACGTAATAGTAGTTTCCACTTCTCAAATGGTTTGACGTTGTTGTTCCCCACACATCCTACTTTTGTCTTCTCTTTGTAAGAATTAATAAGAGAGAGGGTTTTTGTTTGATTTTTGTTTTTGTTTTTTGTTGTTGTTTTTTGTTTTGTTTTGGGGGGTGCTCGTTTCAGGAAGTGTTTTTCTAACATATACTATTAATTATAACGAGATGTTGGAAACAAATATAGACGGTCATGATGCTGACTTTAGAGGTGTTCTTCTAAACAATCATCGGATGTGGTCATTTAGGCTTTGTGATTTGTATAATCATCTAATGACCATACTGAGTATTGGTGCTTGTGGATATTTAATAGAGAAAATTGGTATTGTGATAGAAAGGATTAAAAGTCCAAAATACATCCTTTGTCTGTGGGAAGTCAGTCAACCAATTCAAGCATTCTTTGTCCAAAACGTATATAAATGTGTGGCTTAAATTGTTAATAAAACACGCTTATACATATGTATCAATTAGTTATGTATTCAATGTGGGGAAATATATTATGCAGAATGCATATGTTTTCAAGTCAAATGGTTGTGAAACCCTTAATTGTAATATGATGATGAACACGTTGATTATTTCATTTTGTGATGAGAGGTGCATGGATATTACACAAATAACAACCTAATTAACTGAATACCTTGTCACTGTAAATTCGGTCTTTATTCATTATGTATCTCGTTATCATGAGAGGTGCTTGCAGATTACACAAATAACTCCATAATTAATTGAAAACCTTGTCACTGTAAATTCGGTCTTCACAAGAAAAATACAAGTGGCAAGGGATTAGCTGTGTACCGGGTTATTATTGTTTTGTGTTAAGCTGTAATTTTGACAGACGAGCGGTTAATTTAAGTCTTAACTTCAGGTACAACATATTAGAAACAGAGTAAACATTTACAAATGTTCACTGCCAGAGACTGGTGGAATGCAGAGTCCAGTCAACTGTTAACTTGAGCATATGGTACAAGCAAAATAGGATATAGAATCAGATAGACTGCTTGTTAGCAAACGTACCACCAAATCCCTGTCTCCCATGTCCCTAAATGCAATCAAGGACGACGTTTCTTTATATTTACAGAAAGTATTTGAGACAAGTAGGATTAATACCATTCGGATCATCACACACTCAAAGAATTTGCACGAATCTTTGCAATGTGGTATCATCACTGTTTGATAGTGATTCATAGAGTTGCTTTTGCTATAGTCGTACAATGGACTCTTCCTTCATCAGAGCTATCTTATTATAATGGAAATAGTTATATTTTAGCTGCAGGTAATTATTCTAAAAAATACAGAATATCATGTCATTTCTATTGTATTCGTTCCCTCGGGCAATTAACGTGCTACTTACGTATGGTGACTGATACTCTGTTTGGTATTACGATTTCCACGATAATGAGCATCTGACATTTCATTTAGCATTAATTGTCACATGACCCAAAAGCCCCGAAAGAGTACATGTTAGTAATATCATCTCAAATGACGAGCAAAAATCCATTACCAACCAGCATTTTTTGTTCCAAAGCAAAGAGCAGGATCAATGTTGAGGAAGATACTTGTATTGTAGATACATGAATTAACAACATCATTACAAGTTATTCTGTGAATGAGAACAAAAAATGAAGGTATTTTGTCCACAGCTGGGGGATGGGGTCTGTTGCTCAGGGGTCGATCTACTATCAAGACTGAAATCAGCAAATGGACTTTTCTTTAATTAATCCTTCAGAATGACACACTTGTCAGTCAATATGAATCAGTGCACGCCCCAAATCGAAGACAGTCAGAAGATGTTAGATGTCTGATCACAAGAAATGGGACTTGACATAATTCGTCTCGGATGGTCTGTGCTGACTGATCCTTGTTAAAAAGTCGGCCTGGTCGACCTCTAATTTGACGGTCAATGTTTTCCTTCAAGTGTTTTAAAGTGGTTTTTCAATATAACTGATAAGGAATTACAACAGATAAGGAAATACAACTGATAAGGGAATACAACTGATAAGGAAATACAACTGATAAGGGATTACAACTGATAAGGGAATACAACTGATAAGGGAATACAACTGATAAGAAAATATAACTGATAAGGAAATACAACTGATAAGGGATTACAACTGATAAGGGAATACAACTGATAAGAAAATACATTTTATAGAGAAATACAACTGACAAGGAAATACAATTGAGCGCCAGAAAAGCCACTTTTTTCATCCTGTGATTATACTAAAAGAGAGACGCTAATATGTAATCACAGGCAGGGAAGGTGAATCATTCCCCTTAAATGTCGTTAGAAATATGAGGATTTCCTGCTGGGTCGCAATATTCAACCGACTGCCAACACAGTTATAGTGACATCTTGCAGTCATTTGATTAAAGCCTTTCACGTTTTGTTTTCAGTTTCACATTGACAACACTGACGTGGAATCAGGTATAATAATATATATTTTGTTTTTTTGTTTCTTTGTTTGTTGTTCAACGACGCACTCTGCAATATTCCAGCAATATGACCGCGGTCTCTCCATAATCGGGTCTAGACCAGACATTCCTGTGATTGACACCATGAACATCGATCTGAGCTATTGGGATACGATGACATGCATCAAACAAGTTAGCAAGCCTGGACACCCCCTCGATCAAATTAGTCGCCTCTTACAAGTATGGGTTTGCTGAAGAGCAATTCTAACCTAGATCTTCCCGGTTAGTAGTAGTAGTAGTAGTAGTAGTAGTAGTTGTATTATTTGTCATTAACTGCAAACTTATATTAGCGTCCTGACCTCTATGGTTGACAACAGAAGTTTTCTTTTTCGTCAAAGGTACACTTTGTCTTTAGTGTGCACGATGTCAATTAAGTGTTGCCCGTTGATCCTAGGTGTTGGATCACCTATATTAGAATACCACGACTGTTGTTAGCCATGTCTGGGTGAGACGTTGGTCCTAGGTGTTAGATCCCCTATATTAGAATACCACGACTGTTGTTAGCCATGTCTGGGTGAGACGTTGGTCCTAGGTGTTGGATCTCCTATATTAGAATACCACGACTGTTGTTAGCCATGTCTGGGTGAGACGTTGATCCTAGGTGTTGGATCACCTATATTAGAATACCACGACTGTTGTTAGCCATGTCTGGGTGAGACGTTGATCCTAGGTGTTGAATCCCCTATTATAGAATACCACAGCTGTTGTTAGCCATGTCTGGGTGAGACGTTGATCCTAGGTGTTGGATCCCCTATATTAGAATACCACAACTGTTGTTAGCCATGTCTGGGTGAGACGTTGATCCTAGGTGTTGGATTCCCTATATTAGAATACCACAACTGTTGTTAGCCATGTCTTGGTGAGACGTTGATCCTAGGTGTTGGATCCCCTATATTAGAATACCACAACTGTTATTAGCCATGTGTGGGGGAGACGTTGATTTGTTTATGTTGAGAATTTATTCTGTTTCATTAGTGATTGGTAGGTAGGTTTCTTGTATTACTGGTTCTATGTCAACTATACCAAGATTTACTCAAGATGTGTTTTCGGGATAAAATATATCTTTCTTGAAAAAGGTTAGTTCGTAGCTGAATCTAATTAAAACTTGCTTATTCCCAGATGGAAAAATGTTTTTTTTGGTCAATCGAAAAGGATTCACACGACCAATGAGCTACCCCTTCACGATGCTTCAGAAAGTCGTATTTGACTATGGAACATGGATTGGCAACGTTTCATATTCAAACTTGGTTGGTCAGTCAATACCCAAACACTGGACATGTAGGGAATGATTGGTTAGCGGACCCATGTGCCTCCTCGGTTGTATCGACTAACATGTCGATGTCTTTGAGGACAATACAAGGTTAATAACATAAACAAAAACAGATTTATTGATGTTATATGTATCACAATAGTTGTTTATCGACTGACTCCAACGACAAATAGAGTCACTATGAAGAGATCCAGGATGGCTGGACATCCACATGATATGATCTGCACGCTGCTGCTGTGTGGTTGGTTGGCCTGTGTTCTGTCAGAAAAGAAATGTCTTTACTGTAGGAAACTCCATTACTACTTAAGATAGCATACATATTGATCAAAAGCTTTGTAGTTTCAGACATATATATTCATCAGTCATGTAACATTACAGTGATGCTTGATATTCTTTTTATTTATTTTTAGTAAGTGATTTTCGTTCGAGAAAAACGATTGGGTTATTGGTTCAATCTTTCGTTCTGCAGATTAATGATGATATTATTGGCAAAAGACGATTTAAAAATATGTTTTATCTATCAGTTTACTTATCATATAAAACTAAACTGAGGGCCAAAAGAAACGTTACCAACATTAACTGATTAACACATCTCACTAATACAGCCTTCATGTTCTATGTCGTTCTTTGCACGTGCTTTGCGGATTTTGGGAGATATTGGTGTTTTTCAGCAATTTTTTAAAACATTCTTTCCCAAATTATCGTGCAATTTCCGGGTATAAATTACACACGGATCTGTTCCCTATCATTGGTTGCGATGATTAACACCAAAGAACATGCCAAGACTGACCGCTGTACAGAGGGAGAGAGCCATAGGTATGCTGCAGATAGGAGCGACACAAAGAGCGGTTGCCATTAACATGAACTGCTCCAAGATGACCATTACCAGACTGGTCGCACGCCTCCGACAGACTGGCAGAACCGCAGACAGACCACGGAGTGGCAGCCCAAAGGTCACGACCCCACAGGATGACCGCTTTTTACGGGTACTTCATCTGAGGAACATATTTCTTACTGTGACGTCATCAGCTGCTTACAGCTTAGGACATCCGGTCAGCAGACAAACAGTGACCAGACGACTACGACATTATGGTCTCCAGGCTTATCGCCAATTCATGGGCATGACCTTGAAACGTCAACTCGACGTGCCAGATTGACGGGGTGCAGGCAAACTTCAAACCTGAGGGGCGGACGCGAGTTTATCGACGACGTTATGAACGTGCGGCTCCTTGTTGTATCCAGGAGGTGGAACCTCACGGGGGCGGAAGTGTGATGGTCTTGGGCGGCATTTGCGCGGACGAGAAGACGGATCTTGTCATCATCGAAGGCAATCTGACAGCACAACGCTACATTGACAATATCTTACGGCCAGTGGTTCTTCCTTTCATCCAGCGTCAACAACGGGCGGTGTTCCAACAAAATAACGCCACACCCCATAAAGCCCGCATTACTAGAGACTTCCTCAACGCCAACAACATGACTGTCCGTCAGTTTAGGAGAACATTTATTCCCAAGGCCGGCCTACCTGTCACATATATGTTCCTCCCGACACAGAAAACACACTATAACCTATTAACTAGCAGAATTTTAGTTAATTAATACCTTTTTCCTTTCAGCAGGTGCGTGTTGTTTGTTGTCCAGGACAAGGTCGGATGATGGTCCGGAGCGGTACTCTTGAAAGGGGTGAAGTACAGCAAGGTTGTGTCCTGGCCCAGTGCAGAGGAGGTGGTGCTTGCTTGTCCCGCGGTCCCTGGCAACACAAGAAAGACTCTTGTAACCCACGAGCTTTTGAAATAGAAACGTTAAGTTCTATTTTACGTGAAAACGTGTCTCCCCTACGGCACGGTTTTGAAACGTTTGGTTCATTTGATACCCTTTGGTATCCTTGTTTTTTCAGGATGCACAGTAGTTATTTCGAGGATATTGTTACAGTTTTCTTCAGGAGAAATCTGTATACATGACACATGGACCAAGAAATGACTAATGCATTGTACAGCGAACCGCTATTGATCTAGACCACGATTATTCCGAAAGCTCGTCAAGTATCGTCAAGAATATCACACAGTTACAATGATTCGTTGATTTGGAATCGGATCTCACTGACACGGTGCCCTTAGAGAAGTTCATTATATGCTGTAAGTATGAGCTTCGTATTGTATACGGTTTTCAAGTTAAACGACTAGTACTTAAGGAGTCATTTTTTCATTTCAACAAATTCAATTTATTCATTTAGACTTGTTTTTATATTTTTCACAAATAATATATTGTAACAAACTAGCAGACATGCTTGGTGTTTGATGCATACCTTCAACAACCAGGGTGTATCCACAGTTAGGGATGGTACTCCCGCCACTCCACCAGACTGTGCTACAGGTGTACCTCCCAGCATCACTCGCCGTCACACTGTACAGGATGAACTGTACCGCCAGACCTGCGGATGAGTTGGTGACGCCAGTGATCTTGATTCGTGAGTTATATTGAGGCCATACGCTGACCAGAGACGATCCCACTGTCAGTACACTCTTGTCGGTGGGGGATCGAACATAAAACCGATGTCCATAGATTCTCATGTTCCAGGTAAACGTTGCATTATGACCTTCCCGTACAGAGGTAGTGCTTGTGTCAGTCCCAGTCCATGCTGTAATGTATAGAGATACATGATCGTGTTTGTTTGTTTGTTTGTTTGTTGTTTCGCAATATTCCAGCCATATGACGACGATGTGTAAATAATCGAGGACCAGACAATCCAGTGAGTGATATCGTGGCTATCGATGTGCGCAGTTGGGATACGATGACACGCATCAACCGAGTCAGCGAGACTGACCACCCGATACTGTTATTCGTCTCTTACGACAAGCATGGGTTGCTGAAGACCAGTTATAACCTGGATCTTCACGTACTAGGAACACATGAGGTATTGAGGCAGTGCGTTGTAATTCTACGTCGTAGATGAATATGGAATGAGGTCAGGATTTTGTTGCAATCCAAATTCCAAATAACGTTGTAGACATTTCTTATGATGCTGATGATGATGATTATGATTGTTTGATTGATTGTGGGTGTTTGTCTGTGTGTTTTTGTGTGACTGTGTGTCTATCTGTATGTCATGTGTCGGCCTGTTTTATGTATAACGACGTAAACAGCAATATTACAGCTATATGACGGGGTCTATGAAAAATCAAGTCTGGACCAGACAAACCAGTGATATTATTATTAGCAACGGTCCTTACGACTTAGTACAAAAACAACCTATCATAGAGCTGGATCAACCGATCCATTTAAGTGAGTGAGTGGGTTTGTGAGTGAGTGAGTGAGTGAGTGAGGGAGGGAGGGAGGGAGGGAGCAAGTGCTGCTTTGAAGAGTAATTTATCCTCTGAATAATGAATAATTGTGAATAGATGAATAATACCCAAACGGGAAGATCAACCGGAACGACAGTGTTTGCATCCGGAAGATTTTATTTGTGTCTACTTTCACACGTCTGTTACAACTGATTTTCTATGGCTGCCTTCACATCTCTTCAGCGCTTGATACATGAGTTCAACACGCCTGTGACTGTAGATAAAGGGCATGCAGTGGAGCGGTGATTACCTTCATCTGAATGACATCCTTGCACACAGCAGCACGCGACCACACACAGTATCCTCAGCCACAGCAACACCATCAGAGTTTTTATAGGGTAATTTAATCACCACCACTGAGAGTGCGGGATCTGGCCTCGCAACACAAGGATCCCTACACGTTGATGCGTGTGATCGACGCGGAAGTACTATTGGGGTCATCCCATCAAAATATTTCCTTGCTTTCATATTTCGTTTACTTTTAAAGCTATTGCTGCAAAATAAAAGGTATTTATATATGTTGATTTATGCGACCTTTCGTTATCAGTACTTAGTTAAAATAATTAAGTTCAACATAGACGTATATCTTTATATCACAATAGGGGAGGTCGGGAAGCTAAAAATGTGTCGATGGGGCATTTAAAGGTGGTGGTGGGGTAGCGTAGAGGTGGTGGTGGGGTAGCTTAGAGGTGGTGGTGGGTTAGCTTAGAGGTGGTGGTGGGGTAGCTTAGAGGTGGTGGTGGGTTTGCTTAGAGGTGGTGGTGGGGTAGCTTAGAGGTGGTGGTGGGGTAACCTAGAGTTGGCGTTGGGGTAGCTTAGAGGTGGTGGTGGGGTAGCTTAGAGGTGGTGGTGGGGTAGCTAAGAGGTGGTGGTGGGGTAGCTTAGAGATGGATGTGGGTTAGCTTAGAGGTGGTGGTGGGGTAGCTTTGAGGTGATGGTGGGGTGACTTAGTGGTCGTGGTGGGGTAGCTTAGAGGTGGTGGTGGGGTAGCTTAGAGATGGATGTGGGTTAGCTTAGAGGTGGTGGTGGGGTAGCTTTGAGGTGATGGTGGGGTGACTTAGTGGTCGTGGTGGGGTAGCTTAGAGGTGGATGTGGGGTAGCTTAGAGGTTGTGGTGGGGTAGGTTAGAGGTGGTGGTGGGGTAGCTTTGAGGGGGTGGTGGGGTAGCTTAGAGGTGGTGGTGGGGTAGCTTTGAGGGGGTGGTGGGGCAGGTTAGAGGTGGTGGTGGGGTTGCTTAGAGGTGGTGGTGGGGTAGCTTCGAGGTGGTGGTGGGGTAGCTTAGAGGTGGTGGTGGGGTAGCTTTGAGGGGGTGGTGGGGCAGGTAAGAGGTGGTGGTGGGGCAGGTTAGAGGTGGTGGTGGGGTTGCTTAGAGGTGGTGGTGGGGTAGCTTCGAGGTGGTGGTGGGGTAGCTTAGAGGTGGATGTAGGGTAGCTTTGAGGTTGTGGTGGGGTATCTTTGAAGTGGTGGTGGGGTAGCTTAGAGGTGGTGGTGGGGTAACCTAGAGTTGGCGTTGGGGTAGCTTAGAGGTGGTGGTGGGGTAGCTTAGAGGTGGTGGTGGGGTAGCTTAGAGGTGGTGGTGGGGTAGCTTAGTGGTCGTGGTGGGGTAGCTTAGAGGTGGTGGTGGGGTAGCTTAGAGATGGATGTGGGTTAGCTTAGAGGTGGTGGTGGGGTAGCTTTGAGGTGGTGGTGGGGTAGCTTTGAGGTGATGGTGGGGTGACTTAGTGGTCGTGGTGGGGTAGCTTAGAGGTGGTGGATGGGTAGCTTAGAGGTAGTTGTGGGGTGGCTTAGAGGTTGTGTTGAGGTAGCTCAGATGTGTAGCTTGGGTAGCTTAGAGGTGGTGATTGGGTAGCTAAGAGGTGGTTTATATTGTGCATTTGGATGATAGAGTTGGAGCGGTGCGGTAAAATCTTAGAGATGGATGTGGTGATTAAGATGTTCATGACTGTGTGTGTGTGTGTGTGTGGAGGGGGGGGGGGGGGTTAAAGTTGTTTAAGGTCACAGTTAGCAATATTCAAACTGTGTCACGTCGGCCTGTAAATACACGAATCTTCGTCAGGCAAACGAGTGATTGTAAGCACACTCAACACTACAAGACATCGGTGCGATTACACAGTGGGCAAATCCTGAGCACATGCTAGATTAAACCGATTCTTAACCCCTTCATAGGTTGTAGAGAGAACAGTCTCAACAAACTATACGACGCAAAAAATATCAAAGTTCGAACTTTGTGTGTAGCAATGTCACCCTGAATCTGTATGCATTTGATGTAGCTTTCGGGAGTCTCCAAATAACGCGTATGTACACAGTCCATTATTGAACTGTTGAACATTCTTGCTGGGAAACTTCTCTGCCTGCATAACAATAGGTTTGAAGGAGAGATAGTCGATGTTTCATTTCTTTTAAAAAATATGTAAGGTATGTGTTTTTATCCCGAGGAACGATAGAGTATAACGATACAGATAATAGAGTATCACATTTTCCCTTTGGTGTCCCCTCTCTTGTTAATAGTGATTCCCTAGTTTTCACAATAGTATGCATCGCCTACATATTCATGCGGCTACATTTATCAATAAATACAAATTATAGCATAAGATATTTTGTTGGGATGCAAATTCAAACAGAACACATGGCATCTGGTCGTCTTTTCCGTTTACGATGAGCACGAATTAAAGCTAAATAAAGGCATGTGTTCTCAAAGAGTCAAGAGTCTGGTAATGTTGAGTCAAAATGGTACCATTACACAGCATATTATATTATAGAAATTAACTTTCATATCCGAAGCCCTATTTACTAGCCATATATCTTCTCATGCATGCATTATGTATATACTGTTGACGACTGAAACAGGGAACCGGATCATGCACCAACATTTATTTCAGTGTACGCGCATGTTGTTTCAGCTCCCATGCAAGACAAGTTGGCATCATGTGGATAAACATCGAATGCAGATGAGTGAGTGAGTGAGTTCGGTTTAACGAATCTTTGAACAGTATTTCAGTGATATCATGAGGATGATGTGGGAGGAAAGTCCGATTTGATATCGGTCTTAATTAGAACTTAGAAACCCACAAGAACGAGCATGGCACTGACAAACCTACAACAGGACCAGGGGGAACCAGGATTCGAACTCTTGATCATAGGTTTCTGTCACCCCTTTTGGGACGTAATCCTGTGAATTACGTGGCCATAGACGATTTGGCCATCAGTGCCCCTTCCAATGAAGATGATTATGTTCAGCAAACTGACATTTGCTTTGGTTAAAACACGTATCACTGTTCGGTGTTTTGCAATGTTTTATGTATTTTTTTACAATGTGACATAGTAGGTGTCTCTAACTGTGACAAATGAACCTCACTTAAACACCAACATACCAGTAGCAATCATACCAAATGGTCACCTCGTCAGACTAAGTTAGTACACTGATAGGTTAGACACATCTATACTACGTTCACGTTAACGGTACAGCATGTATGAGTAAGTTGGGTTTAACTCGAGTTTCAGCAGCATTGTAGTTATATCACGGCGTGTCAGCTTAATGTTGGAGGAGAGGGTGTTGCAGGTCTCAGACGTGTACCACTTCGGTGAAACCCACGAGCACGGGTATGGTGCTGACAAACCTAAAAGCATAATCGGGGTGAACCGGGATTCGAACCCACAATCATAGGTTTCTGGCGTGCCCAACGGGCGCAACTCTGCAAAGGCGAATCGCGGCGCCTTAGACGACTGGGCCACCCGTGCCCCTGTTAAGTAAGAATGTCTAGGCTCGCTCAATACAATGTTTATTCCTAACGCGGGATATTTACCATCCCAACACACTCGCGTGATAACCTCTATCTCTCACCCACTCCTGTGGGAGCCAGTTTTGGATGATATATTAACATAGAAAGACATTCCCACAATGAATAAAGCCCTGTTCAGCAGTATATTACTGAACAACCCTGTACTTGACACAGGGAAGAATTATTTGCTGACATTTTGTGTACTTCATGTACAGAAATTAAGCTGTGTTTAAGTGTTGGCTTTGTTGTGAGTTAAGAACCAAAACATGCATACAATGACCCGTTTGAAAATTGAAAATGGTTTGGTATCAGAAGCTGGAGCCTGGACGCATAACTCGGGTACTCGGGTTGGGTAGTACTGTGTTGGACCCGGGTATCCTCAGGACTACCCGGACCCGTGGTTAGCCACCTGATGTATTGTTTCATGACACAAATTCACTATAACCACATGGTTACACAAGTCACTAATGTTCGCATTTCTTCAAGACTAAGAACGCATCCTTATGACTTTGAAAAAAATATAAAACTTCAATAAACTTAAGTGTATCTGCATGACGATATCGTTTATACGTGTATCTAAATACATGTTGCTAGGGCTACTGTCAAACTATTCCCAATCGGACATTTTGTACTTCTTGAAACCAACAGCGGGTACCCGTGTAGGATCGGATAATAGGCGTGTAGTAGGTAAGTAAATGGTAGTAAATTTGGACACATCCCAGCATACAGTAGAAGCATACAAGGAAGTGTACGCTGAAGATATGTCATCAATGCTTGCAATGGGTTTTCTCCATGGTGTGTTACATTGAGCTGATAATGCTGCTGTTAACTCGTCTCTGGGTCAATAGATCTTAGTCCCTCTTTGACTAACACAAGAAAGAATACATTTGAAATATTAACCATTCATAATCAATGTCGATACAAGTTAGAATCAACCATGGGAGGTATTCTGTAATGGTGAGTTTCGAATTGTTGTCTCAGTATCTAAGTAAAACATTGTAAGGAAATGAAGCAGTGCCGAGTCCTTTATTCAGAACATTTCACAGACCATAGCCAATACTCACATAGATAGGGTTTATTCGCTTTTTTATTAAGGCAAAAAAGTGTCACTCATGTATAACCAGTTGTGTGGACACTCGCTTGTGTGAACACTCGCTTGTGACATTTGGAATGCTTTCGGTAACACTACCGAAGTCTACCAAGTCCTAGGTAATTACAACATTCCATTGACAGACTGTGTTTCGCCAATGTTGTCGCGAAGCAAGCTCTACGATCGCATACCAAGACACGACAGGGATGTGTCATTTACCATATGATTTGAAGTCGGAACAACTGTCATATTCTGGTTGAAAGAATCACATGTTTTACAGTGATACAAAAGTGACGGAAGTATTTCCAGGATATCGTAGCTTGAAAATTATCATTACTTACAGAAGGATGTGGCTTGTGAAAATGGCGGCGTTTTTGGGAAGCTGCGCAACATGTCAAAAGCCATAAATCTGCGATGTGCAAAAACATATTCTAAACTGCGTAACTCAAGTTGCTGTTGGCCACTATAAATATTTCAAAAATGGTAAATATCGCACGGTGACTATGAGGAAGGTATGTTCGGGAAAACCCTTCCATCATTGCTGACTGATCTCAAGGAAAATATAATCCGTTCAAAGAAAGACCACAAAATGAGGAGACCAAGCATTTCGTTCATGTTTTTAGACATTATCGCCGTCAAACTCCCCTTGCACGATGACATCTTCGTAAACGTCATTGTTTAAGTGCTTGGTTTTATCAGCTAACTGGATATCTTCATCGACGTCATTGTTTAAGTGCTGGGTTTCATCAGCTAACTGGATATCTTCATCGACGTCATTGTTTAAGTGTTGGGTTCCATCAGCTAACTGGACATCTTCATAAAGGTCATTGTTTAACTGCTGGGTTTCATCAGCTAAGTGGATATCTTCATAAAGATCAGTGTTTAAGTGTTGTGTTTCATCAGCTAACTGGGTATCTTCATCAACGTCATTGTGTAAGTGCTGGGTTTCATCAGCTAACTGGATATCTTCATCGACGTCATTGTTTAAGTGTTGTGTTTCCTCAGCTAACTGGATATCTTCATCGACGTCATTGTTTAAGTGTTGTGTTTCATCAACTAACTGGACATCTTCATAAAGGTCATTGCTGAAGTGTTGTTCTTCATCTTCAAGTGTCCTGTTCATCTGAACATCTTCATATGATGAATGGCGCAATCCATCCCATCTTGACCACGTCACATCACTGCTAGCTGTAATATAACATCCATTACATATGGTTTAAACAGGCTTGCTTTTGAAACATCAGTGAGACAATGTTATCAAGTAGAGGCACAACTGCAGTCCGCTATAGTCACGGATGTGATATCCATTTACGACACGTGTACAGCTTTATCTAACTATCAGAGACGACTTTCAGAAACCCCAAATAATACCATTATTCCACCCAGTGTACACTTGAGAAGATTAAGAAGGTTCGCTAATGTTACCTCTGTTTGTCTTCCGTCGAAGGAGTAACGCCACGACGACAAGAGCGACTACTATGATAACGACAGTTGAACAGCCGATGATAATGTACATGGCAGGTGAGATCGCGGCTGAAACTTATAAAAAGTCATACAAATAACGTATGATGGTAAATTGACTATACATCTACCATCTAAGCTGAGACCAAGTAATTAAAATCAAAGGACGTTCACGTGGCCAATTATCTTTTTCACTGTATAAATTTTTAGCTTTAAGCGATGCATGGTCTAGGCAATGTAGCTGACTTGGTGCAATCAAAATGATCAATCCATTCTTGACCATTCGCATTCATTTGCAAGATGCATGGTGTATGATCAATTTCCATATTGAAATATATATGGTTAATAAGGAGAATTTTACAATACCTAGTTAATCAATTACACCTATGTCATTTAATTGTTGAACAAGGATAACTCTTTGCAATTGCGCTCAGATTACCTAGAGGTTTCTTAACACGACATCCATTTGGCTCTGTTCTCTGCAATTGCTGCATGTATCCGTATGAGACCAGACATGAAGACGTCGTTTGCAGAGAAACATCATGTCTTTCTTATTGAGATAATCAATACTCTACACTTGATCATGTTACGTTGTTTTCCCTGCCTCAGTGAGAAATTACTTCACAGAGAAATCTTATAACGTCTGTATAACATTTTCAAGAGTGCATGCCTGTGTCCAAACGAGTCTTCATGTCAGTGTAAAGAGATTGATTCTGTACATAATCCATATGGATTTACCATCCTTCAGAAATCGTTAAACATTTGAGCAAACTTTATGTAATATATGAAGACATCTATAACCTTGCAAACTGTTTATATTGTGTCAAAGTAGTGAAACATACGCTGTC
Source organism: Haliotis rufescens (assembly GCF_023055435.1). Lineage (NCBI taxonomy): Eukaryota > Metazoa > Mollusca > Gastropoda > Lepetellida > Haliotidae > Haliotis > Haliotis rufescens. The sequence goes on from NW_025964354.1 coordinate 2,281,087, forward strand.
GCACAATGAGGACAAAGATGCTGCTCCGACCTGACACCTGTCCACCCTCCTCTGTACCCTGACATGAGTAGTTCCCACTATCCCCCTCTCTGACATCAGCGATTTTCAAGGTGGAGCCTGACACCTGATGCCTTCCTCCACTCAGCAGCCTGGCGTTGTCTCTTCTCCAGATGTAGGACATGGTCAGAGTGTGGTCCCGGGGAAGACTCCGGGACGTGGTGGAACAGGACAAGGTTAGGTTCTCACCCACAACAGTAAGTTCGGTGGCAGTGATGTGTGTCTTCTCTGGCTTCCCTGGAATACACAGCAACGTATGTTTTGAAGGGTGACATATCGACGAGACAATCTTCAACGTTTGCATTTAAACAGAAGTAATTACGTCACAGTATACTGTATTTTTACCAATTCCTCCAGTTATTGAGCAATGTTAATATTTAAAGAAGTGGAGGGATATGGAGATATATTACAAAGTGATATTACTAATTTATCAAGGACATAATTTAGTATTTCAAATTCCTTTCGAAATATCACATGTAAGGACACTAAATACAATTTTATATTATTTCATGTGGTTAACTGTCGACTTGCAGATATCTCAATCGTTTACCAGTCATATTTCCCCAATCTGTTCTCTTTAAATATATCAAAGACATTAATTTACGCTGAATAAATATAGAATTAATACAAATATTGACACGAGCATTTCCCCTTTCATTCTTTACGAGAACGAACCAAAATATTGACAGTTTGTATTCACTTACGTGAGACAATCAGGGTATGTCCACACTGAGGTACACGGCGATATCCGCTGACACAAAAGTATTTGCCAGCGTCAGCTGCTGTGACATTATATAGCAACAGACGTGCAATGACAAATTCAGATGAATGACTAACTCCCTTGATCTGCAGTCTTGAGGTGAAGGTATACCCAACGTTCCATTTATCAGATTGCTTCCGCATTAAATGTGGACCAGAGGGAGACGTGATGTAGGCCCCGCTCTCCAGGGAGGGCATCTTCCACGTCATCATGGCATCCTCTCCTTCAGGCACCACAGTGTAGTTCTTGTTATCATCAGACCAGTCTGTAATATATTTACTTATTGTAGTTAACATGAATGTCCAATTTACTTGAAACTACCAAAAAAAACGGTGATTCAGTCATAATCTACATTTCGCTTTTACACTTGACCAAAAGCCTCTTACGTGATGTACATATGATTCAGTGACTTATTGAGTTTCACAACACGTTGAACAGTTTTTCAGTAATAGCCATGCTTGGCATCATCTTGTTGGGGTAATGGCAAACGTTACTCTGGTAATATATATTTACTATCCACATTACTCAAGATACCGCTCACCAAACACACATGATCGGGGTGAATGTTGGTATGTGTAGTAAGATCACTCGTCATTA